>NC_092141.1:51191523-51853190 GCF_043159975.1 Macaca nemestrina | reverse complement strand
AATGGGGGATTAGATTATATTCTTGGCTTTGCTCAAAGAACTTTTATTCTTTTTTTTTTTTTTTTTTTTTGAGGCAGAGTCTCGCTCTGTCACCCAGGCTGGAGTCCAGTGGCATCATCTTGGTTCACTGCAACCTCCGCTTCCCGGGTCGCAGTTCAAGCAATTCTCTTGCCTCAGCCTCCCTAGTAGCTGGGATTACAGGCATGCACCACCATGTCCAGCTAATTTTTGTATTTTTAGTAGAGATGGGGTTTCACCATGTTGGCCAGGCTGGTCTCGAACTCCTGACCTCAGGTGATCCACCCGCCTCAGCCTCCCAAAGTGCTGGAATTACAAGCGTGAGCCACCACACCCGGCCATGTTCTTTTATGTCTCAAAACAGTTTAAATTAAATAATGAAACTTCTGGAAGAACTGGCCCAGGCCACACTGTCCAGTCCTCTGTGTTTCCACGTGGTTCCTCGATGAACTTGGAACCCAGTGCAGACCTCTTTTTTGAGGCCTCTGAGCTGGGGAAGGGACAGGGTGGGAGTGGGAGCCTGGGTTTTCAGTAGCTTCTCTGGAAACTAAGTGGAGGGGAGCAGAGATGTCAAGAAAGGGAATATGTGAGATGAGTCTCACTGTCGCCCTGGTGAGGACCATGGGTGAGCCATGTGAGGGCTGATCATCTGAAGAGCTGCCGTTTTCCTTCTGCCCCTCCTGAGCGAGACCTGAAAGCTTTGAAGACTAGGACACATCTATGCAGTATAGAGGTGCATGGAAGCCCCGGCGGATTCCTGAAGCTGCATTTCATGTGACTGGCATGCGACTGGAGGTGCTTGGCATGTAACCCTCCTTTGTATTCACCTTTGTCAGTGTTCCACATTTCCACGGTCTGTCTTAGAACAGTGAAGGTCTATCGGCCACCCCAAGGATCTGCCTATTTACAGAGAATTTTTGTTTTTACAATAATCCTCTCTGTTTTGTAACTTTACACCAGTAAAACTGAAAGGTACACACAATATGACCCTAGCTCTTTATAGAGTTGCCACTCTCGAATTGTTTTTAATGTTACAACCTTGATCTTTAAAATCGTACTTAAAAGTATCCGTGAGGACATCATTCGCCACCTCATTGTAGTCTCTTCTTACACTAAATGAGAAAATGGTATGGAAATTTAACAATAGAAAATTTGATCCTCTCCCAGGCACTGATGAACTTTTCTCCTTTTGATGAAGAAAAGTTTGTAATTGATCATGTTGCTTTTTTTTTTTTTTCCTTGAGTTGGAGTCTCACTCTGTCACCCAGGCTGGAGTGCAGTGGCATGATCTCGGCTCACTGCAACCTTCATCTCCGGGGTTCAGGCAATTCTGCCTTAGCGCCCCGAGTAGTTGGGATTACAGGCGTTTGCCACCACGCTAATTTTTGTATTTTTAGTAGAGATGGGGTTTCTCCATGTTGGCCAGGCTGGTCTCGAACTCCTGACCTCAAGTGATCCACCCGCCTCAGCCTCCCAAAGGGCTGGGGTTACAGGCATGAGCCACTGCGCTCGGCCTATGTTGCCATTTTTATTTGGGCTGCCAGGAAGCTTAGAGCCCGGTGTGAGAGTCATAATCTGTTTGTCCAGTTATTCTTGTATTTATAATACTCCTTTTCCATGGATATGATTTTCTGTAATTGTAATTTTACTGTTGGTTTTATGCTTCTTGTTGTTAGTCACCTCAGAGCCTTTTTGCAAAGAACTGGGTTAAGAATACTTTAAAAACAAACACACAATGAAAGAGAAAGAGCAAGGATTTCATGCTGTTAGCAAAGCTTTAGAATGTAAGAACTTGCTTCTTTTGAGAGAGAGAAAGAGAGCAAGACTGATTAGCATGGTGCTTAAGAGTATGGATGCAGGCCGGGTGTGGTGGCTCATGCCTGTAATCCCAGCAGTTTGGGAGGCTGAGGCGGGTGGATCGCAAGGTCAAGAGATCAAGACCATTCTAGCCAACATGGTGAAACCTCATCTCTACTAAAAAGTACAAAAATTAGCTGGGCGTGATGGCACATGCCTGTAGTCCCAGCTACTCGGGAGGCTGAGGCAGGAGAATCACTTGAACCTGGGAGGTGGAGGTTGCAGTGAGCCGAGATCGCGCCACTACACTCCAGCCTGGGTGACAGAGCAAGACTCCATCTCAAAAAAAAAAAAAAGTACGGATGCAGGAGTCAGACTGCCAAGGCTTAAATCGTGGCTGTCTCACTTTAGTGACTGTGTGACCTGGAAACGTTATTAAACCTCTTTGTTCCTCAGTTTCCACATCTGTAAATGGAGATGATATCCCCTCCCTCCTCACAGGGTTGCTATGAGAATTAGATGGGTTAGTTAATACCAAAGACTCTAGGAAACGTGTCTAGAACATATAAACAGCCTGTAGGCTTTATCTATTACTAGCAAATGACTACTTTTTGGAATTATTTTTTCCACCCCGGAAAGTTCCCAGTAGCATTTGAGCTCTTCCTCTTGTCTCCCATTCTCCCAGCTCTGACTTTTTTACAGATTATACCAAGCCAATTTTTCCCTGCTGTGATTTGTACCTTTTTTTTTTTTTTTTTTTGAGACAGAGTCTCACTCCATCACTTAGGCTGGAGTGCAGTGGCATGATCTCCGCTCACTGCAACCTCTGCCTCCTGGATTCAAGCGATTCTCCTGCGTCAGCCTCCCGAGTAGCTGGGATTACAGGTGTGTGCCACCACACCTAGCTAATTTTTTTTTTTTGTATTTTTAGTAGAGACAGGGTTTTGCCATGTTGGCCAGCCTGGTCTCAAACTCTTGACCTCAGGTGATCTGCTCGCCTCCGCCTCCCAAAGTGCTGGGATTTATAGGCATAAGCCACTGTGCCTGTTCTGGTTTGTACATTTTTAAAGTTTTTTTTTTTTTTTTTTTTTTTTTAATAAGAAAGGAAAAACACAAAAATATTTGCCCTCTAGGATCTGCATACTTTATTTTTGAAGATCAAGAAAAAGATGAAGTACTTTCTTCTGTCTCAGTCTACAATGTGGCATGCCTGGCCCAATCCATCTGTGTGGTTTGGCGATGAGGGCTTTACCCCAGTTTGTCATCTTGGAAGATGACTTTGCTTCTCCATGCCTTAGTTTCCCTACGGTACCTTGGTGATCTGTTCCACTCCATTGTTGTCTCCAGGAAAGCAGGGTTTCTATCTCCTCCTGTCCTTCCCCAATCCCCAACCAGGGGCCACTCAGTAGACATGTGCTGAACACACGGATGAGTGGAGATTGAAGCCTCTGCTTTGCTGCCTTGTGCATTTCTTTGGAGTTTGAAATAAGATAACCAAAGTGAGAGTAGGTTTAGAAACAGTCTCCTCGAATGGAAAGGTTTTTAATTCCTGTCTTTTCCCTACTCTTTGATGCTGGCAAAATGCTGATAAAATCTGAGGGTTGGATGAAATGAAACAGCCCATCAGGGTCCTCTGCCATCTGGGTAGTTGGCGATTAAAAATGGCAAGCCTCACAGCTTCCCTTGGAGAGCTGTCTGAGGTGCTGCTGGAGGTGGATGCACAAAGGGGCTTGGCGTTAGGGGTTGGCTGAGGACTGGCAGGGCAGCTGGGGAACGCCTTTGAAAGCAACACTCCCCAAGATCTCATTAAAATGCTTCCTCTGGCCAGGTGTGGTGGCTCACGCCTGTAATCCCAGCCCTTTGGGAGGCCGAGGTGTGAGGATTGCCTGAGGTCAGGAGTTTGAGACCAGCCTGGCCAACATGGTAACACCCTGTCTCTACTAAAAATACAAAAATTAGCCGGGCATGGTGGTGGGCGCCTGTGATCCCAGGTACTCAGGAGGTCGAGGCAGGAGAATCACTTGAACCCACGAGGCAGAGGTTGCAGTGAGCCAAGATCGCGCCATTGCACTCCAGCCTGGGTGACAACGGCGAGACTCCATCTCAAAAATAAAATAAAATAAAATAAAATAAAAACTTCCTCCAGTGGACTGAGATGATGGAGGAAAAGGCTTTGGGAGGAGAGACAGGCTAAGACTGGTAGGAGACACTGAACTATGAATTTAGCGTCAATTAAAGCAAAAAGACTTGGGCAAGTGACTTTTTTTTTTTTTAAACAGTGCCCTGTAGTTATCATTTGTTCATGGTAGTTAATTTAAAATAAGCATAATCTTTGTCTACTAGCTGGCTGCCTTGCCAGAAATGCATATATTTATTTTCATGACTATTTTTTTGCATTGACCAGGAATCCATCAGTGCCAGGATGTTTCTCTCTGGACATATTTTGCTTTGATTGGTGTCCCAAACCCCAGCCCCCACCACCCCTGTCTGCCATTTCTTTGAGAAGCCACCAAATATGAATTGTTAGCTTTTCCTCTGAAGTGGATAATATAGTAACTGGTGGATGTTCTTCTGGCAGCTGTGTGGTGTGCTAGAATCTTAGACCATACCTGCCTTGCATTCCTCAAGACTGTGACAGAAGTGAGCTGACCCCCACCTGCCTTTACACCAGCCAGCTCTTAAACGGGCAGGCCAAATCTGGCCCACCACCCTTTTCACAAATAAAGTTTTATTGGAACCTGGTTACACACATTTATGTCTGGCCTATGGCAGATTTTTTTTGTTACAACAGCAGAGTCAAAGTAGTTGTGACAGAGGTTATAAGGGATGCAAAGCCGAGTGTTGATTACCTGGCCATTTATAGCAAAGGATGCCGACTCCTGACATACATAATGAGCCTACTGTGTGCCAGGCGCTGTTGTAGGCACCAGGGACGGAGCAGTGAACTTAACAAAGTGCTGAGATGTGTGTATAGTAGTCAATTAGCGATAAGTGCTGTGACTGAATAAAACAGTAAAAGCATGGAGACTGAAATGGGGCGAAAGGGGGAGTGTTATTTTAGGTAGGGTTGTCAGACAAGGCCCTTGTGGGTGCTCTCCAGGCACAGTGCTCCAGGTTGGGAGCACAGTGCTGGCAAAGGCCTAGAGGCAGAAGCTTGCATGTGTGAGGACTAGCAGGGAGGTCCAGGTAGACTATTCGGGGCTAGCGAAAGGAGCTGAGGCTGGACAGGCAGGAAGACCAGATCCTGTAAGACTCCCTTAAGGACTTGGGTATTTATTCTATATGCAAGGGGAGGCCCCAGTGGGGTTCTGAGCAGAGAGGACTTCAGAGCAGAGTTTGACAGCAGAGGACTTCTATGTAAGAGGCGCACCAGTTTCTGCATGGCATAGAGACAGCAGAGGGCACGGGTGATGGTGAAGAGGGCAGGTGGGAGCCGCTGCACTTATCCAAGGGCCAGAGTGGTGGTGACGATGGTGGTGAGAAGTGTTTAGATTCCAGCTGTGTCTTGAAGGTTGAGCTATGGGATCTGCTGAAGATGGTGATGTAGGAAGTTCTGGGAAAGGACGATTAAGAGTAAGGCCAAGGCTTCTGGCCTGAGCAAATAAAAGCCTTTTCCTGTGATGGGAGAAGACTGTGAGGAATAGCTTTGGAAGTGAAAGTCCCAGTTTTCTTCTTCTCTTACTCATTTTCTTTGGGAAAGAGTTGGAGGAATTACTCCATCCTACTTTACTGCTTCTTTCTTCGGGGTAATACAGGACTGGAATAGTAGTTAAATCACCTGTGTTACAAATAGTCTTTAAACCAAACCTGCATTACTCAGTCAGGAGATATATGCAGGTAACCTGCCTTTCCTTCATTCTGAGACATATTTCTAGTTCATAATGTTTGTAAAATCTGCATGCATGTAAATAATGTACACATTTAATATGATGGCATTTCATTCTTGAAAAAGGTGTTATTAATTGATGTTGCATCTTATGGTTGTTATAACATACAGGAATTAAAGAAATATTGTAGGCATTATATATTGAGCTCTTGCATGCCAGGAACTAAAACATGTGTTATTTATCTACTGCCGTGTAACAAATTACCCCAGAATTTAGCAACTTAAAATAGCAAACGTTTATCACCTCACAGTGTTGGAGGGTCAGGAATCTGGAGTGGGCTTATTAGCTGGATGGTTCCGCTCAGGGTCTCTCATGTGGTTGAAGTTAAGCAGCTGTTCTGGGCTGTAGTCATCCGAAGGCTTGGCCAAGCAGGAGCATCTCCTTCCAGCATCCCTTGCAGGGTTGTTTGCTGGAGGTCTCGGCCCCTCTCCACGTGGCGCCCTCCAGAGGCTACCTGTGTCTGCGTGGCGTTGTAACTGTTGCCTCCAGAGCTTGACCACCACCATTTCTTTCAGCTCTTAAAATTCTCCTCTAGGCTTGGGATTTTAACCCAGGTTTCCAGATGAGGAAACTGAAGCTCAAGGAAGTTGGTTAGCTTCTCCCCAACTTACAGAAGCCAGTATTAGACTAGGGCCCTGTCCCTGATCAGCCTGACGAGAAAACCCTTGTTTTCTTTTCCACCGCCTCACAGAGTAGCCCATGTTTCTCAAATGCTGCAATCTAGGATTGACCCCAGGAACCCCTTTGGGATCATTACATTTTACGTCCACTGTCTGATGGCATTGGTGTGGTCCACGCGAATACCCACAGCTTTGAAACCCTCTGATTGTCTCTGAGACTCATTTTCTCTCCACTTTCTCAGCCTCTAGCCTCTCTCGGCGGGGTGTCTCAGAGGCTGGGCTCCTCTGGGAAGGCTGTTGTCTCCGTGTCGCCGGCTAGCCTGGGGCTTGGGGCAGTGAGAATCCCTGGCGGCTGTCCCTGTCGTGTTTACCACCTTGGCAACAAGCGCTGCTGTTGGCACCACTGCCGAGTCTTTCGCTGGACGGTGACTCGGGCTGGGGGCTCCTACTTCACATCATGAATTGGGCTTTTGCCAATCCAAAACAGTGGCTGCTTTCTTTTCAGAAGGAAAGGTTGTTCGTATTGATTTTTTAATTAGAAAATGAATGTGTGCTCCTTACAGAAGATTCAAAACATATAGAAAAGTGCAAATAAATGAATGTTTTGGTGTATTATCATTTTTGTGTGCATATATATTTAAAAACAGAATTGGAAAATAACCCAGAATTAGAACCACGCTGTGGTGCATGCATGTGTATGTGCTTTTGCATTTACTAGTACTTAGTAATAATTTTCACGTGTTACTAGATGGTTGTAAAAACATGATTTTTAATTGGTGTGTAACAGTCTCTCATCTCAATGTAAAATATAGATACATTTTAACTACACCTTACTGCCAAGGACAAGATTTGTATGGGTTTTATTTTGTTTTTTATTTATTTTTGAGACAGAGTCTCGCTCTGTCGCCCAGGCTGGAATGCAGTGGCATGATCTCAGCTCACTACAACCTCCACCTCCTGGGTTTAGGAAACTCTCCTGCCTCAGCCTCCCGAGTAGCTGGGATTACAGGCGTGCGCCACCACGCCCAGCTAATTTTCTGTAATTTTAGTAGAGATGGGATTTCACCATGTTGGCCAGGCTGGTCCCGAACTCCTGACCTCAAGTGACCCACCCACCTCGGCCCCCCAAAGTGCTGGGATTACAGGCATGAGCCACTGCACCTGGCCTATTTGATTTTATTTTTTGAGACAGTCTTGCTCTGTTGCCCAAGGCTGGGGTGCAATGGCGCAATCTAGGCTCACTGCAATCTCTGCCTGAGACCATAATCTCTGTAATCTCTGTCCGTGAGACCATAAATAAAGAATAAGGAGCTTGACATGCCCCACGCAGACTTGTTGCATCCCAGTTGCCTGGGGACCCTGAAGGCCGCATAACTCACAGCCGGGCCTCTGCCTGGAGAGGCGGGGCTGGTGTTAATTCACTGACCCGGGAAGCTGTGCCTGCCTGTCAGCCTCTCCATCTTGTTGGTGCTGAAAACCTCTCTTCCTCATTTTGGCCCCTGCTACGGCTTTTTATTCAAGGCTGTGGTTTGAGTTCTACCACAAAGCAGATAATGTGGCATGAGCCGTTCACGCAGGGACTGCCCTGCCTCCCCGCCTTCACCTATAGGAGCTGCCGAGATGGGGAAGGGCCCCACCCCTGAGTTCCCCTTTGTCTTCCTTGTCTCCTTTGCAAGGAGAGTCCTTTATTTGTTCTTTTAATGCAACTGGCCTCTGAAGAGGCTTTCCAGGTCAATTTGGCTTGTCAGGGGTGCCTGGCTTAAGTTTTCAGGCGTCTAAAGAAGTGCTGGGGGAGAGGGGATCAGACTTTTCTTTCTCTTTGTGGCTTTCAAAAGAAAATCACGCACGTTAAAATAAATGATGCAAATATCTGCATTTTTTGTATCAAAGAGACAAATGGCATAAATGCAGATTATAGGGTATTCCTTGGAACTGTCCATCACACAGGAGCTCCTGGGAAAGGCAAGCGGCCCGCGTGCGAGGCACCAGCGGGTTTCACTGAGCGGAGGCTGAGTGGTGGCTTCGCGTTTGGGCAGCCTCCAGGGGGTCGGCATATTTAGATCATTGTCTCACAGACTGATTCAGGATTGTCTTAAAAGCCAACTCGGTTTCCAAGTGTTTCATTCTTGCATGCACACTTAAGAAAGTCAAAGTCATTTCCATTTTCTTCTGTTTGGTCTGCACTGACCAGCCCCTGCCTCCACGTGTGTGATGCTTTCTCTTCCGGTTGAAGAACCGGCAGCGTTAGTGTGGGCTGCTCCTCCCTCCCTTGGGCCCCTTCCTGTGGCGTGGACTTGCCCTGCTGTCATGGATGACGGTCTTTGCACAGGGGGTTGAGTCTGGTTTGCGCCTGCTCCTGGTGTTTCTAACTTTTCAGCCTTTCGCTTTTCCCCCCCACCATGATGCCAGTACGTCCATTTTTTGCTCTTTGGGACATTTTCCCTTCAAGGAAAGGTGCTCATGCACGTGTGCAAGGGTTGAACTGTTGCCTTCCCATGCCTGGTCATCCCTAGGGCTGCTTCTCTGTCTCCACCCATGAGTTTCCATCACTGGTTGAGGACCTTTGGGTCTCCTGACTCCCAGAAACTTTTCCAGCTTCCCATGGTCTGTGCTCAGGGTGTATTCTGGGCCATGGCCTCCTGGAAAGCCGTTTTCCCAGCTGAGATGGATTTCCCAAGGTCCCTGGCCTCCAGTGTGGTGGTCTTCCAGAAGTTTGTCAGTGACCAGGAATGGAATCGGCTGCTATAAAGTCGTGAGCCTGCCCAAGTATTGGAACTCAGCCCACCTGGGCTTAAGTGTGGGTTCCAGCCCTTCCTAGCTTGTTGACCTTGAGTGATAACGACTAACATTTCTTGACCATTTGCCCTAGGCTGGCTTACCTTAACTCCATGATGTCTCATTTAGTCCTCACAGTAGCCTTCTGAGAAAGATATTATTCTTACCTTAGGCTTCAAAGAGGGTCAGATTCATGGAGCTAGTAAGTGATGGGCCATTGTGCAAACCCATGGAGTCGGCCTCCAGACGCACCTCCTCCCAGCCACTACACTGCACTGCCTTAACCCTTGTGCTGTAACTTTTCCAATACAGCCAAAGGTTCATTTCCCAGAGCCTCCACTTCCCCATCTGCAGAATGGAGGTGCAGTGTCAACACTGCACGGCTCTTTGGAGGCTAAAATGAGAGGAAAAGTAATGGATCAAGCCCTGGCACTAATAAGTGTTAGTTCCTTTCTTTTGTTGCCCTGGAACAAAGGGTGGGGCATGATAAATAGAGGGACATTGATGTCCTGCCTGACAACCTTGATTGTAAAGCGGGCACGACCAGGAAGGGAAAATGTAGAGGATTCCCATCATTGTGGCTGAGTCATTTTACTCATTTTACTGCAGAAGTCTCCCCAGCAATGGCCTGTGGTTCTGGGGGATGGGAGGGTGGTGTGACACTGAGAAGTGTTGTCAGGTAGACACTTGAGTCTTGATTGGGGTGGAGATTGGGTACTTGACCTTCTACTCTGGGATAGACATGGGATTGGGCCATGGGGACCAAGCAGGTACACTCTCTGCTGATTTTCAGCGTGCCAGACATTCTTACCAGCGCATCTGAGCCCAGCAGCAGGGAAGCCCAGTCCGTGGTCACTGTTTCCATCTTGGCTGCTCCTCCTTGGCTTGAAGCCCTGGCAGTTGCACCTGGAGGGAGCCTCAGCAGGAATACACGTTCGCCTCCGACCTGGGATCTGCATTGCTCCCCCAGTATCCATTCTGTCCTGGGGTGTGCTCAAGTGTGGGTCCATGTGGAGAAATTCAGGTGCTGCCCCAGGGCTGGTGTGAGAGAGCTGCTGCACCTTTCCCTAGCCCTCTTCTTTTAGAACATGGATGATATGAGAGTAGAGAGGAGCTCCCCAGTCAGAACCAGGGCTGGGGTGGGTCAGGGAAGGAGGTCAAGTCAGGACAGAGCTGGGAAGGATGCCGGCGGCTCAGTGTGGCCCCAGCATCACCTAGGACCGTGTTGGAAATAATCTGCATCTTATCCAGCTCGCAGTGGGGTGTGTGCAGAAGGAGGTCTGAGAAGAACTGGGGTGTGCCCTTCTACCTACCCGCCTGCATTTAAAAGAAAGGCAATCATGTATTTAGAAGATTGAAGTGAGTTAAGCGTAACTAAAGTGGGGAAAAACCAAAAGATGCCTGAGTGAGAAGTGGTGTTGGGTACATCCTGGGTTAGTCCTCACACCGCCACCTGGCTGGGGACCCTGTGCCACCTGGCTGGGGACCCTGTACCATCTCAGGCCAGGATGTCCTGTGTACGACCAGGTTCCTGTTGTCAGTCTGTCAGCCCCTCTGCCAAGGTGAGCCCTTCTCTTTCACTCCCTAGTACATTATGCTGAGAACATTACTTTCTGGGAGAGTGTTTGTAGCAAGTGGTAGCACTAGGTAAATAGCTTTGTTGGCTACTTTTGCTATTCTGCTTATATTGTACGCCTGAGTGTGTTTTTTCTTTTCTTGCTTTATTTTTTTGGATAATGGCAAAATCACCACTTGTGGGCACCGCCACAGATAATACAAAAAAGCCATTTGAAAAGAGCTTTATGTCAGCACACAGTACTTGGCATTGAAGACCTCCAGGGATTTGCCTTTAGTGCTCATCTTTTCTCTCTCCTCTCCCTCTTTTTCTTTCCCCTTTCTTTTCTTCCTCTCTTTCTTCCTCCCTGGTCTCTTTCTCTTTTCTCCCTTCTAACTTGCCGTGGAACCAGAGTGAGCTACATATTGCCCTATTTTCGGCTGATTTGCATGTTAGAGCCGAGTAATTGGTGTTTAACCAGAACAAAAGAGGATCTGTTTTCTAAAAGAAAAAGAATTTTTGAAGTAGACCCTATTGCATCTACTGCCTTTGTCTCTCCTCTCATTAGGAATTGAATAGGATGGCCCCGTAATGAGAATGTGGGAGATACTGCTTTGGTTGTGATGCTTTTTGAGCTAATTGGTTTGAAAATTATATTTGATGCGGATCTGAGGGATGTTGGCAAAACACCTCTTTGGTACATGGACATCCTGTCCCTCCGTCAGCAGGAGGATGGGTAATGAGAGGCAGGGTTGGAACGCTGTTTACCTTCCTAGTTGAATGCTCTGAGAGGCCACCCCTGAGATTTTGGTCTTTCTCCAAATCTTCATGTTGATCTGTGCCTGGGTGAAGAAAGCTGGGGAGCACTGGAGGACAAAGTTTAGTAGAAAAGTTTGTAGCTCATGATTTGACTTCTAGTCTATTTTAGCGAAGACATGAAGTTGAAGAATGACTTTTCCTCTTGGTCAGAGGAAGGTCTAAATCTGGACTAGAAAATTGAGAGGGTATTAGTTGAAAACTTCCAGACTGTCCATTCTTCATTTTATATGCAGAAATCACTTTGTCAACTCACAGTTACAGTCTCTTTCTTCTGGAGTTAATTGGCATCTGATGGTGTCATGTCTTTTTGTGAAAATTAAGTGAATTTTTGAAGACTTTCAGTAATGTTTCAGTGACCACAAAACCATCTTAAAAAATTAGAAACTAAAATACTACTACATGAACTTTGTATGATAGAAGGGGAAAATGAGTTATAATCACATCACTCTAAATAACAACTGTTTTAAATTTTAGTGTATTACTATTACTCCGTCTTTTGCCATTATAATTCTTACTTACATACACACATATTTTGAAATGGTCATTGATTACTTTGGGGATTGTGTTTAAGCAACTATTTATTTAATAATACCAGTTAAAGAGTTCTGTGATCTTTATTCCTTTTCTGAGGTCACCCAACTTTGCAAAAGTTCAATATTATCTTGGAAAATCTGATACCAGATTTTAAAAAAAGAAATACGGGACAAGAAATACTGTCTGTACGTTTGTTTGTTACTTTATCTTTCTGCACAACCTGTGAGGTAGGGAAGGGTTAAGCCCTCTTGACTGACTTTGCAGATGAGGAAATGGAGCTAAGCTTAGAAGGAGGACTTGAACTGAGATGAGCAGAGTTCTAAGCCAGGAGGTGCAGTCCCCAGCTTTATCTACCAAGTCACTGTCTTTCCTTCTCGCCCTTTCGCTTTTTTTTATTTGGAGGTAATTTGAAACTTATAGGAACTTAAGTTCAAAGAACATCCGTGTGTGCTCCACTCACATATATCCTTTATCAGCATTTTACCCTCTTTGCTCAATCAGTTGCTCTCTTTTTCACTAATGGGGTTTTTTCCTTGAGTCATTAGGGCATAATTGTACGTATCGTGACCCTCCACTCCTAAATACATCAGTGTTCCTAATGGGGATATTCCCTTACCAACTTCAGTCCAGTCATGAACCTCAGAAATTTAGCATTGATACAGTACTTTTATGTAATCTACCATCTGTATTTCAGTTCTGTCAATTGCCCCAGTCTGTCCTTTATAGAATTCTTTTTCCCTCAAGTACAGGATATAATGGAGGATCAGGTATAACATTTAGGTTTTTTTGATGACTCTTTCGTCTGCTTTAACCTGGAATATTTCCATAGCTTTTATTTGCCTTTTATGACGTTGCCATTTATAAAGAATAAAATCCTCCCCCACCTTTTCCCAATAGAACATTCTTGTCTAGTATTTCCTCATGACTAGATTCAAGTTATGCTTTCCTGGCCAGAACACGACGTAAGTGTTTTTTGTGTCCTTCTCAGGGTATTGCATCTGGAGCACTTGATGTCCATCTGCCTCTCTTTGATCACCTGGTCAAGGTGTTGTTAGATTTCTCCACTGTATACTTATTATGTTTTCTCCTGCAACAAAGAAGCAGTCTGTGAGGAGACTTTTAAGATATTTCTCATGGAAGTTTCCTCTGAAAGCTAGCATTCACTGATGATTCTCGCCTGATCTAGTCCTTACAATAATGGTTACAAAATAATTTTCCAACTGCTACATCCCCTCTTTGTTTACCATTTGGTCTGTGATAAGCAAGAGCCCCTCCTTCTTACCCACTAATTTTAAAATATATTTCTTATAGATATGGATTCATGGAGTCCTAGTATTTCAGTGGCTTATAATCATTACTGTACATAACAATTTTGGTGCCCAACTTGGCCCAAACTTGGCCAGTGGGAGGCCCTTCATTTTGATTCCCTACGACATGATCCTGCCCTGGAGTTTTTTTTTTTTAAAGCACTTCTTTACTTTCTGATATAACGAGGTGTTCCAAGCTCATCTTGTCTCCTCTGCTCCGGACCTGGATTTACTCATTTCTCCAAGGAGCTGGTTTCTTGTAGTGGGGATTGGATTTAGAGACCAAGATATGAGGGTTACTAAAGCATCTTTGCTCATACTGGAATGTCTTCGCTTCTAGGCCGTTTCGGTGGAGAGATCTAGGAAACATGAGTGCACACATATACACACAGATATGTGGGCATGCCCATACATCATATACATACATATTTTGGAAATCATGAGTTCACACCACACCTCCAGTGGCAGCTCATCTGCACAGGGTTCTTTCTTGCTGCCCGGTTCCCTATCTGTACAGCCCTTCCAGAATCCTGGCTCTCAACATCAGCACAGTTACTAGTTTGCTTAATCCTTACTACAACTAAAATAGAACCAGAGCCCATTCCACTACAAAAGACTGGTGTACCCGAGGTGGGCGGATCACGAGGTCAGGAGTTTGAGACCAGCCTGACCAACATGATGAAACCCCGTCCCTACTAAAAATTCAAAAATTAGCCGAGTGTGGTGGCACGCACCTGTAATCCCAGCTACTCAGGAGGCTGAGGCAGGAGAATCACTTGAACCCGGGAGGCAGAGCTTACAGTGAGCCAAGATTGTGCCACTGCACTCCGGGCGACAGGGTGAGATTCCGTCTCAAAAAAAAAAGAAAAAAAAGGCCTACTAAAAAGGATTCAAGGCTTGTTTGCATTTCTCTTGCATCTGCCCACTGCCCCCCTCCCAGCTAAAGACCGAGGGTACATAGTTCAACCGTGTGTTCCTCAGTCATTTGGATTCCCTCTTCCCTCCCTCCCACCTGCTCTGTGATTATGGTTTGCTGTCAGTTTTAGGGTTTTCTTCCTCTTTCCTTCCCATCCTTGTTAATTTAATTTTATTGAATATGTGGGACATTAATGTGTGTTTAAAAGTCTGCTGAGAGAAGCCCTACTACCATATCTAGATCTCTCCTTCCCCGTTTCCCAACCCCTGAGAGGTGACCAACTTCACTCTTTTCTGGTTTGTCATGTGTTTCTTTTTGTAAAGATAAACAGGTATTTGTATATTTTCTTATTTCCCCTTCTTATATAAAAAATGTAGCATATACTGTTTAAAGCATCTTATTATTTAAAAATATTAACCAAAGCCCAGCCGGATGTGGTGGCTCTCGCCTGTATTGGGAGGCTGAGGCGAGTGGGTCACCTGAGGTCAGGAGTTTGAGACCATCCTGGCCAACATGGTGAAACCCCGCCTCTACTACAAATACAAAAATTACCTGGGCATTGCGGTGCATGCCTGTAATCCCAGCTACTCAGGAGGCTAAGGCAGGAGAATCGCTTCAACCCAGGTGGTGGAGGTTGCAGTGAGCCGAGATCACACCACCGCACTCCAGCCTGGGTGACAGAGTGGGACTCCGTCTCAAAAAAAAAAAAAAAAAATTAACTAAAGCCTGACTTTATTCCACTTCCCCTAGTTTTTCCTTACTGTCCTTTGTTCCAGGACACCATTTACATTTAATAGTCCTGTCTCCGTAGGCTCCTCTTGCCTGTGACAGTCACATCTTATTTTTTGAAATGTATCAATAGGTAGGTAGCAGTTGGAGGAGAAGGAGAAAGAGGAAGGTGAAAGGTGAGAGATGAAAAATGTTAGGTCCCTATCCTGCAAATGTTGTTATTGATCACTTCTGTGATTTTCTCTATATCCTCATGCTACATGTATTATTAATTACATAATAGTTTTCTTTTTGTTGATTTATGACCTTAAGAACATTTGTAAGAAAACTTTACATCATTACTATAATGAGAAACCACTTGCTCACTTGTATTTCTTGAGAATTGCGTAGAAATTGCAGCTTTTGAAATTTAAAAAGTTTAACAGCGAAGTAACCCTTTCTCGTCCTTATTTTTAACAGGACTTGAGACGTGTAAATAACACATTTTGGGGGGTTTGATTTTTTTCTTAATGAAGATGTAAACCCTTTGAATTCATTGATCTACTCCTTTGATCTGATAATGTGCAGTAAACTGAGGCAGGGCCTTCCAGGGGTTTGAGAAAGAGCTGAGTCTTATGGGGAAATAAAATAAAAATGTGAATAACTGTAGTCCAAGCTGGGTGAGTTAAATACTTTGGAGAACAATAAATAATCTTTCTTTTTTGTTGTTTAAATCATTAACAAAACATTTTGCAAAGTGTATTTTTTTTTGGACAGGGTCTTGGTCTGTCACCCAGGTGGAATGCAGTGGCACAATCATGGCTCATTGTCGCCTCAACCTCCTGGGCTCTAGCGATCCTTCCACCTCAGCCTCTCGTGTAGCTGGAACTACAGGCACATGCCACCACGCTTGGCTAATTTTTCTATTTTTTGTAGCGATGGGGTTTTGCCATGTTGTCCAGGCTGCTCTCAAACTCCTGAGCTCAAGCAATCCGCCTGTCCCAGCTACCCAAAGTGCTGGGATTACAAGTGTGAGCCACTGTGCCCAGCCAAAGTGTCCTATTTTTACAAAACCTAAACAGAATATGTAATGGAACAGAGTAGGGCTAAACATTCATATGTTTGTGTGTGTGCACAGTTTAAATTTACTCTAGTTATCTTTAAGATAATGCCTTAAAGATTCAGGGCTGCATCTTAGGCAGATCAAACACATACCAGTTATGCTTATGTCTTCTCATGGAGTTCCAAATAGAAAATTTCCCAGCTCTCTACTTTAGTGACTTTTTAATTAAGCAGCTATTAGTTAATACCCCTCCTCACCATTGTTCCTGAAAATGAGTTCTGAAAGCCCTGGCCCTTAGGTTGCCATAGATTATAAGGATGCAGTGTGTTTCAGACTAGCATTGTAGAAAGAAGTGGGAATTATTAGAGCACCCCACAGTGTACCATCTTATCAAGGTTTGACTTATGAGACCTGAATTCCAAAATAGCTCTTTTAAAATGGTCTTAGCCGTTATTTTAAAATAATGAGCGTGGCATTATAGCACCACTTTTCA
This sequence comes from Macaca nemestrina, assembly GCF_043159975.1. Taxonomy (NCBI): domain Eukaryota; kingdom Metazoa; phylum Chordata; class Mammalia; order Primates; family Cercopithecidae; genus Macaca; species Macaca nemestrina. Next base: position 51,836,698 of record NC_092141.1, on the reverse strand, counting down.
AATTTTAAGTGAAGAAAAGAAACACATCTACGCATCATCCTGCCTGTGGTTCTCATTGCTTTCTAGCCCTGTCCCCGTGTGTTAAACCCCTTCATGTAGGCATTATCGGAGTACAGATGTACGCGCTTCTGTCTTGTGTTTCTCTCTCAGCATCGTGTATATTGAAACCCATGGCACTTGTATCAGAGTTGTTCTGTCTTCACGATTGTACATATGATGTTCAGCGAGGTCACTCCCTGGGGTTTCTACCCCCTGGAAGCAAAGAAGTGGAAATTTTGTCCTGGTTTCTCTCTTGATAGAGTAGGTTTGTCTCTAGGTTCTCCACAATACCTGCTTCCGTGGTACTGGGGGGAGTCGATGATGTTAGCAATTCCTTCTCAAGTCATCTCAGCAATCCTTCAGTCTTCTCCAGGACATTGGGTTTCCACATATCTGACCGTTTCTTCTTTCTTCTGTTCACTGAACCAACACGCAGAGGCTGTGCCGTTTGCCAGGCCCTGGGCTGACTATGGCAATCAAGCGGTGAGCAAGATGAGTGCATTTGGTCTCTGCCTCTGGGAGCTCACAGGTCATTTGCACAGTTGTGTGCACAGTGCCCTTGTGCCGCGCTGCACATCCAGTCTTTCTCCTCTGCTCATGGATGCACACATTGCAGTAGAAGGGGAGAGAAGGTGACGTGACTGTAGGAAGACTCTAGAATCTGCTCTTCTCTCTTAAATGCTAAGTTCTTTGCGTGCTTTGGCACCTTCCTAGTGGTACGAATTGCTTGTGATACATCTCACTTGGACATGCCTATGGTTGTCCGAGGATTATAAGGGTGGTTAGATTAGGGGTTGGGTTGGGAGTCATAGGACGCAGGCAGGGAGTGATGGATGCCTGGGTTGTCCTTTGGGACAAGAGGCCACTGCTCAGTTTCAGGAGTTCCAGTGTTCAGCTCACTTCTGTACCCAGGGAAGATGACTGATGTGGTTCGGGTATGTATCTTCTCCAGATCTCACGTTGAAATGTGATTTGCAATGTTGGAGGTAGGGCCTAGTGGGAGGTGTTGGATCAAGGGGGCGGATCCCTCTGGAATGACTTAGTGTCATCCCCTTAGTCATGAGTGAGTTCTCACTTTATGAGTTCTCATGAGAGCTGGTTGCTGAAAAAGCCTGGCACCTCTTCCCTCTCTTTCTTGCCCCCTTTCTTGCCATGTGAGACATTGGCTCCCCTTCCCCCTCCGTCATGATGAGAAGCTTCCCGAAGCCTTTGCTGGAAGCTGAGCAGATGCGGGCACCATGCTTGTACAGCCTGCAGAACCGTGAGCCAAAAATCTTCCTTTCTTTATAAATTACCCAGCCTCAGGTACTTTATAGCAATGCAAAAATGGACTAACCCAATGACCTATAGGGGGAATGGTGACATTCTTAGGTTGGTGTCCCTCTCCTTCCTAACTCACATCTGCTCTCAGGGTGTTCTGACTTCTTAGCTTTGTTACTCTCTGAATTAGGAAAGATCTGATATTATTTACACTCGTTCCTGTTAACTCTCCCAGGTGCTACCCAAGCCTTTTATCTCAAATTGTGGACTGAAAAATTTTATCTCTGGTTCAAAGGCTTCAAGTCCTGGCCAGTAGACTAAGGAGATATTTAGGAGCACAGAGAAGCCTTCTTAAAGTTCCTGAAATAAGAGCATTCTTGGGCTGCCCTCCTTCATGGTTCCTGGCTGACTACTCTTCTTCTGCCTCGGGGTTGGAAGCCTGGGATGAGGACTCCAGGCTCTCGTCTCGGAGCCCTTCCTTCTCCTATTACTGGGACTCTCCTCTGCTCACCGCCTTCTCCCTTTTGGTGGTCACTGCTACCCGACTCTTGACCCAGCAGCCCGGGGATTTTCAGTGTGTGTCTGTGTGTTTGTGTGTGTGTGCGTGCGCGCGGGTGTGTGTTTCCACCCCTGAGCTCACTAGAGGGGGCACAGGGGAGCATGAACACTCATGGAGAATGAACACTCATGAGAAGCGTGTGCTAAACTCAAAGTTTCTCCATTTGGCACAGTTGAGGAGTAACATTTAAATCTTCTTCTTAATTAACATTTATGAGTGATCCTGACAGTGATTAAAGAAATACAGGAAAGCTCTCAACATATGTGTATGTCAATTATATGTACTGGGGGAAGAAGAAAGATGAGGAAAAATGAAATACTTGAAATGATCTGCTTTAGAATTGTGTACATTTGTGTCTAAGTACCAGGCCATGAGTAATAGTGCTATGAGTACTTAAGGAGGTGAACAGATCACCTTTTATCAGTTTTATGACAGGAGTCAAGTTGGTGCACTGCACATGTGTGCTTAGGTCCAGCCTGTCTGCTCACAACCAGGAACCACACAAAGAGAAAAAGAGTTAACATTGGTCATGGTGAGCTTAGTAAGCAGATAAACTTCAAATTTTTTTCTCCTTGAAGCTTTTTAAAGCCAATTTCAGGAACATATATACTGAAAAACTCAAAGGAGAGGTGAGGGTTGGGAAGCCGAGAAATAATTTTTTACTCTAAGAATATTCTAGAACCTAGTAGTACCTGAAAAATTTCTCAAATACATCCTCCTTTGCTGCCCTTTTGGGAAGATTAAAGCGTATCTGGTGACTCCAGTATATGTCATCTGATGGGTTCTTGCTGCCTGGCGCTATGTGAATTATAAATGAACCATATGGAACCACTTTATATTAAGTAACTTACGTGTTCCAGTGATAGTTATTTAGGTTGTAGTCTTCTCAAAATCTGTTGTTAATGACTGGTGTGTTTTCACCTGAGGTTGTTAATGCTCCAAAGGCTATTGTTAATAGTGCCAGAGGTAGGGGTGTGTGTGTGTGTGTGTGTGTGTGTGTGTGTGTGTTCATAGAAGGATGTTACTATGGACCATATTTCATGGGCTGATAGCTTTTATTTTTTTGCCTTAGAGTCCAGACACGGTGCTCTGGAATAGCCGTTTTAGGGATTATGTTTATTTATCCTACACGAATGCCAATTTTCGGTTTGTCCAAGGAAGGGATGTGTCTGGAAACGCTTGGAGTGCTGGACGGCCTCTCCATGTGATTGGCCTTTAAAGACTGTCCATTGCCTCAAGATAAAGTCCAAGTGCTGTTGCACGGCCTGGAGGGCAGCTGTTGTGTGTTCCTCCCTCCTCCCCAGCACGGTCATTTCTCCCTCTCACACCCCACCACACTGAGCCACTGGCAGTGCCCTGATCACACTGGCTGTTCATGCTTCCCTGCCTTTGCACAGGGGATCCCTGGTCCGGAAAGCGCTCACCTCCATCTTATCAATTTGGCATCAGTATCTCCTGGTCTCTGAGCACCTCCTGATCCCCTCTCCCTCTTCCTCCTGTGCCTGCTAGGCTGCACTCCTCTCTGTCAATACCATGGCACGTTTTAAGACTTTTTGTTCACCTACTGTCATTGTATCAGCTAGGGTCTCTGTAGGAAACAGATGCCTCATGGGAGGGGGTACTTGAAAAGATTGAACGAGGGGATTATTTACAGAGGTGTAGACAAGGTTAAAGGTTCAGCAAGGAAGGATGAAGCTCCTCAGGGTTATCAGCAATGCTAAGCAGGCTGACCACGCCTAGGCCTGAGGGGCAAGAGGAGGAAGCAGGTACTGGAATTCAGCTGTTGTTGAGGTTCCCAACTGGACCTGTGGCCAAGGAAGAGTGAGGCCAGCAAGCAGGGGCATCACTGCCTCAACTTCTCTCTTCCCGCCTTCTCTTGATAGTGTCTTCCATTGGCCAAGCCCAACTGGAGACCAGGAGACCATTCTAGAGAGGTCAGTCTTGCAAGGCACAAGCAGGGAGGAAAAGAGCAGATGATGGTTCTGGAGGGTCAAGCAGAGAATAACTAGCACACCCACATTCTCCTTTGGGAGTGTAGGCTCAGTAAGGGCACTAGCCATGTCATTCCAGTATTTCCCAGGGCCCATCGTAGTGGGGTGCTGGGACTAGGGCTTAGTTCCCTTCCCCAGTCCTCATCAATACCTCCCAGTCACCACAAATAAATACACCATCTAAACCAAAACTGAGTGCTTGTATTTTTGAAACAAATCCTCAGCCCCCTGCCCCTTCCCACTTAGAAGGGTGCTGCTCCCAAGCCCCTCTTTTATATAAATTCTGGAGCCCCCACCTACCTAGGTCAATGCCTGATTCAAAGTTTGTGTGTATGGCTGGGTACAGTGGCTCACGCCTATAATCCCAGCACTTTGGGAGGCCTAGGTGGGTGGATCTTCTGAGGTCAGGAGTTTGAAACCAGCCTGGCCAACATGGTGAAACCTCATCTCTCATAAAAATATAAAAATTAGCTGGGCGTGGTGGCATATGCCTGTAATCCCAGCTAGTCGGGAGGCTGAGGAAGGAGAAGCGCTTGAACCCAGGAGGCAGAGGTTGCAATGAGCCGAGATCACGCCACTGCACTCCAGCCTTGACAACAGAATGAGACTGTGTCACACGTGCACACACAAAACAAACAAACACCAACAAAAAAACCCCCAAAAACCACACACACACAAAGTTTGTGTTCAGTGTATACTTGATGGAATGAATGGTTGGATAGATGAGTGAGACAGTGAATGAATGAGAACATACATTGTGTGAAGAAACACTGAGAGGAAGGTATGAGGCAGGTCAGCTTCTCATTCTTTGGTTCCTTTTCATATTCATAAGGTACTGGAGGTACTGGATATAAGTCCCAGGAAAGTCGGCCTTTCCTATCTCTTTGGTTTGCTGTTGACTTCAGCACAGTGTCTGCACGTAGTAGGCACTCAACAAGTATATGTCACGTAAATGAATCTGGATGTTAAGTCGTTAACCTGGATGGTTTCTTCTTTAATGGTCTACTCTGAAGTTCACCAGTGTGAAGTCTTGGGTTACCATCTCTGTTTTGGGACCTAGGACCATTTTGGTATTTTTCCCAAGTAGAGAAATCTGTGGCCGCCCTTCCTATTTATTCTTTTGATTTCTGGAACTTAGATGTCTGAATAGAGGACTCTGTGTTTGTTCCTTTTATTTTAGAAAGGAAGTAGGGGAGGAAATAGGACTCTAAGACCTTGGTGGAAAAGAGAAGGGAAGCAGATGAAGAGGAGCTCCCAGGTGAAAGAGGGTGGAACCCTGTTTCCTAAATGGGAACAGGTTTGTTCGGACTCACACACTGAGCTGCTCTGTGTTTCTTCTTGCTCTTCCTTGCTCACAAAGGTCTGTGATTTTAGGAGGAGGTATTGAGGGACCCTGGAAGAAAGATAAAGGGTAGGGTCAGGGGAATAAATGTCAGCCAATTCCTGAATAATTGTCACTTTAAAAGGCTGTGCCTAGACAGGGTTTGCGGTCTTGAAGGAGCCAGTTTCTTGTGTTCAAGCTTCTTGGTCTCTTCTTGGTCCATGCGGATTTAACTTGGATGGAATGCCTCTGGCTTTGAGTTTGCCTTGGCCAGAAGGGCTCCTCCTAGCCTCCTCCTCTGCTGTTTCAGCCCTGCTGGGCACTAGCAATTTCACAGGGCTGCGGTGTTAAGGATCAGGGTGTGGAGAGCAGGAAATTAGTAATGACTGGACTGGGTGAGGGTGACTCTTGTAATTTTAAAGAAATGTTTAAAAATTAATTGGTTCTTCGCTCTGCAGCTTTAAAAAAGTCAAGATGGAGAATTTCCCACTGTGACGCCTTTTATTTCTGGAAAGTTGAGTCATTTAATGATGATCTGAATATCAACAGTTCACTGGCCCATCTTTTCCCAGATAGCTCCCGAAAATGTGCTCTCCTCCGGAGAAGGACACTTTTCATTCCTTTAGTATTCTAGCAACTCAAGTAGAGCCTGGCCTCCTGTGTATCCCCAGACCATTATTGGAGTTGTACTGACCAAATGGGAGTGGGTTTTCACTTGGGTCCATTGCTCCTGTTTAAGTCTTCCTTGGACCAACTGTGGTTAGGTGTAGAGCAGCCGTGGCTGTGACTTCCACATTGGATGGAGGCTTGATTGATTCGATGTGACTCCTTGGGTTTTCTTGGTGTTGTACTAAGGACTTGTGTGCCAGGGAGGACACACGGCTAAAGGCGGACTTGGTGCACTGATACATGGTTCATTTAGGAACAGATAGTGGAGGAGCTCCTAAGACATTTACCTAAGATATTCTAAGGGAAATCATAGACTCTTATTTCCTTTGTTATTTAGGGAGTAGTTGATGGAGATGTAGGTGGTACCAGTGATGCCATTTCTCCTGTAGGAGCATTTGCGGAGTCAAAGTGTCTATTTCCTCTGGAGGGTCATTGAATTTAAGAACTTCCAGTAGATTGAAGATTTAGTCTGATTATTATTTTTTCCTTGGGTCTCAGAACATTAAGAGTAATTGAAAATTTTGGTCCTGGATGGTGCAGGAGTTGGACTGACCTATTAAGTCTCCTTTTCCCCCATGCATGAGCAGTAAGTCTGTCATGGGGATCAGCAAACTCTTTTTTTTTTTTATGTGTGTAAAGGGTCCAGATAGTAAATATTTTAGGCTTTCGGGGGTCAGGATGCAATATTGAGGATTTTGTGTAGGTATTTAACATAACAAGAGAGAAAACAAATTTACGGAGGATTTTTACTGATGAAATTCAAAATATAATGACAATTATTGAGTACAGTTTTTTAAAATACACATTTGCAATGAGAAGAATGGATATTGTTTTGCGGGAGCATAACATTTTACTGAATTGGAGTTCAAAGTTATTGTTTTCTATTATCAAGTCAGTTATAGATGTTTGCAGGTAAGAGAAAAACAGATGGCAGACCTGATGTGGATTGCATGCCATAGTTTGCCAACCCCTGGTCAATAGCATAACTCTGGTGATGTTAGTTTTGGTGTGGAAAGCGTAAGGACGTGGTATGGCCCAGGACCCCATGTTGCTCTTTGAATGGCTGGGAAGGTATTTGAATGCCACAGCACTGGAATTTTGTGTATTTAATAAATAGTGGTAGAGAGGCCAGGCAGTAGAGATACAGAAGTGAGCAGGATGGTCAAGGTCAGTGCCCTGGGACAGCTTACATTCTAAGAGAGATGATAAGTAAATATAAAATTTGATTCCAGGTGGGGGAGGGGTGTTTCAGGGATGTCTCTCTGGGAGGTGATATTTGCATAGAGATCCGAACTAAGGGAGGGAATGGTCGCCGGAACTTTAGGTGAGGCAGCAGCAGAGGCAACGTCTTGAGACAGGAGCAAGCCTGATGATTGTGAACCTCCAGTAAGTGCAGGTGACAGCATAGAGGGTGCGATGAGGAAGGCGAGTGGGAGAGGAGTTTGAGGAGGGAGGCAGGGGCCAGATACAAGGAGTCTGGGAGCTTGTATTAATACAAAGGAGCTTGCGATGGGATATTGTTGGAAGGATTCGAGCAGCCCGAGAATGAGGCAGTATGATTAACTGTTGGAGAAGATCTCTCTAGCTGCTGGGCAGAGTATAGACTCTAGAAGGCAAGAGTGGAAGTGGTTTTATGGGGCCACAAAACCGAGTGTTGAAAATAAAGATAGTCTGACAAATGTGGAGTCTGTGACCAGCATATTTTTAAGTTTGTCTTCTGTGTCATAAGTCAGGATCCTTTTGGTTTCAAATGACCCAACTCAAAGGAGCCCAAGGAGAAAGAAGACTACCTTGGCCCACATAACTGTAAAGTCCAGGAGTTTTCCTAGTTTTGTCACAGCTGGTTGCAGGGCTCCAGTGATGTCACCATGGCTCTCTCTGTCCCTCATCTCTCCTCTCTCCTTTTCTCTGTGGGTTGGCCTCATTCACTCCTTTTACACATAAATGTTTTCCATGAGTTGGAGAAGTAGCCGTCAGGATTCTGGATGCACATAGGAGCTTGGCAGCTCCCATGGAAACAGTACTGCTTTCTTTCAGCATCTGCATATCACTGTCAGGGAAGTTCCCTGATTGACCTTGCTCAGGTCACAGGTTCAGCCCTTAGACCAGTCTGTGATGGATAGTCCCTTGGAAGTGGGTAGGTTCCCTGAAGACAGGGGTGCTGAACAGACAGAACAGTGTATGTCCAGCTTTGGTCTGTCCTCTTTGGTCTTCCTTATTTTTCTCTTCCTTTTCTGCCTCAGGCCTTTCTGTTAGGGATGCATGCCAAAACTCAAGTGGAACCGGTGTCTTTACCCTCAAAACACAGGCTCCTGAAGAATTACAATCACATGCTGATTTTCGTGGTTACCATTGATCGTGACCACATGATTCTTTTGCTCTGAGGGCTGGGCCAGACCTCTCCCTTGTTCTGGCAATGCTATTTTGAGAGGCCATGGGGCAGGCAGGGCCTGGCGGGTTCCAGACTCTGACTCGCCTTTTAATAACTTGCTCTGTGACCCTGGATGTGTCACTTAACCTTTCTGGGACTTAGTTTCCTTATTTTTATGTCACTGAGTTGCTGGGTGCATCAACTAAGATATCCGCCAAGTACTTTGGAAGATGTAAAGTGGCATTTAGATGACAGCCATTAATTGGTCTCTTTTTTTTTTTTTTTGACACAGAGTCTGACTCTGTTGCCCAGGCTGGAGTGCAATGGCACAATTTCAGCTCCCTGCAACCTCTGCCTCTTGGGTTCAAGCAATTCTCCCTGCCTCAGCCTCCCAAGTAGCTGAGATTACAGGCGCCCACCCCCATGCCCAGCTAATTTTTTCTATTTTTAGTGGAGATGGGTTTTCGTCATGTTGGCCAGGCTGGTCTCGAACTTCTGATCTCAGGCGATCTGCCTGCCTCGGCCTCCCAAAGTGCTGGGATTACAGGCTTGAGCCACCACGCTCGGCCAGTCTTTTTTAATCTTTTGCTTAGGAAAGAGAGTGACAGGGAAAGAAAGGTGTTCTATTTAATTCTGGACCTTTCTACCCACACATACCAGATCTCCCCTCTTTGCATAACTTCTTTTTTGGCGGGCATGTTTCTTCATTTTTATCTTCTTGATAACTTTGATGCCCTGGTTGGACTCTTAAGCAGATTATCCTTGGGTGGGGACGTCAGCAGGGAGAACCATCCCAGATTAAGACAAGTTGTGTTTTGTCTGTCAGCCAAAAGCACTCTTAGCAATTCGACATAGACATCATTATAGATTTACAGAGAAGAAAGGACAACACTGTATTGATAAGATTTCAGCAAGATCCCCCCTCCCCCAAAGAAGAAAACACACAAAACTGAATGTATTGCTCTGAAATGCCTTGGTTCCTAGTTTCCTAATTAGGCCTGTGGTGTAGCAGAGTGCACCATCTCAATACACAGATGGTTTCTATGTAAAAAAATGTTTTTCAAATGTTAATTTCCAGTGACTGATGTTTTAGGCCTAAATCATTTTCCATTGTTTATATTTGATAAGAACTGTATTTGAACTGCTCCTTTATAAGTTGGAGTCTTTTGTAATGGGATTTAACTTACTGGTTTTACAGGTGTATGAAAATGTTAAGCTGTGTATTGTACTTGAGAGTTTAAAAATTCTTAGTTGCAGCTAATTTAAGAAAAAAAAAATTAAAACAGGTGATTAGCAGCTGCTTTCGGTTTTGAATGTCCTCGCTTTGGGGTTTTGTGTTTGCTTATTCGTGTGCAAATTGGCGTGGTTATTTTGGACCAGTTAGCATTGCACCTCCCCGGCCAGCTGCCCAGGGCCCATTCAGTAGACCCTTCCCCGGTTCTCGGGGCTGATTTGTTCTCCTCTTGTGTGCTCGAGAGCTTGCTCTCTCCCTAATGATTCAGGCCTTCCTGAGAAAACAAAGCAGCTGTGGCCCCGTTTCTCCTTGAGGACAGCCTTGTTCACTGCCACAAAGACCCTGCTTTCTCCCCAAGCAGAGGAACTGCCTCTCGGGGCAGCCAAGAACCGCAGACCCAGGCGGCTGCAACTCCTACTTCTGAACTTCTGGTCTTCCGAGTGACAGCTTCTGCAAGTACTCTGCAAGGTCTTACGCTCCAGGACCCCCGAGGCCACCCAGAGTCAGGGTCTACCGCCGTTGGGAAAAAACAACATTAGGAAGTGGGTGGTGTGGTGTAGAAGGGGCTGCTTAGAGCTTCTGGCCTTCAGAGCTGGATCCAGCCACTTGAGCTTCCTTCGGCAGCACACAGACACCTCCCCTCCCTCCTGCTCTGCCCCAGACCTTGTGCTTTCTTGGCACTGCTGGGTCATGCCTGCTCAGCCCTGGTCAGTGTGCTTGCCAGGGCGAGGAGAGCTTTGCACAGGCCGCTGCTGCTTACTTATTAACGATGACGCCGGTGGGAGCTGCGCCACTGGCTCCCTATCCAGGCCTTTGTGGCTGCATCCTGTTCATATAAAGGTGAAATCATGACCTGCCTGACTTGATTTTTCAGTTGAGGGGCTTTTGTGTATGTGTCTTTCTTGATCCAGTAAGAGGATTGTGCTTTCATTCACAAAGATTTGATCAGTAAATAGGAAGAGAAAATACTCAAGGGAGAAATGCTTACTGTTCCGATTAATACATTAATCTTTTTTTTTTTTTTGATGAGCTGAAGGTGCTCTGTTTTTTCTCTTGACTGAGTCTTTGTTTGCCCTTACCTTTGACCTTAGTGACTTGATCATCCAGCCAGGATCTCTGTACAGCCCCATCTCCTTTCTGAGGTCTTGTGGTCACCCACATGCTTTCCTGCTTCTGTCTTGAATGATACTCAGTGAACCCCACAGCTTTGGGGGCTGCTATTTGAAGTACCACACTTGGCAGGCTTGGCTCCCACGGGGAGTTGCAAAGCTTGCAGTTATAGACTTTGGCAACTATTTGCCCCTAAAGAAAAGCATCAGTGAAAAATTGAGGGCAGAGGGAAGAAGAGAAAGATCTTTGTGGGTTGTGTGTGTGTGTGTGTGTGTGTGTGTGTGTGTGTGTGTGTGTTTATGGACAGCATTTGTACCTGTAAAACCAGAATGACTCCTTCAGGCATTTTTTCTCCTGGGTGGTTGCAGTCATGGGCTGAAGTTGACTCTTCTGAAGATTGCAATGATGTTTAAGGTTAAGGACTTGCCAGGTAACACCTGGAATGACTCAAGGCTCTGAGGCCAGGCTGTGTCCATTTGAAGGAAGGAAGCATCTTTTTCTGATTCACGCAAAGGCATTTTATGGACTAATGGTCATCCTAGAAAGTCATCACTAGTACCAGGATCTTTTGGAAAAGTGAGATTGGAGAGGGTTGAGTATGAAAGTGATATATTGGAAAGGTGAATATGGGATGTGGGATCCTAATCATTAGCGTTTGGAGGGGGCTTTGGAGATTTGTTAGATCAAAGCTTTCATTGTGCAAATGACATGGCCCAGTGAGGTTAAAAGGCGGAAGGTCACACAAATTCCATGAAAACCGTAAGTACATGGTTTGAGGAAAATAATTCTAGGACAAATAAAAGAAGTGCTGATTTTCATTGCACTTCTAACAGTTTTATAGAAGAATCTGTACCTAAAGTGTTGTACATGTTGAAATGTAAATATGGTCAAGAAGATTGTAGGTGAAATCGAAGATGATACGTTGCTAGGGCCCTTTTGAGGGCCCTTTTGAGGCCCTAGCAACGTATCATCTTTTGAGGGGTGTTCCTCATACTTTGAGATTGGTTTTATAGAGGGCAACTCTGTTCACCCACAAAAGTCTCTTGATGCCATTGTTGGTCAGAACCTGGGTGGGAGAATGGGAACTGTTCAGCAGAGCAGGTGAACAGGTGGTCCTGCCATCCCAGTGGCAGCTGCCTCTTCCTTTCTCCAGCCATTCCTGGAGGAATGACCCTGCATCTTATCCACATGCTCCGATTCCCTAAATCCCTTAGGCCCCACTGCCTGGGGTGGAGGAGTGGGGCACATCTCTGCTGAGAGCCAGCCCATCAAGCTGTCTGGGTCTCATGGTGGCGTATCTTTGTTCCAACTCAATGTGGGCATTTAAATCTTATTATTGAATTTGGCTACAAGGGAGATAGAATAGGGTGATTGATGCTTAAGAGCATGGGTCTTAAAGTCAGAAAGACAAAGGCTCCAAGTCCAGTTACCAATTTCTGTAAATCTGGGGGGCAGACTTACCTACCTGAGCCTCAGTTTCTTCATCCGTAAAATGGATGTCCCAGTACTGCCTCCCTGCCAAGGCTGTGTGAGTGAGTCCTCAATAAAAGCTGGTAGTGGCATTATTAGTGCTTGATGGCAAAGTTTGTGCCCAGTCATGGGTAGGGGAATTGCATCTGCCATCCAGTGGCTGAGGTCAAGTGATGACACCCCAAGCTGTAGGGTCCTGGCAGCTACAGCAGGCATTTCTGCTTCCCTTTGGGAAATCCCAATTGTTGAGGCCCTGGCTGAACCCCAGTTGAGCCCTTGGTGACCCCGCTACCATTTCCTTTATGGGGGTCAGCTTACTCTGCTTTCTTTTGCAATGAATATAGTTTTAAATTTCTTTATGAGTATTCTCCTATTTGCTGCCTTAGCCTGTCACCCACTATACTGAGCTCCCCACTCCTCGTGATGTCACTCAGCATCTTTATTTGTGACGTGGGGTACTCTGGGAAACTCTTCATAGGCAACTCAGGGAGCCTGGCCCTCCATGTCATCTCTTAGGAAATCCTCAGGTATCCCAGGGTTTGGCACCAGAGAAGTGCCGTAGACCCTGTCTTCCAGAAAGCTCTGTGCCTTCACGCGTGGTGAGGGAGTGGCTGCCCAGAGCAGGCGAGGAGGCACTGGGGGTTGCACCCATGTTTTGTTATGATGGGAGCTTCAGAAGTCAGATGTCTGCAGCCACTTGGAGCAAGCCTGGGTCTTCCTTAGACTGCAGTTTTAGGATTTAAGGAAGGAGCTGGGCTGCTGCCACATGCTCGTGTTTGTGTGTTTAATTTGTATATTGGTGGATTTTATACCCTGCCTCACTTCACAAAGGGCTTGAGGCCCAAGGGTATAATAGATGAAACTTTTCCTCTTGAACAGTTTTGCCTTTTCCTAACTTCTCCGAACCTCTGATCTCTAGGAGAGGCTACTCAGCCGTTGGTTTAGGGGCTCTCCCCTGCTGAGTAGGGTTTTGGCTTCGTTGGGGCTGTCCAAGGGCTCCAAGTTCTACTTTTAGCTGTACAGCTGACTTGTCTCTTGTCCCCAGATGCTCTCCTGGCCCGTGAGGACCACAGCATCTCAACTCGTTTAATCTGGTAGCACTGAGGTGGGCGCTGTTTCTGACTGTTCGTGTGAACCCATGAAGAGAAGATGTTAGAACTAGGCTTTATGCCCATGGAGTGATTCTGCTACAGTTTCTGAGTTCTATTAAATTTTAAAAATATCTTATTGCTTCCACAGAAGAGAAATTTTTAGAATATGGGAAGAGTGAATATAACATTTTGTTCAATATTAAAAGTTAATTTAAGACAGAACCAGAGGCCAAGACAAGTGTCTTCTCTTTTCTTCATTTGGTGATATAATTGACCCTTTGTACCTCTGTACAACTTAATATTCATTCAGCAGAGGCTAATTATGGGATGCGTAGGTGCCACACGGTTAAGGTGAAGATGCAGATTTCTATGTGAACTGCTTAATTCTAACGGTTATAACTTGTCCATAAAATTTGCTATGGATTGTAACAAGTGGAATATTAACTCAGAATATGGGGAGGTCAGGAGTATCTCCCATCTGCTTCCTTTCTGAAGGGATCCTAGCTGAACTGAAAGGGGTGTATGTTGTGCACAGTTAATACATAGTTGACCCTTGAACAACTCAAGGGTTAGGGCCCCCCTGCGCAGTTGAAAATCTGAGTATAACTTTTGACTACCCCAGAATGTAACTACTTAGCCTATCATCAGCTAGCGCCTACTGATAACATCAACAGTTGATTAACACATGCTTTATATATGTATTATGTACTGCATTTTTATGAAAAGTAAGCTAGAGAAAAGAAAATGTTATTAAGAAAATCATGACTGCACGCAGTCGCTCATGCTTGTAAACCCAGTACTTTGGGAGGCCAAGGCGGGCAGATGGACTGAGCTCAGAAGTTCGAGACCAGCCTGGATAACATGGTAAAACCCTGTTTCTAAAAATAATAATAATAATTAAAAAATTAGCTGGGCATGGTGGCTCATGCCTGTAGTCCCAGCTACTCAGGAGACTGAGGTGGGAGGATGACTTGAACCCAGGATGCAGAGGTTACATTGAGTCAAGATCATGCCACTGCACTCTAGCCTGGGTGACAGAGCAAGACCCTATTTCAAAAAAAAAGAGGAAAATGATAAAGAAGAGAAAATATATTTACTATTCTTTAAGTGGAAGTGGATCATCATAAAGGACTTTGAACTTGTTTTCTTCACATTGAGTAGGCTGATGAGGAAGAAGAGGGATGGTTTTGATGTCTCAGGCGTGCAGAGGTGGAAGAAAATCCACATATAAGTGGACCCACATTGTTTACACTTGTGTTGTTCAAGGATCGACTGTACTTTCCGAACCCAAAATTGGAGCACATGCCCTAACATAAGAGCCCTGTCCTGGATCATTTTATATATGTGTATGGTCAGGCTTACAAAGATAGAACAATGGAATTCCATTTTCTTACACATTTCTACAAATTATCTTGGTCAAAATCTAGAAAATATATAAAACTGAGATCTCCTGGAAAAGCCAGAATTTATCTCTGGGATTGGGATAATTGGCTATTAGGAAGAGGTCTACCTTGTTGGCCTGTGATCTTGACGTTTCCTTCTGGAACTGAGAAGTGTGTGAATGGCTCGTGGAACTGCATGGAACCCAGTAAACAAAACGAGGTTGGCTTTCAATGGCCAGAGAATGAATGTGGAACACCAAATTGCAGTTTGTAGAAACAGAGCTGGGCTCAGACATTTAAATTAAGCGTATATTTCTATTTGCACTTCCATTTTGTTCAGTTATAGTGTTGGATATGGGAAATCTTGTCTTTGCTTATATTTGAGGGAACTGCAGTCTTCTTTCCCTAAACGGAGGGTCCTGTGGCTGTCCTGCAATGGAAGCTCACCAGCTGATCAGAAAAGGGAGAGATGGTGAAGTAACTTGTCTCTGGTTACCCTCCCATTGTGGAAATTAATTATCTGACCCAATTCTGTTTGCCCAGTGAGTTTATGGCTTGCTAAGTGGCTGTTGTAATGATCCATTGACTGTTGCAACAGCATTTTCTAACAATTTTATTTTATAGTTCTGAAGTTTTAGTCCATAAATCTTTTGAACTTGAGGCTTTGAGTTGGAAGAGCCATGTGGTTCTGGGGGGAAAAAAAGTGCCAGATTTATTCTTTATGTCTGTGAGCTGTGCCATCCCCCCATTCTTTTCTTTCTTTACATGCCACCCCTCTGATATTTTCTACTTGAAAAAAAATCCATACTAAAGTGCTTGTCTTCATATAATGCCACTCATAGAATATTTGTATGAAAAAAGAGTCAGGAGATGCGATGTTCAACCCAAGTGCATGAATTATGATGATAAAGTTTCCATTTAAAAATGAAGGCTCTTGGAACCCTTATGTGTTGCTGATGGGAATGTGAAATGGTGTAGCCACCGTGCAAAGCACTGTGGCAGTTCCTTAAAAAATTAAACATAGATTTACTGTACAGTCAGCAGTTCTACTTCTGGTTATATACGTGAGAGATTTGAAGGCAGGGACTTGAACAGACATGTGTATACCCACATACATTGCAGCATTACTCACAACAGCCAAAAGGTGGAAACAACCCAAATGTCCATTGACACATGAATGGATAAACAAAATGCGATAGACATATAATTAAATAGTATCAGCCTTAAAAAGGCAGGCAGTTCTGATAGATGCTACAGCGTGATGGACCTTGAAGACGTGCTAAGTGAAATCAGCCTGTTACAAAAGGAGATTATGGGTCCTCCTATGTGAGGTTCCTAGAGCAGTCACATCCATACAGCTCCCCACCCCTCATGACATCACTCAGCACCTTTATTTATTAGTGAGGTCACAAGGGGGTAGGGAGCTCTATGACAAAAAATAAAGAGCTCTGTGAGTGGCGATTTTATGTTATGGCTATTTTACCACTGTAAAAACATGATGGGCTGGGCATGGTGGCTCATGTCTGTAATCCCAGCCCTTTGGGAGGCTGAGGTGGGCAGATCACTTGAGGTCAGGAGTCAGCGTGGCCAACATGGAGAAACCTTGTCTCTACTAAAAAGTACAGGAATTAGCTGGGTGTGGTGGCGCACACCTGTGATCCCAGCTACTCAGGAGGCTGAGGATGAAAATTGCTTGAGCCTGGGAGACAGAGGTTGTAGTGAGCCTAATTGGCACCACTGCACTCCAGCCCGGGCGGCAGAGTGAGATTCTGTCTCAAACAACAGCAGCAGCAACATCAACAAAAAACACAATAAATGAAAGCTGATGGGAAGTCTTATGTGGGTGGGGTTAATGTCTCTCATAAGCCAGACAGGTGAGAACTGCCCTCTAGATGTCCTTCGAAAATATAGTACTGCCCAGGCTGGTCTGTCAATATTAGCCAGCTAATGTGGTCCTCAGGTCCCAGGCCACTTCCCGGTGATGGGGCTCCATCCCCGTGCTGACCCGCGTTTTCCTTCTAGGTGGGGATTTCAGGCCTGGAAGCAGCTTCCACCTGAAACCTGTGTTCTTGGTTGCTTTATGTGATAATTGTTGTGTTCTATTTTAAGCCACTCCTCTGCGTTTGGTAACCGTCTGGGATTCTGTTTTGTTAGCCCTCTCTGGGAGACACAATACAAGAACAGAAAGACCTCATGTAGATGGCGAGGGCTGGAAGGCTCGGCTGGCTGGGTTTGGAGACGCGGTCCCTCCTGTGCAGCAGAAGTTTTCATTCCCTGTGGGTGAAGGCTGAGAAAAGACAAGGCTTCGAATAAAATAAAATACATATTTTTCCCCCTGCTCTGGAAATGTGCTTGGCTCCAACACAGCAGGTGGCCGAGGAACTCAATCTGTGGAAGGCATCAGTGCTTTCAGTGCAATCAAAGTTAAGTGCAGAAATTTAATTAAACGGCATCAAGGATGGCAGAAACTTTGTAAAGCTGCAATGCATTGTCAAATTCAACAATTATTTCAAGGAACACAATCCACAGATGGTGTCTAATTGATAAATTAAGGCTCTGCTTCTCTAATGGGCTTGTGTTTAAGCCCGTTTCCCACCCGTACAATAACCGTCACCTCCAGGACGCCCCCTTTCCCCTCTCCAGCTCGGGCATCGCTGCAAGAAGAAAGCAACGCAACTCCCCTAGATTACATTCTGGAAGCCTAGGGTTGGGCCCTGAATGTTTGGTGGAAAAGACCTCCGGCTCCTTTTCCTGTGATCCCAAGCTCCCTTTTGGGATTGAGTCTTGTCCTAAAAACAGAAACAATAGGATTTATTTGGGCCTGTGTGTCCTTTTCTGCTCTGCTAACCCGGATGTGTTGCTCAGAGATGGCTGGGTTATTTATTTATTCATTTTTTTTTTTTTTTTTTTTTTTTTTTTGGTCTTTTTCCTTTTTAGCATTGCTGGCTTTCTTCCTCCATGGCACAGGAATTTTGCCCAAAACAAAAGTCTCAATTTATTTATTCTTTAAAAAAATAAAAACCACACTGAACAAAAACCTCTGTTTTTCAGACCTTGCTTCCTGTCTGTTAGTAGTAGATACCCAGCTAACTTACTTTTATTTCGTAAGAAAATATTTGCTATCTCCAAACATCCAGTCATGTGCAGAGATGTATCCTGTGTTGAGATTTCATTTGAAAGAAAACCTGAAGATCTTGAGTGTTTACCAGAACTTCATTTTGCAGATGACAAAACTGAGGCACAGTGGTTTTTTATATGCCTTGCTTTGGGACTAGTTCTGTGAAACATTGATGTTTCTAAAGCCGGAGGAGAGGCCGTTGAGCACATCTGGGCTACCTACTTTAAATGGTTATTTCATTCATTCGTTTGTTCCACCAACGAGTATGCATTAGGCACCTTAGCTTTTCTAAATGCTAAGGGGAAGTTCAGTGGTGAAGGAAGACGCTATTCCTGCCTGCGTGGAGCTCACAGGAATGTGTGGGGAACAGATACTGCACTGATCCTATGAGTAGCTGTATCAGTACAGCTTGGGATGCGTGTTCTGGAGACAGGGTAGAGGGTGACCTGGAAGTGTCTACTGGGAGACATTAGGAGGGTTTCTCTGAGAAATGACTTAGCATCAGGAGGGATGGGAGGAGCCTTCTTGGTAGAGGGGATAGTGAGCTTACGGCTCAGTGTACCAGAAGACCCAATAGAAGGCTGTGTGGAGGAGGAGATAGTGTGAGAAAGGCTGGCAATGAGCAAAGAGAGGATGTTGTCCTGGGAGATGAGCTTCCACGTGTTGTGCACTTACTGGACAGTATTCCTGGTGCTGGGTTCAGAGCCTTATACAGCCCATCTTGTCTAACCCTTAATTTTATTCCTAGATGTATCTCCGTATCTTCTACAGATTGTGGCACACAGTAGAGTCTCAGTAAATGAATCTTCCCAATGTTGACTATTTTTTTTTGAGACAGAGTCTCACTCTGTCACCCAGGCTGGATGCAGTGGGTGTGATATCGACTCACTGCAACCTCTGCCTCCCTGGGATCAAGGGATCCTCCCACCTCAACCTCCCAAATAGCTGGGACCACTGGTGTGTACCAAGCCAGGCTATTTTCTTGTATTTTTAGTAGAGACAGGGTCTTGCCATGTTGCCCAGGCTAGCCTTGAGCTCCTGAGCTCAAGCAGTCCCACCGGTTTAGGCCTCCCAAAGTGCTGGGATTGCAAGCATGAGCCACCATGCCCAGCATTCGCTATTATTATCCCAACTTTTCAGTTGGGGAAGTTGAGGTGGACTGAAGGTAAATCTGCTGGCCCCAGGTCGGAGACCACTGGTTGGGTGGGTTTCTGTGCTGGCGAGTATCTGTCTTCCCCAGCCTGGGCCCTTCTCACGCCTCTTCCCTCCCCTGAAGGGATCACATGTTTGAATGACTTGGAGACTTGGAGTCACATTCTGTAATTCATAACTCTGACCTCATGCTGCTCTTAAATTTCCACCCCGTGAAGGAAAGAAGAAATGAGAGACAACCCCTAACTTTTTATTTTTACACATATAGTAGTTAGAGGTGGAGAGGGCCAACTTTACAACAGAACCTTTGCAAAAGCAGCAGCCAGGGTGCAGGACCTCACTGGGCACCCTTGGCCTTGTCTTTGCTGCCTATGGGTTGTCCTGGAACAGGAAAGCAAAGGGGAGGAGCAAGGAGGTGGGGACAGCCAAGGGACAGATCATATTTACTTATTTGTTTGTTTATTTCTAACGAGTAACTGTGGGGAATGCCGCCGCAGAACCCTTTCTAATTGCCTTTTATTTAATTAATTTATTTATTTTTGCGATAGCGTGGGTGGCTTTTGAAATTGCACGTAATTTACGGAGGCGAGGATCCTGTGCCTGGGATACCAGATGATGTGGCTGAATGGCTGTTGGCTGTTTATTTGCTAGTCTGTCGTTACCAACACAGTATTCTTGAGTTCAGAGGCACAACAGTGTTTGATCCCCCTCCTCTCTCCTATCTAAATATATCCAACTAGTCAATCAGACTTGGCAGCCGTCAGGGCTGTGGCTGTCAGATTGAGTTTGCCTTGGCTCCTCTGAACTATTGGCTTGTTTTTCAAGCTCGAAAGTGTATTCAAATAGTGATATCTAAATTAGACTTGCAAACACACACCCAGGTAGGGGCCCTGAAGGGGAAGAATGAGGCAGCATTTTGGTCTGAAAATGACATTTCCTTCTCCTCCACTATCTGTTGGAGAGCACAGACGAAGCTACGCTGAGGGGAATGGCTTCACGCTTGGTGAACAAGATGCGTGGGTGTGTTTTTCTGAATTGTGATTAAATTTTTTTTTTCTTCAAATTTTAAGTTGTATCAGGAGATACAAGTGGAATATTAACTCAGTGGATGGGGGAGGTCTGGAGTGTCTCCCATCGCTTCCCTTCTGAAGGGATCTCAGCTGAACTGAATGAGGTATATGTTGTGAGCAGTTAATATACAGTTGGTCCTTGTGATATTGTTGTCTTGGCTGAGGACTCAGGAAGAGTCTTGGGCCTTGGAGAGGCCTTTGCTTCCATGGCCTGCCCCATTGGGCCGGAACAGTCCCTTTCCTCAAAGCTGCCTCAGGCTTTTCCTGTAGCTTAGGAACAGCAGACCGAGCCCGAGCTCCTGGGCCCCTCCCTGGAGGCTTGTTAAGGGGGATGTGGAAAGAAAATTAGAGCATCTTAAATCCCTACCTGCAAGGTACGCTTAATGCTCCAGGGAGAAGCATTTTATAAATAAATGTCATGAGTGCTCATCCCCCGAGTTGAAGCTTATCTGCAGGGATGCTTCACTCCAGCAGAGAGGGTTGGAGCTGCCATTGTGTAGACCCGTGTGTAGTGGTACCATGCCTCCACCAGGTCATCCCTCTTACGGCTGTGTAAGAGGCCTGGGTAGGAGACGGAGGGGGCCGCAAGTTCTCCTCCAGTGATGGGGAGCCACAGGTGGTTTTGTAGGGTGTCTGGGTCTTAGGTGGTTATCAAAAGCAGTTCACAGACATATGTAAGATAAAGACCCTGTCCTCAAGCAGCTAAATGAATGAACTAGAACAGTGGTACCCAAATTGGGGTTTGGGACCCCTGGGCATTCCTGATAACCTTTCAAAGAGTCTGTGATGAAGTTTCTTGAATAATAATTTTAAGACTTTGTGTTTTTCATTCTCATCCTTTTATGAATATACAGTGGAATTTTTCATAGGCTACATGACCTCTGTTAACATCATAGTTCTGATGGCTAATGGAATATGTGTATTTCTGCGTTTAAAAATGTCTCAATTTTGGCCAGGCGCAGTGGCTCATGCCTGTAATCCCAGCACTTTGGGAGGCTGAGGTGGGCGGATTGCTTGAGGTCAGGAGTTTGAGAGCAGCCTGGCCAAAATGGCAAAACCCCGTCTCTACTAAAAATACAAAAATTAGCTGGTCATGGTGGTGGGCACCTGTAATCCCAGCTACTCGAGAGACTGAGGGAGGAGAACCTTTGAACCCAGGAGGCAGAGGTTGTAGTGAGCAGAGATCTCACCACTATACTCCAGCCTGGGCGACACAGCGAGACTGTGACTCCAAAAAGAAAAAAACAAACCAAAGCCTCAATCTTAATTTCTAATATGTTGACAGATATAACACACATAAATCTCTTTGGTGGTCCTCACTTTTTAAGAGGGTAAAGGTGTCATGACACCAAAAATTTTCAGAACTGCAGAATTAGAATATAGGCAGATGAGTGGCAAGTTGAAGTTATATGCTAGGTACTAAGTTAGGCAGAGCGCTAGGGGTAGATAACAGGTGCTTGTGAGTGTTGTGAGTGAGCTGGAGAGATTGTCAGGGAAGGCTTTCAAGACAAGTGGCTTTCTTACCTGGGTTTTGAAGGATGAATAGAAGTTTACCAGAGAGACAAGGAAGGAAAAAGTTTTCTAGAAGGAAGGAAGAACATGCATAAAATATCAGTGTGTCAGCTTTTCCTCCCCTGTCTGTGGGCGGCGGGGGCAGAAATAGGGTCATCCTGGCCGCACCATGGAATTTTTTTCTACCGGGAATTTCCAAAATAGGCTGCGTCTCAGAGTCATTTGGTGAGGTTTATGGAAATACTGGTGAAGCTAGTTCCCAGTGTGCTTTGCTCCACTGATGGTTGGTGGCACTGTTTACCTCTGGTGGTGGGAATGGCAGGGTGCTCTTTGTACCATTTTTGGTTCTTTTGTTGAGAGTGACATCACAGTTGTCCTGCAGCAAGCCAGGGTGATGCCACCCTGTCAGCTATGTCAGAACGGCAGCAGGTGTCACTGGACACATGCCATTCCTTCTTTACACCATCAATCAACCTACAGTGGGGAAAGGGGCGAGAACACAGCATAACAAGAGGGGCAGCCAGTTGTAGTTCGGGGGACCTTGGATTCTAAACAACATGACATTGGGAAAGGTCTTGAGTCTCTGAGCCCATTTGTCCTCCTAGGAATACAGCAGGTTGGACAGACCTTATTTAATAGGAATGCCTAAATCTGCCAGGGAAAGGGACCCTCCTGTTGATGAATAATTCATTCTGGTTTTGTTCCTAGAAAGTGTTCTGTGGGGCACACACTTTCTCAGCTGCTCTTGGTTTTGCAAAGGAAGATACTGACATGTTCAGATTAAGAATTCATAAAGCTTCTGAACCACTAAGGAAGGGAAAAGAGGGGCCCAGGGCCCACATGTGTGCCAGGTGCTGATCTGAGGGTTTTTGTGAGTCATCTCATTTAATGGTCACGCTGTTCCTGAGTAAAAGCTGTCATCCCATTTTACAGATGAAGAAACAGAGGCACAGAGAGGTTACCTTAATTTGCCCAAGGTCACACAGAATCCTGGTGTTCAGGCCTCATGCCTTCTGTTCTTAACTCCATATCCTGTGTCCCTGGGAAAGGAAGGGGGCCATAGTTTGGAGTGGTTTCCAGGAGCAAAGAGCCAGAGTAACCTCCGCTCTTCATTTCTTAGCAAGAATAGAAGACAGAATAAAGGGCACAGGAATAAAGGATTGTTAACCAGACTGGCAAATCAATAGACTAATTAAAAATCAAACACCTTAAAACACTGTCAGCTGGGTTAATTGTAAACCAACATTGAAACATTAAAACTTGCCTAGCCCATGAGTTTGAATGATTAACTGAGTGAGTTAATTTCAAGCCATTGGTTTGGGTAGCCGTGAAAGCTGAGGTTAGTGAAGGGGAATCTGTGTGTTCTTTCCTGCCCAGGCCTGCCTTGGTGCCTAAGGTCTTGTGATTGTTGCTGCTGTTGCGTTTTTAATCAAAGTATCTTAAACATTTAGGCA
This sequence comes from Macaca nemestrina, assembly GCF_043159975.1. Classification (NCBI taxonomy): domain Eukaryota; kingdom Metazoa; phylum Chordata; class Mammalia; order Primates; family Cercopithecidae; genus Macaca; species Macaca nemestrina. Next base: position 51,813,895 of record NC_092141.1, on the reverse strand, counting down.
GAACCTCACAAATGCAGCTAGATTGTGGAAAAGGACAGTGTGAATCAGCAAAGAGTAGAATTACATGTATCTTTCCAAATAGAAGAAATGCCATTCTGTTTTGCAATATCACAGAGTCCCGGTAGCAAGAAAGGGTCCTTTGGAAAGGCCTTTTGCCTTCCAGTGTTTGACTCGAGGCTGCTGTCCCATCTGCGGCCTCTGTTACTCTCTCATGTTCTTTTCTGCCCGGAGACCAGGTCCGGGGGTGTTATCAGGAGTTAGTCCTAAGACTGGAATGAGAATCCTAGGATATTCAGTGATGGCCAGTTGACCACAAGATGTTTCTGTGAGGTTTTACGTTGAGATCCTCCTACATCTGCTTTGATGACTAGATAACATTCCTCAGCACCAGGTGATGGATTTAACCTCTGTGAGCTGTGTTTCTAACCTGACTGGGCCTAGGGATCATGCTGGAAAAGTTACAGACCCTTTACCCAGAGAGTTGCACTACAACACAGCCACACGCAGCTTTGTACTGAGTGTCAGGATGCACAGATCCCTGGTGCTCAGACATGAATGGCCTCATTAGAATGAAGAAACCCTGTGTTGAAGTCACCAAACAGCTGGACTTTAAATGATAATGTTAATATTTCACTGTGACTTATATAGCATTTTATTTTTTCCAGAGTTCCTTACAAGACAATCTGATTTGATCCGCAGGAGAATCCTGTAAGGTCAATTATATAGTCGCTATTTTATATATGACGCATGCAGTAGGCTCAGTATCTTTCCTGAGTGTTGCTGTTTTCTTGTTAATTTGCTAAATGGGCTTTTAAAAAGGAGATAAATGTAAATTTCAGCCCCGTAAAATAGACACATCTCAGATGCTCGTGACTCAAATTAATTAATTAAAAACAGCATAAAACACCACTCCAGCCACAAAACATGGCACGGATGTAATATTTATTCCATTCAGCCAGTTGATGGGGTAAAATTACAAGATTGGTCTGTGATAAAAGCGTTTTTAACTCCAACTTGGACATTTACAGAAAGGAGAGACTTGGGCAGTTTGTTTATTTAGAACATTGATTACTGCTTCTGCCATGCTCCTCCAATCACAAACACTTGGGAAAATTTTGGAAAACTGCAAGAACTAAGTAAAAATCCCCTCAACCCCACTATTTACCATTCAGAGATAACTGCTATGAACATTTCGGTACATTTTTTTCTATCCTTTTTCATGGCAAAAAAAAAAAAAGGCAAAAAATTATATAGAGACACAGGTACACACACAAATCATTGGCTAACCTGCCTTTATAAATTTATCATATTTTCCTCATTCACTGTTTTTATGGCGTGGTTTTTATTGTCTATGTGGTGTTGTGACTTATGATTATACTGCATTTGACCAAAGCCTGTTATTGAATAGTTAGCTAGTTAATGATTTATTATTATTATTTTAAGTAACATTGTGGAATATCCTTGTACATAACCCCTTAGCAACACCTCTGATCACTTCCTTAGTATGCATACCTAGAAGTGGAATTTTGGGGTTAAAGGCTATGGATATTTTGAAGGAGATTTTACATATAAATATATATTTAAAAATATATAAAAGAGTATATATATATGAGATATAATCTCCTTTACAATATCAAAAAAATTATAATATGTATACTTATATATAATCTCTTAAAAATTTTTTTTTATCTTACATTGGCACCCCCCCATAAGGAGAATGGTACTATTTTCTAACCTCACCAAAAGTTCGAGAGATTAACTTAATTTTTTAAAAATTACTGTTTTTGTAAAAATGATGTGTTTGTGGTAAATATTTTTATTTGTGCTGAAGGGGAAGGCTTAATTATGAAAAGATTGGGGTTTCTTGGATCAACTTGGACTAAATTTCTTATTTTAAATAGCCCTCTTCAGTGTAGTTTGGCAAAGCTCTCTCTTTCGGGTTTATTTGTTTACTTACCTACTTATCTTCAACACACTGACCTACCCACCTGTGTATCTTATTTGGTTAACATTTATCCAAGTTTGAAGATGGAAATAGTTTTCCTCTGAATCAGAACTTTCAGTGTAACTGTTCCAAGAAACCACCACCACAGATGTGGGAAGAGGGGAGAGAATGAGGAAGATTCCTGCTGTCTTTTTACTGCTTGGGTTTACAAATGTGGCAAATTTGGAAAATGTCAAAAAGTAGGAAAAATAAAATGAAACCTGAGATCCCACCACACAGAAATATTCATGGTTAACATACTGATATATTTTCTTTTTTTGGAGGAAAAAAGTTATAGATGAACAGAAATTTGAAAATAAGCTGTGCCTATTTTCTGTTTCTTTTATTATACAATATTACCAATGAATACTTTCTGCTGTAAAAAATATAAATGATACAGAAACCAACAGTAGTGTTCCCCTTTCTAGAAGAAACTGTAAAAGGGTGTACTGTTCATTGCCCCTATTCACACACTCCTACTACTGCGAACCTGTTTCTTCAAAGGAGACGTCCAGCTCCAGTTGAAAACGAACTTTTCTCACCTGGCAATCTGGTGTTTCTGAATGTGATTTGAAATCCACCACCCCAGTGAGAATGAGGACAGGTTTTTTTTTTTTCCCCCTACTGAGAGGCATCAATTGTATTGATTAATTGATTGTAAAAATAAATTCAGAATTCTGAAAGTAAAGGGCATCTGGATTTAAAATTACCAAATATGGCCGGGTGCAGTGGCTCACGGCTGTAATCCCAGCACTTTGCGAAACCAAGGTGAGCGGATCACCTTAGGTCAGGAGTTCAAGAGCAGCCTGGCCAACATAGTGGTAGAGACATATCTATCTCTACCAAAAAATACAAAAATTAGCTGGGCATGGTGGTGTGTGTCTGTAGTCCCAGTCACTTGGGAGGCTGACGCACGCTTGAACCCAGGAGATGGAGGTTGCAGTGAGCTGAGATTGTGTCACTGCCTCCAGCCTGGGTGACACGAAACTCTGTCTAAAAAAAAAAAAAAAAAATCACCAAATATTAGGTGTGTTAAAATCCTGGGAGATAAAATTTCACCCTCTCGTTTTACAGATAAGAAAACTGAGGCCCAACAAACATTAGTAATTGCCTCACCCCAGGTCAATCAGCCAGTTAGGAAGAAAATATTTCAGGTTCTAGTTTGTGCCCTTTTTTCTTTTTAAATGAAGATATTGATCTATTTTTAAAAACAAGAACAAAGGCCATGTGTTAGTCTAGTTTCAGTTGCGGAGAGCTGAATCCACTCCCATCTGGTTTAAGCAGAAAGGAATTTGTTTTGAGGGCATTAAAATGCTTCCAGAAATCATCAGGAGATATACAGAAAGCTCTAGGTTGTGCTTTTGGGAACAGCCCTCAGAGCCATGCAGCAGATCTGGGTCTTCAAATAGCTGCTGTCTCTTCTGTCATCTGGAAGTCCCCACCAAATTGGGAGGATGAAGCTACAGCTGCCAGGTTCAGAACCACGGCCACCCTGTCCCCATCTGAAGGCCTCCATGGCTGCCACTGTCCTGCTGTGATCTCTAGCAAAATAGGTTCTCCATGACTAGTCAGTAGAGACACAGGATATTGCTGCAGAATAACTAAACACCACCCTGGCCATGTTGCCAGGGGACATAGTTAAAGTGCAGAATATACTACTTTTCCCTTCATACCTAGCTGCAAGGGAACCTAGAATATTAATCCTTAATTTTCCAGATCCTGCATAACAGAAAGGTTTATGGGGAAGAGGTTGGACTGGATGATGGGGACCAATTTACCATGTCTACTCAGTAAACAGATCAAATGATAAGAAATAGACTTGAGTTCTGTGTTATGGCCATGTAAGGTAGACTGGCAGAGAAGCATAAACAAAAACAAAAAAGCAGCCAGACAACTAGAGAATTGTCCAGAATTTAAGACAGACAAAGGCAGAAGCTATATGCAGAAACATAGTGTCAACAGGGTGGCAGCACTACATTGTGTTTTTTTTAGGATATATCATTTGAAGTCATGTTGCATTTTTGCAACCCTAGGCATAAGTGGTATGTGGTAGTTTATACTTAATGTGACTGAAATTCAATTCAAATCCAGTTCCAACTTGAGTATTGAAGTTTCCCTATCTAGCCCTTGAACTTGTATCCTGAAATTTGTCCCTAAAACTTTAACTTCTTCAATATTTTTTTTCCTGTCCTTTTCCTGGTTTTATTTACCTCATACTATTGAGGAACCTACAATTTCCCTCAAAATCCAAAATTTAAAAAGATGCTTGGCAGGAACAGTGGCTGACACCTGTAATCCCAGCACTTTGGGAGGCTGAAGCAGGTGGATCACCTGAGGTCAGGAGTTCGAGACCAGCCTGGCCAACATACTGAAATTCTGTCTCTACTAATGATACAAAAAATTAGCCGGGCATGGGGGCGAGCACCTGTAATCCCAGCTATTTGGGAGGCTGAGGCAGGCGAATCGCTTGAACCCAGGAGGCGGAGGTTGCAGTAAGCTGAGAGTATGCCACTGCACTCCAGCCTGGGCGGCACAGTGAGACTTCATCTCAAAAATAAATAAATAAATAAATAAATAAATAAATAAATAAATAAATACTTATCTTTGATCTAGCCAGGAAACCACTTAGCATTTATTCCATGTACAATTGACATTTGGGATGTGCTTTAGGCAAGATGGCAGCCAGAGCACTAGTCTTGCCTGCTATGGGAATAATCATCTTGGTTTCCATCTCTTCAGCATCTCTCGTGAGACTTCAGGACACCCCTGAACATTCCCCATACAGATCGAACATCATGATTTGCTCTTCCTGGTCATTGCGAGCTTGTTGGTGTGGCAGCGGAGTGCCTAGTGTTCACACAGCTCTGAGTTTAGATTTGCCTGGGTTAATGCAGCATCTTTACTAAATGGTGAGGCTTATCCACAAACATCCAGCATGACTAAATTGAAAATCAGACTTATGGGAGAAGAAGAAAGAGAGCACTAGAGGGTCAGAAATGGAGCAGAGATGGCACAAAGTGTAGTGATCAGCAAATTTAAGCCTCTGACAAGCGGTGGTCAGCAACTTCCCAGGCCTCTAGCTAGTCAAGTAGGTCAGCCGCACTTCCCATGTGGCTGTTTGTAAAACATTCTGCTTTGTGGTGTAGAGCCAGGAGCCGAGGAGAGGAAACTCAAGAGGCAAAGATGCAGTTCTACCTTCAGAGGCATTTACTTTCCTATTCAGGTGGGTGAAGCCTTGCCCGGAAACAATTTCTGAGCAAGTAGAAGTGGCGATGGAATACGGAGGATTGTATGCCGGGTAGCATGGAAGCCATGGGCTCACGGGGTGGGGAGTGGGACTGTGAAGCCAGCCAGAGCTTCTTGGAATAGTTGAGGAGGAGGAAGAGAAGATGACGATGTAACATTATCACAGTCTCCTACTTAAGAATTCAATAACGACTTCAGGCAGTGGATTTAAGACCTGCCCAGCAAGAATGGAGGCACAGAGGCCACTCTGAGTGAACGTATTTGGAACACTCTGACATACAACCGCTTCGGGGAATGGGGAGTGGTGTTGAGTGTGAATAGGAGATAAATTTAGAGATGAAGGATGACGAGACTCCCTCGCCCCCATCCTTCCCCTTTCATGCATCTGGCCCTTACAGCTAGATGCCTGTTCCTGTAGCCAAGGCACCCCAGGCTGCATTAGCTGATGCTCACTCTGACCGCCCAGGAACAGCAGGCTGAGTCAGCCTGTCCCGCCTTTGAACTTGTGTGCAGCTGCTTGCTTTAATTAGATGATATGTGGGTTCCCTTATCTTCCTGAGAGAAGATTTCTTGCTTTAGGTGATCGGCTATTGACGCCAACGTGAGATTAGAGTTCCTTCTCTCCAGTTTCCTCTCAGGCCCTGTTACAGGATGTCTGAGATAGGAAAATCACATGTTTGAACAAGCGATGGGTGAGTTGCTTGGCAGGTCGTCAAGACTGATACCTCCAGTGCCCTTTCAGGTTGACGAAGCACGTTCACATAGAATCTGATTTGATCCCTAGAGAAAAGGAATACAATCCTTTGGAAATATTGTCCCATTTCATAGATGAGGAAACTAAGGCTCAAAGGCATGAAATCTTTCTCAGGGCCAAGTAGCCAGCAGGCAGCGGGTCTGGGAACCCCATCCAGGTCTGGATCCAATTTATTGCCCTCTCCTTCAGTGCGTCCACTTGGACTTGGTTTTCGTTGCTCAAATCCCTTCTCTCCTAGGCAGGGAGTCCCTGAAAGGCACACAGTCAAATGGGCCAAGCACGGCAGGAAACTTCTCCTGACCCCATGTTCTGGAGTTGGAGAAACTTCTGCTAGATTGACTGGAGATCTGGGTTTTCGGTTGTGATTTTTCCGTTCTCCTAAAGTTAGACAGCAGAAATAAAATTCTGAGGCCCACCATTGTCTTCCTCACCCCTTTGAAGAGCTTTCTGCTTATGAGCAGCTGATTGGCTCAACCTTAGCCTTTCAGAAATAGCATCTTCCTCTTTTGGGAAAATGTGGCATCTCAGTTGCTTTCTGGAATCGAAAATTTCTGCCCTTTGCCTTTGGCCAACGTTTGCTGCCAAGACCTGCATGTCAATAAGGTCCCACCTTCCCCTGGGTTCCTCCCACCCCCGACCCAGGAAAGGAGAAGAACATGGTCATTCTGGGTTGACCATGTTCACGTTGACCCACAAGTACCTTTTTTTTTTTCCCCTGAGATGGAGTCTCGCTCTGTCACCTAGGCTGGAGTGCAGTAGCACGATCTCGGCTCACTGCAAGCTCCGCCTCCCGGGTTCACGCCATTCTCCTGCCTCTGCCTCCCAAGTAGCTGGGACTACAGGTGCCTGTCACCACGCCCAGCTAATTTTTTGTATTTTTAGTAGAGATGGAGTTTCACCGTGTTAGCCAGGATGGTCTCGATCTCCTGACCTCATGATCCACCCACCTCGGCCTCCCAAAGTGCTGGGACCACAGGCATGAGCCACCATACCCGACTCTCAAGTGCTTTTTTTAAGGTACTTGGGGTCGTCAGTTCAGAAGGAAGGAATGAGCCAAGCCTGACTTCCCTCAGGTACGAGTCTGCTAATCTTTAACTCCGACTTTAATCAGGGCATCCCCTTCTTTCCTTAGATAACCTTCTGCCCTGTGACATCACCTCATATGTTGTGTCATTGTGGCTGGCTCCACAGTTGGAATTCTGTGTCGGAGAAAGGACAGGGAATCTGGGGCCGTGCCCGGGTGAGCAGGGATTCTCCACAGTTCAGTCCAGCAAGTGTTTTTGGAAGGGAGGCCTCCTGTGCTCAGAGCTTCATGCCCCTTCACCTTGGCAGTGACCTGCCCTATGGAAGTCATCATCTTTATGACAAGGACTTCAAATATATTTGACTGTAAATATATTTCCCAGGATTCTGCAAATGGCAGAATTTGGAAAGACATGCATTCATTTGTTCCCCCTTGCTCTTCATTACTTTTAAAAAAAAAAAAAAAAAAAAGCTAATTTGTTTTGATGAGTAGTAGACAAGAAGGAGGATAGAACTAGATAGAACCTCTCATCTGCTCACTCCATCCCTCTTCAGAAGTGAAGGCATTATGGGCATTCTTTTTTTTTTTTTTTGAGACGGAGTTTTGCTCTGTCACGTCCCAGGCTGGAGTGCAATGGCACATGCAATCTTGGCTCACTGTAGCCTCCGCCTCCCGGATTCAAGCAATTCTCCTGCCTCAGCCTCCTGAGCAGCTGGGATTATAGGCATGTACCTCCATGCCTGGCTAAATTTTGTATTTTTAATAGAGGCCAGGCTGGTCTCGAACTTCTGATCTTGTGATCTGCCTGCCTTGGCCTCCCAAAGTGCTGGGATTACAGATGTTAGCCACTGTGCCCAGCCAATTTTTGTATTTTTAGTAGAGACAGGGTTTCTCCGTATTAGCCAGGCTGGTCTCGAACTCCTGGCCTCAAGTGATCCGCCTGCCTCAGCCTCCTAAAGTGCTAGGATTGCAGGAATGAGCCACCATGCCTAGCCCATTTCTTGTTCCTTTTCTTAATTTCTTAGTTTGCCCACGTTTAGGGGTGTTGGCATACCAGGCTTTGAGCGTGGTCCACGAAGGTTCCAGCGTGAATCAGCCACCCATGAGGAAGGCCTTGCCCCAAACTGAATACCCCTCTGTGACTCTGCACCAGATGTGGAATGACAGGGACAGTAAATGAGTGGAAGCTGCATTCTTCTCACAGCGACATGGGCCCAAAATGCTACCTGTGCTAGGTGGCTGAGTTTATGTCATATGTGAGCCGTCAGCCTGCGCCTGGGATCTACAGTCCTCTGATGGGGTTCAGTCGCCTACCTGGGTCCATTCCTTTTTGCTCTTTTGCGTGTGTTTTGCAGACCCATTGGAAGTTGTTGTTTCACTGTCCATCCCCTCATCAAACTCACCCACCCCCGGACCCTTCAGGAACAAAACCCTGACATCCTCCCTCATGCATTTGTTTTGATTTTGTGTGACCCTGCTCTCAGCTCACCCCACTTCTCTTGGCTGCCAAATCTCCGTGTTTTGAGAAAAACCTAAAAAAAAAAAAAAAAAAAAAAAAGCACCACCTGTCTCTACTACTCGATCTGCTTTCCCCAAACCCTTCTCTGAGTCAGGGTTGAGTTTTCCCTCCCACCCACCCTGGGCTGGGGGAGATGTGGTCTCTCACTGGTACTTTATGGAAGGGTGTCTTTATTCAATTTGACTGTTGCTATTATGTGGCGAAGCCTTCGATAAAAGTCGTGATTTATGAGATGTGTGTGGCCGCGGTTGTTTTTTCGTTTTCTTCTTCTTCTTCTTTTTTTTTTTTTTTTTTTTTTTGCTTTGTCATCTATCAGGGAGAGAAAAGCCAGGCCTGATACTTTCTTGGCATATCCTGTGTTCAGTTACGAATGTCAGCTGTCGGCCATCAGGAAGTTACTTCTCGGATTGGCTTCTCCTCCCTTTTACCTCTCACCACGGTCCCCTCTTGAAACAGGCAGAGGCCCCCACTGTCCTGCAGGCTGGCGATAAGAGGCCTGCTGGACGCTGTGGGGAGAGAAGTGGGGCCCCTGGAGTGGCCCCTCGCCCTCTTAACCCTCCTCAGTGGCTACGCGTTCAGCACCCGGTCAGCTCTTGATTGTTTAATAGGAAGAAGCAGGCAGGGCTCTTCCAGGGGTTTCCAGAGTTTTCTTTGTTCTCGAATACGGTGACTCCCCACCCCTCCCAACTTCTCTTTGTTTTTTGGTCTGGCCACTTTAGAAATCCTTTCTTTTCTTTCTTTCTTTCTTTTTTTTTTTTTTTCCTTTTTCTTTTCTGCCAAGTATGTGCATGTTAGATAAAGGCTCTTGAATAGAAAGCCTAGCATATTGGGTATCGGCTGCTGAAAATAGGCTAATTGGAGATAGAAGCAAGTTGTCACAGAGGTGCCCGTGCTAGGGGGTGGGAGGAGGATGAACCCCAGCCAATGCCAGGATGACTTTCTCCACCTCTCCCCTCTTCCCGCTCTTATTATTAGCTGTTTTGCTGAAACGCACCCTCGTCTTTGTGGAGCCACCTACGATAGCATTAACCACGTTGTGCCCTGCATCTTAAGCACCTGGTTAAGGCCCTGTTCCATGTCTGGAATCGGTCCATGCTGAGCCCCCAGAGTGTGCATAAATCAAGTCTTTAACCCTCAGCGGGCGGCCTGGGCGGGACTGTGGGAGGCAGGCCTGCTGAACTTGAACAGAGCGTGTGCCCCTGGGTTTCTAAGCGGCGGCTTCTGAGGCAGAGCCGCCCAGACTTTCATTTTGGTTAGGAGCGGTGCTTGTCAGCAAGTTAGAAACTTGGAAGGCCCCCATCGTTCTGGCTTCCTAACAGGAAGAGTGAAGCGGGGACAAGCTGGGGGGCCTATAAGCGCCCACTGGGATTTATTCAAAGTGAGGTCTTGAGACATTCCTTGGTGAAATGTGCTGGCCTAAAGGATTAGTCCTTCAGACCCCACCCCCAACCAACCAAGTGGATGTGGGTTTGCCTTCTAGATACTAACAGTCTAGGAGGGCAGGGGGATTCTGTTTTTGTGAGCACCTGGGTGCTTTGAATTTGGACATCTGTTACTCCTCCAGCACCAAGGCCAAAGTAGTTGGCTCGTCCTATACCTGACACCACCAGGTGGTCCCTTCTCTCGTTTCTGTGTGTGCTGATGTCCCTGTTACCCATGGAGATCTCGGCATCGAGTTATCCTTCTGGCTTTCTCTCTGGTGGTCGTCTGTGCTCCCCTATCCAGTTTCTCAGGGGGTCCACAGCAGTCCTGGCCTGGAATTCTGGCTCCCCCCGACCCCCATCTTACACATACCCCCCAGCTCCCACACCAGTGGCTCTTCCTTGACCTGACCTCCCTTTCTTTTGCCTAGAAAACCCCACCCATTTACTTTTCAATTTTTATTTTGAGATTGGGTCTCACTCTGTTGCCCAGGCTGGAGGGCAGTGGCATTATCATGGCTCACTGCAGCCTCAACCTCCTGAACTCAAACGATCCTCCCACCTCAGCCTCCCAAGTAGCTGGGACTACAGGTGTACCACCACACCTGGCTGATTTTTGAATTTTTTTTAGAGATGGGGTTTCACCATGTTGCCCAGGCTGGTCTTGAACTCCTGGATTCAAGTGATCTGCCTGTCTCGGCCTCACAGAGTGCTGGGATTACAGGCATGAGCCTCCGTGCCTGGCCAAACCCACCCATTTTTAAATGGGCCATCTCAAATATCTCCCCTTCCTTGAAGCCTCTTCTGCTTTCTTCCCTCCCCAAGGCAGTGACCCTTCCTCCTCCCAGCCCTATGGCCTCTGCTGGTTGTTTTAGGATCTGTTACCTTATTGTTCCCCGGGTCCTTCTTGTTCCTGTCCTGTATGCCCCAGTAGCAAGTTACCTATTGAGGGCAAGACTGTCGGTGTCACTGCTGTCCTATAGAACTTTCTGTGATAGAGGAAATGCTCATCCTAATGCACGTGGGCGTGGAGCACTTGAAATGTGGCTAGAGTGACCATGAACTGAATTGCTAATGGCACTTCATTTTAATTAATTTACAATTTAACTTCAGTAGCCTTGTGTGGCTGGTGCTATTCCGTGTGCATCTTGCTTATCTTTGTATTTTCAGAGGCCCTGGCACTGTGCTCTGCTCACAAGAAAAGACTTGAGAAATCACTTAGGCATAGAGTCATGTGAGCTTGTGCATTCTTTGCCTATTTTCCACGCAATTTGATTTTTAAGTTAAATTCAATAGACTATATACTTGAGCACCACCAGTGCTTTGGGGGGATGCAAAGATGAAAAGACATGGTCTCTGCCTTCAAGGAACTTAAACCTAATGGGTAAATACTTAGTGATAATAGGAAGCAGAATGAAATGAAATGCCACTATTCAGGAATAGTTTACATCCTGTGCAGGTGTAGAGAAAAGAATAGTGTATGTGACTGAGGGGTGTTGGGGAGATGCTTTAGGATGGTCATTCATTCATCCAGCAAATATTTATTGCATGTCACTGAATGGCCCAGGTACTGGGAATACATCTGTGGACGAAACAGACAAAATTCCTGACCAGAAAGCTTCCTTTCTGGTAGGAGGGGGACAGATGAGAAATAAAACAAGCAAATTATAGACTGTGCTAGAAGATGAGAGGCCGGAAGAAGGTCTAGGGAGTGCTGAGGTGTGGGTGGAATTGAAGTTTTCAATAGGGTAGTCAAGGAAAGCCTAGTAGAGACGATGACATTTGAGCACAGACATTTGGACCAAGACTTGAGGGTCTGAGAATCATGATAGGAGGTAAAGACAGGTGGGAGGATATTCCTGGGTGGGGGAACCGTTTGAATGAAGGTCTGGGGTGTGGAAGTGTGAGCGATGGTCAGAGACATGTGGCTGGAGCATAGAGGGTAGACAGAACAGGAAGATGAAGCTTCAATGTTAGTTGGGAATCTGGTAACAAAGGGCTAGAAAAGCCTGCTGGCAGTTTTTGATGTCTGTGCAGATATCCTGCCTCCCTGATGAAAACACTACCCCCTCCACCATGAGGCCAGTGGTCCCAGTTATTACTTCTGTTCTTCCCATAGGGATTCATTCCAAGTAGCTGCTCAGAAATTGTTTTTATTAAAGGACAGTTAAAACTAAGCCACATTTCTTACGATGAGATTTTGAGAAAGCAAAAGTCTAGTAAGATCAGGTCTCTCCTTTGGGTAATTGTACCATTGGATCTTATTCTATTTCTAGGCATCTCTTTGTGTAGACTGAGTACTCTGCTATGTCCCAGGTGGCTCAGTCCCTGTGTTTGAACATGTTCATTTGCCCTGGATTCACTTTGGGACACAGAGAAAGTTTGGGGGAAGAAAGGGCCTGTGAACAGCAGGAACAGGGTGGAGGACCAAGCAGGTTTATAAAACAGGATCTGTGGCCAGAGAGAGGAATGCTTCATTTCCCAGCAAGGACAGAGACCCAGAGACTTAATGGCTGGACAGGAAATGAGTTGTCCTGAGCCACAGATGCCACTTGGAGAACAACTATACAACATTATCATAGTTTTAGATGTGTCCTGAGTTTTAAGAATTCAGATTTTGCCTAGGAAGAGGAAGAGGGCCTTTGGCAAGGGCAAGAAAGGCCTCTTAAAAATACATAGCCCATCAGCCTGCTTTAAGGTGGCTGTTTGGAACTACTGACATTTACAATGATAATAGATATAAAAACCATTTCTAGGCTGGGTGCAGTGGCTCATGCCTCTAATCCCAGCATTTTCGGAGGCCGAGGTGGGCGGATCACCTGAGGTCAGGAGTTCGAGACCAGCCTGGCCAATGTGGTGAAACCCTGTCTCTACTAAAAATATAAAAAAGAATCAGCGAGGCGTGGCAGTGCGTGCCTGTCATCCCAGCTACTTGGGAGGCTGAGGCAGGAGAATCGCTTGAACCCAGGAGGCGGAGGTTGCAGTGAGCCAAGATTGCATCACTGCACTCCAACTTGGGCAACAGAGCAAGAGTCCGTCTAAAAAAATAAAATAATAAAATAGAAATCATTTCTACCCAGAAAAAACTGACATTTTAGACTCCTACCTTTCTAAAGGCAGAGTTGACCATGACAAGCATATGGTGGTGTGCTTTGGAGGTGGTTATCATATTTATGGATAAATCTTTCAATGCCAGTTGCCATCAGCAGTGAGGTTTACCCCCAATGAATACTTACAACTAACCAGGGACTGCCAAGTCAGTCCACGGCTTGGTGTACCCGTGGGCCTGTCTGGGAGAGTTGCTCACATGGCAGCTCAGAGTTTGCTGATAGCTGCACATAGACTGCTGGCCCAGCAAGCACCCAGATCCATCATGGGAAGTATGTGGCTGAGATCTGGATCCAGTGAAACTGAAAACTGACTCTTCATCCTACTAAACATCTTTGTGATATTGAACACCGTTGACCCTTCCTTTCTATTTGAAATGGTCTAACTTCTGTGTTATAGTTATTGTTGCTGTGGAACAAATTACCTTCAAATTTAGCAGCTTCAGGTAACCATTTTATTATGCTCTTGGAGTCTCAGGTCAGAAATTTGGATAGGACATAGCAGGGACAGCTGGTTTCTTTTTCACCCTGTGTAGGACCTCAGGTGGGAAGACTTGAAATTAAGGGGAGACATGATAGCAACGGGCTGGAATTATCTGAAGGCTTGTTCACTCATATGTTTGGCTCCTGAACTGGGATGATTCAAAGAATGGAGCTCCTACATGTGGTCTGTCTATGTGGTTGGGCTTCCTTACAATAGGGCGGCTTCAGAGGAGTGCGACTTCTTGCTTGGTGGCTCAGGGTTCTGAGTGTAAGTGTTCAGTGAACAAGCTGGAAGCTGCAGCATCTTTCTATGACTCAGCATTGAAATTCATGTTCATCCCTTCTGCTGTCCTCTGTTGGTTGAAGTAGTCAGAAGCTCCCTCAGACTCAAGGGGAGGGACAGAGACCAAGGAACGATGTGCCACAATTGGCAAAGCGGTTTTTCTTGCTCCTCCCGTAGTTCAGTGGGGTGGTGCTTTGGGTTTCCAAAAGATGCTGGCTTACTCCTGAAACTGTTCTTGTCCTTGCTTTTACTCTACCCCATCATCGCATCCACTCCCATGATTTCAGTGGCCACTAGATATTGGTGAATTTAGTCTGATCTTTCTCTTGAGTTCCAGAGCAGATACACAGATTGTCCTATAGACACTGAAAATTTAACATACTCCAAGTGAACACATTTATCTTTCCTCTGCAAGCCTGCTGCTTCTGCATCGCCTATCTCAATTGGTGACACCGCCATCAGCCACCCAGTAAACTCAAGACCCCTCCCTCTCCCTCCTTTCTGCCTTTGGCCATTTACCCAATCCTGATAATTTTGTCTCCTACACTCTTTTAAATCTTTTCCCTCTTTGTTATGCAAATGATTCTTGCTTTAGTTCGGGGTCCCTTCATCTTGAACTATTATGATAAGCTCCTAACTGTCCTTATAGGCTCTATTTTCAACCTCTCAGATCCATCCTCTACAGAATAACCTATCTAAAACCCAAAGCTGGTTATGTTATTCCCCAGCTTAAAATGGTTACCCTTTGTCTACAGGATGAAGTCCAATCTTCTTTGTTGTGATCTGCAAGACTCCTTGTGATATAACCCTTTTTCATGTCTCCATCCTCATCTCCCCTCAGACCCTCATTTTCACTTGATGTCTAGCAATCCAAAAGTTTAGTGCCTGAAACAAGCAATGATATTCTATGCTGCTGTGATTCTGTCTGCCCTTCTCTCTTGTCTTCCTGAAAAGCTCCTGCTCATTCGAGACCAGCCTGGCCAACATGGTGAAACCCCATCTCTACTAAAAATACAAAAAATCAGTCAGTCCTGGTGGCACACGCCTGTAATCCCAGCTACTCGGGAGGCTGAGGCAGGACAATCACTTGAACCCAGGAGTTGGAGGTTGCAGTGAGCTGAGATAGTGTCATTGCACCCCACCCTGGGCAACAAGAGCAGAACTCTGTCTCAAAAAACAAAAACAAACAAACAAAAAACTCCTGCTGCTCATCATTTCAAACCCTAGCCAAGCATCTCCTCTTTCAAACCTGCCCTGACTCTGCTGACAGAGTTCATCATATTTCCCTGACTGGCCTGACTTCTGTGTTACAGTTATTGTTGCTGTGTTGCGTTCCTCAAATTTAGCAGCTTCGGGTAACCATTTTATTATGCCTGTCTCTTTTGCACACCCATGCCATGGTGTGTGTTAGGCCTCTGGGAGATCTTCAAGGCACAGAACGAAATCATGCAGTTTGGGATCCCACTGCCTGTTAGGTGCTCATTAATGGTTGATGTCGATTGGAATCCATCAGGGGTAGGTAGTACAGGCAATGGAAATTGTCTTAGAATCTATGAATGCTGGTGGTTTCTGGCCCTTCCCTATTTTACTTGCCCCTTTGACTGATTTCTTGTTAGGACTCACCAATGGTCTTTTTTTATATATAAAGATGCCCCTACCGAATCACCAGCTGTACGTGTCCAAGTAGCCTGGAAGGGTTTGTCTGACTTCATCTAACTTCATCTTCTGATGTTCTAACTTCATCTTCTAACATCATCCTCTGATTGTGGCACTTTCTGCTTGGGTCCTCAGTGGCTGCTGAACAGAACTTTGGCCAGCTGTTCTTTGTAGGAACAAAGGTTTTTATCTTCTTAGTGCTTGTGCCCAGCTTAGCAGCAAGGAGTGTTTGGGATTACCTGAGGGGAAAGAGAGAAAACAAGTAGGGTGTCCAAGAACCTAGAATATCCACAGAGTAATTCAGAGCAGGGAACATTCATCCTGCATTTGTCCAACCCATATTTATTGAATGCGTACCATGTGCTAGGCATTCTTTTAGGCACTAGGAATACAGGGGTGCACCAAACAGATGCAAGTCCTTAACTTCCATTCTAGAGGGTGTATTGACCACGACTCTTCTGAAGCTTCCATTCTGGAGGGTGCATTGACCATGGCCCTCCCTTCTGAAGCTTCCATGCTGGAGGGGATATTGACCACAGCCCTCCCTTCTGAAACTACTGTTCTGGAGGGGACATTGACCACGACCCTCCCTTCTGAAGCTTCCATTCTGGAGGGGACATTGACCACGACCCTCCCTTCTGAAGCTTCCATTCTGGAGGGGACATTGACCATGGCCCTCCCTTCTGAAGCTTCCATTCTGGAGGGGATACTGACCACGGCCCTCTCTTCTGAAGCTTCCATGCTAGAGGGGACATTGACCATGGCCCTCCCTTCTGAAGCTTCCATTCTGGAGGGGACATTGACCGTGGCCCTCCCTTCTGAAGCTTCCATGCTGGAGGGTGCATTGACCACGGCCCTCCCTTCTGAGGCTTCCATGCTGGAGGGTGCATTGACCACAGCCCTCCCTTATGAAGCACACTTTCTGAGGGGCATCCTGATGGCAGCTGATTTGACTATGAGTCCCTAGCCCAGTACCTTGTATGTGGCAGACACTCAACAAATGTTTGTGGAGGGAATGATTAAGTGTTGTTGGACAAATGAGGTTTAACAGTACAGATTTTTCTTCCTAGAGGGAAGGGAACCAGATTTTGTTAAGTGCTTGCCAGGTGCAGGGCAATTTCCCCTTAGAAGACCCTGGGCTTCCAGGCAGAAGTGCCCTTCAGAGACAGCCACATGGCATTTGCTGGGCCATGTGTCTGATTTGACAGCCCTCCAGGGTGAACTACAAAATGAGCCCTCCATGTTCTGGCCGACAGCTACAGGTCCCCAGTTGCCTCTTTGCCTCAATAAACAGCCAGCCCAGACCAGTTAGCTGGGTTGGGTGCATTGGGGAATATATCTTTTCCTTTTTTCTTTTTCATTGTTTGGTTGGCCTAGTGCAAGCGTTTTAAATAGAACAGACATCATGGCTATGAAACATCTGTAACACTACACATTTAGTAAAGTTCCTGGTGGACTGAGTTCTGTTTGATTGGTGATATTTTTGCTGCGACTGTTGTTTCCTTTTCTCTTCTGTTTATCCCTCTGGAAAATAAGTTTTCTTTTATGTGAGGATTTATAGAAATATGTTCCTGGCATGTGGAGAGCACGGATGGATTAGGATATTGGTGCAGCAGAGAAATATTACCTCCGAGGCATGGCTAGCTTTATCTCATAGAGAGTGATCTTCCTAATGTGCAACAGTCTGTTACTCTTTACAGGAGCTACCTAGGTTAAGGCAGATAGAGACACTGCCTTGTGCTGAGATAGCATATCATTTTTGCTGGAGCATCTCTAACCATTGGAAGTTGATGGGCTGGAGATGGATTGATTCAGGGTGGTGTCTGAGAAATCAAGGGTAGTAGAATTCATAATAATTAGTATTTAATTTACAGAGTGTGTGTCATGACTTTTCCAAGTGCTTTTCCTTCTGTTGTTTAGCCTATGAAGCAGGCAGGGAAGGTTTGATCCCCATTCACAGATGAACAGACAGAGGTGAAGTCACTAGTGGGGAAGGGAAGGTGGTGGGGAGGGGGAAGAGGGACTTAATTGTGTACCTGTCATTCCAGTCCATTCCAAATAAGCATGTTTCGTGTGTTATCTCTTTTACTCCCATTTTGTAGAAGAAGCGACAAGTTTAGAGAAGCTTAGTCACTTGTAGTGATCACCTAGTAAAATGCATGACAGGATCGGGTTGCCTGAGTTTGTCCTCTTTCCACTCTATCTTTCAGCCTGCTCAGGGCACTGGGATTGGAACCTGGCCTTCCCATTCCAAAATCTTCAAATCTGGTGCTCTTTTCAGCCTCTATGGCCCTCCTGGGTTTAGAAAAATCATCTTCCATCTTTAGAGGGTGAGATATTCAATAAAAGGCAGAGAGACTTGCTCATGATGATTTTGGCCTCTCTCTTTTACTACAAGCCCTTCTTTGGGTTTCCCCCTTTTCCCTCAAAGGAAGTTACTTGTGGAGGATGGAAGGGGCCAGATCAGCATATCTGTGCTGGGGGGAATTTGACTTTTTTTCTTGATAGGTATAATTTATGACTTAACAGATGGCTGAGTGTGTTTCCAAAGACCACTGTGCCCAGGGTGCAATGTGCTTATCGCTTCCCCACCTGCCCCCACTTGCTCTCCTGCTCCTGG
This sequence comes from Macaca nemestrina, assembly GCF_043159975.1. Lineage (NCBI taxonomy): Eukaryota > Metazoa > Chordata > Mammalia > Primates > Cercopithecidae > Macaca > Macaca nemestrina. The sequence goes on along the minus strand of NC_092141.1, from coordinate 51,795,798 downwards.
GGTGTTTCTGGAACAGTAGAATAGCTGGGCAAGAAGGGACCTGCTGGTGGGGGAGCTAATCCCAGCCCGCATGTGGGTTGCTTAGGACTGCTGTCCAGGTGTCTTGCTCCTGGTTCATGCCTTTTTCTCCACTTCCTTGTCAACATCTAAGTGTTAAGATCACCCAGCCTCCTCACCCGGTGGCCCTGCTCTTGTTTTTTCTTTTTTGGAGATGTCTCCCTTTGTCACCCAGGCTGGAGTGCAATGGCGCCAGCTTGGCTCACTGCAACCTCTGCCTCCTGGGTTCAAGCGATTCTCATGCCTCAGCCTCCCGAGTAGCTGGGATTACAAATGTGCACCACCATGCCTGGCTAATTTTTGTATTTTTAGTAGAGATGGGGTTTCACCGTGTTGGCCAGGCTGGTCTCAAACTCCTGATCTCAAGTGATCCACCTGCCTCAGTCTCCCAGAGTGCTGAGATTACAGGTGTGAGCTACCGTGCCTGGCCCCTGCTCTTCTTCTTTTTTTTTTTTTTGATACGGAGTCTCACTCTGTCACCCAGGCTGGAGTGCAGTGGTGCGATCTCAGCTCACTGCAACCTCTGCCTCCCAGATTCAAGCAATTCTTCTGCCTCAGCCTCCCAAGTAGCTGGGACCATAGGCATGCGCTACCACACCCAGCTGATTTTTGTATTTTTAGTAGAGACAGGGTTTCACCGTATTGGCCAGGCTGGTCTCGAACTCTTGACCTTATGATCCACCCACCTCAGCCTCCCAAAGTGCTGGGATTACAGGTGTGAGGCACTGCGCCCGGCCCCCCTGCTCTTCTTTTCAATAGCTGGATTGAAAAGTCACTCTCCTGTTTAAACCCCACAGAGATTCAGCCTTCCCGTTGGGCCTGGCCTATCCTCCTTGCATCCCACAATGTCTTGTGCTGCAGTCTTTTGGGACCACTAACAGTCCTTCTGCCAGACAGGCTCCATAGGCCCTTCTCCCTTTTCTTCCTGGCTCTCCCCTGCTAACCTTTAAGATGCAGGTCATGCCCAGCCCTGTGCTCTTACAGCTCTACTGTGCTAGAAATAACACAGGCTCTTACTTGAATGTAAGCATCTTTGGAGCAGAGATGAGGTCTCATGCAGTGCTTGGCACATAGTGGGTCCTTACAACAGGTTTGATGAGAGAGTGGATTAATGAACATGGCTTGCCACTGGAGACACTCCACTGCCGTTTCTTTTCTTACCCTCTTGGTCTTTCTCAGGACTCGGGAAACCTTTTTTCAACACCTACTGTGTGCCAGGTGCAGTAAAATAATTTGATGCTTACAGCAGCTCTGTGACATATAGGTATTGCCCCCACTTGATGCATAGTTTGCCTAAAATTACCCAGCTAGGACTCAAGCCCAGCAGTTTCTCGTTCAAATCCCAGCTCCTTCTCCTCTTCTGTGGCTCTTCACCCCTCGTGCTCAGGGAGGGTTTTAATGAAAAAGAATCTGAAGGTCAGGCATGGTGGTTTAATCCTGTAATCCCAGCCCTTTGGGAGGCTGAGGCAGGAGGATCACTTGAAGCCAGGAGCTGGAGACCAGCCTGGGTAACATAGCCAGACCCTGTCTTTACGGAAAAAAAAAAAAAAAAAAAAAGCCAGATGTGGTGGTGTGTGCTTGTAGTCTCTTCTGCTCAGGAGGCTGAGATGGGAGGATTACCGGAGCTCAGGAGTTAAGGCTGCAGCGAGCTATAATCATGCCACTGGCCTCTGGCCTGGGCGACAGAGTGAGACCCTGTCTCAAAAAACTTGGCTTTTGTTGAGGCCTCCATCCTTGCCATTTTTCCCGTTAGATGGCAGAAGCAGCTTCTTACAGAGCTCTGGCTGCATATTAGAATGTTCTGCGGAGTGTTTAAAAATACTGATGCCCAGGCCTCGCCTTGAACTAATGAGATCCCTGAGGGTGGGGCCCAGGTATCAGTAAGTTTTAACGACCCCCACCCCTGCACCAAGGCCATGCGAATGTGCAGCCAGAATTGAAAACCTCTGCACTACAGGAGTGTCAGTGTGTGGATTAGGTAAAACTTGCTCATCAGAAACTGATTGCCATGTACATCTGAAATATGGTAATGAAGGTAATCAAGGCTAAGGGTTGAGGCCGCCATTTGTTCTTTTCATGAAATCAACTGGAGGGTTTGGGGGATGGGGTTAACGTGGCTTTAGAACCTGCCTACCAGCAAAGTTTTTATACATTCTCTCCTAAGAAGAGCAGGTCAGATTGTTGCTGATGAGAACAGGCCTTGTACTGGCAGGTGACTCCCAGTTTACTGGAGGGATGGGCTCTGGAAATCCTCTCTTGGTCTGGCTTCCCTCTGAAGCTTGGTTTTCCTTAAGTTGTCGTGTATCCGAGGGTCTGTAGTCTTGGCCCTTCCTACTAACATGGTTTCTCAGCCTGTCTGTGATATTTCCCAAATGTCATGGTGAAGGACTCAGAGGTTCCCCAAGATGATAGATCAGCGGGTGGCTGTTTACTTCTGTTTACAGGGAACTTTGAGATGCTCAACTTTTGTGTAGAAACCATTTTCCCTGGTAGTTGCTATCGAGATAAACAGAAATGTTTTGGGAAAAGAGCAATTTGGGAGCTCTGAGCTTATCACCAAGGTTGTGTGTTCCTAAATCCTGCAGCCTGGACGTGGTATGGCTTCTTTTACCCTGAGCACAGCCGGTGTGAAGAGCCTCAGGCATTTCTCGCCTGGAAATAGGCACTGAGGAGATTCCAGCCAGGAGGAGAAGCTGGGAGAAAGGTTTGCGCTGGAGGAGACAGAACCCTTGTGTGGATGGTGTTCTCAGGGTTACAATTTCACATTTGTTGTTTCAGCTTGTGTTATTTCAGCCAGGGTCCTAGGCCTGTTTTACAGAACGGAGAAAGTGAGGCTCAGAACTGTTAAGAGACTTGACCCAACCTCATCTGAGAAACCAGGGTCAGTTATTTAGCATGTCTCAGTAGACATAGATGTGCTTGAAAATGCAAACTTCCTATTATTGTTGTATTTGTATCATTTCTGTAGGCAGAATGACCTTGGGCCTGTGCTTTAGTCATGGGGCCCTGAGACCATCATGCCATCATTTCTAGGGCCCTGCCCCTCACCGTGAGTCATCTATGCATCTTCAGAAGAATTCCACCCTGGGTGGGCGACTCGGGCTCCCGCTGCTGGAGTGACAGGCACAGATGGAAAAGACTGAGTTCATACCAGCCCCGCCATCCCGTCTGGCTCTTTCTTTCCCCCCTCTTTCTGAGGTTTATTAAGAATCTGCTTTGACTGCCTTTCCCATGCTGGGGCTTTAGAGGGGCCTCTTTTGTTATGCAGAAATGCATGACTTCGGCCGGGCGCGGTGGCTCAAGCCTGTAATCCCAGCACTTTGGGAGGCCGAGATGGGCGGATCACGAGGTCAGGAGATCGAGACCATCCTGGCTAACACGGTGAAACCCTGTCTCTACTAAAAAATACAAAAAAAAAAACTAGCCGGGCGAGGCGGCGGGCGCCTGTAGTCCCAGCTACTCGGGAGGCTGAGGCAGGAGAATGGCGTAAACCCGGGAGGCAGAGCTTGCAGCGAGCTGAGATCCGGCCACTGCACTCCAGCCTGGATGACAGAGCCAGACTCCGTCTCAAAAAAAAAAAAAAAAAAGAAATGCATGACTTCCTCGCAGATTCAACGACAGTGAAGGTTTCTTAATTTTGCTTAATACCACTGTTGTAAAAGATTATGGGTTTTAATTGCATCAGTGTATTGGTAATCATTCAAACACTTGAGAAAGTCTTTGGGGTCTTCCCTATAGTGGGTCTGAATCGCCCTGTGGTGAGCACTGGGGGGCACGGGTTCCCAGAGGGATGGAGTGATGGAGAAACCGCCTGGGGACGCAGAGCAGCCTGGATGCCTGGGATCCCAATGACAGCTCGCCAGCCACCTCGCTCCACAGCGGTTGATGCAGGGATCATGATCCTTAATTTCCTGTGCTTTCCAAGGCAGCCCTCATCTCTCTACCTTTGTCTGTTACCTCCCCCAGTCCCCAGTAGGGCTCAGTGCTACTGTTTAGGATATTACTCTCTGATACTAATCTGTGGACAGGTCACCCCTGTGGCTGTGGCTTTTTCCCTAGGATAAGAGGAAGTAGTATTTTTTAAATTAGCCTGGGAGGGAGCCAGGTAGAGAGCTGTGAGATGAGGGTGGGGAACCTCAGCCCCCAGCTGAAGCATCCTGATCATTTCATTACAAGATCACATTCTCCTGTAGGTGAGTTTCTGTTGTTTTGATCAGAGGTAACGTTGTGCCCTATGTTGTATAATTGTGTGGAAATTATATTCCAGCTCCATATAGACAAGGGCTATTTTTTTCCTTCCAATTTTAAGGCTATTTAGAGGGAATGCCAAATTGTAGCTTGAACCCTGGTGCTCTCTGGCTAATAGCTATATACAGCGAGGGAGAGCTTGGAGAAACATTTGGGGTTATATTTGTAATTAGTTTCCTCTGAAGTTAAATTAATTTTAGCAATCAGCAACATCAAATATTGTTATACCTTTTTCCGGTGGTCAACTGTGGGTGACCTGAGGCCTGTAGAATTAGATGAGGGATGAAGCGGTGGGAATGGTGGGCAGGCACACTTTCTTGGACACGTGGGTTTATTTTAAGTCATTTTTGCATTCAGACTCTTGGCTTAGGGATCTCTCTGGCCTGTCATTTTTTTGACAGCTTTATTTAGATATAATTCAAATACTATATAATTCATTCATTTAAAATGGTGCCATTCAATAGATTTTAGTATATTTACAGATATGTGCACCCATCACCACAGTCAATTTTAGAGCGTTTTTATTACCTCAAAAAGAAACCACATACCCTTTAGCCATCACTCCCTTCCTGTCCCCCAGCTCTGTGCAACCACTAATTTACCTGTCTCTACAGATTTCCCTATTATGGACTTTCATAAGGATGGAATCAAATACAGGTTGAAGATCCCTAATCTGAAAATCCAAAATCCAGAATGCTTAAAAATCTGAAACGTTTTGAGTGCTGTCATGGTGCTCAAGGGAAATGCTCATTGGAGCATTTCAGATTTTGGATTTTTGAATTAGAGATGCTGAACTATTGAGTATAATGCAAATATTCCAAAATCCAAAAACATTTGAAATCTGGAACACTTCTGGTTCCAAGCATTTCAGATAAGGGATACCCAGCCTGTGATATGTGGTGTTCTGTGTCTTGCTGCTTTCACTTGGCATAACGCTTTCGAGGTTCATCCATGCTGCAGCATGTGTCAGTACCTCATTCTTTTTTACAGTTGAATAATATTCTATGGATGTATCACATTTTGTTTATCCATTTGTCTGTTGATGGATATTTGGGTTGTTCCATTTTTTGGCTATTGCTGCCATGAACACTTGTATAAAAGTTTTTGGGTGGACATAGGTTTTAATTTATCTTGGGCATATACTAAGGAGCAGAATTGCTGGATCATATGGTAATGCTATATTCATTTATTTATTTATTTTTTATTTTTGAGATGTAGTTTCACTCTTGTCACCCAGGCTGGAGTGCAATGGTGCGATCTTGGCTCGCTGTAACCTCCGCCTCCCGGGTTCAAGTGATTCTCCTGCCTCAGCCTCCTGAGTAGCTGGGATTACAGACATGCACCACCATGCCCAGCTAACGTTTGTAGTTTTAGTAGAGATGGGGTTTTGCCATGTTGGCTGGGCTGTTCTCAAACTCCTGACCTCAGGTGATCCACCTGCCTTGGCCTCCCAAAGTGCTGGGATTACAGGTGGGAGCCACCATGCCCAGCCTGGTAACGCTATGTTTAATCATTTGTGGAGCTGCCAGACTGTTCTCAAAGTAGCTGCACCATTTAAAATTTTCACCAGGAAGATCTGGCTTGTCATTTTTGCATCTTTGCTGCAAAATTAGAAAAGGTGAAGACATACCTGCTCCTCATGGTGCCCTCAGTCCTCCCCTTTTTCCAATTGTGTTTTTCTTATGGAAAGAAAGAAGATGACACAGTAGCAAATGAAGGTGTTAGAGCAGTGGATAGGAAGGGCAAGATTTGGATTCTCTATTTGTCACTCCATAGTGCTGTTTGATTTTGGATGCTTAACATTTCTGAGCCTTGGTTTCCTTATCTGTGGAAGAGTGGCTGGGACCTGTCGTAAGATTGACATAAGGACTAAATCAGGCACCTCATGGGAAAGGCATAGCTCAGGCCTGGCCCACAGATGATCTATAGTGAGGGCAGAGAATTCTAGGCATGGAAGCAGACACCAGGAAAAGGGCTTTTCCATAGGGGAAAAGCATATCTCAATGGCTCAGATTTTATTAGGCAGGAGCCTGCCCTTGTATAAACCCTGGCCTTACTTTCATCATGTGTTTTATCAGAGGAACTTGAATCCTCGTGTCACTTTTGGGTTGCTTCTCCTTACAGGTGGCCTTGTCCTTCCCATTCCTCACCTCAAGACAGGTGTCATTTGACCATTTAAGGCAGAGATGTACTCCCCGTGGCCTCTGCCGGTGACTTGCCTTGTTTGGGTGGGTGTGATGCCTTCCTCCTCCATAATTGATAGAGTTTGCATGTGGACTCTGGCTCTGCTGTCACCAAAAAAAGGTGAGGTCAAGGCACTGGTGTCCTTGGGCTTATGCCAGATAGATCTCTGTATTAGTTTTGTGGGACAGCTGTAACAAATTACCACACACTGATTGGTTTAAGAACTAGAAGTAGGCCAGGTGGAGTGGCTTATGCCTGTAATCCCAGCACTTTGGGAGGTCGAGGTGGGAGGATCACGAGGTCAGGAGATCAAGACCATCCTGGCTAACACGCTGAAACCCCGTCTCTACTAAAAATACAAAAAATTAGGCGGGCGTGGTGGCGGACGCCTGTAGTCCCAGCTACTTGGGAGGCTGAGGCAGGAGAATGGCATGAACCCGGGAGGCAGAGCTTGCAGTGAGCCGAGATCGCGCTACTGCACTCCAGCCTGGGCCTGGGCGACAGAGGAAGAGTCCGTCTCAAAAAGAAAAAAAAAAAAAAAAAAAAAGGAAGAAGAAATAGAAATATAGTCTATTATAGTTCAGGAGTCCAGAAGTCTGAAATCAAGGTGTCAGCAGGACTGGTTCCCTGTGGGGGCTCTGTGGGAAAAACTGTCCCATACCTCTCTCCTGGCTTCCACTGGTGGCCAGCAATTCTTGGTTTGCAGACCCGTCACTCGAGGCTCTGCCTTCATCTGCACATGGCCACCTTCTTTCTGTGTCTGTTTGTCCTCTTCTTGGAATGACACCCATTATTGGATTTAGGGCTTACCCTATGTCCAGGATGACTTCGTCTCAAAATTCTTAACTAATTACATCTGTAAAGACCCTGTTTCCACATAAGGTCACTTTCTGAAATTCTGGGTGGACATGAATTTTGGAGGGACTCTATTTGATCCACCCCAGTCTCTTTTCCACATGTGATCCTTGAAACACTTGGAGAAGATGCCCCAGTACCTGAACTGTGTTCTGATTTTGCAAGCTAAGTCAGTTTGCCACTGGATTCAGATGTGATGGTGATAGCAGTTATGGTAGTGATGAAGTTGGCAGGAGGGTGGCCCCGAGGATGATGGTGGTGGAGTTGGTGGTGGCAAGAATGGTAGTATTGGCGGTTGTGAGGGTGAGGGAGGATGGGAAAAACATGGGGAGAAGTAGGGATTTTAGAGGGCAGGTCCCTTAAATGAAACACCTTGGGGAGTGGAGCCTTGGAGTTTAGAGGAGTTCTGTGATCTCAGGCAGCCCTGCTTGAGGGTCTGCCATGCAAAGATTGGACTTAGTTCTCAAATGCAGACTGATGGGAGAAGACTGCCATATTGGCAGATACATAGGATTTCATCCTGGATTCTGAATGTTGTGAGCACTTTCGTTCTTCAATGTCACTGGACAGGATGGGGTAACAGACAGAGCACTTGTCTGAGCCTGGGAAAGCTGTCCTCCTAACTAGCTGCCTTGCCTTTAACTAGCACACGAGTCATCTCACTGGGACTTGACTTTTCCATCTGCACAGTGGGGAGGATGAACTAGAAGGTTTGCAGCATCCTACCCACTGCTAGCATTTTAACACCTTTCCTGGGCTTTCTCCTCCTTGGGGTTCCCACAGATGAGGCATCATCTGTAGACAAGCTTGTGTTCTTGGGGAGTGAAGATGGCTTACATTTTTTCATCATGGGAAATTTGAACTCTTTTAAGGAACATGATAATAGCCAGAGCTGATTTAATTTCTGTGGGCCTCTCTCATACTCATTTAAGGCTCTCCAGAGCCATTTCCTGCCTTTTCATGTATTTGTTCGGATTAAGAAATATTTGTGTTTTTTTGGTGTTTGTTTTGTTTTTGTTTTCCTTGTGTGATAACGAGTATCTTTAGGCCAGTGCTGTTGGAATTAAGTTTTCCCTTTAATCTCATTTTTAAAAGTAGTTTCTCTTTTCTAACCTCCCCTTACCCCACTCTGCCTTCAACACACACACAAAACACACATAGCACACACAACACACACACACACATACACACACACGCACCCCATTTGCTTTATCCTATTTTACAAAAATACAAACAGTGGCCCCGTTCCTAGTGACCATTTCTGATGGAAACACATTTTTTTAAAGGGAATTTTTTAAACTTAAAAAGCCAGCTCTCTGTTTAGAGGCAGGAAGGTGGAGTGCTCTTTGCAGCTCTGGTTAGTACTGGCTTTGGCCAGTTCTTACGTGTAAACAGCAATTTTCCGAACTGGAATGGGTGCTGGGGTTTTCTTTATGGAGCCAAGGGGTATGTGGAGAGCAGCGGTGTTTAGTTAAATTACAGGTCTAGATGCGGAACTTTCCAGCAATGATTTGTGAGAGCCTGAGCACTCCCCACTGCCCTTTGTGCACACGGGCAAGAGCGCGCACACGCACACGTGCACACCTCCTGCTTCCCAGAGTGACACCTTAAACCATAAAAGGAGGGGTGCCTGCTGGGAGAGGGGGCTGTCCCCACATGGTGCAAGGCTGTCGGGTAGGTATCTGGTGTCTCTAATGGTGGGAAGCACTCACATACCCAAATGTTATCTGCAACCTCTCCACTAGAAACTCTAAGCAAAGGAAATTTAAGATCAGTTTCCTAATGGATTTTGGACTGAGCTCCCTGAAACAGATGGGTGGCTCTCCATCTCAGTTCACTGTGGAGCTGAGTGGGGCCATCTGAGCATTTTGGGATGCAGTGGCTGCTTCCTTGTACCCTGTATGGGTACTCTACTGGTGTTAAGGCTGCAGGCTAGGAAACAGCTACCTGAAGGGCTGATCATAGGAGGAAAACAGGTGGCTCTGTCTTCAGTGGGTAAAGAGGATTTTTTTTTTTTTTTTAATAACCCAAAAGGAATATAGAGCCCGGGGTCCTAGGAACCTTGTCCAGCTCACTGTATCCAGGGTTAAAGTTACGGGGATACTGAATGATTCCTTAGGCAAATAGAGGCCAAGACTCAAGGAGTGGGACTGGAGTTGATCCAAACACACACCCATGCGTGTGCATATACATGTGCGTGCACCCTCATGTGTCCATAGAAACCTTGCATAGTATTGATGGGAATTCGAGGACCTCCATTTAGTCCCACAGAGAGTCAGGACACAACATCCCGGCCTCATCCCCTTCCTGCCCTCCTCAGTAGCCATGGAGATGGCAAGGAAACCGAGAGAAGAATGTGTGACTCTGGGGTCCTCTGCCTCCCTTGTCCCTCACCAGAATGCAAATTGTGGAGCAGGCCACAGTGCATTTGGCAGTCATGCTGGCAGGATTCTCAAAGTAAATCACTTCCATTTCCCCCAGCACGCCCCTGGCGGGAGAGGTCACTGCGCACAGCCCTGTTGCCCCTGCAGCTGTGCTCCCTTCTCCTAAAGCCGAGACACTGGTGAGCAGCTAACCAAGGGTTGCCCATGTTTCCACTGGCCTTTTCACGTTTGGAAGGTTTTGATTAAAACAGTTTCTTTCAGTGTTTGCTGAGGAGGAGGATGTTTTAGTAACTTGGACATTTTGGTGCATTGTCTGGGACCTGGAATTTCTCATCCTTCTTTTTTTAAAAAAAGTATTTTAAAGGCTTTTTGGGGACTGTGTAGATTTATAGCTGGATGGCTGCCTCCATGTTTAGGGCTCTGCCTAGGCAGGTTTATGGCTAAAGGCAACGGTGGAGGGTGTACGAAGAGATATTTTCGTTTCACCAGTTACTGGGGAATGAACAATCTGTTGACTTCTGTTATTTGGAATGAAGACATGTTGTTTGTTGAATTCTCTGGGTCCACATGAACGTTTGGAATATAGACAGGACTGCTGTATACCCGCCCGACTCTCAACAGTGTATAAATGAGACCGTGGGGTTCAGGTTATAGTATGGCTCTCTAGAGTGTCTTCAAGTTGAGAACTCTAGTACATGTTGGTAGATCACATGAGTGTTTCTTTACAGATATTTAATTACTTGGCTGGGGTAAGGGAAAAAAAGGAATGAAAAATCTACAATTAAACTGTTGGGAATCTTTGCCCATCTAAAAGCACGTAGAGATGCAGGAAGGTGTTTTTGAAATTATAGTGGAAGACATTAGGGCAGTAAGAGATGCCCTTTCAAAGGCACATTTTTGTGTAATGTGTCTTTTCGCTGCGTGTTTAGTTCTGAGCTTGACAGATGAATCTAGTAACTGACTTTGGATTCAGTTACAGTGGCCATTTATTTAGTGACTACACAGTGCCCTGCTAGACACTTGGGCGTATGTTACTTAATTTACTCCTAACAGGAACCTTGTATGGTAGGCTAATCATTATATCTTCGTTTTATAGTGGATTACATTCCACATTCTATTAGAATGTAAGCTCCAGCACCTTGCACTTAATGTATCTGTTGAATGAATACATTAGGAAAGTTAGCTTAGTAAAATTTGGTGATTCATGACTGTAGGGAGAAATTTAAATCTGGAAAGGGCTTGATGGAATTTTGCCATTCAAGTGACCTTGATTTACCAGGGAGACTTAAGGAATGGGTGAGAAGGGAGATGGACAATAATGAGTGAGCATAAGAGGCCTACCAGGTCATGAGAGGTACTTGGAGCTCAGTGCTGTGCACAGTGGTGGGATCTTCATAGAGTTTTTCACATGCACTATCTCATCTAATCCCTCATTCATCTGAAAAGAGGTGAAAAAACAGTCAATCCCAGCTTTAAACACATGAGCAAGCCACTGCTTCATTCTAATAGGTAGGAGGAAGTAGGGAGTAGGTGGTATACTGAGTTGTTAGAACAACGTCCTCTATGGAAGGTCCATGACAAGGATATTTAAATTTGGAGTCAACCAGCAGGCTGTGGTGGCCTGTGTCTTCTGTGGGAGCTACTAAGCTAAAGCAAGAGCTCCCTGAAGTCTGCCAGCCTCTCTACATCATGGCTGTGATGTTCATGGATTCATTGGAATTGGGCATTAGGTGGGACCTTGGAGCCCTGGCCCAGCATCTCATGCAGGGTCACACCCAGAGTTAGACCCAGGAGCTGAATTTCCAATACCCTACAGCACAGTCTGCCAGTAACCACTGTGCCCCCTGGTGTCACTAACCTCAGGCTCCTGTTGAGGTGGGTTGGTTCACTCATTCACTCAGCGGATGTGCCAGGAGCCTCCGTGATGACTGACCCAGGCAGCCATGGCTCCTGTGCTTCAGCATCCTACATCACATCGAGTTGCAGTAGACACAGATGACATTGTGTGTTGATTATATGCCAACAAACTGGTCAGACCCTCACCCATCAAATTCTACAATTTTGTATTGTGACCATAAAACTAAAATGGCACATAGCCTACACTCAGTCTTTAGAACGAAATTTATTTTCTTGATTTGGGTTCCTGCGTGTAAGATTTTGTCTTCCCACTCTGAACAGTTAATGTCATTCTCCTTTTTTTTTTTTTTATTGTGACAGTAAAAATAAAATGGCACATAGCCTAAACTCAATCTTTAGAAAGAAAGAAATTTATTTTCTTGATTTTTGGCTCCTATATGTAAGATTTTGGTTCCCACTCTGAGCAGTTCATGTCATTGAGCTTCCTACTCCTTTGGCTTTGAAGCTGGTGGTATTCGGAAATGTGGCCACATTTTTTTCACACGTGCATCCACACAACACTCAGTGTTGGCTTCTATGTGCCTGATGCTGTGCCTGGCCTGGTGGAGGATTTGTAGAGGAGTCAAGAGCTTATTGTCTGGAGGAGGAAGTAACTTCACACAAGGTGGAGAGCAGTGAGTGCTAAGACAGGGATATAGAGGCACTGTTAGGAGGTTTCAGAAAAGGGTGGACTAGCTCCTGGCTGGAATGATAAATAACTATTTTGAGTTTTGGAGAAATGTGCTGGATCCTGGAGGAAGGTTACAATTTGCCGTAGTTAGGTTTAGGAGTGGAGAGGCACCCCAAGGAGAAGGACCTGCAGGAACAAAGGTGTAGGGATCTGGGGATTAGCTGGGCTTGACTGGGTGCAGGGTGAATCAGGGTGAATCACAGGAAATCAAGAGGAGGAATCCTGGACAGAGCTTGCAGGGTGGTCCTCAGGCTGCGAGGTCAGCGTCTGTGTTGGTTACAGATGTATACCAGCACCTAACTCAAACAGCTCAGCGTAGACAGTCTGCGCGTAGTTTTGAATCATGTGCATTTCTTATTGACAGGTTTTGTGGATAGTTTCTGGGCAGCAGTTTTTATGCATTTAGGTCTGTTTTATTCACGTCTCTTAGCTTTAAAATAGCTTGACATGTGATTTTTCTCTTTTTGCTAGTCCATCAGAATGAAGTTGTGTGTTGTGGCCAATGAGGTTCTGTAGTCTCTGTGTCTGTATGAAACTCAAACTTTTAGGTTGCCATCTGAATGCCTGAGATATGCAGAGTGACTGTCTCTAGCATCCTTAGACATCTAAACGCCCGCGTCGTGCAGCTTGAATATATCTAAAATTGCCTTCCTAGAGAAATGTGGAAAGCGGTTTCTTTCGGCAGCCTCTTGAGCACTGCTTTAGATAACCTGGTTAACCCATGCCTTTCTCTTGTCATTTCTTGCAGATGGTCACAAGAACAAAGAAAATATTTGTAGGTGGGTTATCTGCGAACACAGTAGTGGAAGATGTAAAGCAATATTTCGAGCAGTTTGGCAAGGTAAGCGCTGGATGGGGTTGGATGGCACATGCCAGAAGTAGTCTCATCAGTCCTAAGAAGAGGCTGCTGTGGCCCCCGCCCCTGCTACAGCTGTGTCCTCAAAAACCTTGTCCTTGAACCTGGCCATCATCATTTAAGTGAAATTCAGCAGAAGCTGAGGTAGAAGGGTCTGGCTTGCATTTGGTGTGATGTCCCACGTGCTGGCAGGAGCAGACAGAGTGGCCTTTTAGAGCAGTTTTGTTGGCGTTTGCTGCCACGTGGGGCCTGGGCTGGGAGCTGGTGGTAACAATGGCTGGGGAGGGATGTGGGGCTCTGACTTTCAGGGCAGGAGCTCCCACAGAAGCTGCTAGAGGCCGGCAGGTTGGTGCTGGGCTTCTCCCTTCTGTGCCTGTTTGGAAAATGCATTGAGAGCTGAGACTCCCTGGGGCCCTTTGCAGCTGAACCCTCCCCTGTCAAATGCCCAAGGAGACTTGGAAAAGATGCGAGGCCTGTACCTGTCAGCATTCTCTGACTTGAATGTCTGTGGAGACAGCAGTAAAATTATCCCCTGGGTTCTGCTTCTGGAACAGACTGGGACCAACCCAAGAGCCCCCAGCAGCCAGGAAACGGAGTGTGAGAAGGTGTGTGTATGATAGAGAGAGTCAGACAGACAGATAGGACATGTCACCATGGGTGATGTGTTTAATTTGGCCTCTTTCTAGTGGGTGAAGGGAGATGGTGCCTTGAGAATGGGTTCTTGCTGGGGATGACACATTCCTTAGACGGCCCTGTTGCCTTAGTGGGGCTGACCCTTGTTGGCTTTTGTGTATACCACCCTCCTCTGGCTCCTGTGGAAACGGCAGGTTCAAGGAGGCTGCGTCCTGCATCTTTGAGTAATTGTGGACATTGCATGGGAGCCCAGGTCTGGAACAGTCCCCTCCTGCACAGGTCTGGGTCTTCCCTGCTGAAGGGCTGACGTGGGAGAGAGCTGCTGAGGCGTCCTGAGAAGACACGGTGCCCTTGCTAAGCTCCGTCACTTGTTCCTCCCACTATGGCTGACGTGTTTGCCGTGGGTACAAAGGCACAGCCGCCTACTGGCCAGGCTGAAGGTTCTGTGCTGTTGGTTTGCCCAGGGTGATGGGCAGCTATGACCCTGTCCCCAGGTGTGACCTTTGTGAACTACTTTCTGGGATGAGGGCCATGACCTTTATTCAGCCTCAACATGGAGATGTTCTTGTCTCTGGTATTAATTTCTGCCTGGATAAGAGATCGTGCAACAAAGAGAAAGCCAGCTTCCTCCAGCCCAGCCTTGCATTCTGAGTGACTCTGAGCTGCCCTTCCAGGTTGGTTTTGAAAAGGCCTCCCCCATGGCCCTTTCTGGTATTGTCCGCTGGGGATGGATTCCTTCTGGCTGGGTCTAAAGAATAGCCAAGTGTGTTGATGACTGTGTACGTTACAGCACTTCTCTCTTCCAGACTGATTTAAAGCAGTAAGGGGGATTTGTCCATCACCCAGCCCCACCCTGCCTAGGGAGAGGGATTGGAAATAATTAAACGAGACAGGTCCGGCTTGCATAATGGAAAGCTCTGGAGGATGAGCCCTGTTTGGTATCTTTCTGCTTTTAAAACAAGTCCAGGGGTAGTGTTTGCAAACTTGAAGTGGGATTTCTTTTTCGAGCCATAACCTGCCTTGGAATCTCGTGGGCCTATTTGTGTCAGGAAAGTCGGTGCTGCCCAGATGGGCTTTTAGAGTATTCCAAACAGGCTTCTACTTGCCAACACATAGCACATCTCTGCACGTCCCCAACCCTTGGTTTCTTTCTCTCTCTCTCTTTCTTCCTTTCTCTATTTCTGTTTCTCTCTCTGTTGTTTTTCATTAACACTTGTCATTGTGACCCAGTATGCCTGCAGTAAGATATACTGCAAGCTTTGGCCATGCCCACAGTGGCCACCATTGCTGCCCTTAGAACAGTTGTCCTTTTGTCTGAGAAGCAGTCACAAACCATCTTCCCTGGCATGGCACTCGCCGGGTCTGAAGCTGCCCAGTTAATTTTGCAGTAATGTTTGTGGACTGTGGCGGGATGTGCAGACTTATCAAGTGTTTTATTAAAAGACTAAGGAGGCTTTTGAATGTGTCAAAGTCATAATGCTCTTCAATGCTCATATTTTAGTAGCTTTTTTTCTCATACATAGGCTCTGTGCATTATTTGTGTCTGTCTTCAGAATAGCTTATTTCTCATTTGGCTGGTGGCTAGTGTTACTGTATGTGTCCCCTTCGGCAGGACTCACCACCTCTCAGGATTCTGGCGTAACTTATTTGAATCCAGAATGATCAAAGTCAGGGAGACTCTGCTGCTGGGCCTTGGGAGCAGTACAGTGAGTAAATCCAGTGGTTGTGAAAGGAGGTAACAAGTAAATTGACAGACTGCGTCTCCCCTTTGGTACTTTATATTCTCGTTGCAGGAAACAGAATGAATGTGTGCGCGCGTGCACGCGCACGTGCACACACACACACACTTGCTTGAAGTATCTTCACACACATGTGCACACCCCTGTGGACACACATTTCTAACTGTGTGAAATTGTTTCAGACTATCTTTAACTGACTGCAATTTAATGAGATGTAATTTTATTATTTATAGTGAGTGCAAAGTGTGGGATACTAGGCCAGGCCATTTATTCACATTATCTCATTTAATTTTTCTCTGGGGGGCTGATAGTGGTATTCCCCATGTTGCAGACTGTTAAGTGGGGTCTTGGTGGGATTGTCTCTTGGACTCAGGGTCACAGCCCTCCAGGAGGTAGAGCTGGGTGTGGACTCTCCCTCCAGGCTTGTCTGATAACAGCATCTGAACTCTCCGCCCTGTTCCCACTGCTGATCAGTCCCCAAGATGGACTGAGGGTGGGCAGGAGGCAAAGGACAGGAAGAGTTGTGCCCTTCAGTGTGCCCCGGAGTGCTGGGGACCTGGACATTCATCACCTCTTTTTACCTGTGCAACAGATACTGGTAGACAGTCAGGGCCAGGGAGGCTGAGTGTCAGCAGAGGTCACCCAGGTAAGACAGTGTAAGAGCCAGAATTTACACCCTACTTCCTTTTCCTCCAAGTCTAGAACTTTCCTTTCACAGCCTCCATGCAAGGTGTACCACTCTCTTTTTAGGTCTCCTTGCCGTCATTCCTCTCTCCTCTCCTCATCCCACCGTGCCCGAGGTGGCAGCTGCTCCAACTGTTTATTTCAGGTGGCAATCAAGATGGGTAAGACTGTTATCACGGGGCTGAGCTAAGGGAGTTTAAATATGTCATTACTGTAAGTGGAGTGGGTACAGAATGACACACCGGGAGCTTTAAATAACTTAAATTGGAGGCTTGTAAACTCTTTTGTGTTTTTCTTCCACCTTCCTCCCAGAAAATTCACCCCCCTTCCCCCAGGTTAGAGACATCGTTACTTGTTTATATTTAAGATGAGGTCACGAAGCTTGGCCACTGGCGTAAGGACTCTGCCAACTGAGGTTAACAGCTAACACGTTGGCAGAATCCACACGTCACCATGAGCTACCCAGGGGTGAGGATGGCCACTCCCACCCCTGGGTAGATGTTCCGGTGTTGTCTGTCCTTGCAGAAAGGTAAGGCAGCAGATACTCCAGGGCTTCATGCTGGGCCTGACAGTGGACTGACTTCCCTGGGACAGCTTGACAGGTTGTTCCTTTGCTGGCCTCAGTTTCTCTTCTCAGGAAAGGGGTTGGAAAACATTAAAAGGGCCAGATAGTAAATATTTGCAGCTTTGCAATCTATGTAGTCCTTGTTGCAGCTACTCACTTCTGCTCTTGTAGGATGAAAGCAGCCATCGCCAGCAGG
This sequence comes from Macaca nemestrina, assembly GCF_043159975.1. Classification (NCBI taxonomy): domain Eukaryota; kingdom Metazoa; phylum Chordata; class Mammalia; order Primates; family Cercopithecidae; genus Macaca; species Macaca nemestrina. The sequence goes on along the minus strand of NC_092141.1, from coordinate 51,778,810 downwards.
TAAACAGATGCATGTAGCTGTGTGCCAATAAAACTTTATTTACAAAAACAGGTGATGAACCAGATTTGGTCTGTGGACCATAGTTTGCTGACCCCTGGACTGAATGATTCCTAAGGTTAGTTTTAAGCTTGAAAAGTCAGTAATGTAGTAAAGTATTCAAACATTAATAGGATGGATAGATTATAATCTAAGGTATCTATAGGCTATAACCAAAATAATTCATTGTCAGTAGTAATAAGCATGGTATATAATCAGCAGTCTAAACCATGTTAGAGTTTATTTTGGGACTTCATGACGCAGGGACTGTGAAGGGATTCTTTATTTGGAAAAAGCCACTATTTATAAACTGGAACTTCATCCTATGAGTAAGAGCCAGAAAAACTGTTATAGTATTTCCATCTCCGTATGTCACCGGCTAGATGTAATTAATGAAACTCGGAATTTTTGAGGTCCAGGTTTTACTATGAAGATCCTTTTACTGTGTGCTGTTTCTGAATTGGAGTTACTGGTGCTAAGCTTTCTAATGCCTTTTACAATGTGCTTCTCAAGGATGTCAAGTGAGATGGTTGGCAAATCTATTATGTAGGTGATGAGGCTGATGTTGAGAAAGGTGAGGAAGTTCTCCAAGATCACACAGCCCATGCTGAGGAAAGCCTGGATAGTCACTTGTTTGTGTACAACCTACCCCTCACCCCTTTTTACTGTTTATAAGCCCCACCTCCCACTTTACCACCAAGCCGCCTCTTTCTCAGAAGGAGCCGGTTTTGTTCATTTGTCAAAAACGGCGATATACAGTAATTTGTTTTACTGCCCTGGGTTTCTTAGTGGACGTTATCTGTGTTCCTGATTTCATACACACAGGAATGATGTATATAGGCCATTCCAAAAAATGGCAGGTAAATGATGCTCCAGATATGCCCGTGCAGACCCTGACGACGAGGCGGCCTGTTCTGCACTGTTCTCCCGGCAGAGCCACCCGGAAGAGCCCAGCCTGGTAATTAAAATGCACTGGATCAAAGACACTCCACATACACGGGCTTCCTCTTTCTCCCCTTCAGGCCCCTCCTTCAAGTACCGGTTTCTTAAATTCTCACTTATAGGATTTCGGAGATCAAAAAGAGGCCTTTAAACTTAATGAATTCTCGGCTTCGTCCCGGATGGAGCGGTTCCGCACCTTTCAGCTGTTCCCGGCAATGATAGAGCAGCTCAGTGCCGAGCTCGCTAGGTAATTCTCACTTTCTAGAACTCCTGTGAAAGCAAAGCAGCCCGCATTTGGAGGCTTCCAATTATACTTCACATGGTGAACTGTGTAATTAGTTTGGAAGACTTATGCTTAGTCATTGGTTTATCCTAATCGGCTTTGGCTTTCCCCAACAACAAAGTGAGCTTATTTTGCTAAGCTGAAACGACTCTGCACCCTTTGTTCCTGCCTTTTATTGTGCCATTCCTTTCATTCTGTGTTACTGCCAAAGTTCTGTTTCATTAGGCCTACAAGTCATTTCCAATTCAGTGGGCTGCTACAATCCGGCCTTTATCACGGGCTGCTCTGGTTCCCATGTCCCTTCTGGGCCAGTGCCCGAGTTTGTGGTTTGACATGAGGGCTTTAACCCCTTCCTGTGCCAGCCCCTCACTGTGGTGGCCGGGAGGAAAAGGCCTTGCAGGAACCAGCGTAGAAAGTTAAGAGCTCTTGAGGTCTTGTCAAAGTGGGAGATCCCTGTGGACACCAGGTTAAAGGATCCTTGGAGCCCTTTGCGTCGGATTGGGGCCGTGTGGGGGCCCATAAAAGTTAACTTGAGCTCTGGAGAGTGGTGCGTGAAAGCTTTTTGGGGGAAGAAAAAAGAAAACAGGAGTGAGTTGGTGTTTAATGTAATGAGACCTTCCCGTTTATCCGGCCAGTGTGGGCGATCGTCGGAGAGTGTGGACCGAGAAGTGCTGAGTGCCTGTGACCTCCCAGCTCCAGGGTTTTCTGTGCAGGTGCGAAGCTGCATTCATGGCCCCCGCGCAGATGCCCCTTTTGATACTGTATGTGTGAGGAGAGTCATACCTGGAATAAAAATCTCATAAAGCCCTTTGAAATTTAAAAGGCATGAGATCTGTGAGAAGATAAATATGCCTGAGAGTGGACTGTGATCCTCAGGTAGTGTTTTCTTGCTTTAAATGTGTGTCGTAGATAAACAGAGCTCTGTGCCGTGTGGTTCTCTCAGAGGAGGCCTGGAAAACAAAAGTCTTATGTGTCCTTTGTGGACATCTGAGCTCCCGTGAGGCTTCGTCCTCTGAAGTGGTTTGTGCAGGTGGGTTGCCCGGGGAGGGGTCAGCCTCCCGGGCCTCACCCCGTCCTCTGGAGCCTGGGTGTTGCTCTTCAGACCTTCTTCAACGACAGTTGTAGGCTGGACCAGGAAGGACCATGTGCTCTCTCTTCCCGGGCTGAAGGCTACTTTTGTGTTTAAATGTTCTTCCTCTAATGGCCCAGAACAAAGCCAACACTGTCCCCATGTTTTATTAATTTTCTGCCTGGTTTGTGTCAGCTTCTCCCTCTAGAAGTGTGTCATAAGGGGAGGGGACTTTATTTGCCCCTTGACCCCTGGCCAGGCTGCTCAGTGGGTAGACAGGAGAATCCTGCTTCATCTGCCTCCTCCACCTTCTAGGCCAGGTGGCAGAGGCAAACAAGCCTTACCCATGAGTAATATGATCCCGGGGGTTTGCAGGTAAACCCTTCTGCTAAACAGCTTTATGTTTTCCTGGTAAACTTTTCCTCCGTAGACTGATTTCGGCTGAAGCCAGTGGAGGTTATCGAGTTCTAAAGATTGAGCACCCTAACGTCACTTCTCTTAAATTTTCGTATTTTTGCTTCAAAAAGGAGATCCTGAAATAGATAGTGGGTTTCCAGGAAAACTTCCCATTTCCCTCTTAGTATATAAAATATAGCCAGCTGTTGTTAGGCAAAGGTATCAGACATTATTATTATTGCTCTGTTAACAGTGTTTTAATATATACAAGTAGAAAAATAGGATGTCTTCTGGGTAGCAAGCTGGGAAAACTTTGAGATTATGCTAATCAAATGCCACGTGCATTTGCATAGTAGGTAGAGGAACAAGGCTCAATAGAAGAACCAGGCTCAGACTTCAGCTTTGCTGTTTGACCGCATTTCCTGGTATGATTTAGCTGTGTTTACTTTTTCTGCTGGGGCAAGGAGAGGAGAGTCACCGGTCGGGGAGCCCTTGGGCACAAAGGAGTTAATGAGCCCTGGGTGGGTAGGGGCGGGGGCGGGTATGAAGTCCTTCCACCAGCTCACCTTCCCAGAGTCCTCCTGGGCCCTCTGAAGACGTCACTTACAATGGAGTTGTTAGCATGAGAAAATAAAGCCTTTTTCTCCCTAGATGTAGTTCAGTGGGAACTGAAAGTGTACCAGAAATCATGGTTCAAGCTTGTGCCAGTGGGTGCAAGGGGTGGTTCTTATGGAAGAGAAAGCGCAGTTCATTTAGACTTGGCATTGAAATCGAACTCTGTTGTTCGGTGGAGTGAACATTGATATGGAGATTCCCGCCCGCCCCCCACCATCAGTAGGATACCCCCTTACACAGGTCCTGTATGCTTTTCTTTTTCTTCCATTTTCCTTCTTTATTTTCTTCTTTTGTCCTCTTAGAAATAGTCTCTCCGTAGACCGGCCGGATTTGTCGAGTTACCACCCTCTAAATTTTTACAGCTCCGTATATTCAGACTTGGTATTTGTGAATTAGCTAAAAGTGGGCTGCCAATCTGTACTTTATTTACATTCGAAGCCATATTAGTGAGAGCCCCAGAAAAAAATGTTAATATGCAGGAAGAGGCGGAAGGGTTGAGTTTCTGACTGTTGCTCACCTCACCACTGCCTTTAAAACCAATCATGAGGCACACGGATGATATTTAATAGCTTTTAGCTGATTATTTTTCTTCTCCTCCTCTTTCTTTTCTATCCAAGTTGACCTGGGTGTACTTGAGCGGAAATGAAGTCATCCAAATGCTGAATTAGAATAATCACAGGCCTCTAAGAATGAAATGGAAGCAGAGATTAAATGGCGGAGGAAAAGCTGGCATTAATAAGGACCAGGAAAACTTTGCATAAAATAAATAGGAGATGGAATAGATTGAATTTGTGTATGCTGCTTCCATTTCTTCCTCCACTTTGTGTTGTCTTCCTAAGTTGAGTTACTGGCAAAGTGGGATTTGATTTGCTGCAAGGCCACATACCTTCTGCAGCCTAGGTGATGGGCCTTTCTTCTTTGTGGGACGTTTGTGTGACCATTGATGTTTCCAGGAAGGAAGAATCTGATGGAGGGGCTGTTACCATGAAAGGTTGATGATTACTTGGTGCAAGTAGTGAGTGGGAGACAGATGAAAGAGAGTCAAGGACGGGCGCGGTGGCTCATGCCTGTAATCCCAGCACTTTGGGAGGCCGAGGCGGGCAAATCATGAGGTCAGGAGTTTGAGACCAGCCTGGCCAACAGGCTGAAACCCCGTCTCTACTAAAAATACAAAAAATTAGCTGAGCATGGTAGTGGGCATCTGTCATCCCAGCTACTCGGGAGGCTGAGGCAGAAGAGCTGAGGCAAAAAGAATCTCTCAAACCGAGGAGGCAGACATTGCAGTGAGCCAAGATCGTGCCACTGCACTCCAGCCCGGGTGACAGTGTGAGACTCTGTCTCAAAAAAAAAAAAAAAAGAAAGAAAGAAAGGAAAAAGAACGGGGAGGATGGGAGCCAGAGCACAAGCCAACTCAGTATTATGATGATTCCTCCTTGTAGAGAGAAGACCTGGGCAGGATGCAGGTAGGGTGACTGGTTGTCTGGGTTTGCCTGTGACTAAGGGGGTTTCCAGGAACTTGGGCCTTGCAAACTAGAATGAAGTGGTGGTCACCTTCAAGCAGAGTTTGGAGAAGTGAAGACACTTGGCCTGACACTCTAAAAGGATCAACACCTTCCTTGCCCACCTCCAAGGAGATTTAAATACTCCTTCCTGTGTGCTCCAGAACACTAACTTCATACCTGTTTACATTTGGCCTTCTTGATTTAATCCAGCTACTGGGACAACAGCCAGCATCGGGCCTTGTGTGAGCACAGGCCGGCCAGTGTTAGATGAGCAAGTGGCCGCTGAAGGCAGGTCAGACAGACCCACAGTCTGTCTGTCGGTGTACTCCTCTGGGCTTCTATTTGGGGATTATTTCTGTGTCTCTTGAAAAAAAAAATTCTGCCCCAATGTAGTGAAAAGTGAGCTTCTTGTAGTAAAAGAGCAAAATAAGGATTTAATTAAATAGAAAAAAAAAAAAGAAAGAAACCCCAACAGAGTGGTTTGTTTACAGGAAGTCGTTTTTAGGTGGTCTGTTATAGAAGATGTAATTTGTGAAAGTAGATTAGTTGTAAATTAGAGATTTTGGGTTGTCGAGGTCGCTAACCGTCTTTTATAATTGGCAGCAGAGGTACATATTTTCAGATTTGCTTATGGAGTGTTAGTATTGAAAAAACAATTTTAGGTGTTTTTCACTTAAGCAACAGTAAGTGAGAGTATGGAGCGATCAGAGACGGGCTTCCTGATCTTATTCTCAGCTTTCTTATGGAATGACAAGGGTATGGAAAGCAACAGGGAGATGAAATGCTGGAGTAGTTTGCAGGGGAGCTTGCAGATTCTCTGATAGGGAAACAGTGTTTTGTTTTGTTTTGTTTTTTTAATTTTACTTATTTATTTAGAGACAGGGTCTACTATAGTTGCCCAGCCTGGAGTGCAGCAGCGCGATTTCGGCTCGCTTGTAGCCTCAGCCTCTGGGGCTCGGGTGATTCCCCAACCTCAGCCTCCCAAGTAGCTAGGACTACAGGCACGCACCACCATGCGTGGCTAATTTTTTTGTATTTTTAGTAGAGACAGGGTTTCACCATGTTGCCGAGGCTGGTCTCGAACTCCTGGACTCAAGTGATCCTCCTGCCTCAGCCTCACAGGCGTGAGCCACCGCACTCCTGATTTTTATTCTTTAATAAGAGCACCCCATTTCTTTTATCAACAGACTTGTTTTCTTAGCAAAAAGGGAGGACGTATTGATGTCAGTGCTTTCCATTCCAGCTTAGTTGGCATTTGTGTTCAGATTTAGGGGCTCCTGTTTGCCTGAACTGTTCATATATCTTTGACCTTGTAATTGTCCCAACAGCCCTGTGAGGTAGGATAATTATCCTTTTTTAAAGTTAGGTAAGGAAGACTAGGAGAGCATAAATTACATGTAAGACCTCTCAGTCAGACAGCAGTGGGGCCCAGGGTTCAAATCTAGACTTTCTGGGTGAGTATTCTGGGTTTGTTGTTAAGCTGTTTATCCTGAGGTGATCTCCTTTGGGGTGGCCCTGACCAGTTGTTTGTAGTGCTGTAGAATTACTATGGTATGGCCGGGCGCGATGGCTCACACCTGTAATCCTAGCACTTTGGGAGGCTGAGGTGGGTGGATCATGAGGTTAGGAGTTCGAGACCAGCCTGGCCAACATGGTGAAACCCTGTCTCTAACTAAAAATACAAAAATTAGCAGGGCGTGTTGGCGGGCGCCTGTAATCCCAGTTACTCAGAAGGCTGAGGCAGGAGAATTGCTTGAACCTGGGAGGCGGAGGTTGCAGTGGGCCAAGATTGCACCACTGCACACCAGCCTGGGCGACAGAGCAAGACTCCGTCTGGTGGTGGGACAGCGGGGGGAAGAATTACTAGTACATCTTTGAGGCAGGTCACTCTGACTTTATGGTTGGTTGGTTGGTTTTTTTTTTTTTTTTTTTTTATTGGAGTCTTTCTCTGTCACCCAGGCTAGAGTACAGTGGCGCGACCTCGGCTCGCTGCAACCTCCGCTTCCCAGGTTCAAGCAATTCTCCTGCCTCAGCCTCCCATGTAGCTGGGAATACAGGCGTGCACCACCATGCCCGAATAATTTTTGTATTTTTAGTAGAGACGGGGTTTTGCCGTGTTAGCCAGGCTGGTCTCAAACTCCTGGCCTCACGTGATCTGCTCACCTCAGCCTCCCAAAGTGCTGGGATTACAGGCGTGAGCCACTGCGCCTGGCCAGTTTGTCTCAAAGATTTTATATTAAAACAAATATTATGGTACAGAATGCAATATTTGCATAATTCTTTTTTGAAACACTGTGATACTTCCAGACACTTCAGGATAGCTTCGGGCTGCATTAGTTCCTGTTCATTCTGGGCTGTCCCTTAATGTACTTGGCCTTTAGGAGGAGTACATGGGTGGAAAGTTGAGAATCTCTTTGTTTACTGCTTAGCATAGGGGCTGGCAAACTTTTTCTGCAAAAGGCCAGATAATAACTATTTTTAGTTTTGTGGCCCAGATGGTCTCCTAGAACCATTCAGTTCTGCCATGCTATCACAATGACAGCCAAAGACAATATGAAAATGAATGGTCGTGGCTATATTCCAGTAAAACTTTATTTACAAAAATCAGGAGGCTGCCGGTTTTGGCCCTCAGGCTGTATGGTTTTCATACCCCTCTGGCTGAGCATATTGCCTGCTAATAAGAGCGTAGGTTGTTTACACTCAGTCTGTCTGGTATTAGACCCAGCTTATCTGTTTACTAGTTTGGTAACCTTAGGCAGGTCATTTAACTTCTTCCCACCTCACTTTCTTTATCTGTAAAATGGGGATAATGATGGTCCTTAACCCACAGGGTTGTCATGAGGATTAAACGAGCTAATACACATATAGTTGTTAGCATCCTGCTAAGAAACAAAGTGAGCACTTAACCTTAGAAACATGAGCTGGTGTTGTTATTTTAGACGTTGAAGACTCAGGTCCTCTGAGACTCTGGAGTTTCCACTCTAGTCCTGTCTAGCCGTAGGCTTGCTAGTGCAACAGCCTTTATACACACACACATACTCTCTCTCTCGTCATCGTTTCCATCTGTTCTGTGGGGGAGCTTACCGCTCAATTCTTCTACCCACCCTGGCGATGATGCAAACTGAAAAGCCTTTCCTGCATCTTCTCAGCATAAAGACGACGATTCAGTTTTGTGTAATTTTTGATGGGATGTACCTCGAGTTCCATCCAGCTACCCCGCTGCTTCCAGTTTGTGGAACTGACTTGCCGGTTGCCCTGGCTTTGATAAAAGAGTTGAACCGATGTGGGCCCAAAGAGAGTTCTTCTGGGTAGATCCTCTGATGAACTCTTTACATTTCTTTCTCGAATAATTAAACTTTTTTTGATAATGGATACTGCCTGGAAATTGTCCCAGTATCATTTGGCTGATGTTTGTTAAAATATATTTATATATATTGATCCACTAATCTGTTTATTGCATTTATTTTGCCTCCTGGGAGAGCTTTTCAGATCCTCATTTAAGTTTTTCTTTCCTTTTCCTTTACATATGATTCTAATAAGCTTGGTTTTCTGGCTTCTTTTAAATTTATAGCAAATATTAAGGGGCGGAAAGATGTTAATAAACTCAGTGTAAAGCAAGAGGGAGAAAACCTATAAAAACAAAGAGGTTTCGATCTTGAAAAGCTCTGCATTGTAGGCCTGTTTAGTGCAGGGAAACAGTCATCCTTCCTCATTAGGCCCAGAAGGCGTTACATCTACAGCCTCACGCATCATTCATTTGTTCATTGATTCATTCAGCAGACCTTGATTACCTTGAATACCAGGCACTGAGCTAGGAGCCGGGAGCACCTTGGTGAGTGGAACAGACAAGATCCTTACTTACTTGTAGCTTAACAAGCATGGGGTGTGGGTGGCGGAGAACCAGCCAAAAGCAAGCAAGGAAATAATAAAAATAATTACAGATTGTGTCATCAAGGAAAGAAACCAGGAGCTGAGAGAATCCATAATGGGAATACGGAAGAGGGAATCTTGGCTTATCAAGAAGTCAGATATGTGTAGCCTCTTTGCCTTGACCTGACTGTAAATTCCACCAAGTGGGGCTGGGTCTGTTTACTCACCCTGTAGCACCAGGACTGGCCTATGGCCTGAGCAGTAGTTGGTGCTCAGTAAACAGTGGTGGAATGAATGGATCCTCTGTATCGGAGGGCAGGGAAGTTCCAGTCATTGGAGAAGGAGTTTCAAGGGGTAAAATTAGGATTTTTTTTTTTTTTTTTTTTTTTTTGAGACAGAGTTTCACTCTTGTTGCCCAAGCTGGAGTGCAGTGGCGCAGTCTTGGCTCACTGCAGCCTCTGCCTCCCAGGTTCAAGCAACTCTCCTGCCTCATCCTCCCAAGTAGCTGGGATTACAGGCACCTGCCACCATGCTTGGCTAATTTTTTGTATTTTTAGTAGAGATGATGTTTTGCCACGTTGGCCAGGCCGGTCTCAAACTCCTGGCTTTAAAAGGAGGCGAGGATCTGCCCACCTTGGCCTCCCAAAATGCTAGGATTACAGGCGGGAGCCACCATGCTCAGCAAGGATCTTTTCTTTTTAAAATGGGGCATTAAGAGAGTATATTCCATTATTTGGAGTATTTCCTTATGTGAAACCCATTATTTCCCTGCATCCCAGGATCCCTTAGCTATTTCCAACCCACAGCAAAAGCTTAATAGAACTAAGGGAATATCTGGGCAGGGTGAGCTGGTCAGTAGTGCCCTTTTCAGAGTTGGTAGATTCTCAGGCAGGTTTTGGCATAGAGGGTAGACACAGAGGAGGGAAGGATGTCAGGAGGGTAAAAATTGGGATATGCATCTCTGTTTCATCTTCTCTCCTTCTCTTCTTTTTGTCTTTGGTCTAAGAAAAGCAGTAGACCTGCTGATTGGGAGGTACCAGGGGAGGTCAGTAACTTTGAAAAGCTGGTGAGAGCATTGACTCATCTAGGCTTATAGGTGTTATGGATCCTCTGGGCACCAGGGACGAGGGTACTTGGATGGGCATCGGGCAGTGTCTGTCCCAGGCTTGCCGTCTTGTGATCAGCCAGGCTGGGGAATGAAAATGGGTCCAACATCATTAAGGCACAGCACAGTCCTCCCTGATGTTGAGAAATCTGGCTGTGGACGTGGAGAATGTGTTTGTGGGTACATTTTTGACTCTTGAATGAACCGAAGATGCTGTTGGCATTTACTGCCAGACTCTTGGGAGTTATGTGGGGTTATGGGGGGATTATGTGGGGTGAAGTTGAACAATTCTCAACTTTGGAATTGGGCAGACCTGAGTTTGAATCCAGATCATTTGCTATTAGCATTGTGACCTGGGCTATTGATTCTACTGTCTCCCGAGCCTAGTTTCTCATCTGTTAAGTGGGCATACAATTTCGTTTACAATGGGGCTGTAAGAATGAAAAGATTCACATTTGCCTAGGGTCTGGCACATGGGTATTTAATGATAGTCTCCCCTGCCTGCATTCCCTTTCTGCTCCCCCATTCCCCCAACATCCCGTGTTTCTGAACCCCCAAATTGCTGACTTCCACCAGGTTCACTCCCTCTGATAAACTCCCTCCGTTAATCTGCATAGAGCCCTCTCTGTATGCCAAATGGACGGTTTTGGGGCCAGTTTCCTAGTTGCTCCCAGTCTCTGCCCCCATCCCTCCACAACTATCCCTCTGACAAATCCGGAACCATGGAAGTCCTCATTCTGAGCTCCTCCTAGATTTAACCCAGCTGGAGTTAGTGTTGGGGGAGGCTAAGTGGAGGATTTGGCTTTTTTTCCTCTTATGCTAATGAAGTGAATATGGCAAGGAGTCACAATATTTTCTTTCCAGGCAAAGAAATGTTGTAGTAGGAGAAACAGCATGCAGGGGAAGCAAATGTGATCTCACTGGATTCTCTCAAGGGAGGAATAGGACAAATTGTCAGCTTCTGTTGAGAAGATAATACTCTCACTATGATAAATGCCAAGTTTCTATTGAAAACCACCATCTTAATGGTGGCGTCCCCAAGCACTCAGTGCTTGCCTGGCAGCCGAGACCAGAGGAGAAGCAGAGGAAAGCAGATATTTGTAGGGGGTTGTTTGTTTGCAATGAGAAATCAGTTCAAAGCAAAGGAGACGGTGCATTAAAAATGTTCTTTTAAGGCAGCTTTAAAAAGCTAACTGGAGTGCTCCAGTGTGGCCTGATCTTAAAACACACCTATGGGGAGACTTCCACCCTCAATAAATATTTCTTGCATATGACTTGAATTAAAGGAGGCACATGGGGCTGGAAGCCGCCTGAAATAATTTTCCCTCCCATAGGAAGCAGCCACAGTAATTCACTTGCAAGTTATTGCAAAAGGCCTATTCTGATAGAAATTGCTGCCTTCTCATGGACTGGGATTTTTCTAGTACTGTCTGTAACACCCCTTCTTGACAACGGTGTGTCCGCCCATATTTTACGGTGCACCACTCCCTCAAAGAGCGTCTCAGTTTGTTGTTGTCCTTTTGTGGGTGCTTATGCTGGTTTCTCTTAGACACCTGAGTGTGGCGGATCTGCCTCACAGCCTACACTCAGGGAGACCTTCAGGTTAGTTGGGGGAGTTCCTGGGGTGGTGGGGGGGGCTGGACAATACATTCAGGAGCTCTAAGAATGCTGGTGATCATGGGAACAGCTGGAGGGGGTGGAAGAAGGTCTCTATGAGCTGCTGTTGAAAGGCCCTAAGGTGGTTGTGCTTGTCCAACCATCCTTGCATTCAGGAACCCAATCTAGGTATTAAGCACCATGCTGGGGCCACAGAGATGGGTGAAGTGGGGTACCCATCCATGTGGGGCATGTGTTCAAGGAGCAGAGATAGTGGTAAGCAGAATTGCAGTGTGGTGTAGCAAATGGAGAGCCTGCCAGCATCACTGCGAGGTGGGGACGGTGGTTGCTGCTGTGGAGCTCCTCTCCCAGGCCTCCCATCCTTTCCCTCAGCTGACTCGCCTGTTCCCTGTGGTTGCCCTTGAAGGCAGGTCATGTCTTCATGTGCTTCAGTGCCAGCCTGAGCATTGACCTGGAAAGGTGCTTGACAGACATTTATTCTGGGCTCCATAAAGGACCACTGTTGCCATGGTAGGTGGAGGAGAGGAGGAAGCCCAGAGTATGACTTGCCCCACACACTGCTGGATATCACAGTCCTGCCCCTGCCCATTTTGGAAAGAACCAAATGGAGAGGGCTTGAAAATGGTGAGATTGACTTTGTCATCAGCTGCAGAGCAAGGAGGGAGGCAGTTTACATCTGGATGCCTGCAATCACCTTGCCCAGAGATGCTGACTGCTGAGGATGCTCCCCGGGGCTTTACAGATGCTCCCTTTCTTGCCATGTTCAGTCTCCTCCCTGAGATCTTATCCCTCAACCCCCAAGAAGCCACAAGGCAGGTCTGCTTGTTTGACCCATGAGTGGAACAGTAGATGTGATCTTTTCTATGTTAAAGAAACTCAGGGAACATTAGTCAGGGTGTCTCAGTTATAATTCAGTCTCATTATTGCTTCCTGGATGTGATTAACCCGGGATCTGCTCATGAAGGGGTTTGGCGACCCAAGGAAATGGACAGAGATGATGGATCAGAATGACAACTGAAGTCAGTGGTTTTCTGCTAAACCCATAACTTAACCACCGGTTGAAAGTCTGTATCAGGTGTCCCAAATCAAATGTATTGATTCTAGATGCCTTTTTGTAAAGAGGCAATAAAAAGAAATACCATTTATTTTCACGATTGTTGCATCCTCCCAGTGTCTAGGAATTACAGAGTCCTTGTTATTATTCCTCCTCTCATTTGTAGCTCCAGGTTCATAGAGAGCAGGGGTTGACAAACTTTGTCTGTAAAGGGTCAGATACCAAATATTTTAGACTCTGTGGGCCATACGGTTTCTGTCCCTGCTACTCAGTTCTGCTGTTGTAGCACAAAAGCAGCCATAGACAATATGTAAATGAATGAGTGTGGCTGTGTTCCAATTCCACTTTTATTTACAAAAACAGGCAGCAGGCCTGTGGGCCGTAAGTTGCTATCCCTTGCTATAGATAGTCCCAGTCCTCAACTTGACGTCTCAAAGAAAGCAGCGATTTCATAGAACTGAAGATATTTTCAGGATCGGTAATAAACTTTAGGGGCATGGCTATGCTCATTTGAAATAGTCATCCTTTTAATGTAGACACGCGTCAGAAAGGTTCATTGTGTTGTCTGATGCCATCCCTCCAAGACATTTGGAAAAATGTTTTAGAATAAATAGCTACAAATAATAAGGACTAAGGGAGAGTTAAGAGCAGGCATAAGCCCCTGCCAGTCACATAAGGTCTGTTACAGTGAATAGGCAAGGAGTGATCATTTTGGGGTCTTGCTTTTTTCTTGGGCTGTGGGGTGCTGTTGCTCAAGGACAGGTGCTCTGTGTGGCCGTGGTAGCCACAAGCTAGAGGATCATAGCCACAAACGTGTGTGAAGGCTTGCTCGTCATGGAACACTTGTTTGGCCACATTCCTGAAAATGGAAGGCCAGAGTGGGAACTTTTACGCAGCTTCATGCAACGGGTCCTTGACTCTGCTCACTCACATCTATGAGCTGAGAATTTGTTTGTAATCATTTTTCTAAAAGAGGAAGAAATGGATCCACATGGATTAATCCGTACCCTTTAGGTCTGTAAAAATCCAGTGACATTGACATGTCAATGAAAATGGTGGAAATTAACACTTGGAAATTTTTATATAAAACCTTTATTGAAAATTCAGCTAAACATTCACACACTAAAAAGAGCTATATATTTATATCTGAAAAACTCAATTTGATGCAAGCTGCTTGTTTCTCCATTGTGGTCACGTGGGCTGAGGTTCTTAGTATGAAATGTAATTTACACAAATTAGTCCAAGGCAGGTAGAGTGTGAAATTAAATTGATGCCTTGATTTCTGTATTCTCTAGTAAGTGTTTCTCTGAAAATTCGTCATTTCTGTCCTAGGAACTTTGAAGTATGGAGTTTTGTTTTTTTTTTTTGTTTGTTTGTTTTTTTTTTTAATAGAGCAGAGAAGTTCTTACTGGTTAAGGACATGAAACAACCTTAATTACAGGCTAAAAAGGCATGTTTCATTTTGTTTTGTGGCTAAATATTAGAGTGACTCCAAATTGGTCTTCCAGTAGAGATAGAAAACTTGGGCTTTAACGCAACTATTACATTTTTCTTTTTTTTTTTTGAGATGAAGTCTTGCTCTGTCACCCAGGCTGGAGTGTAGTGGCTCAGTCTTGGCTCACTGCAACCTCCGCCTCCCAGGTTCAAGCGATTCTCCTGCCTCAGCCTCCCAAGTAGCTGGGACTACAGGTGCTCGTCAGCATGCCTGGGTAATTTTTTTTTTTTTTTTTTTTTTGTATTTTTAGTAGAGAAGGGGGTTTCAACATGTTGGCCAGGCTGATCTCGAACTTCTGACCTCAGGTGATCCACCCGGATTGGCCTCCCAAAGTGCAGGGATTACAGGCATGAGCCAGTGCGCCAGCCAGCTATGTTGCATTTCTCTACTAGCTGCACCAAGCCATCTGATTTCTTTGGTTGTGATGAGAACAGTTTAGGGCTGTTAGCTGTGTAGACCTAGAAGGGACTTTGCAGACCCTTTTACAGATGAGAAAACTGTGACTCAAGAATAACGTTCTGACCTTGGTGTCTTTGGTCAGGACACCATGGGCCCTGGCTGGGCCTGCTTCTGCCCCTGAGTCCCCACTGCTGCCTCTCTTTGAGGACAGTTGTCGGTGTTGGTGTCAGACTGTGTCAGTAATCGTAGTAAGAATGAATCAAGTTATGGGGTATCCTGGTTCGAATTTGATAATCTGAGAGGAAGGAGAATCACTACTTGTCCAGAAATAATGGAAGGCCAAGATGATCTGACGACCTTGTCAGGAGATCACCAGTGCTCCGGGACTGAATCCATCTGCTTGGTCCTGGGGTAGCTCTGTTGTCCGCCCTCTGCTGAAAAGGAGTCAGGCTGCACATCCGGCGTCCAGGACGCAGGTGGTTGCATTTTATCAGCATCTTTCTCATAGGCCCACCCCCCAGCAAGGTAGACGTGGGTCAGCCCTGCCAACATTGGAATGAATCATTTCTGTCAAATAACTAGCGGCTGACGTTCGGGGCGCTCTGAAAAATGAATTATGGGCTCTCATGATTTTTATTTGTCCATGGTGGCATGGGTGGTATTTATCTCTCTTGTCCTTGCTCTCCTCCGCTTTTGGAGCCTTTGTCTCCATCTGAGTCAGCATGACATGGTTTGAAAATTGCCTGTTTGGCTTTTAATGATGATTAATGTCCATAGCCATGTTTCAAATTTAGGATCTCTCGAAGAGTCTCCGAGACCGTTACCAACAGCAACCTGCCGAGGGAGTCGGCGCAGAGCTCCTTACTTCCCCAGCCTGAATTAGATTCCTCCCAAACTTCTCCATCTTTCCACCAGCACCCCATGGGCGCTTCTTGGCTCTTTGGCACCAGGAGCTGAGCTGGCCTGCCCATCTGGCAAGCTCCGCCCACCCTCTTGGGTTAGTGCCGGTCCCATGGGATATCTGGAAGGGTCACTTTTTCTTGCTCCATCCTCCCCACCCCCAAATCAGAGAGGCCAGTGAGGAGCTTCATTTCCTCAACAGCAGGTGCCTGTCATCTATCTGAAGATAGTTGCCAACATCTGGTACAATTGCCTCCGCAAACGCAGTAACAAGGCGGCCTGCAGTTCAGGCGCAGAGCGAGCATCGCCGCTTTAATGATAACAAGCTGTTGGCCTCCCCTCTGAGATGAATCCATCTCACAGATGTTTGTCTAGTTTTGGCAATCGTATTGCACTATAGCTTTGGTGATTATGCTCGACTGGAGACTATTACAATAAAAGAAGTTTGAACTTGTTCCATTTTTATACCCCACCCCCTTCTCCCCTGTTCTGAGGTATAATTTATATCAATGGCTGTAATATTGGTTCCCTTACTGAGGCCTCTTTACTTTTTATGATGTCGGTGGAGCTGCAGCTGATAGCCTGGCTTCCTCCACAGGTTAATGTGTTGTAGCTCCATCAGCGTTTTTAATGTCCACACTTAATGGCCCCGTGGCAGTCCCCTCACCCTCTGTGGAAGCGCATGTTGACACTGAGAGGTCGTGTGATTACTTTGACGGAGTAGCTCCAGCTGCAGATAGTTACAGCTTGTGTGTGTATGTCGGGCGTGAACATGGGGCGTGTGGGAGGCCTGATGCGTACACAGGACGGAAGATCGGAAGGAGAGGTTTCTCCTGAAGGCGGCAACAGTGAGAGACAAAGCCTGGAATGTAGAACCTTCTAGACTACTGGTGGACTTCCTCTCTGCCTCTCTTCCTCCTCTCCATTCATTCTCCTCTTCCTCCTCCTCCTCCTCCTCAGGCACAGTATACTTTTACTGAGACAAAATAAATAGTCCTGGTGCAGTGGCTCAGGCCTGTAATCCCAGCACTTTGGAAGGCTGAGGTGGGGAGGATCGCTTGAGGCCAGAAGTTTGAGACCAGTGTGGGTAACATAGTGAGAACCCATCTGTACAAAAAATGTGCCTGTAGTCCTAGCTACTTGGGAGGCAAAAGCAGGAGGGTCACTTGAGCCCAGGAGTTCGAGGCTGCAGTGAGTTATGATCGCACCACTGCACTCCAGCCTGGGCAACAGAGTGAGGCTTCATCTCAAAACCACAAAAATAACAACAAAGCAAAACAAATAGAAATCACACCTTGGTGAAAGGGCATTTGGAGGCCAGTCAGGTAGTTTATGCTGCAGTGTTTGACATTTTGGGCTTTAATATTACACAGTGGTTTAATATTTAATACTATCAAATGTTACACAGCTTTACAATTATAGTTCTACATGTGAAAATTGAAAGGAACTGTCAATCCATTCAAATCATATTTAGTGATAGTAAATACCAGATATTTTTAATAATAACTCTCATTAATTGCATCTCCACTGTGTGCTAGGTACTACGCGAGCTGCCTTTATTAACAGATAAATGTGGCCAGGCACGGTGACTCACGCCTGTAATCCCAACACTTTGGGAGACTGGGGTGGGCGGATCACCAGCGAGTTCGAGACTAGCCTGGCCAATATGGTGAGACCCCATCTCTACTAAAAGTACAAAAAGTACCTGGGCGTGGTGGCAGGCGCCTGTAGTCTCAGCTACTTGGGAGGCTGAGGCAGAAGAATTGCTTGAACCCGGGCAGCGGACGTTGCAGTGAGCCAAGATCGCACCACTGCACTCCAGCCTGGGCGACAGAGCAAGACTCAGTCTCAAAAAATAAATAAATAAAATAAAATAAATGGGTAATTCTTACAGTCTCCCTGTGAGGTAGGTATTCTTGTGTCCCTTGTCACAGGTGAGAAAAATGAGGGTCCAGGACAGGAAGGTACATGCCCAGTGACACAAAGCTGCCAAGGGACAGAGAGAGCGCTCAATCCAGGGCTAGCAAACTCCAGACCCATGCTCATTCTCCAGCCATCATTGTCACCGCTAACCCTGCTCATGGCCTGCTTTGATGTCATGGAAAAATCTGCCCATCTGAGATGTGGCGCATTATATAAATCAGTACAACATAAATCACCATCATCACTTGACATTTAAGCCCTTTTTTTTTTTTCATTTTAATTTGGATATTACTTTGTCAAAGATTAGGCAACGTAATTTTGGCAAGGTGTTATTTTTGGCAGTGCACTTACGAATGGGTGAGTCAGCCTGGCTGTGGATGCATCATTGGTGGCAGGGCACCATGGGTTTCTTTCTTTGTCCAGAAATAGACACTGGTCTCAGGGCTGGTGACACTTCAGGAGGCCCCAGATGACTGTACTGGGTGCGTGTATAGTAGCCTTCTGTGAGGAACCAAAGGAGCCACCTCATCTTGGCCTCTAGATAGGACTCTGTTGTTAAATAATGAGTCCATCAGATATGTGGGTTCGAGTCCCGTAGGGAGAGAAAAAACTTTTCCCAAAAAGTTAAAATAGAGTGATCTTTTGTGATGCATATCAAAATAAAAACCATGGGATGGCTTATGAAAGTTAATGGTTCCCGGAAATGGCTAAAAATGTGCAGCTTGCAACCTGGCAGTTTATTAAAGACATGAAAACATTATCTTTGCCATTCAGGTTAGATTTAAGTATATGCTTTTCACCTGGGCCACACACAGTACTAGAAGAAGCCCAACAGAAGTGTAAAGACCTGCTAATTTCCTTTGTGATCTTGGGCCTCGTCTTACTTCTCTGGGCCTTGGCTATCTTTTCTGTAAATTTCGGCTTTGTAGACATTGGATGAGATTTCAGATCTCTTCCAGCCCTGTAGTTGCATTCTATTCCGTTGGCCAGCACCTACTCTTGCCTTTCCACAATTGAAGTGTCGCATGGATCACCATCGCTGTCCTCCTTCTGTTCTGAACTAGATCCCAAGTTGCCTAACGTCAGGTTAAGTACAGTGTAATTTACCATTTGGTAAAGTATGCCTGTTGATTTGGCATCTTTCCTTCTTGACTTCCCTCCCTCAGCACAGATCTCTCATGCCAGTAGTCAAATATAACATTTTTCATACCCACCCAGCGTTTTGCGTGGGCTCTTCACTCTCACCTGCCTGCCCCTCCTCACCAAATGAGTTCTTTCTTTGCGAAGCTGGAGCCAAACCACCAAAATGCCACAAAGAGATGTGGCTCAGCTTTTTCCAGTTTTTCTCTTGCAGTAGTTACAATATTATTAAAAATCCATTAAATTTTAATGTACCCTATAAAATATGTGCTCTTGTGAAAGCAAGCACAGATAATTATTTCTGATGAATAAACCAAGAGGACAAGTATGTATGAAGTTCATGCTGCAGCATTCAATTTTTATTATATACATCTCCTGCAGGGGCAATCACTGTGATCTTCCAGCTGGTTGTGTGGATGGCTGGTTCTTCTCGGAGATCCTTTGGGGCAACGTGAACCCTGAACTCTCTGGGTGTTCTCAGAGCTTGTTATTACCTGGAAAGAGAGCCATGTGTAGGAGCTGTCTTCTGTTAAGCTCTTCAGATGAAAGAACAACGGACTAAATGAGTCAAGAAGAGAAAAATGCAGTCTTTCTCATACTCCAAGGTAGCCTTGTGGGATGAGGAGCAAAAAATCAGACATACATTTGAAGTTCTTCTGCCTAGTAGCTCTGTTCCCTTGAGCCAGTCTCTTAGCTTCTCTGAGTATTTGTTTCATAAATGGGAGATGAGCGTTCTATCTGCCTTGTGGCTTACAGAGGCACAGAAGAGCCTGTGCCTGGCTCAGAGTGGGAATTCTGACTTGCAGGCTCCCTATTTCAGTCCCTTTCTTCTTCTTCTGGAGATCTTTTGAAAGTTTTCTCATAGCTCCAGAAGTTGGAAGACAGAGCTGTTGCCTGGCTTCCTGGAGTCTGTGTGGTGTGAGGCTTGGGAGCCATTACACATGACTATCTAGTGTCACAGCTGCTGGCTCTGGACGTCTCTTGATGCTTCAAGGATGGCTTCCATATTATTTTCCAGAGGCTGCATGGACCTGCCAGGTGGATGGAAGTGCTTCCCGTGGGGGTTGCTGGGCCTCTGTCTGCCTTCTTGGGGTGCCTGTGGCCTCTGCACCTGATGACTCCAGGGCAGGGGTCTGATGACTCCAGGGCAGCCAGTGTCGTCCCTTTGCTTGTAGATGAGGTGGCTTAGAACCAAGAGGGAGGAGCTTGGCCCAGCAGACCCTCCTGGGATTTATTGGAGGCTGTGCTTGGGAGTTGGACACGTGATCTGCTTTGCAATTTTATGAGGTCCAACTTCTGATCCTCAGCGAGGCCTCATTTCCTTCCTGGGGCAGGGTTAGTCATCCAGCTCTGCAGGCTGTGGGGCAGGACTCAGGAAGCACTTGGAATGGCCTGGAAATCATGGGCTATACAAGCCTTTCTTGCCAGGGAGGTGGAGTGCACTACTCTCACATTTAATCCTGTCCGGTATCCTGAAGAGGGGAGGGCCAGGGTTGTAGGCGAGTTGCATGGAGGTATTCTGGAATATTCCACAACTACAGTTGGGACTCAGCTGCTGGGATCAGTGGTGAAGAAAGTCCCACATTTTGCCCAGAATTGAGTGATCTGTAAATGAAGGAAGTTTAGTTTTAACAGCATTATGATTTTGTTTAAAAATGAAAAGGCATACTAGAAAAAATTAAAGACATAAGTAAACAGAGAACTAACAAATCCTTTCATCTCATCACTATGAGATAACTCACAGTAACATTTTGGTGCAGCCTTCCAGAGGTCTGTCTGCACATATATAAACATATGGTTGTGTACACTTTTATATAAATGGGATCATATGTGGTGTTTGCCAGACGGCTTTTTCTGTTCAGTATGTCAGAGACATTTTTCCATGTGATTGTATCCTACATGGTCATATTTGTTGCCTTCATTGTTTCTGTGATATCGATGCACTATGATTGACTTACTCAAACCCTTAGTTAGGATCATTTAGGTTGTTTGCAGTATCATTATGATCATTGTTTGGTATTATAGCCAGTTCTGGCAGGACCGCCCTTGTGCATGCATTTCTCTCCTGCTCCTGCAATACTTTTGACCTAACAATTCCACTTCTAGGAATTTACAATAAGGAGATAATAATACGTTTTACAATTTGCTATTTATTGCCAAACTGCCCCACAGGGAAGTTGTACTAATTTACATTTCTACCAGTTAAGGCAGCATAATAGTGAGCTTGAGCTTTTGGTCGTAGGATTTTTGTGCCTGAGTCTTTCTAAAATTTACATTCCTCTGAAATTTGTCATATGAAACATTTTTTTTTTTAATATTGAAGAGTGAGGAATCTGTTATACCTTGACTTTTAAATGCTTGTTACACTGCCTCTCTGTTCTCTGATAATCCGTGAAGTCTTGAATGGTTTTGACTGAGTGAGATACATGCAGGAGAGTTTCAGGATAGACTGGGGGTTGTGTTTCTGTTTCAGATTGTCATCTTGAAACAAAAATGGTGGCAAATAAAATGTTTTCAAGTGGATGTGTTTAGTCGTGATCTTTAATGGGTTTTTGATTATTGTTCCTAGCTGCATACCGGTTTTGTCCTAGAAAGGATATAGCTGAAGACAAATAGTGACTTTTTTCCTTCATCTAATACATTTGACAATTACATCTTGCCTTATGAAAGCATTACCATTGTTATTTAAATTTTGTATTGCTCTTTTAAGATAGTGTTCAGCTTGTTACCTGTTTATCTTTTCCCTCCTGCTGCTCTTGTGTGCATCCTCATGGCATGTGGGGCAGTGCCCTACACTCAGTAGTCACCCAGTACCCATTTTGGGATTTTTCTCCAATTATAAAGTTTTAGCATTAGGAGCTGAGAGTCAACTTTTCCCCATTGTAGACATAGTTTTGATCTTTTATACATTTTAATTTATTTTTTTCATTCAGTAGTAAGTGGTTGTTGAGTGCTTTTGATGTACTAGGTGCTGAGGTAATTGTGCCGTGACAGTGTCCACATCCTCGTGCAGGTGATGAATGGGTGTCCATACAGCCTTGGAAGTGCACGGGCCTGGGACACAGGCCTGTTTCCTCTCCTATTGTTACCTTTTACATCTGCATTTGGTAAAAACCTTCTCCAGAGAAAGGCTTGGAGTTCACAGAACCTTTATTTCAATAGAGGTCTGCACTGTTCAGCTTTAGAGTGAAGGTTTTCATGAAGCATGGCCTGACAGAGAAGTGTTTGAGGAAGAGATTAAATAGAGGCAAACTCTTTCCATCTCTTGGGGAAATGGGAGATGTGGGTGTCCATTGGACCCAGGGCTTCTGAATTTTAAAATCACTTCTTCACTAGGCCGAAGCTGGCGGTCCCCCCACAAAAGGTACTGTTGAATTGCTTTGAAGGTTTCTGATTGAGAGAAGCTTGGGATTTCTCCTAGTTGGGACTGGCGTGAGTAAAGGCAGAGAGGCCAGGCGTGGCGCAGTGGCTCACGCCTGTAATCCCAGCACTTTGGGAGGCCAAGGTGGGTGGGTCACCTGAGGTCTGGAGTTCAAGACCAACCTGGCCAACATGGTGAAACCCTGTCTCTAATAAAAATACAAAAATTAGCTGGGTGTGGTGATACATGCCTATAATCCCAGCTACTTGGGAGGCTGAGGCAGGAGAATTACATGAACTTGGGAGGCGGAGGTTGCAGTGAGCGGAGATCGCAGCACCACTGCGCTCCAGTCTGGATGACAGAGCAAGACTCTGTCTCAAAAAAAAAAGAGAGGAAAAAAAAAAAAGTAAAGGCAGGAATGTGTACAGGGACCTCACAGGATGTGGGGAAACCAGCCTGGTTGCAGTTGAGGGTATGAGTAGGACCCTACTTCTCTCCCGTTGATGAATGAAATGTATAAAACCACCTTCCTCATTATTTGGTTCTAAGGCTGAAATGAGGGCACATACGTTGTGCCAGACATACTTTACATATGGGGGTTAATAAATGTCGCCATGTCATTAATTATTAATATGTTGAATTACAAATTATTTAATCCAACCTCTCCATCCAATCCATATGGGAATCTCATCTGCAATATTTCTGATAAATTTGATTTGTTAGGAATCTCTTTTAATCTTTCATATTTGATCAACTTTCAATGGTTTAAGAACATTTCAGGAGTAAAAATCTGCTTCCCTGCTTAAAGAGCACATAGTTCCTTATTTTGGCTTTGTGAGCTCTGCAGTGGGACAAGTCCTTCCCTTTCCCACATATTTTGAATAATTCTTTAATATATATTGACATAGATATTACTAAATATTATATGGATTAGCTATATAGAACATATAAAAGATACATATTATATCAGTGCTTTGATATACATGTTAGTGGTTCTCAAATTTGGCTATATATTAGGATGATCTAAAGAGCTTTTTAGAAATATAAATTCATGGAACCATCTTTGGAGGTTAGATGGTAGGACTGTGGTAAAATCTGAACATCTTTCTTTGTTTTTATGAGACAGGGTCTCACTCTGTCACCCAGACTGGTGTGCAGTGGCATGATCATGGCTCACTGAAGCCCCCATCTCTGGGCCCAAGTGATTCTCCCACCTCAGCCTCCCTAAGTGTTGGGATTACAGGCATGAGCCACCCCACCTGGCCTTTATTTTATTTTATTTTATTTTTTAAAAGAGATGTGGACTTGCTCTGTCGCCCAAGCTGGACTCAGGCTGGAGTGGCCTGATCATGGCTCACTGCAGCCTCAAATACCTGGGCCCAAGTGATCCCCCCACCTCAGCCTCCTAAGAACCCAGGCTTATAGTTGTGCACCACTGTTTCTGGCTGAGCATCTTTTTAAAAAATGTCCTAATATACAGCTACAATTGTGAAACATTCATTACATGTTTTCATATTTAGAATGAAGGTAATCCTTCTAGAGGCACACAAAGTTAGCTGAGTAGCAAAAAGCTGTGTCTCAAACCAAGGTCTTCTAATTTCAAATATCATGTTTTGTCTACTTTACCATGAAGCTGAATTGTGTAAGCACAATTATGAGGTCTCCCTTGCCTCCTGCCCTCACCGTATTGTCTATTTTCCAAGGTAAACACGCCCAGTTCTTTCAGTTCTTTTTACTCTGTGATTTGGGTGCCCTCTGCTCTCCTGGTAATAATATATTTACCACCCACCATATATTTATGATCAGTATACATTTGTGATGCATTCTATGGGCCAGGTACAGGGCTAGGCATTGGGACTCCAGAGTGTCTGGAGGAAAAGATCCCCGACGCTTAAATATAGTGCATTTGACATAGTCCTTATCCTTAGTGCCCTCAAGACCTTTCCCAACATATCTGGCTTTTCATAACATGGAGAGTGAGTGGTCCTTCCTGGTCTGCGTGTCCTCAGTCTAACCCCCTGTAGATCTCCCTTCCTGTGGGTAGGGCTTTCTAGATGGCACCTGGGCTATGATGACTTAACCCTGCATTTCATGCTGATCCCACACAGCCACCGAATAGCACCATTGCTCTAAGGTGCCTGGGGGAGAAAAGGTTGGCCCCAGTTTTGGAAACTTTGGGTTTTTGTATGTGTCTAAAAGATTATCTTCAGTAGTTTTGCTCTCCCAGTGAGAAAAGGAGAGGCTGATCGTGTGCTGCCAGACACTGGGCAAAGGGCGATGTTTGTCATGACCATCCGGTGACTCCTGCTGCCTGTGACTCCTGCTGCCGCTGTCCTTCCTGCCTGGATGTTTTTGGAGCTTCCATCTACTCATCCGGCATCCAGGGAGGCTGCGATGAAGTGAGGACCATCTGTTAGGGACCAGATAGCAAGGACGTTTGCAGCACGTTGAAGGTTGTTGGCCTGGATGACCAGCAAGGGCTTTTCCTGCCCTGCGTGCCTGGACTCCCACCTCCCCACCCCTGATTAGGCTTCCTGGTTGGGGGGAGTCATAGCTAGTGGAGCTCTAGTCTGTAACAAACAAACCATAGAAATGACAAACCCTCAGGTCTTTCACATTGATTAGATAATTAAAAAAAAAAAACAATTAAAATAGCTAAGCAAAAGGGAGAATTTCTGGTCTCATCCTGGAGAACCAGCATTTTGCTGTGTGTCCTCCAGCGCATTCGCTCTGCAGTGGTCACACTGGTGATGAACGTGGACACTGGGGGCAGGCAGGCCTGGCTGCCATTCTTGCCCCCACCATTTCCCAAGTGTGTGACCTTGGGCAAGTTCATCTGTAAAATGGTGATAAAGTAGAAAGTATTTTATAGAATTGGGAGTCTTAAGGGAGACAGATGCATGGAAGTCCTTAGCAGAGGACCTCACACACAGTGAATGCTCAATCCAACGTTTATTTGAATCATATGTGCCTTATTATTTGTAAGGATGGGACTCCCTCCAATGTCTTGAGGTTGTCAGCATATGACCGTGAATGCTACTACACAGTGCCCATTCATTGGAAATTATGGAGCCACCAAAGAAAACTCACCTCAAAGTGAAGTGATGCTCTTTTGATGGTAAACACCATCGTTTTGCTGCACAGTAATTAGGCATGAATGGCAAACAGTTCACATCAGTGACTGTAATTAATTAGTAAAAACATTTTTTTTTCAGCCAAATCTAAGTCCGCCTTCTTTCTCTTCTCATGTGGTTGTCTGGTGTTGGTAATGAGTGTCCACACTGCCCCTGGGGCAAGTTCCTTGAGGGCAGGAATGGCAGTTTCTTCTTTGTACCCTCCGCCCCACTCCCGGTCTGGCACATGGGGGCTCAGGAAGTGCTGGTGCTGCAGCCCAGCTGTTCCTTCATTCCCTCAAAAGTCCTCGTTAATACGCATGTCTCTAAAGTAATGGCCTTATTTTCATTGGATTTATTTTTCTTGTTCTTGCTCTTTACCTCTCAATTTTCCCATATAAGAGGCTCCAGGGCTGCACTTAACAGATTCTGTCTGTCTGTCTTCTTTTCAAGGCTGAAGATCTCTGAGCACCCACTTTTCCCTGGCCCATGTGCTGGCGGCCCTGAGTTTCTAGACTTAGCTTGCCCTCTAACCCAAGGATGGCAGCCCAAGTTGGCAGAGGTGGTAGGAGGAGGCAAAGCTGTGGTGGTGGTTGGGTGGAGGAATCAGAGCATAGGGGGTCCTCTAGCCATGAAGATGAAGGAATTTTCACTGTTTATAGAATCTGCATTGGCTGTCCTACCCACTTCTTCCTCCTGAATTTGGCACTGGTTATGATTTTAGGAGCATGGAGAAGACTCCTCCAAGAATTAGAAACAAACAGATTCCATTTGCTATCTCTTTAGCTGTAAAGCCTTTAGTTGAGGACCAGGTGTTTTATTCCACAATTGGGTGAAATGCCCTCAGTTGCTGAAACCCATTCCGTGTCAGATGGTATCTCCTGCCCATTCATTGTGACCCTCCTTGTCTTGAAGAATCGATCCCTCCAGGCCCAGTTTTTCTATAACTGGCACAGATTCACAGGTGGGAGCCCAGGCAGGCTGCACTCCAGGCATCGGCCCTCTCTTCTTCTCTGATGCTCAGAACCAGGCTCCTCCTGAGCACAGAAATCAGGGCCCCGTGGTTCAGAATGGCCACCGTGTAGGGTCCCAAGGCCAGCTGTGTTGTAGCATGGTCAGTGCGGCATGTCTTATATATAACCTGCATGTGGGTTACTGGAGGCCAGAGGCACCTGTGGTCTTGGAATGAGGATCTCTCTGACATGAGAAGACAGATGTCAAAACAAGTCCCTGCCACCCCTGGAGCTGTTTGTCCAAGCTCAGCCACTGCATCTTCCTGTCTGGCAGATTGCATTCTTCCTCTTACCTGTTTGCCTTCTGGAAGACTTGATTGTGGTGGCAAGAAGATAGGCCCCACCAGGGTGGGCCTTGTTCCAGCTTTGCAGCAAACAAGCTCTGATTTGTTGGGGAGGCTGGGAGGGACCCCACTTCACTCTCTGCCCCTAGTCACGTCCACCTGCACTTGGGCAAGTCAATCAGTTGGTTCTGTAGACAGAACAGCCTCTTGCAGCACAGACTCCGCCGGGCACTTGGCGGTGGTGTGGAATATGAAGAGCAGGCTTCCCAGTCTGTAGGTACAACTCGCTCTGTCCCTTTGCAGCATAAATGTGTTCCCACTAATCTGTGCCTCTCTCCCCTCAACACGTTCGGTCTTTAATTGTAACTATTAATCACGCCGAGTTGTGTCGCACTTCATAACCCTTCCATTAAATATTAAGCTTGAAAAAAATTGAGCTTTCTTAATTGAATTATTGAATTACCAGGCACTTAATGTGGCTCTGGTGGATGAGAATCATGGAATTTCGGCTTCGGAAGGGATCTTAGTTTCCTCGTCTGTGACATAGAGGGTGTGCGAGGCCCCGGGGAGCCAGGAGACTTGCTCAGGGTCGGTGGCCCAGAAGAGACTGGAGCTGGCGTCCCTCTTGCCATGCCTTGCCCCACTGCCTCCTTACGGAGGAGGCTGTATTCCTGGGCTCATAGCCATTCTCGGGTTTCTGCAGTGTGTGTTTCTCTAGTGGTTCCCAACATTGGGGTTGGGTTTTTAGGTGGACACAGTCACATGCGGGCATTTGAAGGGCTGCCCTCTCTGGAATCAGGCAGTCTGTCCTTGGGATGAGATGCTCGCTGGCCCTTTGGCTTCTTCCTCAGAGATGTTTATGCTCATGGCCTTGGCCGCTCTCCCTCTTCCTCCTGGTTTCCGCTGGTAGCCCAGCCCTCTCCCTGCCTGACTCCCCCACTCCTTTTCTGCTGGGCATTTCCATTTGAATGTTCCAGGCTCCTCTCACCTTCACCCTCCTCACACTGACCTCACTGACTCCAGTCTGTTCTCGTGCCCTGAGTCCCTGTGTGGGAGAAGAATGGCATTTCTGACGGCTCTTCCTGACTCACTCGTTGAGACTGATGCTTATCTGCTAAGCGGTTCCTGTGTTCACTCCTTCCCTCTTCTGTCTGCTGTCCCCATCGCAAGCGAGACTGAACCCTTTCTGCTTCCTGATGTGATTCCTTGTCACAGTCCCTCCTGCCCCAACCTGTGTTGCCCTTTGCTACCAGATGTGTCTTCCTGAAATCCTGTTTTCAGTGGACGATCCTCCGTTCCCAGCTTGCAGTGGCTCCCTACTTCCCGCCACAGTGAATCTACAGTCCTCTCAACTCCGTTCGTGTCCATGGGCCCTTCCAGAGTGACAGGCACCATGATCGGTGCTGCCACCTCCCTTTAGGGAAAGGATTTGAGACCTGTGATAGAACAACTAGGAAAGGGAGGCTCAGACATTGCAGGTGGCTTCTCTAAGGTGACATGCCGAGTTGTTGGGTGTACTGGGTTGAATGGCGTTCTCTCCCGAATTCACGTTCACCTGGAACCTCAGAATGTGACCTTATTTGTAAACAGGGTCTTTGCAGATA
Organism: Macaca nemestrina; assembly: GCF_043159975.1. NCBI lineage: Eukaryota > Metazoa > Chordata > Mammalia > Primates > Cercopithecidae > Macaca > Macaca nemestrina. Next base: position 51,751,089 of record NC_092141.1, on the reverse strand, counting down.
TAATTAGGTAACACGAGGTCATGCTGTTGGGAGGAGGGTGCTAATGCAGTTACTGGCATCCTTATAAGAAGATCTGAAGTCGAATCCAGGACACACATGGGGAGAAGACCCCATGAACATGGAGACAGGGATCAGAGTGATGTATCCACAAGCCATGGGACACCGAGGATTGCTGGGAGCCCCTAGAAGGCAAGAGCGGGGCATGGATAGACTCTCCCCAGAGCTTCAGAAGGAACCAGCCGTATGACACCTTGATTTCAGACTTCCAGCCTCTAGAACTGTGAGACGTAAATTCCTGGTGTTTAAGCCACCTGGTTGCAGGACTTTGTTACAGCAGCCCTAGGAAACCAAGACAATAGGGAAGCCGTATTTTGAAGCCACAAATTCTGAGTGCAGGGGTGTTCTCACTGTACACAGCTGCCACCCCTGCCTGGCCTCCCAGACTTCCTAACGCGGACCCTCGCTTTGTTAATTGGTGATTGCCCACTGTCTTCGGAGTGGATCAGCCCCGGAGATGCGCCCCTTCCTCAAGCATCGCTTGTGCGGGTTGTGGTTGTACTGTTGCGTGTTCCTGTGGTCCCCTCCTTCTCCGTTCCTAACCAGTGTTTTTTGTATGACACGAATATTTTAAATTTAAATTTAATTTTTGGTGGGGAAGTACAATGTGATGTTTAAATTTTTTTTAATGTTATTTTTAATTGATGAATAGTAATGGTTTATATTTATGGGGTACAATGTGATGTTTGTTTCGATACATGTATACATTGTGGAGTGATTAAAGCCGGTGAATTAATACATCCATCATTTCACATATTTATCATTTCTTTGTAGTAAGAACATTTTAACGATTTATTTTTTTTGGAGACGGAGTCTTGCTCTGTTGCCCGGGCTGGAGTGCAGTGGCATGAGCTTGAACTCCTGAGCTCAGGCAATCCGTCCACCTGGGCCTCCCAAAGTGCTAGGATTATAGGCATGAGCCGCCATTCCAGGCACATTTTAATGATTTTGAAATATACATTACCTTACGATTAACTATAGCCACCATGCTGTTCTATAGATCACTGGAACTTACTCCTCCTGTCTAACTGAAACGTTGTCCGGCATCTCCCTTTGACCAGCAAACGCTTTGACCAACATCTCCCTCCTTCCCCATGCACCCCCATCCTCTGGTAACCCCCATTCTACTAATACTCTGTTTCTATGAGTTAGACTTTTAAAGATTCCACATATAAGTGAGATCATATAATATTTGTCTTTCTGTACCTGCCTTATTTCACTTAGCATAATGTCCTCTAGGTTCATCCATGTTGTTTCAAAGGATATAATTTCACTTTTTAAGGCTGAGTAGTATATGTGTGTGTGTGTGTGTGTGTGTGTGTGTGTGTGTGTGTGTGTGTGTGTATGCGCCAATTTTTTTTATCCATTTACCCATTGATGGGCACTTAAGTTGTTTCCATGTCGTGGTTATTGTGAACAGTGCTGCAGTAAACATAAGGCCAGCCAGTTTTGACTGAGTGTCTTCAACATGTCAGGTGCTATGTTAGGCACTGGGGGATATAAGATGGACAAGACTCTCACTTTCATGAAACATACATTTCAGTGGAGGGTTGAGGGGAAAACACTCAGATGGCAAGCAAATAACAAACATAGCAGAGAGTTCTCTTTACTATGAAGAAAATTTCCACTAATGTAGGAGAGACTGCTTGGGGCTTCTTTCTTTTTTATTATTTTATTGTTATTATTTTTTGTTGATCTTCCCTTGAGTTGCAACTTGGGGCTGCTTTTGATAGGGGTGGTAAGGCAAGCTCTCTCAGAAGCTGGTTTTGAAGCTAAGCCCTGAATGAAGGAAGAGGCCAGCTGTGTGCAGATATAGGAGACAGTCATTCCCACAGAGGGAGCAGGCAGTGCAAAGGCCCTGTGACGGGACAGAATTTGGTAGTTCAAGACTCAGACAGAAGACAGGTGTGATGGCACCTGGTGTGTGGGGGAAGAGGCAGATGGGCCACGCAGAGCCTTGTGAACCAGGGTAAGAAGTCTGAATTGTGTTCCAAGTGCCATGGAAAGCCTTTGGAAGGTTTTAAGCAGACAGGTGACAAGATCAGTGTTTTTAAAGGTCTCTCTGATTGTTCTGTAGAGACAGGATAGTGGGGAGCTAGGAGCACCAAAGGTGATCTGGCTTTAATGCCCAGCTCAGTTCTTCTGCCGTACACCTCTAATCCACTGTCTTCCTCCCCTGAGCTACTCGTGCACTTAAAGTCAATACAGCATGCTCACCACTTAATTAGAAAATCGTTTCTGCACGTTAAAGAGACCTCCCCAGCCAGGGAGGGCCTCAGGGCTGTGCCGTCTCACGTAAGTCTCCTTTGGAATGCCCCTCAGTTCGTGGGGATGGATTCATTGCCCTTCCAATGGGACTGAGTGATGGATTCATGTTTTACGTGAAATTGTTGGAGGGGTAGGGGGTAAGTCCATCCCTCCTAGAAAAAGTTTTACCCATCCAGGAACTGCCACACTCTTATGGCTATAGGAGGCTTGGGGGATTCGCTCTACTATGCACGTTGGAAACTGAAGCTCTGAGAGGTTGTGGGGCCTTGAATAAGGGTCAGAGCTCAGGTCTGCTGGACCACGAAACCCACAACTTCCATGCTGGAGGTGGAGGGTGAGCTCTTGGAATGAATGCATGCCTGAAAAATCCATAACTGAGTGATGAAGCAGTTAAAATCAGGAAGCTTCCAAATGGCCTGTGGAAGCGGGTGTCACTATACGGTGTAGTGGTTCAGAGCTTGGGAATGAGATGAACCTGGGGTTGAATCCAGCCATGGCCTTGGGCAAGTGACTTGACCTCACTGAGTCTCTCAATATGCTGCTCTGTAAGATGGGAAGAATAATAAAGTAACTACCTCACATGGGGGCAGTGATGATTAAATGAGAAAATTCACAAAAGGGGCTTAGTAGAGTTTGTGGCACAGAATATGCACCCAGTAAATATCTTCTATTGAAAATAGACTGGAACTGGGAACAGATTACGGAAGGAGGAATGTGTGTTCACAAATGTGTGGAAAAACCAGTTGTACTTGTGTTCTGGCTACTGGGTTCTCCAAAAAGTGTGGACTAAAGAAAACTGATGCTTGGCTGGGTGGATGTGGGGAGAGAGATCCAGCGTGGGCCTTGCTCTGCTAAGATGAGTGTTAGAAGGCATGGGAAATGGAAGTTGAGAGGTCCAAGAACCTGAGGCAGAGGAGCCCCTGGGTCTGGGCAGCCCATGCCCACCGAGAAGGCAGGGGGGTGAGAGCAGGCAGAATTGGAGAGTTGAGTGGAAGTGAAAGATGCCGCTTGCTTTGGGCATTCCAGTGAAACCACTCCCCTGAATATGACAGCGGTTAATCATAATATCATACAAGTTTTAGAATTGGAGGGACTGAAGAGAGCATCTGGTTCTGCCCAAGGTCAGACAGGGTTATTTTGCAAGCAGAGATGAGTACTGACAGTACTCGGGTTTTAGAGAAAACATTGCTCCCACCCTTCCTGTCCCTTCTCCTGGGTTGACTCCAGCAACTCACCTCTCCCCAGCTGAGAAGCACTTGACATTGGATTCAAGGACATCAGAGACACTTACAGCCCGGAGCCTGGTGTGTGCATTGTTGATGAATCCCCAAGGTTGAGCCGAGGCTTGGATGGTAGGTCAAGTGTCTGTTGAATATCAGCAGAAATATTTTCCATCTTCCTGACGAGGAGGGAATTTCAGAAAGAACATTTTGGCGTCTCATTTCTTGGGATTGCCTTTATCAATCGTGATGCATATTTCTGGGCAGTAACCTTACTTTTGGATTTATTTTATTCCCCATCCTAACTCATTTATTCATCTATTTTTGTTGCGTTGTAGCTATTTTTGTAAGACACCTCCAATCCCTTTGGAACAGAATGAAGTAGAAATAAAGAAATGAAGTCTCTTGGCTTTTGCTCCCAGATCATTGGAAAGATGACTCAATGAGCCAGAGCTCTTTGAGGCCAATAATGAACTTGGGTCAGGTCAGAACTCGAATTCCAATTGCAGGAGGGACTTGACACAGTGGGACTGTCATTCCTGGGGATGATGGTTGGCAATAGAATGATTGGGGGTTGAATTATGGGGCCATGCCTGGAGGGACCGGGGAGAGGAGGGAAAGAATGTTTTCCGTGGGTTGCCAGATAGAATTCCAATGTTCGCTGCAGTGAACTTTTCTTCACACGTTTGTCCTTGGCCCTCTTTTCTTCCTTATGGGACAGGGATGCATTTTTGGTGGCTCGTTAACAAGACAAAAATAAGGAGAGGGATGAGAAAAGGTAAACAGAGAACCCTACAAGTTCGCGTATTCTATGCCCTGCATTCTGTGTGGACCAAACAATTCCCAAAGAGGTCTAACCCCAAATAAGTTAGTATCCTGCTTCTAGTAACCTGTAATAAAGTACATCTTTTTTCTACTTACTTAGTCAATAAATATTAAGTGCTTAATACTATAGAGAAGAAGGCGACAATGGTCTCATCTTCATGGGACCTAATGTGGTGTGACAGACCAACATTAGAGATGCACGCAGAAAGACATGTACATGCACCCGTGTAATTACTAAGTGCCACAGGTGCTGTGAAAAGAAAGCACAGTGTGTCCTACGAGAGAGAACGGGACCTTATTTGGGTTGGGTGGTTATGGAGGGCCCCCTCTGAGCATGTCTGGCCTTCCTGTCTTTGCAGCAGCCTCCACCTCCGTGCTCCTCAGAGACAGTGCACCAGTAGAGGTGGGGTGGGGCAGGTGGTTTAGCCTGAGCTGGGGTGCCTGACTGGGGACGTGCCCAGAGGAGTAGTTTGTGGGGAAGGCAGGATGGGGTCCCCACAGCAAGCTTTCCTCTCCCTGGCTGGGCCACCTGTCGCCAACAGTCAGGCCCCGGGGAATAGCTTCCCCCCAGGGGGAGTTCAGTAACGGGTACCATTTCTCAGAAGGGACTGGCCGCAGAGATAAGACCACAGTGACAAGGGGGCCATAAATTGTTACCTGTGCCCTTCGGTTACCCCTTCTTCCTCCATCCCCTCCTTCCTGAGCCAGTGGGGTTAGATTTAGCAACAGGGCTTCTGTTCGTGAGATGGAGCAGAAAGCAGACTTTCTGGAGGCTGGGCATGATCACTGAGATGCAGAGCGCTGATAGGGAAAATCAATTTAATTTCTGTTGCTCCGTGACAAGGAGGGGTGGCGAGCAGGAAGGTCAGGCCTGTTTTGAAAGCCACAGTTCAGTTAAGAAAATAAAACACTCCTTGTAAGGAATTTTTAAAAAAATATAGTATTTTAGGAGGGGAAAAATGGAAGTGGGTCAAGATGAGGGGTTTAGTCGGAGGAGCAGAGCAGACCCATGACAATCCCAGTCTGACCGGAGCCTGGGGCCTGAGGGCTGCAGCTCTCCCATAGGAATTTTTTTATTGTTTTTGTTTTTGAGACCGAGTGTGTTTCATTCTTGTTGCCCGGGCTGGAGTGCAATGGTGCAGGTTGCTCACTGCAACCCCCGCCTCCCGGGTTCAAGCGATTGCCCTGCCTCAGTCTCCCAAGTAGTTAGGATTACAGGCACCTGCCACCACGCCCGGCTATTTGTTTTGTATTTTTAGTGGAAATGGGGTTTCACCATGTTGGCCAGGCTGGTCTCGAACTCCTGACCTTGGGTGATCCGCACAGGCATAAGCCACCCTGCCTGGCCTAGGAATTTTGTTGTGTGTCTGTTGAGTTGAGTTGCTCGGGACTTGTTGTAGCAGGGGACCACTTTCATTAGGTGTCTGTTTCCGAAGGCATGATTAAGGCACAGTTCTCCTTCCCTCTGGTTGATGCTGGGGAAGCGTTGGCTTCTAGCAGTTTTTGTTTGCTCCGATCAAGCCTCTGTGATTCATGGGATTTACAGGTTGGAGGCTGAGAGGTATTTGTAGGTCTGGATGAGGATTTGCACTCAACCTGGTTGTGGCATGTCCTTGTTAAACTATGGCCTCACTTGATTTAGAGGACAAGGAGGACTCTGCAGAAAGCACTTCCTTGGCTGATGGTAGAGATTAGATATTTGCCGGGAGAGAGTTGGGTTAACCCAAGCCTTCATCAACATCCCACAGGAACCTCCCTTGAGGTGACTTTCATTCATCAGATAGAGGGTGGCATTGCAGGTCCTGTGCCAGGCACTGGGGAGATGTGCTTTGTCTTTTTTTTTTTTTTTTTTTGATGGAGCCTCTCACTCTGTCACTCAGGCTGGAGTGCAGTGGCGCGATCTCGGCTCACTGCAACCTCTGCCTCCCGGTTTCATGTGATTCTCCTGCCTCAGCCTCCCGAGTAGCTGGGATTACAGGCGTGCGCCACCATGTCCAGCTAATTTGTAGAGAAGGAGCTCACAGCATAGGAGAAAGCTCAGACTTTGGACTATTTCCTAAGAATCTGATAAGTGAATACATTTCCAGGATTCTTACCTTCTTAGCGATGGACTGAAGTCTTGGGATAGTGTGTGAGGGCCAGAGGGGGAAATTGAAACAATGAAGAGAAATTGGAGGTAATTAGAACCTCATTGTAAACTTGTGTCTGTGATACTTGGGGTGGGATAAGAGGGGGGATCTGTTCTAGCTAAGATTCAATACCAGTGGTTATCTGTTTGATTATAGCTTAGGGTAAGGGTAAGTGATCTATCTTCACTGTTTGGTCTCCCCAGAGTTAGGTGTTTATTTCAAACCGCCAGTCACTTGTGGTGTTTTGACCTAGAAGCCAGGCAAGGCAGTTTGAACTGTGCTTGAAAGGGTGGGGAGCCAGGGCTCATTCTGAATTGCGAGCTGAAGAGGTAGCGATGGGTGCCCCATGCTCTAATAGAGGTCTGAGAAGTGAACTGGGTGGCCAGCTGGGTCCGACTCCTGAGAGCTTGCTGGGGGACGGGAAGCGTGCCCCTCATTCCCTTTGAAATAGCTTTGTGTTTGTCATTCTTGTGACTTGGATACCCCTTTGGACCCCGTATCTGTGGGCTTAGCATCAGTCAGACGCTGTTTGTCAGACAGTCTTACCTGGGGTTTGTTATCCGTGTGTGTGTGTGTCTGTGTGTCTGTGCACTCCTAAGGTTAGCTAGCATGGCTGGGTCAGACTGGATTTCTTGCTGAGCATCTAGCTGAAAGAGGTTAAGAGGAGGCTCATATACTGCTGAAGGCCAGAGGACTTTGCTGAATCGCTGGTCATCTGAAAAACGAGCTGGGCTATTTATAATTTGGCAGGCTGCCATGGGACTTGAATGAATGGCAGTCTGTGCAGGCTCACACACTCTGTGTACTGGGTCTGAGCGTGGGTTTGTTCATTTATGTGCCCCTGTGCATGGGTGTGGACGTGATTTCCTGGCGTGCAGGGTAAGGACTGAGGAGGTGGGGAAGCGGGCTTTACCTTGGTCCTCTGGTCCCCCAAGAGGCCACAGCTACCCTTATTTATGCCCGGGATGTTGGTGTTTCTGGTGTTTTAAGCCGCAGAAACACAGGTTTCTGAGACCTGGACGATCTCTTTTTACTCCTGAGGAAACAAGGCCAGAGGGGTTCCCGGGGGCTCAGAGGAGGCCTCGGGTCAGGGGCCATCCCAGGTGGGAGCTGTGTCTCTGGCCAGCTTGCTCCTGTCAACACTGCCCCCTGCCGCTCTCCCGGGGTTGCAGGGAGCTGGTCATGCTGGAGACGGATGTTTTCAGGCAGCGCTTTGTAGGAGTCAGTGACGCTGGTAACCCACTAATGTGAGGATGAAGTCTTTGTATTCTGTTTCCATTGACGGGGACGGGTTTGCAGAACCACCCACACCCTTGCCTGGGCCTGGTGACTCATGAGGACAAGATGGCTGACCAAGGAGAGGGAGGGGTTCCACTCCCTCCAAGGCCCACGGCTGACTCTTTTTCATGCATTTGGTGCTAAATTGCCGCCCTGAGGCTCTTGAGTAGCTTATATGAACTCTGGTCACCCCCCGCCCCTTGCCTCTCCTAAATCCTTTGGGAGGTGTCCCCATGCCCTACACACTGCCTGCTCTGTCACCTCACCACTCTGCAACCAGCTGGGCTGGCTGGTTTTCACTGCTGGGAGGTAGACTTTTTTTCAAGAAGTATGAAAGTATCATTGGCATATAGACAGACCTCTGCACTCAGCTGGAACTGGGTTTTGAATCTCAGCTTCAGGACTCAGTAATGTTGTAAATCTCTGAACTTCTTGGAGACTTTGTTTTAGGAAGAGAGGACCCTATACGACAAAGTCCCTCTGTAAAGTCCAGCACAGGGGCCATCTCTCATCAGGGTCGCTTTCTTTTCCCTCTTCTCTCAGCCTGATTCTGTTCTTCCTTCCTTCCTTTTTGTTGTTTAAGCTTATGCATGTAATTTCAGCCTCATAAGGGACATTATGTAGATCAATTGCCATATGGGAAGTACTTGAGCATGTTGCCTGGCACACAGTAGGTGTGTAGCAATAGTAGTCATTGTTTTTATAGTTGTCTGTTTTGGGCAAAGGTGATACCTGCAGGGGTCTCTTTTATTATTATTTCACTATTTATTTCATAATTGTAGCTTCATGGGGAGGACAGAAGAGTGAAAGGATCCCAGGGAGGCATTCCTCCCTTCACCCTGGAGACCTCCCTTGCTAGCTCTACATTTAAACTGGCCTCTGCGTGGGTTCATGGTCCTGTACATCAACACAGCTAATTTTTTTTTTTTTTTTTTGAGACAGAGTCTTGCTCTGTCTCCAGGCTGGAGTGCAGTGGCGCGATCTCTGCTCACTGGGTCCTCCACCTCCCGAGTTCAAGCGATTCTCCTGCCTCAGCCTCCCAAGTAGCTGGGACTACAGGTACATGCCACCACGCCCAACTAATTTTTGTATTTTTAGTTGAGACAGGGTTTCACTATGTTGGCCAGGATGGTCTCGATCTCTTGACCTCGTGATCTACCTGCCTCAGCCTCCCGAAGTGCTGGGATTACAGGCGTAAGCCACTGCACCCGGCCAACAGAGCTGATTTTTATAAACCTTCTAGAAACATTTGCCTTCTTGGTTTTCAAGCATAAACAACCTCACTTTCATAAAGGGGAGTTGCTGTAAGATTCGGAACTTGGAGAGGTTTTTGTTTGGGCGTTTAGTTTTCTTAAACAGCATGAGGTTTGTTGGATTCTGTAGGGTTTTGTGCAGCCTGACCAGCAGTTAGCCATCTCCCCTCCCCTTCTCCTGGAAGAAATGGGTGTTTTGTTCTCCACTGGCCTCTCCTCACGTGTTTCTTCTTCTGGGAAAAACCCCACAACCCCAGGTTCTGTTGCCCAAGATGAGACTGGATGAAAATCAAGAGGGGATGCTGACAAGACCCTGGAATGCCCTGAGAACAGAGTGGTGGGAGCGAGGAAGGCGGCGCTGGCCTGGGGCCATCTTTCTCTTCCTTTCTTCCTGACAGGTGTGTAGAATGGCATCTCCTGCCGGCTCGCTGGGGGCCTGGGATATCTCTGGCAGACAGTGCTGGAAATTTAATGCTCCTTGAAACAGGAGAGCCTGAGAATGCTTACAGAAATCACCCTTATTAAAGTTTGAAGGGGTGAAGAAAAGCGCTAATGGGGGAGATCCTATACTTACAAACCCACCTTGAAGGGGTTAGGGGTTACTTCCCACCTGCCAGCACCTTCCCTGCTCTGAGGGAACAGGGAAGCTGACGGCTGGGGGCTTCGGGGCTCTGGGGACAGCTGCCTTTTGTGGCCTGTCTGCCTGGCCTACGTCTGTGCCTGTCTACAGCTTAGGGTCCACTTAGGACAGCAAAATCCAGCCAAGCCAGCTGGCTGGGGCTGAGTGGGGCCTTTTGGCTTCAGGTGACTTTGTGGCTTCGGCCTTGGGTAAGAGGAGGGGCCATGTGTCGAGCCCTCTGGAAGGTCTGGACTCCTGCTTTTCCTTGGCTCTTCTCATTCTCCAACCACCCCCAAGGTTTAGCAGAGTCTTGGGCGCGTCTCCTCCGTTTGCACCGCGTGTTTGTGGCAGCAGCTGTTGGTGCTGACTAATAGGACTTCCTGGCAGCTGTGCCGGCCACACGTGGCACCAGCAGGAACTGCCTCTCCTCGGCTGCCCAATCTGTACCCCAACCACTGAAGAAAGGCCTGGAAAAGGGGCTGAGAGAGGCTACTTGAATGGGAAAGCCCTAGAACTTGGTGACTCACAGATCCGTAGAACACAGTTGGAAGGGCCAACTCCATTCTGCAGAGGGGAGCACTCGGTACCTAGGAGGGGTCTCTCAGGTCGAAGAACAAGTTAGGGGCTGAGCCGACACATAAAATCCCATCTCCTCCGTGCCCCCTGAATGTGGCTACTCTGCTCGTGTGAGGCAGGCTTGTCAGGGGGTCAACCTGGACTGTGTCACTCACTAGCTGTGTCCTTGGGCAAAGCTTTTCACCTCTCTGTACCGCAGTTCCTCCAGAGGCAAAGGGGATCATCATTGTCCCTACCTTAGAGGCTTGTGAGGACAGGGTGAGCACCCAGGGCAACGTGCCTGGGACAGCAAACCTCAGCAGATGCCACTTTGCTTTCTTCCTTACCAAAAACTGGGCGGATGCCTCTCTCCCCATGAGTCCAGTGGTGTCTGTGTCAGATGCCCTAACGGGTTCTCAGGAATTGCAGCTGACATGTGATCATCTCTGGTTTGGGGTGGATGGGGAAGAGCCGGGGAAGAAGACAAGAAATGGGAGAAGCTAAGTGCTTGCTGACTTCTGCCCCATTCCCCTCGCCTCAAACCCTTTTTTAGAAAGGACTCGAGAGGCCTTTTAGGGCCAAGATTACCAAGGCCTGAGTGACCCTGCAGAATTCCTGCACATGGCGAGGCATCCTGTGTCTGATCATCACAGCCGCTGCTCACACAGCATCTACAGTGCACCATCAGCAGCCTTAGGAGGCAGATTCTGTCATCTGCTCTAGTTTACAGGCAAGAACACAGCACGGGCCAGGCACAGTAGCTCACGCCTGTAATCCCAGCACTTTGGGAGGCCGAGGCAGGTGGATCACGAGGTCAGGAGTTCGAGAGCAGCCTGACCAACATAGTGAAACCCCCTTCTGTACGAAGAATACAAAAATTAGCTGGGTGTGGTGGCGGGCACCTGTAATCCCAGCTACTCGGGAAACTGAGGCAGGAGAATTGCTTGAACCCGGGAGGCAGAGGTTGCAGTGAGCTGAGAGTGTGCCACTGCGCTCCAGTCTGGGCGAGAGAGCAAGACTCCGTCTCAAAAAAAAAAACCAAAAAAACAGCACCGAGAAGATGCCCAGAGCCCTTCACTGTGGGCCCATGAGGTGACACAGATCTTTCCACTAGGCCATCCTGTTTTGTTGCGGGGGAGCTTTGTCCCTGGAAGGGCAGAAATAATTATTCTGGTTGCCAGGGCCCAGTGGCCCAGGTAGGAGAAGGGACCTTTCAGGGCACATCCAGAGGAAAGCCCGTGGTTGGCAGGGGGTGGGGGGGTATCCGCTGTGTGACTGTAATTAAGTCTGTCTGCCTGCTCTTCCTTTTCAACTACTGGCTTTTCAGGGGTTTAGATAACATGGCTTTGTGCTGAGGACCCTTTCAGGATGCAAACAGGAGGACCTGTCTCAGCTCCTGGCATTCACAGGGCATAGTTCCCCTTTCCTCCTCACAATGCTGAATTTTTAAAAAATGGAACGTTAGCATAGGAAGAGTAGCTGATTTTCATAGAAATTCCATGATAGATGTTTTCCCCAGGATGCACTGCCAGTGTCCCAAAGAGGGACTTATCAGTTAAACCTGCCTGGCTCCAGAGGAGTTGCCGCAGACTTCCTGGTAAATACCCCCGAGCCAGGAATGCGTTTGTGAAATTTTTAGGAGATGATCCCAGAAAAGCTTCCTTCGGTCACCAAGCCGCGTGTTTGTGTCTGGAGATGAAGTGTGTGAAGGAAGATGTTTGCTCCCGAAATGAGACATTTTGTACAATACACACAAGCCTTTTATGTGACATTGAAGTCAGATGCTGAGCTGTCAGATGCTGGGGTTTGAAGTTGAAAGTTGACTTTACCTCCTGTAGTGACAAAGTTCTGTGTCAGCCTGAATTTCAATTTCCTGGGACTTTTGTCTATCTATAGCTCAACGTGGTATCCTCAGCACCTTTGGGGTTTTTTGTTGTGTCGTTTGTTTTTTTGGTGGTTGGGGCGGGATGGGTTAGTGACAGGGCGGTGGGGGGGGTGCATTTAATCATTTATTCTTTTTAGTAGGTTTAATTGTATAAAGATTATAATGCATACAAACATCTGTAATTAGGGGAGTTGGTTCTATTAGACAGTGTTTTAGTGAAGAAAATTATAGTGTTTATAAGCTGTTTAAGGAGGAGGCAGCATATATTAACATACAACTAGTTTTTGTGAATTCATACCGAGTACTTACCAGTGCTCTCTGGAGGTGTCTCCCCGAATTCCGAAGTGTGCCCCATTCTACGTGCTTCCTGGCCTTCCTTCAGCAGAACCAGGCCATTTTTCAGAATATGAATGCTATTCTAGGGGCTTAGGAGAGCAAACCTTGTTCTATGACGGAATGAGTTTCATTGACTCATGAGACAAATGTTTAGGAGTGCCCCGTCTCTGCCAGGCACTGTTTTGGGTATTGGGGATACGGAGGTGAGTAAGACGGCAAGCTCTTTGCTCTCATGAAGTTTGTAATCTAATGGGGAGTCAGACTGGAAATGAGAAGACAAATACATGAACACACTCCTTACTGATACCAGTTGGTGCAGAGGAAAGGGAAGAAAGTGTTAGGCTGCAGAGGGACTGGGGAGTGGGGTGGGAGTGTGTGTGAGGGTGTTGATTTAGGCATAGCCTTCAGAGGGGCATCTCTGTGGCACGTGACAATCCATGGACAGGGAGAATGCACAGCCCATGCAGTCTCCAAGGCAAGAAGGAGCTTTGTGACTTCAGGGAACAGAAAGAAGGAGGGGAGCTGGCGACAGTGAGCAAGTGAGGGGAGATGAGGTTGGTGACGTGGCAGGACCAGATCATGGGGCTCTGCCAGGGGACGATCAGAAGGAAGAATTCGCAGCACCCTGAGAAGCTCAAAGTGAAGGACCTACTGCAGGGAAAACAGTGGGATGTTCTGTCCCTGCACAGATGGCCCCCTTTGGGGCTCTCCGCCACTTGGTCTCAATGTTGAAGATGCCAGGCACATAGAATAGGGCCTTTCCCTGTTTAGGCACCAGCAGAAGTGCTCGACTGTCGATACCTTGAGGGACACCAGTTGGAGAAAAGGTCAAGCATCCGTTCAACTCCAGGAATGTTCTTACAGTGCCACTAAGCTGTCAAAAAGATGCACTCACATGCTGTAGGAACATCATTGACTCTGAATGGCTCCATCTGGGAATAAAAAGCAGGGGCTCCGAAGGACGAGTGGGAGTTGGATTGAACAGATGAAAATGGGAAGAACTTTGCAGCAGAAGGAACCCACACGGACAAAAGACATAGTGTGTTAGAGGAACACCTAATCATCTGGTGTGGCAAGAAATTAACCTTTTGGGAAGAAGAGCTGGGGTCAGGTTGGGGCACGCCTTGAAGCTTTGGACTTTATTGTATAGCTGCACTCACATATGCTTTGATGCAAGGTTGCTACGTAAAAGTTGGCTCCAAAAATCCATGTGCTGCAAAGAGATTGACCGTCACCCTTGACAACAAAGCTGAAGCATCTCAACTGACACAGTACAAGTTTAGAAAATTGTTTAAAGTATTTATTTACTTATTTAGAGATAGGGTCTCACTGTATCACCCAGGCTGGAAACAAGTTTAGAAAATTGTTTAAAGTATTTATTTACTTATTTAGAGATAGGGTCTCACTGTATCACCCAGGCTGGAATGCAGTGGCATGATCATAGCTCACTGCAGCCTCAACTCCTGGGCTCAAGTGATCCTCCCACCTCAGCCCCCCAAGTAGCTAGGGCTATAGGTGTGTGCTTCCATGCTCTGCTAGTTTTTTTTTTTTTGTTTTGTTTTGTCATTTATTTATTTTTTGTAGATATGGTATCTCCCTATGTTGCCTGGGCTGGTCTTGAACTCCTGGTCTCAAGAAATCCTCCTGCCTCAGCCTCCCGAGTAACTGGGTTTACAGGAGCAAGCCACTGTGCCCAGCTTAAGTTTTAAATTTTAAATCACCCTTCTCTGGAAGGGCAGCCCCCGGATAGCAGGGACCAGTTGTGGAGGACCTGTTCCATGTTTTATCTGAGTCCTGATCCTCCTGTCACATGAGTACGGCCCAGCTGACACAGCTGTGCAGTCAAGCCCAGGGTTGGATGATAAATATGTGTAGTGGCATCGGCGGGTGGCGGGGGTGGGGTCTCAGGTTTTATACCCAATCTCCCAGAAGCCCCTTTCCCCTCTTCAACAACTGGAAGTCCAGACGATCTGTCCCCTGAGGGCTGCATGACCCAGCGCCTGCATTCTGTGCCATTGTCACTCTGGAACCACCTGCTTGACTTCTGGAATGACACATTTGGTCATCACTGTCTTCCTCTTATCTTTCCCCAGCCCCCACGGACACTGGCAATTTACTTCTGTCTTTGGGTCTGTCAGCCATGACAGGGGTGGAGAAGGAGTGGGGATAGAGATGAGACCAGGATAATTCTTGGTATCTGTGGAAGCCTCAGATACCAAGAAGCCCTTCATCTGAAATATCACTGACGTGTCTCTCCTAGTTGGTTTGGAGCAAGTTGTGAGCGCTGAGGACTGACTATCAGTTTAGGTTTGAGCCAAAGGAGTGGAAATACATTTACAAGTTACTGAACGGGAGGCAGGCAGGCACCTGTGTGCTGCTTCCACAGTGGGCAGTTGCAGGGCTGTCTGGTGGGCATGCTCCTTCTAGCCTTGCTGAAAGACTATTTGCTCGGGTGAAATAAAGACGTCCCTAATTGTTTGTGGTGTGGGAAAGCAATCCCATAAGCCTTAATTTGCCCAAGCCCAGAGTGTGTGAGAAAGTGCCTGCCTGACATGTTTTTCTTTTCCATTAACACTTCTGTGATAAACAGCTTAGATGCTTGGAGAAAAATTAATGAAACTATTGTAACAATCATGCACATGTAGGTAATTTATTAAGGACAATTAAAAAGCTTTAAAAATCATCCATGAGGCAAAATGAACAGGAAGACGGTGTGTGGCGGGTTTTGGCAGGGAGCCTGCCTGTGGGTGTATGGAACAGGTTTCTCTTCTCACTGCCCTCACCCCCATCAGAGCCACACAGCAGCGGTGTCCAGACTGTTAGTAACAAATATTCCACGCTGGTTCCCTGTTTGGTGGACTCCCAGGTCTGGCTGTTCTGCTCTACTTTCCTTGGGATCCAGGTATGCTGGTTCCTGGGCCTCCCTCCCCTCCAGGAGCAGGAGCATGTTGGGTAACAACTGGGTTATTGGACTTTTATTGTTTGTGTTGGCTCTAGGAGCCTCGAAACCAGGTGAGGGGCAGCAAGGAAAGCCTAGAGAGGTTAAGGTGGCACTGTCATGATGTTACCAGCCACTTACTAGCTTGGACCTTTGCCTCTCTATGTAACCAGCCTGAGCCTCAGCTTCCTCCTCTGCAAAATGGGGATAATCGTTAGGAACAAGTGGAGGATTGCAGCGAGGATCACACAAGGTCGTGCATGCCGAGGGCCTAGCATGATGCCTGGCAGATATGTCGTAAATGCTCAAATGTTTAATATTCTTTGTTATCGTGAAGGGCATCATTATTGTGTTGTTGGCTGAAAGCCAAGCTGGGGTTGACACCCACATATCAAACTCCAAGGCCAGTGCACTTTTCATGACGTGCCAGTACCTACCCACTTACCTTTGCATCCTCCCTCCACTGCCATTGTTTTACAGGAATGCCAATACTATGTCCTGTGTCAGCGCTAGGATGCACTCACTCAGCCTGCTTGAGGCTTGGGTGAGGCCCCTCTTTAGAAGGATGGAGCTGCCTAGCTTCCTCCTGGTCTCATCTCTATCTCCACTCCTTCTCCACCCCTGTCATGGTTCATAGCCCCAAAGTGACAGATCTTCCACACTCTGGAATTTTCTTCACATGTGTGGAGGACTGGGATTGCTAGAATTTGTTTCTTTTTATTGGTTGGTGACCCAAGAAATCTTTGACCTTGTGGACCAGTGGTTTCTCAAACGTAGATATATTTAATAAAGTCAGGTTCTGTTAGCGGATGGTATTGGCCACTCTCTGGGCATTTATCTTTATTTTATTGTTTTTCCCCAAGGCTTGATTGTAGACACGTAGGTTATGTGTCCATTATAGACATATGCATCTATTTTCAAGAAGTAAATTTTAGTTCACTTATTGACTAGAAAGGAAAATAAAGTGTTTTAGCGTAGACACGTCAGACCCAACAGATATTTTTCCCTTTCCATGCTGTAAATGAGCAATGAAAAATTACTTTTGCTATTAAAAGCTATAGCACTGGCCAGGCATGGTGGCTCACGCCTGTGAGCACCAGCACTTTGGGAGGCCCAGGTGGGCAGATCACGAAGTCAGGAGATCAAGACCATTCTGGCCGACATGGTGAAACCCCGTCTCTACTAAAAGTACAAAAATTAGCTGGGCGTGGTGGCACGTGCCTGTAATCCCAGCTACTAGGGAGGCTGAGGCAGGAGAATCACTTGAACCAGGAAGTCGGAGGTTGCAGTGAGATAGTACCATTACACTCTAGCCTGGCAACAGAGTGAGACTCTGTCTCAAAAAAAAAAAAAAAAAAAAAAGGGCTGTAGCACCTGTAAAAAATAGTAAATTATAGGACATCATCAAAGTTTATAGGCGCTAGAATTTGACCTTCAGCAAATTCAACACTGGAGGGGAATAGGGTTTTCTTTCCTTTCCTTAAAATGAAAAATGAGAGGGAGAAAAAATATTTATTTCCTTTAGCAACTGGATATGGTATTCCCCAGCAGAAAGAAAGAAAGAGAGAGGGAGAGAGAAAGAGAGAAAGAAAGAGAAAAAAACCTTTGTTAAATTACATAAAGTAATATAAGAAGTCACTTTCCTTAGAAAAAAATTTAAACCTCATAGAAAAGGCGAAAGTTGGCTGGGTGTTGTGGCTTATGCCTGCCCAGCACTTTGGGAGGCCACCGCGGGCAGATCACTTGAGGCCAGGAGTTTGAGACTAGCCTGGCTAACATGGCGAAACCCCATAAAAATATGAAAATTAGCCAAGAATGGTGGCGCATGCCTGTTATCCCAGTTACTCTGGAGGCTGAGGCAGGAGAATTCGCTTGAACCCAGGAGGTAGAGGCTTCAGTGAGCCAAGATCACACCACTGCACTTCATCCTGGGTGACAGAGCAAGACTGCATCTCAGGAAAAAAAAAAAAAAAAAAAAAAGTGAGTAAAGTCCCTTTGTACAATTCTGCGCCTGCCCCTGCCACCACCCTTGGTCTTATTTGCATATTTATAACAGAGCTTTTTCTGTGCATTTATATACTCTGTACATGTATACTCTTCTGTATACTCAGAGAAAATAATATTGTATTGTTTTCTCAGACTGTCCACCCTCCCAAAACTTTTCACCTTTTCCTCTATCCTTTCCTGAGACTTAGCTGGAGGAAGAGGGGAGAGAACAGTTGATGGACAAGTTTTTTTTAATGTGGGGTTGGATGGTCCAGCGGGTGGTGGTGGTGTTTGCACCTTCTTCTCTTAGTTCTCCTTGGGCTTTGTGAAGCTTCCTCGATTGCTCATAATCTGGGTTAAGATTGAGAAGATGGAGAGTTGGAGGGTACAGGTAAGTATCCAGAGGAGCTACGGGTTGGGGGTTGATTGAGTACCAGATACTGTGACCGACTTGAGCTTCCTGTGCCTTTAGCTGGACCCCGACACCTCTCTGAACTAGGAATGTAGGGTGAACTCTCTGAGACGTCTGTGCCCATTGCGGGGTTTTGAACATGTGAATGTGTGAGGATGTGGGTGTGTGCATGCACGTGGGTGCACATTTAAGGAGGATTTCTCGGAGAAGCCACCCCCTCCTTTATCCTGAAATGCACAATAGAGATCCTTCGCTAAATAAGTCAGCAGATGTAAGTGACGGTGTTGAAGGAAGGCACCTTCAAAGAACCGGTTGTTTCGGAAGCAACATGCTGAGACCAGCCCATCGTGGGCTCCCAGCTGTCCTGTGACATTTCTGCAGCTTCAGGTGCCAGCCTGGGTGTGGCATCTCTGGACAGTGAGACTCTCCATCCTTTTTCTGAGAGCAGAAGTCTCGTGGCTGTTGCTGGATCTTCATAGAAAATGGGTCCTTAATCTCATTCTCACCTGCTTCTACTTCTGCTCTGAGGCCAGCTGAGAAAATTGCTCCGGCGCTTTGCTGCTGTCTGAGATTTAAGGTGGGAAGTTGGAGCTGCAGATTTTGAGAAAGCCACACTGCGATTCAGGGATAGCAGCGAGACCAGCAGAGCTGCCCTGACCAGCCTTCCTCCTCACATCCTTGTGAAGCTCTAGTCTTTAAAACTCTTCACAACTGCTGTCCAGTAGAGGCAATTTGGTCCTTTCAGAAAGAGGGAAGGGGCAGGGCAGTCTGTCACCCTCATCAGCTGGCTAGCCAGTTCCATCATGAAGCCTTGGGGAAGAGGAGGATCAGGGCATGAGGAAGTTGTGCAGGCAAGAAGCCCTGACCCCTCCAAGCTTTGCTGACCATTCTCAAGGGGGATGTCCTCTTCTCTTTCTTTAGTGAGGAGTAGCTCTCCCATGTCCTCAAATCCAGCTTTCCCAAGGTGGGCACCTGTGACCACGCCCTCATCCCTCAGGCTCCAGTGAGAAGACATGGCAATGGTTAACCTGTTTGGCCGGCTTCCCTAGACAGGAAATGGAGGTTCACCCAGCTGGTGTCTGGGAGGCGGGTTCTGGCCTTCTTTCCTGTGACTCTCCGGGCAATGCATCTTGCAGCCCTCTTCTCTTCTCCACCAGGACAGCAGGGAGCCTCCTCCAGAGGGGGAGCAGTTGACTGCAATCAGCCAGAAGGATGGAACCCCTGTCCATCCTCACAGAGGGGAAGCAACTTCCCCAGGCCACCTTGTCTGCAAGGATGCCAGTGGCAGAGCCAGGACTAGAAGTCAGGCCTTTTGCCTGCTGGTTGGTGTGTCCCATGCCAGGCCAGAGGCCTGTTAGCGGGTCCTGGACTTGTGAGGGGCAGCCAAATTGTTGCAGCAGTCTTGGCAATCCATCTGCTTGCTTCCACTCTGTACATTAGGATCATTAAATGTGGACTCTGTTTTCTGGACTTACAAATAAAAGTGGGAGGGAAGACCTTGTACTTGAAAAGATCGCTCTCTAAGATGGTTCAGATTGGAAGAGAGAAGGCCTGAATTCTCTCATTGTTGCAGTTATTATAATAATAAATACTTTTCTTTAATACCTAGAACAGGCCAGGAGCTGAGCAAAGTGTGTTTTGTACTTCATCTTACGTGTTCCACTTACCAGCTCATTGGTTCTGTCATCACCCTTGTCTTACAGGTGAGGACCCAGAGAGGTTGAGGTTCTACCTGCAGTGTCACAGCTGAGAGGTGGGGAGCTGGGATTTGGATGCGGGTTCTAAGCTGTGATTGGGGAAGGATTCTGCATGGCAGATAGGGAACAGACCTGCCAGGCCAGTGCTGGCTGAGGGCTTGTTTCTGGTTGAGGGACTTTTTTTTTTTTTTAAGACGGTGTCTTGCTTTGTCGCCCAGATGAGTACAGTTGTACACTCTTGGCTCACTGTAACCTCCACCTCCCGGGTTCAAGCAATTCTGCCTCAGCCTCCCGATTAGCTGAGATTATGGGTGTGCGCCACCACACCTGGCTAATTTTTGGATTTTTAGTGGAGATGGGGTTTCATTAGGTTGGTCAGGCTGGTCTTGAACTCCTGACCTCAAGCAGTCTGCCCACCTCAGCCTCCCGAAGTGCTAGGACTACAGGCGTGAGCCACCAAGCCTGGCCTGAGGGGCTTCTTGCTTTTGCTTGTGGTCACTTCCCTGCAATGCTGCCGTCTTGATTTTCGGAGCATCTTGTGACAGTGACTGAGGCTTGCTCTCCCTTCTTTTGCTGCCCAGGTGATGAGCACCACAGGCCTTATAAACTGATGATTCAGGGTTGAGCCATATCCCTAGAACTTCCTCTGTGGTGAGAAGTCAACAGTATCATGGGACATTTGGTTTTGTGTCTCATTTTGGCGTAGTAGAGGGACAAAGCAAGAAGTTTAATTCCAACATCAGAATAGCCCCTCAAGCAGATGCAAGCATTTGCCTGTGTACAGCATATACCCTGTGCCGGGCATGCTTTTCTCTTACCTCCTTTAACTCATCTCTGCCTAGTGTTCCATTATCAGAACGCTAAGCTTGTGGGAGTTATTTATATCCCACTGCTCAAGGTCATCACCAAGGTCTGATTTTTCACACAAAAAACTTGCAACCTGTGGCATAAATGGGTTAATTCTCAACACCATCCTCGGGATGGGTACTGTTATCATTCCCACTCTACCTGTGAGGGATTGGGCTACAGTAATTTGTTTGAGATCAAAAAGCCGGGAATTGGCAGAGCCAGGATCCAAACTGCCTGATCCCAGAGCTCATGCCTTTATCTTTCTCATCAAAAACCACTGGTTGGATGGGAAGAGAGGGCTGCGTGACCCTGTGTGCTATTACCCACCCGTTGGCAGCCAAGGCTGATACCTGGCTGGGAGCCCTCATTCACAGGGCAGAAGGCTCAGTGACATAAACAGCCACCCAAGGGCTGAGTGGAGAGGACTGGCTTGCTCCAGGAGCTCTGTGCAGATCTTGAGCACGTTGGCTCAGTATGTTATTGAAATGATGGAGCTCGGGGCAGAGTGATGATTAATTAATATGTGCCTTTGGCAGCCCCCAAAACTACACCAGGAACTGTGGATAGTGAGAGGCCCACCATCCGGTGTCGCCACAATGGTGCTGGTGTCCAATGGCCGTGTGCTTCCATTTACTGTTCTCAAGGGCAGTCGTGAGTGGTTCCAGCCCTCCTCATCTTCCCTGTAGCTGCTGAAGGCATGTGTTTTCTTTCTTTTCCTTTTCCTTTCCTTTCCTTTCCTTTCCTTTCCTTTCCTTTCCTTTCCTTTCCTTTCCTTTCCTTTCCTTTCCTTTCCTTTCCTTTCCTTTCTTTCTTTCTTTTTCTCTCTCTCACTCTCTCTCTTTTTCTCTTTTTTTTTTTTTTGAGACAGAGTCTTGCTCTGTTGTCCAGGCTGGAGTGCAGTGGCACGATCTCGGCTCACTGCAACCTCTGACTCCTTGGTTCAAGCGATTCTCCTGCCTCAGCCTCCTGAGTAGCTGGGATTACAGGCACGTGCAACCACACCTGGCAAATTTTTGTGTTTTTAGTAGAGACGGGGTTTCACCATGTTGGCCAGCATGGTCTCAATCTCCTGACCTGGTGATCTGCCGGCCTTGGCCTCCCAAAGTGCTGGAATTATAGGCGTGAGCCACAGCATGTGTTTTCGAGATCTCCTTTGACCTGGGTCTGTGGCTGTGGACCTTTGCCGTGGACTAGAGTTCTTCATAGGCAAGTAGGCCATGTGGTGCTTGAGGTCTTCACTAGATTAAAGCCAGTAGAGGTAACAGTGCAGCCCCTCTGGCTAGGGAAGAGGGGTGCCGCTAGCATCGCTCCATCTGGGGCTTCGACTCACCTCTGCATGCCAGCCCTGTCTGCTGCTGCTCCTGTCGCAGGCGTGGAAGACCTGACTGAAACCTTATTCCTGCCATGACCTTGAGGCTGTTCAGTAACATCTGAGAGCCTGATTTTCCCACCCACCTTAGGAAGTTCTTACAGCGCGCCTAGCTCTCATTCAGGTGCGTGGGAGATGCTCAGAGACTTCGAGTTCCCTCCTCACGCCTCTTCATGTGGCTCTGGGGCTTGTCTTAGAGCTTCCCTTTCTTTTAGAGTACAGCCAGCTGTCTATTGCAGCTTGTATATGAAACGGTCTCTCTCTGTGGTAACTTTGCACAAAAGATGGTTTTGTGGTCAGCCTCTGAATAATGCAGCGAAGCCCCTGCCCCCCCAACTCACACATAGGGAGCTGTGGTCACAGTCGGACCACTTGGCAGCTATCACAAGACTTGAAATGGGGGGCTTGAAGCCATTGCTTGTGAATTAGTATGTTTTTCTCTCTTTTGCCTTTGTGAAAACCAACTTCCTGTGCAGCCGCTTGTGTTTTAAAACCCTGAAAAAGGGGGGCCAGCTCTCAGCCCTTGTCCACCGCTGGTTCCTAGGACCGTTATGAATTAAAGATTACAGCCGTTAAAAAGAGATCGTCTTTAAACAAGTGCAGTTCTCTCTCCTCGTGCCCCCTGAGTGGAGAAGTTTTTGTGTATAGCGAGTCCAAAACAAACAGAGATGTTCTTGAGAGATGTGGGGAGCAGGGGCCGAGACAGCAGGAGAGCGAGGGCAGCAGAGGGACAGTGGGGGAGAGCTGGGGACTGCAGTTTTGAGTTGTTGACCTCCTGTCTACATGCTCAGAGAAGCAGGGCCGCGTGGAGTGCCCAGCGGAACCAGCTCATGCTGATTTGCTGCGTCACCTTGGGAAAACGTTGGCTTTGCTCCTCTGCGGCATGCACCCAGGCGCAGGCACACACACGTTCCCATCCCAGCTGGTGTCCGCGTGTGGGTGTTAGGCACAAACTCTTTGGACAAAGCTCTGGAGATGAACTGGGAAAGAAGTGTGGTAGAAACATCACCAGGAAGCTTTCTATTATGGGCCTTATCACTGCGTGTGAAGATGGACCAGATGCCCCACAGAGACAGCCCGCTTGGAACTCTCACCTAAAGGAGATGCTACTGAGGTGAGGGACCTCCGGGCAGCAGAACAAGAACATTGAACAACCACTATGGTTTAACAGGAGCAAGAAACGATCTTTCTGAACTTACCTCTGTGGATGCAAAGATGTTGAAGAGCAGTTCCTGCAGTTGGCAGGGAACTCAGGGGGCAGAGGGGAAGATAGACGGGAAGGGATGAGTCCAGGGCACTTGTATGTCTGTACCTCCTCTTAGCCTAACATCTCTATGAGGGAGCGAAGAACACCACAGCTTTGGCTGGGCATGGTGGCTCACGCCTGTAGTCCCAGCACTTTGGGAGGCCAAGGCGAGTGGATCACGAGGTCAGGAGTTCAAGACCAACCTGGTCAAGATGGTGAAACCCCCTTCTCTGCGAAAAATACAAAAATTAGTGGGGTGTGGTGGCAGGCGCCTGTAATCCCAGCTACTCAGGAGGCTGAGGCAGAGAATTGCTTGAACCTGGGAGGCAGAGGTTGCAGTGAGCTGAGATCGCACCACTGCACTCCAGCCTGGGCGACAGAGTGAGACTCTGTCTCCAAAAAAAAAAAAAAAAAGAAAAGGAACACCGCAATTGACTTGCACTGTGTTGGAGATGGCTGTGCAGACTTTGTCAAGGGCTCTACCAAGGGTTGTGCTCAGGGCACAACTGGGGCTAAATTCCAAGGCCTGCTGCCTTTGGGTCCGTAAATCTTCATTGCAGATGTTGATGTAGTTTCCAGGACTGCATCATCTTGGAGTTTATTTTAGGCGGATGATTGCGTTCTAGGTCATTCTCAACCATTTAAGTTTCCTTGGCAGGAGAACTTATCTGAATGGGCCAAGGCTCTTTGAGTTGGGAGCAAGGCATATTTTCCCACCCAATCTCCGTGCACCCGGGTCCTGTGGTTTCATTGGCACTTCATTTGGAAAGTTGTTGGCTTTTGGGAGGAGAAAGGAAGGAGAAGTTTGGCAGCATCCTGTTCCAAGGCCTAGAGTTTTAATGTGTGGTCAGACTGTTTATTGATTACTTGGTTTTCAAGAGGGGAACGTGTTCTTTCAGGACATAGGGTCTCTAGGATAAAAATAACTTTAAAAGAAGGGGTGGAGATGTTAGAGAATACTCTAATAACTCTTATCACTTCACAACTAGGAAACCTGAACCCCTAAAGGGGGAAGAGATTTTAGAAAGTTTCACCAAATTCACCATTTCTCTGGAGAGAATTGGACTCTAGATGGAGGACTGGACATTTTCCCCTAGAGCCATGTTTCCCCAGGGCATTGAGAGGTGTTGGGTGACACAAGGGCTCGGTGGCCTTACATGTAGCAACTCCTAAATTTAACATTCCCTAAATGCAGGACTTCTCAGAGCATTTACTCTGCTAATAAGTGGTCTGATTTTCTAAGAACTGGTTAAGGTAGGTAATGATTCCTTATTTGGCCAATGAACTTATTTTAAGGAGACTAAATTATCTTTAGTCTTTAAATTATTTTAAAATTATTTTTCTCCTAGAAGACCGTATGTCTTGAAAAATATGTTTCGCACTTAGAAACCAATTAATAAATACTGAGAAGTTAGGCCAGGCACGATCACTCATGACTATAATCCCAGCAGCTGGGGAGGCTGAAGTAGGAGGATCACTTGAGTCCAGGAGTTTGAGACCAGCCTGGGCAACATAGCAAAACCCTGTCTCTACAAATAAAATAAAATAAATTAACTAGGCATGGTACCGTATGCCGGTAGTCTTAGCTACTCAAGAGGCTGAGGCGGGAGGATCACTTGAGTCCAGGAGTTCAAGAATGCAGTGAGTTTTGATTGCATTCCTGCACTCCAGCCTAGGAGACAAAGTGAGACTTTGTCTTTAAAATAAGAAATAAAATAAAATAAAACTAAGAAGTCAGATGAATTCTGACTTGATAAAATGAAGTCAGAGAGAGATATTTTTATCAACTGGGCATATACATATATAAAAATAGATATCAGATACCATATTGCATATATATACATACATATCTTAATAAACTATATATACATTTTTTTTTTGAACGGAGTCTCGCTGTCGCCTAGGCTGAAGTGCGGTGGCACGATCTCGGCTCACTGCAAGCTCCGCCTTTGGGTTCATGCCATTCTCCTGCCTCAGCCTCCTAAGTAGCTGGGACTGCAGGTGCCCGCCACCATGCCTGGCTAATTTTTTGTATTTTTAGTAGAGACAGGGTTTCACCATGTTAGCCAGGATGGTCTCGGTCTCCTGACCTCGTGATCCGCCCACCTTGGCCTCCCAAAGTACTGGGATTACAGGTGTGAGCCACTGCGCCCGGCCACATGTTTTTAATATATGTGTGTGTGTGTATATATTTTAATTTCTCAATGGCCATCAGAGATTTAAGTCAACCAGTGTTACCATGCTTTAGTCAGAAGGAAAGAACTCTGGGTCACTGTGCAATTTCTGGTTGGCTTTTGGAAGCTGACAGCCTCATTGCTGATATCTTCTTCAGGAGCACAGCGTCTCTGACTGGGAGCTGCTGGCTACATGGATGGAGAGCCCCTCTCCAGCTCTAATGCTCTCTATGTTCCATGCCTCTGGGTTATCAGCAAGAAGCCCAGCTGTTCAGCCCATAACTCAGATCAGTTAGCATATAAACTCCAGAAAATAATTGGCTTCTTAATTGCTACTGATATGGTGTCTTGAACCAGGCTTGGTGTGGGACGGTGCCCTGTGCAGGCCGTGGGAGGATAATTTGAGAATTCCCTTGCCTGTCCCTGCTCTGTGGTTGCCGGGCACCTGGGGAGAGCGTTGGGTTGTTTGCTTTGGGTAACTATGGCAGCTCCTTTTAATTGCCACCAAATAACTTCAGCTCAGCCTCAGCAGTAGTTGTTTTGCTGCGTCGCTCGGAAGAATGCCTACCTCTTTGTAAGAGCTGGATGGATGGGAGCTTAGCAGAGGCAGGCCAATGCTCTTTAATGTTTTTCTTCCCATTTAATGAGTGTTGAGTAAAACTTGAGTTTAGGGTGTTTATGTGGCACAAAAGGTAAACCATTTGTGGTGTTTTGCAACTTGGGCTAAGTGTTTCTCACACGCATCCTCATGACATGGTAATGACTGCCTTCGTGTTAAACTCGGGTCCCTGTCAACTTTCTTCTGAAGTGCTTCCTGCTTTATTTTGGGGGCAGGAGTGGGAAAGGAACGAGGTGAGAGAAGGTGAGGCAGAACATGGGATGCCGCACGGGGGCATTGTCCTCAGTCGAACTTTCTAGAAAAAGGCATCACGCAGCCTGGAGACAGGAAGGGAGAGATTTAAATCATCTGCTATGGCTTTTTCTCTTCTGACATCAGAATGGTAGGAGGCCCTGAACCTTTGACCTCTGGCTCCAGGTCCATAAGTGTCCCAAGGTTCCCAGGAAAGGGATAACTTGTTAGATGGGAACCCTGATGTTTGATTAGAGCAGCTTTTAGTCACCACTGTCATGTTTTTGTTTATTCAGGCACCAGTTGGATCTGACCAGTGGTAGGTCCTGGAGATAGGAGGCACAGCCTTTACTCATGGCCTCATGATAAGGTAGAGTCATGCAGAACAAATAATGAAAGTATGGCTTGGCTGAGTGTGGTGACTCATGCCTCCAATCCTAGCACTTTAGGAGGGTGAGGCAGGAGGATTGTTTGAACCCAGGAATTCAAGACCAGCCTGGGCAACACAGCAAGACTTCATCTCTACAAAAAATTAAAAAATTAACTGGGCACCGTGGCTCATGCCTGTAATCTCAGCACTTTGGGAGGCTGAGGTGGGCAGATCACCTGAGGTCAGGAGTTAGAGACCAGCCTGACCAACGTGGTGGAGCACTGTCTCTACTAAAAATATAAAAATTAGCTGGGTGTGATGGCAGGTGCCTGTAATCTCAGCTACTTGGGATGCTGATGCAGGAGAACTGCCTGAATCCAGGAGGTGGAGGTTGCAGTGAGCCAAGATCACGCCACTGCACTCCATCTTGGGCAACAGAGTGAGACTCTGTCTAAAAAAATACAAACAAAAAAAAATTAAGAAATCAGTTGGGCATGGTGACACATACCTGTAGTCTCAGCTACTTGGGAAGCGGAGGCAGGAGGATCACTTGAGCCTGGGAGGATGAGGCTGCAGTGAGCTGTGCTTGCATTACTGCACTCCAGCCCAGGTGACAGAGCCAAACCCTGTCTTGGGAAGGAAAGAAGGGAGGAAGGTAGGGAGGGAAAGAGGAAAAGGAAAGGAAAGGAAAAAGAGAGAAAGAGAAGAAAAAAAGATTTGATGTGTGCCAAGATGAAAGCAGGTAGAAGGCAGAGGAATCGTGAAATGCTGGATGGGTTCAGCTGGGAAGAGTACCAATGGGACATGAGGCACCCAGCCTGTGTGTTTGGAGAACTACAGCAGTTTGCAATGCCAGAAGGAACAAAGGGAGGTGAGGAGCCATGGCAGTGGGGTGGGTGTGGGCGGGGGCAGGTCTCAGTGGTGCTAGGAAACTTGTACTTTATCCATAGGCAGGGGAGCTGTGGCTTCTATAGGCTTCAAGAGGAGGTCACCATTGAGCTCAGAAAGGAGAAGAGTTTTCTAGGCAGAAAGCATGGTTGACTGAAATGGCAGAGTGTGTTCTGGGGAGGGTGGCAGGCTCTGGGTGGTGCATTTGTCCCGGGCAAAGGAGAGACGTGAGGCGGGAGCTGTATGTCTTCCATACCGCGCTCACTCACCATGGTCAATGCTCAGAATCCCTCCTTACAGAGGCTGCACCCGTCTTTGTGGGTGCTTTGGTGGAAAGTTAAATTTGATTGTCCTACGGGCCTGTGGCAAGGGCCACAGTTTCCCCTTGTCTCAGTGCCCCGTTTCCTCTGAAGAGTGGGCATTGGTGACACACTTCATGACACTCGAGCATGTGCCCATGGGGCCTGCCGGCCGCTCCCTGCCCTTGACCTAGCCGCAGAGTGGACTGCACAGATCACATGGGAGCAGTGTTGTCACCCACTCTTCTCTGGGCTCCACACACAGACAGCATTTGGCCTGCTCCCCGAGGGCCACACGGTCATCCCAGGCAGCTGTTCAGTGGTAATTAGTCAACCCAAGTCTTGCAGGTTCAATGACTCATTGTCTTAAATTTTAATAAGTACAGCAAAACAGAGTGCTGATTTATTAAAAATTAATCCTCCTAAGAGGTAGCCTCAGCAGAGGGTTTGGAATGAAGGAAAACAGAGGGAATGTGCAGGGAAGCAGGAACTTTCTCCTTCTGGGGCCTGGGCTGCTGCTGGGAACAGTGGGGCAGAGCCCCAACTCTTGGAATTTTTTTTTTTTTTTTTTTTGACACAAAGTCCCTTGCCCTGTCACCCAGGCTGGAGTGCAGTGGAGCGATCTCAGCTGACAGCAACCTCCGCCTCCCGGGTTCAAGTGATTCTCCTGCCTCAGCCTTCCAAGTAGCTGGGATTACAGGCGTGAGCCACCACACTGGCTAATTTTTGTATTTTTAATAGAGGGCAGGGTTTAACCATGTTGGCCAGACTGGTCTCGAACTCCTGACCTCAAGTGATCTGCTTGCCTCGGCCTCCCAAAGTACTGGGATTACGGACGTGAGCTAGAACCCTTGGGTTTTAAGAAGGACATGGCAGCTCTATACAAACTTTCTCTCTTATGCTTCCTTTTCCATGACCTCGTTTCCTTCTTCTTGTCCTTCTCTCTTTCTGTGTTAGTTTCCTAGGGCTGCCATAACAAAGTACCACAAACTGGGTGCCTCAGCTACAGAAGTGCGTCGTCCCACCGTTTGGGAGGCCAGAAGTCCAAGATAAAGGTGCGGGCAGGGTTGGTTCCTGCTGAGGGCTCTGAGGGACAGTCTGTCCCAGGCCTCTCCCCTTGCCTCTGGTGGCTTAGTCTTTGGCATTACTTGGCTTATAGACGCATCACTCCAATCTCTGCCTTCATCTTTACATGACCTTCTCCGTGTGCGCATGCCTGGGCCTAAATATCCCCTTTTTGTAAGAACACCAGTCGTACTGGATTAGGGTTCTCTCCGACTTTCTCTTGCTCTGTGTCTCTCTGGTGCCACCTCCCCTGCCTGGCCCGTCATGGTTCACCTTACTATGTAGGTCCCATCCATCCATCAGAGATGGACGGATGTCCCCCTGGCTGCCAGACCCTGCCAGGACTCCTTTCTTTGCCTCTCCATAGGTGGGTGTTGTGACCACGTGAGCCCTGACATCTCACCTGGCAGCTTCTAGATTCCCCTGCCCTTCTCTGACAAAACTTTTCTTCTGGAACATTGACGAACTCCCCTGTGTAGGCTGCAGTTCCCAGCAGGGGTATGTGAATGTGGACAAGAAAAAGAGTATCTATGTGAGTCTGCATACTTGGAGAATTTCCTTCTATTGATCAAAATATTCCAGCATAGAGCAGTACATTCTCCTGAATAAGCCTTATCACTTAAAGCATTTCCTCCTCAAAGACAATCTATTTAGGCGACGTGCAGAGACAGCTGAGTTGAAATTCATCAAGAGGGGAATGTTGGCCCCCAAAGCATTATGGGCCATTAAGTCTGTAATGTTGCAGAGGCCTCTGGATAGCCAGAGTTCCTTCCTTCCTTGTGAACTGCAAGGGCTGCTGTGCCGGCACCTTCCTATTACACTCTTTGTCATACACACAAGCGCTCAGACATTCTCCTGGTGTTGCCCTCTTCCTTGGGCACCTGTGTCCATAACAGAGGATGGTGATAGCCAGGAGACTACCGCTTGGATGTCAGTGGAGGCCATGGGAACCCTTCCACCACAGGTCTCAGGATTAAGGAGCAACAGTTTTCATAGCAACGAGTGCCCCTTTCCGTGCTTACAGCTTGGAGGACCCCAGGCCTGGGCTCTGGGAGGGATATAGACAGATACCTGGGTGCCTGTGCCGTCTCCCTTCTGCTGGGACCCTGGCCTGCTCAGTTCGCCAAGGGTGGCGTGTTTTCCGTCTGGAGTGTCAAGCCTGCATGGAGAGGGAAAGCATGGGGCTGGACCCTCCAGCATTGTGTATGTAGGAGCGGGGGTGGTGGGCAGGGTGAGTAGGACCTTGTCTGACTAGGACCAATAGTTTTGAAATGACTTGAAAAAAATTTGATCTTGGGGAATTTCCAGCATGAGTAAAATCTAGAGACTTCTCAGAGTTTTGAGAAAGCCACCCCCTGTCAAGCCAGTCACCGTTTCTGTCTCTACAGCCTCCCTCCCCATGGCCCCACTGAGACTACCTCCTGTCCAAACTCTAGTCACCCACCCCCTAAGGCTTTGCCCCGCCCTCCCAGCTGGCTGGATCTCCTCCCCAACAGCCCTGGGCTGCCTCTGCCTCCTCATGAGCACTGCCTTCACATGGGGGTGCCTCGATCGGAATCTCCAGGGTGTTCTCTTACCTTCCCTGTCCCATCCAGTCACAACCTCAGCTTCATCCGTTCAGCAGTGTGAACCCACTGCTCCAGCCCCCTGCCCTGCCCCTGGCCCTGGACAGCACACCTGCTGTGCCCAGTCCAGAGCGCTCCCCCTCTCTAACTAGTTTAGACCTGCCCTCCAACACCAGTTCTGTGCATTCATTCTCTATATTATCCAACCAGCATCACCCTCTTCTTTGTCATTTGTTCGACACTTTCTGGATCCTTAGACTGGAACACTTCAGACTGGAGAGTTTACCTGAATTTTGTCACCCCTAAAGTGTCTCTACCTTGTCTACTTTCACATTTAGTTTGGTTCAGTTTAATGAGTGTGTGTGTGTGTGTGTGTGTGTGTGTGTGTGTGTGTGTGTGTTTTCAAGAATATTTTCTGGACTCACAATGGTTCTGTCTCCTTGGTTGATAGTTTGGGAGATGAGGTGGGGAGTTGAGGAAGGAAGGAAGGAAAGGGTAGAAAAAGAGTTGGCCAGGGTGGTGGCTCACGCTTGTAATTCCAGCACTTTGGGAGGCTGAGGCAGATGGGTCACTTGAGCCCAGGAGTTTGGGACCAGCCTGAGCAACATGGCAAAACCCTCTCTCTACAGAAAAAAAAAAACAAAAATTAGTCAGGTGTGGTGGCATGTGCCTATAATCCTAGCTACTGAGGAGGCTGAGGCAGGAGGATCACTTGAGCCTGGGAGGTCAAGGCTGCAGTGAGCCATGATCGCGCCACTGCACTCCAGCCTGGACAACAGAGCAAGACCCCATTTCAAAAAACAAAAAGGAAAAGCAGAGGTGTCTTAGAAGCAGAAGTGGACTAGAGGAACAGGCCACCTTTCTGGAAGGGGTTGGACAGATCTCAAGTAGGAGGTCAGATAGGGGAGAACATGGTTAGATCCCTTTCTCTGAGGACGGCTACAAGCAAGAAGACTGCTGCCTCATTTATGGGGTGTGGGTGTGGGCCAGCCTCTTCAGCTGGAAGGAGGAAATGGGGAGAGGCAGGGCATCCTCCCACGCTACTGCCCCGTGGGACACTCTTTGGAGGCCTGGGAGTTCCTGGTAGGCCACTCTGTTCCTGTCCCTTCCTCTTTTCTCTGAGATTGGTCCAGCATACGGCCTGCAGAGCCTCTGGCTTCAGCTTGGCCAGAAGACGTCTGATCTTGCCAAAAAGTCCTTGGTTCTGAGTTGAAAACGGTCCCTCTCCATCGTCAGATATGACAGAGCCCTGTGAGCGGCGCCCACCTGGCATGAGATACTGTCGTGAAAGCCTGCACTAGCCTCCCTATTAAGTGGTGCGGCTTCCTTGCTTCCTGCTAACAGCACTCATCTTATACCTGCCCTGGGAAATGCCCTCGTTTTGGGCCACATGAATGTTTCTCAAAGGCAGAAAAAAAAATTTTTTTTGATGGAACCATCAAGAATAGTTTAAGCATGTGATATTATTATCCTTTTCATTACTGTCATGTTTCTATTTAACATGATTAGATGACTGGTTCTGAAAACCTAAATTACAGCACAGGCTGGGTGCTGGCTCAGGCCTATAATCCCAGTACTTTGGGAAGTCAAGGCAGGTGGATCACTTGAGTCTAGGAGTTCGAGATCAGCCTGGGCAGCATGGCAAAACCCCATCTCTACTTAAAGAAAAAAAAAAAAAAAAACACAGAGGAGGCATTTTGTTGAGATGAGAGTCAGCTGACATCACATTGCAGACACCTCTTTCAAAGGCAAAGGTCTTCCTGGGGCCCTTTCCCTAATCAGGGAAAATGAGGTAGATCCCTGCCTGGGATTTTTCAGAAGCTGCTTTGTGGTTTTTTTTGTTTGTTTGTTTTTTCGCCATGAAATAAGTTGCCCTTGGTGTCAAACTGTTGATCTCCGGGGTTCTGGAGTGGAGTGGAGGATGAGAAAGGGGAGAAAGGAGCCCGTTGTATGCCAGGCATTATGCTAATAGTTCTATGTCCTTAATTCGGGCCTTACCAAAAGCCCATGGGAGGGTGGGTATTGGCCTTCCCTTTTCAGAGGCCTGGTCTCTGTGGCTGGTAATGTTCTGTGCGCTTAGCCTGAGTGGCCATGCTCTCCTGAATTCCACCCTTCTCTCCACCCACCTTGACGGGATTGGAACAGCCCAGAAACCCAAACTCTACTTAGCAGCACATCAGTTTTTTACAGGCCCGAGAACGCTGAAGAACATGAAGCTTTATTGCCATGCTTTTAGAGAACGTTAGCTCAGCTCTGAGCCCCGTAGAAGGGTTTCCAAAGTCTATTAGGCGGTAAATGCTTTCATGGCTTTGGAATCATAAGGTTGATTTGAAAAATTGGCACCTAATGGCTTACAACTGGAATAAATTTCCTGAAATTGGACCTCAGAGGGAGACTCGGGTGCACACGAGGCGGCCTCTCCCCGGCTTGGTGCACACCACGCTCTGTGAAGGGTTTCACCGCAGCCTTCAGGAACCAGAGTCCCCCATAATTAGGGGAGAGGCCCTGTCACGCTTCATTTCTCGATTTGGACCCAACATTTAGTGGCAGTGACTGTGGGGAGGCTTCTGACTGGAATTTCTCCCCACTGGCCTTTCAAAGGCCAGGGCCTGAGAATTCCTGAAAAATTAATGGGGTCTCTGTGGGTTCTTTACACTTGCTGGTAACCTGGCCTCTCCCAGGCCCGCTGTGGCTCCCTGGCATAATAGCTGCTCAGCAGCTGGTCTTTTGTATGCAAATATGACCTAAAGCTGTACGGGAGGCGGCAGTCCATTGTTGCCCAAGACTGTGCAATTTCAAACAGACTCGGGCTTTTAAAATATTCCAGACAGATATTGAAAATGTCAGCAGCGGGTTTCTCCCACTTACTTCTTGCCCAGCTCTTTTTTCCTCTCTTCCTCCCCCTGCCACCCACCCCACCATAAAATATAATCAAAAAGCTGGTAAATAATTTAAAGAATTGCCTCAAAGGATTTGCAGACTAGAAAGAGACTCCCTTCTCTGGTTTAAGTTGAGAGAAACTATTTTCATTTTTTTTTCCCCAAGATATTTAAAATATTCAGGAGTGTCCCACAGGGTCTTGAACTCGTAAGTGTCTGCATTTTTCTCACTATACTCTCATCCCCTCTTTTCTTTATTGATTTTTTTTAAGGTTGCTGTCGGCAACATTTAGGTCCAACTTTCAAATGAAAATCATATTTCAGATACTGGTCTTAAGTCAGACCAACTTAAGGTCTGTTTCATTCATCTGAGTTCTGTGCCCCCTGCTCTTTAGTTTAATGGGAGAGTGGAGGGAATCTTGGCTGCTGTGATTTTTCATCCTATTAACTCTTTTCAAAGGGATCCTTATCTTGTGAGCAGAAGGGAGTGATGTCTTGTATGTGGAGTCACTGTGTTTCTTCTTAGAGAAACTTAATCATCCCTCCCTACTCACCTTGAGAAGGTCTCTGGGTAGCCAGAAGCCTAGACTAAGGTGAGGGTGCACGGATTGGGAAAAATAAACATACCTCTTATTGACCAAGTCTCTGTCCCTGAAGACAGGCATTGCCCCTCCTGGAAGAACTGTCAGGTGGGTATGCATTTCCGCCCCCAGCAGTCCTGAGGCCAGGAATCTGGCTGGCCATGTGGAGATGATTGTACCTGGGATATGGTGCATTCTTGAAAAGCATTGGATGGATGGGAAAAAGGAAGAAGCATGAATGGATGATAAAGGGAAAAGAGGAAGGACAGATGCACGGATAGAAAGATAGATGAAGGCTGGATATGAAGTTAGACGAATGAAAGGAATGGCAGATGGATGGATAGATGGACAGATGATAGATGGATGCGTGGATGGACAGGTAGAAGGGCAGATGAAGGATGGATGGGTAGATGGATGGATGAAAGGAAGGAAGAACTGATGAAAGATGGCTAGATGGGTGGATGGATGGACAGATGGGTAGATGGAAGGAAGGAAAGAGGGATGGCAGGCACCTGGTTTCCCCTTTAGTATTCGTATTCGTTCCCTCGTGCTGTACCCAACCAGAGGGCATTCCCTGGGCCTGCCCCTAGAAGGTGGAGAGGGTGATCCAGGACCCCTAGGACACTGGTCCCAGGGAATCCCGACCGTCTTCCGTGAACACTTACAAATGCCTCTATTGACTGACCCTCCAGGAAGGCCATTCTCATAGCACCCTTTCCCTTTAAAAGCATAGTGTTGCACTTATACGGCCCACCCCGCACCCCTTCTGGCATTCCCCCTCTCTCTCTGAGGGACCTGCACACTGACACTCCCTGGACCATTTTTAGGGATCTGGTAGTTCACTGTCAAAGAGCCAGGTGTGTCCTCTCTGGGTCCAGCCAACAAAGGTCACCTCCTTGGCAGTGTGGTCTGTCAACTAAAGTCGTTGCCTCAAACCCGGCAACGTCAAGCGTGTTGGATAAGAGCTCAGGCTCTAGAGGCAGATGGGGCTGCGTTTGAACCCCTGGTGCCACCATTTACTGTCTGTTATGTAACCTCTTAAGGCCTTAGTTTCCGCATCCGTAAAATGGAGGAAAGAGTCTCTACCTAAGGGTGTTGTGAGAATGCAGTGAGACAATGCACACAGAGTCCTTAGAAACAAGCCGTGGCGGCCGGGCGCGGTGGCTCAAGCCTGTAATCCCAGCACTTTGGGAGGCCGAGGCGGACGGATCATGAGGTCAGGAGATCGAGACCATCCTGGCTAACACAGTGAAACCCCGTCTCTACCAAAAATACAAAAAAAAAAAAAAAAAAAAAATTATCCAGGCGTGGTGGCAGGTGCCTGTAGTCCCAGCTACTCGGGAGGCTGAGGCAGGAGAATGGCGTGAACCCGGGAGGCAGAGGTTGCAGTGAGCCGAGATCATGCCACTGCACTCCAGCCTGGGTGACAGAGTGAGACTCTGAGAAAAAATAAAAAGAAACAAGCAGTGGCTGGAACATTACACCCGAATGCAATACATGTGGAGTTTATTGTTGTTGCTACTGAAAGTAGTGGGACTGACATCTCTTGAGGAAGAGATAGGAAGAATCCTGGCTTCTGAGATGACGTTCAGGCACACAGCACACGTCTTGCTGAGGTCTTGAGCTGTCATCAATGCCGGGGGACGCAGTCGGTGTGGTAGAGTGGCTGCCCAGAACGCGGGTCTCTTGGGCCTCATCCGGGCATCCTGTGTGCCCTGTTGTAAATAGCAGCTGAGGATGGCGAGCACTGGGGAGATGCTGTAAGGGGCCTGAGAGGAATCATTAGCTGACCTCTCTCTCCTTGAGACAGAATCTTTTCCCTTCTCCTTTTGTTCTTGTAACTGACCCTCTGACAGTTTCTCCTCCCTTGAAAGCAGAGGCCCTGAGTCTCCTCCAGCTGTCAGTATGCATGTTCCCCTGGGCATAAACTCCAACACGGGCTGCCCGAGACCAGCTCTCACCTTCGTTTCTGCCCTGGAGAAAGGCTGCTTTCAAGTTGGTAAAAGCCTCAGGAGACCATGGCTGGCTCTAAGAGCCTCTTTGTGCTCTGAAATCCAGAATAGCCCTGGCCTTGTCGGCTCAGAGGAGCCTTCCAGAAAAACAAAAGCCCTCGACTTCTACCTCATCTCCTAGCTCCTGTTCTTTTCTATTTTAAAGCCCTTAAGAAGGGAGGTGTGAAGTCCATGGTCTGTAAGCATAAAGGATTTTTAAACTAAACAAGAAAACCAATTATTTTTCTAACTGCTTTAGTCCTTCAAATCTTTCACTGTAATGGAGATTTAGAACCCATCACAGTTGGGCTATTATTTCTGTGTAAACAGTGTCATGCCCTATTGCACCAAGCAAACAGTCAATTTTTTCCATTACACTTAGACACAGATGATGAGGGTGCCGAGTTGATGGTCTCCCGAGCAGGTTTTAGTTGATGGGGAGCGCGTGACTGTGGTAGGAGGTGAGGAAAGGGTTAAGGCTTACAGGGGATTTGGGTTCTTACCCAGGGGTCACCTCTTTGGCTTCAAAGCTCTGTTAATCTTCAGGTCCTGGCTTGTGAACCTCCTCTATCCAGAGCAGGGAGACTGGGGGAGAGAGAAGGGTTGGTGGGAGACTAGGACTAAGGTGAGAAGGGCAGGAGCTGAAAGTTTCTTTCAACTGGTGGGAGAGGGCACATCTTCAGTGTCCCCATCTCCAGAGTCTCCCTTCTTCCAGATGGTTCTGCTTTTGGAGCTTCTGAAGTGCACATCTGATTTTGCATTCCACTGCTTGTAGCCCTGGGATAAAATCCAGACAGCTGTATGGCCCATGAGCCCTTGTCCTGTGGTGCCCACCTGGACTTCTTTGCTTTTCCAGCACTAACCCTCTTGTGAACCCCTGACGATGCCATGTTGCATCAAGCTCTTTGCCCAGAATATTCTTCCCATTTCTCTGGCTTAATGCCTTTTCATCCTCCAGGACCCAGCTCAGGTGCTGCCTCCCCCAGGAAGCCCTTCCCTGCCCTAAGGCTGGCTACAGGCCTGTCAGGTGCTGCCCTGCGGTTCCCCTCTTCTAGCACACACTCGTCTGTATTATAACCCCTGATCTATCTTCTCCAGTAAAATATAAGCTCCTTGAGGGCAGCCTCTCTATCCTCACCAACTTAGTACTCCCTATGCCTTGCCACAGCTTTGACTGACATATAGTACCTTCACATTGAAATTTTTATTTTTTTGAGATGGAGTCTTGCTCTGTCACCCAGGCTGGAGTACGATGGTGTGATCTCAGCTCACTGCAACCTCCACCTCCTAGGTTCAAGTGATTCTCCTGCCTCAGCTTCCCAAGTAGCTGGGACTACAGGCGTGCACCACCATGCCTGGATAATTTTTGTATTTTTAGTAGAGATGGGGTTTCACCATGTTGGCCAAGCTTGTCTCGAACTCCTGACCTCAGGTGATCTGCCCTCCTCGGCCTCCCAAAGTGCTGAGATTACAGGCATGAGCCACCTTGCCTGGCCCACACTGAATATAAAATGAATAGATGAGTCCCCCAAAAGCTTCCCCCAGACCTAGCTGGCAGAGTAGGGTAAAAGAATAGTTGACTGTGTGCACTGGGGCAGCATCAGCCTTGCTGTCCACAGCAGGGATGGAGACAGCAGTGCTCCTGGCAGCCAGCAGC
Source organism: Macaca nemestrina (assembly GCF_043159975.1). Classification (NCBI taxonomy): domain Eukaryota; kingdom Metazoa; phylum Chordata; class Mammalia; order Primates; family Cercopithecidae; genus Macaca; species Macaca nemestrina. Next base: position 51,713,848 of record NC_092141.1, on the reverse strand, counting down.
TCCTGCGGGTAGAGGGTGGTAAAGCAGTAAAGTGAAGGCGGACCCTGAAGCGAGACTGCCTGAGTTCAAATCCCGGCCCCACCACTGTCACTTGGGTGAGTCACTTAAACTCTCTGTGCCTCAGTTCCCTTATCTGCAAAATGAGGTTAATAACAGTAGCTACGTCATAGGGCGCGTATGGAGGTTAAGTGACTTGCCAGTAAAGCGAGCAGTGCCTGGTCTGGAGTGACCACCCTAGGAGGGATGGCTATTGGCATTCTCTTTATGATGCTTCTGCTCTCTTAGCTCTGCCCAAGCTTGCTTCTGGCCCATCTGAAGACCTTGCTTAGAGCAGAGGTTGGGGACCCCATGTGGCACGTAACCCTGGGGGTGGTGGCTGCTCACCTCACACCCTATCCCTTATTCTCTTGTTTATGCCCCCTGCTTGGCCTCTGAGGCGCTTGAGTTTGTGCCTTCTGTATTGACCTTTAGCTCTGTGCAAGGCTTCTCGAATCAAGCTGGCTCTGCTAACAGACTCAGCCATCAACCTGTGGCATTTATGGAGCACTTTTTTTTTTTTTTTTGAGCTGGAGTCTTGGTCTGTCGCCCAAGCTGGATTGCACTGGTACAATCTCAGCTCACTGTAACCTCCGCCCTCCAGGTTCAAGCGATTCTCCTGCCTCAGCCTCCTGAGTAGCTGGGATTACAGGCACCTGCCACCGTGCCCGGCTAGTTTTTGTATTTTTAGTAGAGGCAGGGTTGGCCAGGCTGGTCTTGAACTTTATGGAGCACTTTCTGTGTACAAGCATGGTACTCACAGGTGACCTGTTGGTCATAAATGCCTTAAAGAGTACATTTGAGCTGCTCCCTAATCCCGTGAGGTAGGCCAGGCTGGTATTACTCTTGTTTTCTCCAGATGAAGAAGTTGAGCCCCAGAGTAGCTGAAGGCATGCAGCTGCGGGAGACCGTGCAGCTGTAAGCCCCCGCCCCACCCCCGTGCCGCCCCCAGCCTGGGGCCCTGCTGTTGAACATTTTTGTTTTCCTCCTCCAGACAAGTACCCTCTCAGCCCTTGACTCTGCAGTAGACTTCAAGGTCCACTCCTGCCCCAGAGCATCAGCTTTCTGGAAACCATCAGCATCTGGAGGAGAGGAGACGAGAGGGGAGGGGAGAGGAGGGGAGAGGAGGAGAAGAGAGGGGAAATGTCTTCAGCTACAAAATGCCTGGCCCCTTTCTCACTCAGAGGCTTCCTGCCTGAGGAGCTTGTCCTCTAGATTTTGAGGAGGAGCAGAGGGGCTAAGGACCGCAGAGCTGAGATGCAGCTTCTCTTGCTGTGGGTGGGTGTGCCCTGGCTGACACAGGGGGCGTGGGTGAGAGACTCAGCAGGGTGTTGGAGTAGCTGCCAGTTCCTGCCTGTGAGTGGACCTTGCTTAAAGCAAGGTTGAGAGCCAAAATGATGGATGCATCCTATGCAAGACAAATTAGGAGGGGATTATCATCTCACAAAAGAAGTCTTCTAATATAAACTCACGAACACTTAGAGTGAGAGATGGTTCATGGACTGCCTGGCAGGCGCACCTACGCTCAGTCCAGGGACCCACCTCCTTGTGGCAGGGGCAGGACGAGCTTGGGGGCTGCGGCCCCACCTGCTTTCCCTAAGGGCAGTTCTAGGGAAGAGCCCTGCAGGTCAGATCCCGTTAGTGAAGGAGTAGAGATTGAGGGGTTCCAGAAGACAAAAAGCCTAGCCATAGTAGGCAGGGGGAGGGGCAATGCCTTCTGACCCCTAATTGAAGGTGATGGGAAGGGAGGGGGCCAGTGTCCTAGAGATTGGGGACTTCCTTTGGGGCCAGCCCCATCTGGGCTTGAATCCTAGCTCTGCTGCCAACTGGCCTCATGACCTCTAGCAAGCCCCGTAATGTTTCTGAGCTTTATTTTGCTCATATGTAATATGGGAATGGTACTAGTGGTAATAATAATAACTGTTGTTATTGAGTTGTTGTGAGGTTGACAGGAGGCCATGGGTGTGAAACACTCAGCGTGGATCCTGGCACGTCGTAAACACTATGTGGTGGTGGCTGTTGTTTGTCCCGTCACACGGAACTGCCTTCTACCCTGCAGCAAGTTCTGCTTTCCTGAACCTTTTCCCTACTCACAGGGCACACTATCCATCATTGAATTTTCCCATCAAGCCACTTTTCTTTTCTTTTTTTTTTTTTTTCTTAGACGGAGTCTCGCTCTTGTCGCCCAGGCTGGAGTGCAGTGGTGCCATCTCAGCTCACTGCAACCTCTGCCTCCCGAGTTCTAGCGATTCTCCTGCCTCAGCCTCCCGAGTAGCTGGGATTACAGGCGCATGCCACCACGTCCAGCTAATTTTTGTATTTTTAGTAGAGACAGGGTTTCACCATGTTGGCCAGGCTGGTCTTGAACTTCTGACCTCAGGCGATACGCCCGCCTCGGCCTCCCAAAGTGGGATTACAGGCGTGAGCCACGGTGCCCGGCCTTCCACTTTTCTTTAAATGTCCTTTGAAGCTAACGGGCGGATTGCCTTCCCTCCCAGAAGCTCAGGGCTGCCTGCTTGGGGATTTTCCCGTGTATTTTGTCTGTAATGCATAATATATATGCGTGTGTGAGTATGTGCACATAGGTCCCTCCACACGGATGTATATATAACTCATTCCCCAAAGGAAGATTTATTTCAAGGCACAAATGCTTCTGGTTAGCTTCTGTGTGGATCTGATCCAGCCCGGAGCCTTTGCCATGAGTAGAATTCATTGACGGCAAAAGGAAATGAAAACAAACATTCCCTGACACGGGGCATTTCCGTTGGGGGGCCTCTGGGAATTCTCCTCTATTAAAATATCTACCAAATTGGACAGAGGAACTTGGCAGCCACAGCCTGAGCTCCTTAATTGTTTCTGTGGGGAGGGTATGGGCAGAAGCTATGTACTAGCCTCTCTTCTGGAACCTTCCTCTCACCACTGAAGTGCAGGAAGAAGGGGCCCTTTGAGAACAGAGGGTGTTCTGGGTGCCCCTGGAATCCAGCTACTACCCACCTTGTCTGGACAGGTGCCCAGTGATGGTGAGGGGAGAATGCCTGCTCCCTGGCCCTCTGCAAGTTGCTCATTGTAAAGTTTGCAGGGGAAGGTGGCCAGTGGCTGGGAACTCACATTCCTGAGATGGTCTGCAGCCTTCCGCTTAGCCCCAGCAGACTGAATATGAATGTGGTTTTGATCACAACCAGCTGATGGGAGCTGACCCAGACTTATTATGATTTTGCTGTTTTTTTGGTTTTGTTTTTCCTTCTCCCTCCTCTTCTTTATGGGGAAGATGTTTCTTGAATGAATTTGCTTCAGGGGACAGAGTTCAGGACGGAGGCAGATGAGGGGATATAGGAGCTCTCACGCGAAGTTGGGGGTGTTTGCTGACCTGCAGCATCCAGGGCTTTTTCCTCCCTCTCTCCCCTTAGAAATGGGCCACCAGTACCGTTTCCTGGGGCCTCTAGATGTGCACTGTTGTTCACAGCAGTTGGGTCTAGACGTGCTCATTTATTCAGCATCTCATTTAATCCTTCTGCAAGGTAGTTATAACAATTTCCATTGTACCCATCTGGAAGCTGAGTCCCTGTGAAGTTGAACATCCCCCACAAAATGACAGAGCTCGTAAGTGGCAGAGCTGTTCAACTCAGGCAGACCGGGCTCCAAGCCAGGGCTCCTCCACCTCAGCACTACTGACGTTGGGGGCCAGATGATTCTTTGTCGTGGGCACCGTCCTGTGCATTGTAGGAAGTTTCACAGCATCTCTGGCCTTTACCCATTACATGCCAGTAGCAGCGCCCCACCCCCAGTCATGGCAATCAAAAATGTCTTCAGACATTGCCAAGGTCCCCTGGGAAGCAAAATTGCCCCTGGTTGAGAATCACTACCTGAAACCTAAGTCCTTTCTTCTGCCCAGTGCCTGCCCCATGCTGTTACTCTATGTGGGAATATGACTTTGTGCAGTTTTTTTTTTTTTTGGAGACAGTCTCGCTCTGTCTCCCAGGCTGAAGTGCGGTGGCATGATCTCAGCTCACTGCAACCTCCGCCTCCTGAGTTCAAGCGATTCTCCTGCCCCAGCATCCCGAGTAGCTGGGATTACAGGCGTGCACCACCACACCTGGCTAATTTTCTTGTATTTTTAGTAGAGATGGGGTTTCACCATGTTGATCAAGCTGATCTCCAAATGCCTGACCTCGAGTGATCTGCCCGCCTCAGCCTCCCAAAGTGCTGGGATTACAGGCATGAGCCGCCGTGCCTGGCCTCTGTCTACTTTTGAATACTAAGGTGATCAGTGGACATCTGAGGTGCTTGATCCAGTGTTGCCACCACATATTCAACAAATACGCAGTAACTGTGTATTGAGCATCTGTGGTGTGCAAGGCACTGTAAGGTGTGGGGACTAAGAGTGAAACCCCAGGCAGGAGCTTATTGCTGTGCTCAGGAGCTGAAGGATTTACCAAAACTACTAAGGTGGGCTCCCTGTTCTCACAGAGGTCCCAGTTGAGTGGGACACTCACAGTCTTGCTGAGTAACAGATGCTCACTTTTGGTTCTTGGATGGCAGATGGGAACGTGGGTGAGTGTCCGTGTGTGCCCCAAGGACACATGTGTGCACACAAGAGAGGAAAGAATAAAGCCCAAGTGGCATCTGTGGGACTTCTGGTCATTCCTTATCAGGACCTGATAGGTAGTGTACTGTACTGTCACCAAAAATAAACCTCCCCCTTGCTTCATCTGAGGGCCTGCATGCATTTCGCATTTCTGAAAACCTGAAGACTTTTTTTTTTCAAATCTCTTATTGCTTTTGAAAATTTACCTTTAAAACAAATATATGAAGAAAGGCTTCCAGGCCTTTGCTCTTATAGTTTCAATTAATTGGTACCAAAAATATTTGCTAGTGCCACCTATAACCCTATATCTCAGGGTTTCAGAACCCTGGGGAGACTAGGATTCCTTGGGAGTCCCTTCTGAGGAGCCCCAGATAGGAGCTAGTGAGAAAAGAATGTTGTCTGTGTGTGTATGTGTGGATGCATGCTTGTGTACACACACACACACACACACATACATACACGAAAAGAACATCAGTTGTTCCTTTTCTCCTTTAAAAACTCCAAGAAGCATTTGAAACTCCTGTCTGCCAATCTCCCATCCTCCCCTAGAAATCCTTGGTTAAGTCTTTAGACTCAACAACAACAACAAAGAACAAAGCCACAGACAATCTCCCCCTCCCGACAATGTCAGCTGTGAACTGAAGATCTGAATAGCCTTTAAAATTGTTTTATTGTTGTCAGCGCTGCAGAATGGTGTGTAATCTTTGTGTTCTGGAGAATCTTTAATTGGCACAAAAGGGCAGTTTAGCCGGCATCTTGTAGGAGGTTTGTCATGCAAACGGTTAGTGCCTGCCACTCACAACATATAGGGCTATCCAAGCTGATTTACATCAGCGGCTCCCTCTAGTTAATAGCCCTGTATATTTCCTGAGGGTCTCTGAGCAGAAGTCAAGGAAAGCTGAGGCTTCCCTCCCCTCCTCTGCATCCACACTGCATTGCAACCCATTAGGAACCTCCAGGCACCTTCCCCTGAGCCTGGGTGGAGGTTGGGGGTGAGCAGAATGGGTCCCTCACATAGGTGGGAGCCTTCAACTATCCAACTGTTTTGTCTAGAGTGGCCTACTGGGGTGCAAATCCCAAACAAGCTGTTCTTGCTACCTGTATTAGTTGGGTAGTGCTAGCTGCTGGTATAACTGAACCCCAAAATTTCAGTGCTTAACACAACAGAAGTCTGTTTCTTGCCCACTTAACAGTTCAGTACAGAGGTTCCTGGTTGCCTTTTCTTCTGTGCAGTGATTCGAGGATACCGGTTGATTGAAGGATCCAGGTTCCTTCCGTCTTACAGCTTTGCCATCCCTTAGGACCTCAGCGTGGCTGAGGGTTGGGCACCAAACTAAGCACTTTGGATATATTACCTCATTTAACCCTTACAACAGCTCTTAGAAGATGACAGTGTTTTCATTTGACAGGTGAGAACATTGAGATTCACAGAGGCTCCATCATTTGTTGAGGATCACATGGGAATGTCATGGGTTTTCCGGAGCCAAGTAAGGAAATATCTGGTTCTCCTCCCAATCCCCATGCCCCAACCCATCTAGACCTGTTTGTTCTCGCTCTCTTCCCCATTTAAAGCTTGCAAAATAAGGTTCTTCTTTTTCCAAGCCCTCCCCACCATGTGACCAGCTGTCTCACACTTAGCAAGTCTTTGAGACAGGGACTTTCTCACAGTGGGGACAGAAAAATTCCACCACACTGAACCTGGCCTTAACTGTGGAAAGGCAAGGTAGGGTCGGAAGATGAATTCTAGACCATTCACTTGTGTTGTGTATGCGTGTGTGTGTGTGTGTGTGCGTGCGCACGTGCGTGTGTGTGTTGGAGGGTGAGGAACCAGGGAGCTGTTTATCTGAACTCTGGAGAGGTAAACACAGCAGGTGGGCCCCACAGAAGGAATCTCTTGACAAGCTGGCACAACTGCCTGTTAATGGATTCAGCATCTGGCAGTTTCACCAAAAGCTGACTGCCAATGAGCCTGGCAGCTCGAAACCCTTGACACTGCTGATCACAAATGGGTTTCCTTTTGACACCCTGCGCTGCTCCGGAAATGGTCTTGATCAAACAACAGAGTTGTAGTTAACCAAAACCCATCTCCTAGAATTCTCCTTCTTCCCCACCTCTCGCAAGCAAAGTGATGTTGATGTCAGCAGGGGAAAATTAGAATGGGCCCTCACCCCCTAGCTCTGCAAAGACTGTACACATTTGTACAAAGCCTACTGAGTGCTCTGAAAGTGACTTTTGCTTATGCATTGATGCAAAATGCACCCATGGGGACTAGACTAAGCCAGGGAGGGCCCCAAGAGAAGGCTGGGTGCTGGGTGCTGGGGGTGGAGAGGTTGGCAAAAGGAACCGCTTCTGAAGGCTCGAGGGCTCTGGGAGAAAGCTTTCTCTTCTTAGATGTTGGGGATTTGACCTCCCTGTCCCTCCTGGGTGATTCCTGGCAGAAAGGTCAGGAACAAGTGGCAGTCATGAGTGGAAGGCATTTGAAGCAAGAGACTATCAAAGCCTTGGTTTAGTCCACGTAACCAGCCCCTTCTGCACCTCCAGGAGTGGGGAGAGAGCCACAGCTATTCTCTCTTCTCCCCCCCTGCTAGGATGCTGGCTGCAGCTCAGAGGGTAGATTAAGCATGTAGAGAGCACGGAGCCTCTGCCCGGCCTGCTTCTGCGAAGACTCGCCCACCCAGAGAAGCTCTCGGGTCATCTCCTCACGTGCTCTGTAGTCTCTCAGCAGACGGTATGCCACACTGGGCACATTGATGGCGGGCCCACTGGCTGCAGGCCAAAAGCCAGTAGACAGTTCATCCAGGGGCCCCCTCTTTAGCTCTGGCAGAGCTTGGCCTCTGCTGATGAGAGGAAGCCATTTGGCAGAATCTGCAAGTCAGAATGGATGGCGCCTAGTGGGCCCCAGATTCAAGAATCCCGGGTGCCCTGCTGGCTCTGATGTACATCTTTAAAGATACTTTTCCAGTGCAGAAGCACTAGAGAAGCCTTTATTTGTTACTTAATTCTTGTGCTTTGTTTCAAATTACAGAACTTGAAGCGTTTAGGATGCACTGCCAGATATTTTAGTTTCTTTTCTCAAGAAAGGAAAGTTCACAGGCCCCTGAAGCACGCATTGTACTACTATCTCCCCGACAAAACCAAATGGGATAGACAGATTACCACTGACGTCTCCCTGTTACATCCAAGGCCAGCACTGATGTCATTCGGTTTCTGAATTCTCATGTTGAGCCAGAGATATGACGAAGGCCACTGTGAGGTCTCAGACTGCCCTGGGAGAAGCACACAGTGGTTCTCAGAGTCGGAAGGAATTCAGGGATCCTGTTCTAGATTTTAGTGCAAAGCAGCCTTGGTTTTGGCCATGGGCAAGAGGCCAAGCCATTCATTCATTGCTTTTGTTCCCCCACCATTGCTGAAATACTGATTTCTTCTCTCTAGGAAACAAACAAGACTGAACTGTTTAACCTTTGAGAGAGTCGCTACTTTGTCTCTTTGCTACTGCATTTGTTCATTCATTCATTCATTTAAATAGTCAGTGAGTGTGTGCTGTGTGCTAATGTCTTCCTGTGCGCTGGGGTGGAAAACAGAACTCCAGCTTTCATGGAGCTTAATTCTGGCAAAGGGCTGCCAGCCAAACAAGTGGAAGACTGTGTGTGCCCCGGGGGGATAACAGATAAGGAACAGGACTAGAGGGAAAGGGTGGGAGTACTTTGGCAGGGTGGCACCTTCCGGCCAATAGAGCCCTACAAAATGATGGAGAGCCTTGAGCTGCGGGGGGGTTGGGAGGACTGACAGCAATCGGGATGAAGGACACTCTGAGACCAGCCCCACCGTTTCAAGCCATTTTTGGGGAATGGGGCTTTGAGTGTTGGGGTTGAGGGAGAGGCAGCCCCTTTTGCCTTGTATATTGGGGCATGGAGGATTTGGAGATGGGAAAGGTTAGCTTGACCTGGAGCATAGGTTCCTCCATATGTCATCATATTCCTGGACAATAAGCCCTGGCCTTTGGGTCTTCACTGTCTTCTCCGGACTCAGTGTTCCTGATTGTATCGTTCTCAGAATGGGTTGTTTTCCCAACCCTGCTCTGGGTAAAACAGCCCAGATACTCCATTTTTATATTTAAGGTTTAATCGTAAACGATAATGATATTGAATTATGAGAAATTCACCATTTCTTTCAATGAAGAGCAGGAAGGACACATCAAAAGAATCAGGATTAGAAATTCTGGTTCTCAAGTCAAGCGAAGCAGCGGTGACAGACTCAGTCACATCTGCACTAATTGGAGCCACTGAACTTTGTATTTTTGTTTGTTCTTCATGGTGGGCTGTCAGCTGGACAGCAAGGTTCTCATGGTCACATCTGAGCTGCCATCCCGAGACCTACCGTGGGCTAGACAGGCACTTTCCCACGTGATCCATCTGATCCTCATTGATAGGTATGAGAAGTGGGAATTTAATTTTTACACATGGGGAGACTGCAGCTTGTGGAGATTGAGTAATATATCCAACGTTCTGCCAGCATTCAAACCCAGGTCAGAATAACTGAAATGCGTTATCCTTCTACTTCACATTACCAACTCACGAAGGTCCTTTTTTTTTTTTTTTTTTTTTTTGAGTCTGAGTCTTGCTCTGTCACCCAAGCTGGAGTGCAGTTGCGCAGTCTCAGCTCACTCTACCTCCCCAGGTTCAAACGATTCTCCTGCCTCAGCCTCCTGAGTAGCTAGGATTGCAGGTGCCCACCACCATGCTCGTTTTAATTTTTGTATTAACATTTTTGTAGAGATGGGGTTTCACCACATTGGCCAGGCTGCTCTCGAATTCCTGACCCCAAGTTATCCGCCCTCCTCGGCCTCCCAAAGTGCTGGGGTTACACACGTGAGCCACCACGCCCAGCCACGAAGGCCCTTTTGTCAGGAGAAAAAGCTGTTTTTAAATATCAGCCTAGCAAAGTTAAAATATGAAGAATTAATGTGTGGCATGTTAGATATCAATGTAACCCTTAAAAACAAAAACAAAACCCCCCCAAAAGCTATAACTTTCTTAATATTTCTTAGGCCAATAAACAGGATTTATGTTGACATTAACTGAAGTTCAGGCTCTAACCAGCAGCAGGAGAGTTTTGAAGCTGGAGAAGAGATTTCTTGTCACCTTCATCAGAGTATCTGCCTTACCCTAAGCCCTTGAGTAATACATTCAGAATTTCGAGATTGGATCCTGTGAGCAGGACTTAACAGGCCTACCTCTGCCTGAGCTTGGCTGGGTTTCAGACCTCAGCCGCAGAGACGAGGCACTATAAATAGACGAGGGAAAGAGATTTAGCACAAAAATCCTGTGTTCTCAGAATTGCCACCTTCTACCTTTTGGGCCAAGCTGTGCTAGCGTTGAAGCCATGATGTTTGCCTAGGTAACTTGGCATGAGTTAGTTTTCATGCCAGCCCACACCCCAGTCACAGAACCATGGTTCCTTGATATTAGGTGAGCATTGACAAGAAGGTGACTTTAGCCTTGGCCCCAAATATGAGGAATAGAGTCAGAGAACTTCTTCCTTAGTGGCATACAGTGAAAGGAGTGGGTTTGTATTGCCAGTGACCATTAGGATGTGAAGACTGGAGAGGTAGGATTTCAGTGACTCATAGTACAGGATGGTATACACAAGGCACTGGAGAAAGACCCATTTCCTCTGGGTTCATGGTAATTACGAATGCCTTTAGTAATGTCCCCAGGCTGTTAACCATTCTAGGTGCAAGGAAATCTGGGTTTTCAGTGACAAGGTATTAAAACCTGCATTTCCCTGTTGTTAGTAGTTGCTGCTTCTTAGCTTGATTTCCTTGAAGAGACTGAAGAGTAGCAGCCGGCAAGTAATGTCTTTCAAAAGGATATATCCATTCTGCTGGAAAGCATGGAACCAAAATAATCTGTAACCTATTCCACCCAAATAAATAAGTCAGCAAATACGTCTGCTTTCATTGTATTGTCTTCTCCATAAATATCCTTTAAATTGAGGCTGAGTGACAAGATGTGCTTCTGCCACTAAAATGGTATCACTGATGATATTGAAAGAGCCTTTAAAATACCACAATTGTCATTGAAACTATACTTTGCTTTTTCTCCCCCCTTCTCCTTTGCTAGTAACTAGGTCTCTTTGGGAATTTTTAAAGTGACAATTGGTAGATTGTAGTCGATGATATTTCTTCCACATAATACTTCTGAATGCCACTCAACTCCTCCTTGACTGGCTCCAAATATCCCAAAGAAGAAAAATGTTTCATTTGAAAATGTGAAGCTTATTGGAGGTCATTTGCTCCCTAACTTTTACCCCTTTGCAGAAGGGGCAAGGAAAAGGCAACAGTGGTAAGACTCGGCCTCAAAGGAACATAACTGCTGTCAGAATCAATCCATAGCTATCGGCTTGAGTACAGGGTGGTATATGCTTATTAGATTCTCAAATGTTATTCAGCTTGATTGCAACTTTTATACAAAGGAGTTAAGACACGGGTAGGAAAGATAATAGAACTATAAATTGCAAGACGGCTTCTTATGAAATCAGTAAATTATTCATTTAACAGTTCACTCCTTGTTGATTTCATGTTGCTATGGCACCTCAAGATGGAGGCGAGTGGGTCCACTGGCCCAACCAGGGGCCTTACACAGATGCACAAATCCTGGTGGAAGGCAGATAATGCATTACGTACAACCTTCGGCCACATGATAAATTGCCTGTTTATCTGGCAAATTCCAAGGAGATCTGCTGGAAAGAACTGAAAGAGATATCTCACAGTGGCTAACATTTCTTGGAAGAGACCCAACCGTCTCAGGGTTTGAGTCAGAATCTGTTTAAGAAGGCATTAAGAAGGCATTGTCTTGGAGTGGCTTGCCTGTCTCCCAAGATTGTTGGAAACACCGTCGGCTCACAGTTGCTTTGGCGTTCACGCTACAGTAAATGCCTGACTTCATTTATTATTTTGATGGGCAAAGAAAACTGCCTGCCGACAGCCGTGCACCTTCCTAAGCTCTTCCCAGACTTACTTTTGTAGTCCTTCTCTACCCATGTACAATTTGATTTCTTGCTGCTTGTTAAATTATTGTACTTACAAAATATATTGCCATAGCCAAGTCTGTCATTCATGTACATGGTGTGGAAGGGAGTTTGGATGCCAGAGGAGTTAGGAAGCTTGATGCTAGTGTTGGCTGTGACTTCGGTGACAGTGTGACCTTGGACAAGTTCCTTCATCTCTTGGGTCTCAACATCTTCATCTGAAGCATGAGGAGTTTGGGGTGGTCCCTTCATTCTTTAACTTCCAGAGACTCTGTGCCTCTCACATGTATAGATTCCCTGTTTGTAGACAGCAGTGCTGTTATGGGGACCTCTGAAGGCTATCTGAATGTGCCTGCATTTAGCAAGTCAAGGCTAGACCCCCCATAGGCACTGGACTGTGGGGACATTTTGTGTGAGTGAGACTATTAAGAATTTAGCAGTTCATTCTGACAGCTTGATAGATGGAGTGGTTTTGCATGGCATCCATGTAGGAATTGACTAAAAAGGAAGCATTTTCTGAGAGTCCGGCTATGTGTGCATGCTGGGAGATTTTTCTCAAATCCGATTTTAAAACTTTGCTCTGAAAGGCCAATAACAATAACCTAATCCAATATCCTTGTATATTTGATTCTACTGGACATAACATTTCTTAATTTCTGCTTTTGGCTTCTGTAGCCTAATATAGTAATGATAATAAGTATTAGTGTTATATTAGGAGGTAGGTGCTATTACCCCTCTTGCACTGGTTGAAGTCTAGTTAGAGTATAGAAACCATGCTAGTTGAGCTGTTCTGCTTATAGAGTTGCCATTCTTTATTCCTTTACTTTTTAAATAAACTTGCTTTAAAAAAAAGAAAAGAAAGAAAGAAAATATGCTAGTTGTTTGTACACAGTGTTAAACTAAGCAAGTGTTCATGGGGATGTAAAATTAACTAACTGAAAGAATAAAAAGAAAATGAAGGAATTGGTTCTTCAGTATTAGGGTGCATCCGAATCACCTGTGGGGCTTATTCAAACACAAATGACTGCCACCCCCCAAATTCACATTTCTAATACGTTTTTGAGTGGTGCTGACGCAGCTGTTTTGGGGGGCCACACTTTGAGAACCACTGCTGTCAGGTACTACGGAGGTAGCAACTACAGGAAGCCACCACCCTTACCCTACCTAGGGCTGATGAGGGAAAGACTAAAACTTAGATGTTTGGAGGAGGAACCCAAGGCCTTTGAGGAGGGATCTGGGCCCTTGGTGCTTGTGTCTCTGAGGGGCTGGGTGCTGTGTTGCTGGTTACAAGTGTTGGGAGAAACTACAGGCTGGATTCAGCTGCTGGTACGGGAAGGCACCTTTACTGCCGGGATGAAGCAGCATTGCTGGGGTGATGCTCACAGGAATCACAAGCTGATAGGAAGCCCCCAGGCAGCAGATGGGAGGGAGCAAGACCCTCTTCCTCCTCCAGCCTTAGGGTCTCCCTCTAGCACACGCTGTTGGCAGAGCTTACCAGGGAGCTAGGGGCAAATCAAAAATGTATGTGGTTTGCAGGGTCCCAGGTCTAGTGGAGAATAAGTATAAAAGGGTGGGTTTGGAACTGAGAGCTGGTTTTACAAATGGAGAAATGGAGGTACTTTCCCAAGGTCTCTCATACTGGGTGGCAGGGATGGAATCTGAACCTGGGTAGTTTGGCTGCAGAGCCCTTGTTTAACCCTGCCTCAGGCTGTTGGCCAATGGGCTGTTCTCTCTGGCTCTCCTTCCTCCCTGCGACTGTTGCTGGCCTCCGTTAGCAGTTGCTTCTCTTTCCCTGCTCCTCAGGCGGATGCCCTTAGGGCTTCATCCCCTGCATCTTCTCCCTCCACCTCCACCCCTAGCATCACCTTTAGGTGAGTCGGTCCATGTCTGTACCTCCACCCTTGGCTCCTTCTGGGGAAATGCCAAGCTTGGAAGACCAGTGATTTCCTGGACATTTCACCTGGAATGTTCTGTAGATTCCTCAAATATTTCTTCCCCCTCAGAACTCAGTACTATCAGCCTCAATAGCTTCCTTTCTTCTGATTATTTCAGATTCTAAATCTGTTTTTCATTAGACTGGCTTGGTAGTTACCACAGCCTTCTTTGTACACTTCTCCTCTACCCAGTTTATCCAGTAAACTGCGACTAGAGAAGTGTGCCTTAAAAACAACTGTGTTCATGTCATTCCTCTGCTTCCCCGTGGCCTCCGAAGAAAGCTGAGGCTTCTCAGAAAGCACGTGTCTTTATTGCCGAGTGCTTGGACCCTCTGTGAAGCATGCCCTGTGTCCTTTCCCTAGATAGTTCCAGCTTCTCCAGCCCTACTGGGCTACTCATGGCCCTGGCTTCTTCCATCCTCTCTCAGACCACCCATGGTTGTTCTTGTCACTCTCATGTCAGCAATGCCACCATTTCCACCCCATCAGAACTCTTACCTGTGCTCGAAGACCTGATTCCAATGCCACTTGCTCTGTGCAGCCTTCCCTGCTTCTCTCCCAGGGAAACATGGTCTCACCTTTCTATAAACTCCTCTGGGTTTTATCTGTGCCACTCCTGCACAGGCAAGTCCCTCTGCCCACTGGAGGCTGAGCGTTTGAGCAGATTCATGTCTTCTCTGTGTCTGAATTTCCCAGGGTGCCTCGCGTAGGGCCTGTCCCTTAGTGCCAGCTCACTGCATAGCTGAGTGTTTCCAGTTCAAACGTGTGTTCCCAGAGTGGATTTTGTTTCCCATTTAAGAACAGCCTTCCTGTCCAGCCTCACACAGGTTGACCTGGACTAGTCTAGTCTTAGGAAGGGTGGTCTAGGTGTGAAGCCACAGGCCACACTGTTGCTTTCAGCACACGTTTCATAGCGAGGGACAGGGACGTTGCCCTCGGTTATCTCTGTTGGGTTACTTTCATGTCTACTACATTGAGAGTTTTAAATCCTTTTATTTCTAAAGATCGCCTGGTTAACATTTGAAGCTTTCTTGGGTCTGTGTTGGTCTGTCGTTTAATGTTTCTCATTTGCCTGTGTATCTAGAAAAAACAGATTGATTTGCACAGATAGAAACAAAAGATTGTGCAGATGGGAGCTAAGCATGGAAGGGAAGGAATACTGATCTCCCTAATGCATCTTCCGTGCGAGACATGGAGCTGCTCGGGAAGGAAGGGCCCGTGATTCAGACAGTTGGGGAAACGTGCATTCAACAGGCTCCCTTCCTGCAGACCTTCACAAAGCCTTTGATATGTAGTGAAGAGCTTCCTGAATCTCCATCTGTATGCTGAGTTCCTCAGATGAGGTTAATTTGACCACTGGAGTGTGGTTCCGTGGGACCAGTATTCCTTGGAATGTGCTTCGAGAAAAGTTGCCATAAAGACTGTGAGAGTCAAAGGGATAAAGGAAGCAGGAGTTCAGGCTGAGGATGAGCCAGTGACCCCCTGCTCTGGCCATGGAGGGGAGGCCATTACTAGGTGAAGGACAGGAACAAATCTGCACCTGTGTTCTGAGCCCACTCCACTCTTGCAGGCCGAGACTGCCCACACCACACCAACACAACAGATGCAGCTTCTCTGCCTCTCCAGGGAAAGCCTATGGGGTGTTGCAGGGAGGGGGTCTGTTTCTCCAACCAGGCTCATTCCCTCAGTCACCTCCCAAGGATGCAGTGTCAGAATAACAGCTTCTGAAATGAGTTTTCTCCACTCATGCAAATTGCTCTCTGACTTTGAACACCCATGTGAGTAGAAGCGGTGCTTTGGCTGCCTGGTTGGTGAAGGAGGACCATCACAGGGTTATTTTTACCCCTAGCAAATGCAGACAATACCCTCCCTGTAATCAACAGGTTCACAAGTGTTTGTCTGAGAACCAGAAATGAATTTACAAGGGGCTCTCTCCTAGCCTTGTGGAATTGGAGCAGAGATATTGCTTTCTTTTCACTTGAGTTAATCCAAATGAGCTGAGTCTCCTTTCTATAGGGAAGGGCAAAACAAAACAAAAACCTAACCCAGCAAAAACAAGGCTTTCTTACTGCTAAACTGGGCCTCCGAAAATAGTTTGGGTCATTGGAATCATGAAAGAAATGGTGTTTATATAACCTCTGTCTTGGAGAGAACTTGCAAGTGATTTCCTTATGTTTTATGCAAATAATATATGGGATTTGTATTACCCACTTTGTCAAACTCATCTTCCTTGTATGTGTGTTTGGAAAGCTTATTCTTCGGTGATCAGGCTTGTTGTTTTTCTTCCGGATAGGTTGCCTTTTAGACAATAAATTCTGAAGTCTGTTGTTAATTCCGAGCTGGGAGGATATAAGTGGTGGTCCATCCTGAGTGTGGGAAGGAGAATCAGTTTGCAAGAGCTCTTTTATCTCCACTTCCTAGACTTTTTAGTGTCGTTTCGGATATTTTAGTGTATTGTCAGACTTACCGAGAACTTAGTTTGTCCAAAGCTCCTCGAGGGCTGCAAAGATGAACCAAGCTGTCCATGTCCTTGCTGGCAGGGATCACAGAGTCTTGTGGGTGAGAGAGTGACAGATACCATAATACAAGGCAAGTAAGTACTGGGTGCATGCAAAGTGCTTTGGGATTGTAAAAGAGAAAGAGAAAAACCCAGCCAAGTAGGGAGGGGAAGAGCTGCCATTTGAGCTTCACTTGAAGACTAGGCATTTCAGCAGGCAGAGGCAGGCAATATGGCCTAAGCAAGTGAAGTACAGAAGTGGGAAGTGCAGGGGACTTCAGATCACGGGGTGAGGGAGGAGGCTCATTGAGAGAGAAGACCAGTACTATGCTCTGTGGGGCCAGCTCATGAGACCGCAAAGATAATAGCAGCTTTGATGCCAGGCTGGGAATTCTGCCTGCGCTGTTGAGAGCCAGCCGTGTGTTCCACACAGGTGAGTGGCCTGGTCAGATCCTGTTCCTGTGTGCTCCATCCTAGTGGTACCTGGGAGTTGTCATCTCCATGCCTCTCTTTTTTCTGTCCCCACATCTCCAGT
Source organism: Macaca nemestrina (assembly GCF_043159975.1). Taxonomy (NCBI): domain Eukaryota; kingdom Metazoa; phylum Chordata; class Mammalia; order Primates; family Cercopithecidae; genus Macaca; species Macaca nemestrina. The sequence continues at coordinate 51,697,232 of NC_092141.1, read as the reverse complement.
TATCAATCTTTCTATTCCACCCTAAAAATACCGCTTGCCTCTCTCCCTAGTTGTATGTGGCCCCCATTTCCTCATCACTCATCCCTCAAGTGACAAAACTCTTCTCTTAACCTTCAGTCTTGGCCTCCTCTGGTCTACCCTTTCCATGCTGCCAGAGGGATGGTTTTAAGCTGCGCTGGCCATGTTGTTCCCCTGCTCAATACCTGGCAGCAGCCCTGTCGTCTCCCCAGGAAAGCCTGAGCTCCTTGGTGAGGCTGATGAGGCCCTCCCAGGTGCAGGTGCGCTCTCCATGCCTCTGCCTTCTCACGCACTTGGCTTTAGCCATACCAGACTGGATGCCCTTCCTCTCTCTCGGCTCTTTAAAAGGACTGTGTCTTCTGCTTGAAACTCTCCCTTTGTGAACTCCCATAGCCATCCCTCGGCCAACAGACATCTGCGCACATGCCAGCTCCCTCCCTCCCCGACCCAGTCTGTTGGGTTGCGCCTCCCTCCTTCTATTCTCATAGTGCTTGGTGCCCGCTCTGTGCACACAGCCCGGTGCTTTATGGTTACTTTTTGCCTGCCTGTCCATCATGTCACTAGAAGGTGAACTCCTCCCAGTGCCTAGCTCTGTGCCAGGCTCATGATAGGACCCCAGGAAATGTGTGTGGGAGGGATTAGAAGGAGAGAGCTGGAGGGAGGAAAACCCATTTGGAGCCCAGGGCAGCAGCCCAAGCCACCTTCATTTGTCCCGACGATCAAGCTGGTCCCAGAGTTGGCCTCATTCCTCCAGAGGGCGGTACTAAGATTACTGGAAAAAACAACCAGGGGGAAGCTCATTGGTATATAACGACACCAGCTCCCTTCTCCTCGTCCCAGGAGGAAATGATATTTCCATACCTCCTAAACATCCGCCTTCTTTCAGCATCTGCGGAAGCTTGCTTGAATAATGAAAGATAATCAGCAATGGTTGAAATTTCCTATCCTTGGGCAGGTCTTTTTTTCCTACTATATTACGTATTTAAATACATAGACATATTTAACCCCACCTACCTTTTGGGCCAAGTGTTTATGAACTAGGAGACTTGTTCTTCCCCTTAGTTTTGGGGGTACAGTGGTGAGGACCTCTCACTTTTCAGAGCCAGAAACGCAGCTTAAAAATGTGTTCAGATCCTGGCCAGGTGCAGTGGCTCACACCTGTAGTCCCAGCACTTTGGGAGGCCAAGGTGGGCGTATCACCTGCGGTCAGGAGTTCGAGACCAGCCTGGCTAATATGGTGAAACCCCGTTTCTACAAAAAATACAAAAAATTAGCTGGACGTGGTGGCGTGCACCTGTAATCTCAGCTGCTTGGGAGGCTGAGGCAGGAGAATCGCTTGAACCCAGGAGGCAGAGGTTGCAGTGAGCCAAGATTGCGCCATTGCACTCCAGCTTGGGCGACAAGAGCGAAACTCCATATAAAAAAAAAAATGTGTTCAGATCCTGCAAAATGACAGCATATTAGAGCTGGTGGTGTGTAGACGCGGTAAGAGGGAAGATCAGATGTGCGGGCAGAGAGCTCCAAAGTACCCTTCCCATGAGTGCCTCTCGGTTGGAGAGGAAACACACTGCCAGGAGCCAGGCAGTGTCCCAAGGCCTTCACTCTCAGCCCATGCCCAGAGATGCAGCCCCCTCATGCTAATTTATGTGTCATCAGAGTCATTAAGGGTCATTAAGAGCCTTGGGTTCTGGTCGCAGCTCTGTTGCCAACTGGCTGAGTAGACTTCCGCAAGCCACATGGTTTCTGGGACCCAGGTAGCCCTCATCTGCCAAAGAAGGGAGTCAGATGAAATCTCCAAGAGTCTATCCTGCTTCCCAGTTCCATGAGTTTATGAAAGATGCAGGGATGTGGTGTTGGTCGTGGGGTCTGATGGAACTTCTCAAGGGAGAACATGCCCCTAAAGAGGCATGTAGCAGCCGGGGAGGGATGGAAGGGGAGTGAGGACTGGAGACTTTGGGGGTCCAGGAGCAGGTGCTCCCAGCTGCTTGTGGCAAGAGAGGAAGAGAGGGAGACACTGAAGAGAAGAGCAGGTCTGCAAGCAAGGAAGAAGCAGCCAAATGGCCCTGGGGTTCTGACCATGAGCTTTGGAATTCCAGAGTGGCCAGGAGGTTCCTGGCACAGCCAGTCCCTCAGTGGACAGAGCCCGGTGGGGCCAGCTGGTACAGCCCAGCAGCTTTCCCAGAACCTCTGTGGGTTGCATGCCTGGGAGGACTCAACCAGCACTGGCTCCTCTTCTTCTGTCCTCAGAAGCATCTCCATCTTAACTCCTCCCTGGCACATGCAGCTCCTTCTCCATTATTTATCAGTAGCAGCATCCATATTAGCCCACTGTGTGCCAGGCACAGTGCCGGACACTGGTGACCCAGACACTGGCGACCCAGACACTGGCGACCCAGCTATCATATGCTATGCATTCTGGCCACCCCCACGACCTGCCGCCCTTCTAATGCGTGTTTACCTTCGGGTTCTTGGAGAAGGGGAGGTCATAACCCAGCTGGAGTGAGGACCCTGAAGGCTTTTACCTCTGCCCTGTGACCCCTCCACTCAGCAGATGATAAAGACTTTGCTAAGAAACAGGACTTGGGGAGAAAGAAGAAAAGCAACAAAGTGGGTTATTTCTAAGTCCAAGTATCTCTAGGTGTTGTACCTCTGTGGACACTGCAAACTAATGTTTTTGTTATTTGAAGGAAGAAGAATTAGGGTGAGCAGGAGGGTGAAGAGAGGGTGGTTGAAAAGTACAGATGTTGGGCTCTATGAACGACTTATGTTTGCTTTAAATTCTCATAGGAGACTCAAAACTAAGAATGTACCTAATGGTAGCAGGCAGTGGACAAAAGATCACAGACCGTGGCTGTCTCCCAGGGCAAGCTCTTTAGTCTCCCTGATCCTGAATTCCCTCATCTATAAAATGGGGATCATCAAGCCTATCTGGAAGGGTTGCACTAGAGATGCAGGTGAAATTGTGGATGTATGATGCCTGCCACCCAGTAGATGCTAATTCTCCTTTCTCTTGCTTATTTAGCAACAGGCTTCCTTTTAGGCCCCATAGAGACCTCTCCTTTGTTCTCTTAAGTCTAATGTGTTTAGATCTATTGTTGACACCTGATGGAATTTGCCAAGTGTCTTGAGGTGGCTACAGTGCCAAAAGGCTTGTCCTTGGCAGGTACCATGTTTCAGTTTCTCAAATCTCCTCTGGCAAGACTTCTGCAGACATCCTCTAATCAGAGTTTGGGGGCTACTTAAATGATTAGTCCCACTGAAGGTAGACCTCTGCTTTGAAAGCGGCCCTCTGTTGTCCAGGAAGGGCTTGTGCATGCCTTTACAAGAGGTCATGTAAAGCATGGATGGGACAGCAGTTGGGTTGGGTTCACTTGTGTGTCCTAGCTCCCGAAGTAAAGGGACTATCCTTGCCAAAGGAGAAATATTTGGAATAAAATACCATGGCTCATGTTTCAAGATATCATAGGCCCAGAAGCGACCATGATCTTCGTGAGATGCCCTGATGTTTTGTTTCTGTGGGGGCACATCATAAAAGAACTTGGGTTAAACATTTTGGCCTGCTCCTCATTTCCCAGCTCCAATCTTCCAGATTTTCTGAATAGCTGACATGCCTTCTGGGGGGAAATTTTGCATTCTCCGCTTCCTCTACCTCTCTTTCTTCCTCTCTGTTTTTTTCTTTTTTAGCCAGGGGCAGCAGCTTAGTACTTGGAACCTGCCACTTAGAATGGCTCAGACTCCTTGGAGCCAAGGGGCATGCTGGCAGTTTCTGCCAAGCACCTGGCCAGGGTTCCGGGGTGGGCAGGATGGATGGGAGGTGTCACACTGCCCCTCGTGGGCCATTGCCTCACAGCTTGCAGCTGTCCTGGCACTGGGATAAAAGGGCTTATCCTTGAGACCTCAGGAGTGTTTCTGCCAAGCGCTCGCATTGGTCAGTTGATTCGGATTCTCCCGTGGTGGGGAGTTACCTGCTTCTTCCTATGTCTGTTTTCTATTACAAGACCTGGCTAGAGGCCTCTCTGAGAGTGCAGTCAGGCGCAGAGCCCGGCAGAGTCGTTGAAGTAGACAGGTCATGGAGTGAATGAGCGAAGGAACTCTGAGATTCTGGGGTGTTAACTCTTGGAATACCCAGATCCTACATAGCTGCAATTCAGCAGAACATTGACCCTGGCAGCTAGAATACTTTTCAGACTAGCTGAGGTCCTGGAAAGCAGCCCAGGAGGACACTTGGGGCAGAGGCAGCCAGCCTGGAGTTCAGCATTTGTGGCTGATAATAGACCTTGGATAAATAGAATATAGACATGTTACATCTCCGGATGCAGAGTTCCTGCAGCCAGGGGGTCTTGACCTTTGGGGGTCCTCTTTGGGAGGGCCTGGGGTCAGATGGGGGTGAACTTGGGCCCGAGTCCATCAGAGAAAATGTGGAGAGTTGGGGCAGAGACCAATGGCTGCCAATCCTCACTTCCAGTTCCTGCCAATCCTCACTTCCAATTCACGAATCATTGCGCCTTCCTGCAGGAGGATGGCCAGCGCCATAATGATGATGATGATGATTTTTTCAAAGCCTTCATGACTGCTCTAATGACAGGCATATGAAGCCACAGTTTGCCTCCTTCCTGCTCTTCATTCAACCTTTCTAGCCTGGCAGCTTTGCCTCAGTTTTCCTCCCTGGATGATGAATCCACAAGTCTGGCCAGAAGGAAGATGAACATTACTCTGCAAGTCATCATTTTGTACTTTTAAAACTTATTTTCTTTCTCTGAGTTCTGTATTAGTGTTGTAATTTGCTCCTGATACCACCTAAATCGTTTGTGATTAAAGCTTTTCTACCTTTTTTTTGTTTAAAAAAAAACAAAACAGATTTGCTGCCTGGAGTTCACGTATTAACAAAGATGAAAAAGATAGTGTCTGACTTATAATGTACTGAATTGCTTAAGTCTTTCATTTGTAATTCTCGACAGTATTCCTCTAGTAAAGCGAGACATCGTTCTGTTGTCGGGGTCTCAGTAATCCCCATGAAAAATGGGGGAAGGATTTGTGAGACATTCTGCATGAGTACTGAAGGTGATGGACAAGTAAAAATCAGGACAATGTAAATTACTCAGTATCTTTCTTCCCCACAATTATTTTCACTGTGACATTACTATATTGGTAAGTCCTCTGGGTCCCTTTAAGGTCAAGAAATCAGGAGATAAAAACCTTGTAGCATTTGACCTGATCAATACTGAGGGTTCTCAAATAGATATCGAAGTCTTTGGCAGCTGATGCTGGATGGGCAAGGGAAAAACATAGTTTTTGATAGGTATTGCAGAAATTTCAGCAGCTGCTGATTACATGGGGCCTCTTTCCCATGTGTCTGATGTGCGGTGTGCCAGTCTGGGGAGGAGTGAGGGACCTCCATTTGGGTTCTCAGTTTTTGTTGTTGTTGGTGTTTGAGATGGAGTTTTGCTCTTGTTGCCCAGGCTGGAGTGCAATGGCACGATCTCAACCTCCACCTCCCGGGTTCAAGCGATTCTCCTGCCTCAGCCTCCCGAGTAGCTGGGATTACAGGCACCCGCCACCACACCCAGTTGATTTTTGTATTTTAGTCGAGACGGTGTTTCACCATGTTGGCCAGGCTGGTCTCAAACTCCTGACCTCAGGTGATCCACCTGACTTTGCCTCCCAAAGTGTTGGGATTATAGGCGTGAGTCACCACATCCAGCCTGGGTTCTCAGTCTTTTGTGGAATATCTTTGTTCTTCCTCCATTTTCCATCGGTTTTCCACTTTGGGGAGATGAGAATTCATTAAAACAGAGTGAGCCAGTGTAGGATGGGGTAGGGAAATGAAGCCCACTGTAAACTCTGTGGGTGCTGAGAAACCTCAGGCTCCTAGGTAAAAGGAGAAAATCCAAGGTGATTTTCCAGACACTGCTCAACTGTGCCACTAGAATTCTGAGTTCTGGCCAGTGGGCTCTAAAGGTCAGGTAGGCACCTTGGAGACCTGAGGAGCAACCATCTTTGCTTCATATTCTACCTGTGGTTGCTTTTCAGCAGTTTTGGGAATGGGAGCTTCAGGGCCTTTTATGTCCTTTGCATTGTCTGAAGAAAGGTAAAAGGAGCGATTGCTGTTACACTAGGGATTTCTGATCTGTCTCATGATAAAATCTGGTTGCATAGTTGATCTTCAGCAAAAGAGGAAGTGATTAATGAAATTGCTGTCCTCATCTGCCACCTCCCCATCCTTTTATTCTTTGGTTTTTAAGTGTGGTGAAAATATCAATAAAGAGGCTGGCCATTCTGGTCCCAGTCAATGAACACTTGCCATGGGATAGTCCTTGCCCGGTGGAGATCCAGCCCACACGGGCACCGTTGCATTGCCTGTGGGTCATAATGTTTTAAGGAAATTCTATTCAGTTGCCCTCTGAGTCCCTCCAACTAGATGAAGGCATTCCAGATCACAGGGGAGGCGGGAAACAGTCTTGAGCTGCGGGTTGATCTTGTCTCCTAGTCACAAGAAAGAATATTAGAGATCGGATCATCTCATCTGCCTGTGGTCATTATTACTAAAACCTTCTTCAGCGGCCCAAACCGCAGTAGGAGGTACGCCCTGCTCTTCCTCCTCTTGGGGCCATTTTCATGTGGGCGTGAAAATGATTGACAGGCTGTGAAGTATCTGTCCCAGCATCACCCAACACTGAGGTAGGCAGAGCAGGTAAAGTTTTAATTCCCATGATACAGATGAAAAAACTGGCCCTGTGCAGAAGTTAAGTGGTTTGCATGAGCCTGGGAGCTGGCACTGCAGGACAAGTCTACCTGCTACAGACGAAGTGCTCTTGGCCCCTCGGGGTTCTGCCTCTGGTCACTCTCTACATAGCAGAAGCTCCACTGGCTCTTTTGTCTTCACAACCACTGGGTGCGATAAGGCAGTGAGGGTTATGACGATACCCGTTTTCACAGATAAGGAAACAAGGCTCAGAGAGGTTAAACAACAGAGTCCTAATTCCTCTTGTTGGACAATTCATTTTGTTATATTTCATTCCCACCCTCTGCGGTACGGGAGACGCATTAAAATATAGTATCCTGATTTTTAAAGAGAAGGTAACATTAAGGCCAGGAGGTTTGTGATATGCCCAAGTTCACTGTGGGCTTCTGGACTCCCATGCCCAGCAGCCTCCATGATGCAGAAGTGTCCCACAAGAGCCTAGTGTTTTGATTCTTTTTTGGTGCCAGGAGACAGACTATGGACCTGGAGTGGGTTTGGGGGCTGGAGAAGTAGAGGAGGTGGAGTTTCTAGCAGAGGCGTATATTGTGGTGGTAATAAGACCAATAACTACATAAGGACCTGCGTTTGGTCTTAGCAGTGAAAATTGCATCTTTAGCCTTATAGGGAATGTTGTTTTCGTCCATAAAATAACCTGCTTTGAGCACCTCTGTTGTGCTGGGCACCATTCCAGTTGCTTTTGCATCTGCTCTTTAATTTAATCCTCTCAGCAATGCTAGGAAGTAGGTATCTGCCTCTTTTTTCCTCAGTTGAGGAACTGAGGCTCGGTGAGTTGAAGAAACTTGTCCCGGACCACACACCTGGTCCATGGCCGTGCCACGTGGTCATTCAGCAAACGCTGAACACATGCTGTGTGCCAGGTACCATGCCGGGCACCAGGGATAAATCAGTGAACAGAACAGAAACAAATCCCGGTCATGACAGAACTCAAGTGGAGAGACATAGGATAAACAGCAAATATACCAAAAAAGAAAATTACATAGCACAATTAGAAAATGGTAGGAGCCACTTAAATAAAACAACAGTGAAACACAGTGTAAAGGAGATTAGGAAGTACCTGGAGTGGGTTGTAATTTTACATCAGCTGGCCAGGCTGGGCCGCAGGGAGAGGGCTTGGAGGAGGTGAGGGAGTGAGCCCTACAAGATGTCTGACCTGACACTGTCTCCTCAGAAAGAAAGGGAAGCCCAGCAAGTGGGAATGACTTGGCCAAGGTTACCCACTGAGTTAATGTCCAAACTGGGTCAAGAACCGAGGGATCCTCACAGCTGCCTTAGAAAGCTTCACATGGGCCCGGCATGGTGGTTCACGCCCATAATCCCAGCATTTTGGGAGGCCGGGGCGGGTGGATAACCTGAGGTCAGGAGTTCGAGACCAGCCTGACCAACATGGCAAAACCCTGTTTCTACTAAAAATACAAAAATTACCTGGGCGTGGTGGCGCACGCCTATAATCCCAGCTACTCAGGAGGCTGAGGCAGGAGAATCACTTGAACCCAGCAGGCAGGGGTTGTAGTGAGCCGAGATTGCACCACTGCACTCCAGCCTGGGTGACAGAGCGAGACTCCGTCTCAAAACAAAACAAAACAAAACAAAAAAAAGAAAGCTTTACTTGGCTTCTCTCTATCCTCTGAACATCTCTGACCTGGCTCTCTTGTTAAGTCAGTCTCTGTGTCCAAGTCTCCATGTCTGCCTTCCAGCCTCTTCCGCAGCCTTCAACCCTTGTGGCATTGATTCCTGGTGCTCCCACTCTAGCCCCTAAACCTTCTCTGTCCTCAAAAGTCCCATATGTCTTCTCTCTTCAGATAAACATACATCTCTTCACCCCAGCATCCCAGCGCCCTGAGTGAGGAATTAATGCTTTTTTATTTGAAGAGATCGGCTGCTGTCATTTTTGATATCTTCTGTTTTTGTATGCGGGAACGCAGAGCACAATTAGAATACAGTTATATATCCTCATAGTTATTAAAGCTTGGATTAACATGACATAAAGTTTTGTCTAGGGAGTCTTTTGCTATGGCTCAGGGAGCATTTTTTGTGACAGTAATAGGCTACAGTTAATATACTTGAATGATACTAGAATCTGTGTTATAAGGCAGAACAAAAGGGGTTTATCTGAAGCTGAATTACAAAGGTGGAATTATCACTGCGAATGATCCACAGAGATCTGGGGCTTAATTATTGTCGCTTGTGTCATTTCGGCATAATACGGGTAGTTACCGGAGCAGAGCAGAAGTGCGGGAGGGCCAGCCTGTCAATCACCCGGTGGATGCCAGGACTCCCACCCCTTACGCTTAGCACCACGCTGGCCGTGTGCCCTATGGAGCCATGGGAATGGATCCCTTTGGTCATCTGTGGCTACGTGGTACTTTCAGGTTTTTTAATGTTTTAATGACTCCCCTGTCCTACCTCCAGCCTAGTCTCCCTCTCCCCATTTAGGTCATTTGCCCTCTTGGCCCCGTCAAACCTTCCAGGAGGCTGATGAACGGTCTCATACACCGATGGCATTTTCTCAGCCCGGTGAGGCCACCACCACCTTTCAGAGCCTAATTGTTTTGACAAGCGGAGGAGGCAAGCTAATGTGCTCTGTCAGCCATTTGGTCACATTTGGTCAAAGCCAGGTGTCTGGTTGCAAATAGGTGCACTCAGGTAAACCACATCCCCCTGTGCTCCGGGAGGACAGATCGCGCAGGAGGCGGGAGTGCTGCGCGCAGCCCTTCCCCATCCCTGGCTCCAGCGCGCTCATTCTCCTCCCTACTCCCAGTCAAGTCCAAGGGTGAAGGATGGAAACAAGACAGTTCAGCACCTGAACAGGGCAGGGCATCCAAAGGCTTTTAGAAATGCTGTTAGATTTATAGGGACCATCATCCTCTTCTTACTATTTTTATTATCATTTTTCATTATCCACCTGCCAGGTATACAATTACAACTTGTTTTGTTGGTGGCTAAATTCAGCTGTCCTCCTCGCCTTACTGTTAACCAAGAGAAGTATGGCCATTTTAAATGGCCAAAGTGTTTCTATTGGACCCTTTAACTTTTTTTTTTGAGATGGAGTTTCACTCTTGTTGCCCAGTCTGGAGTGCAATGGTGCAATCTCAGCTCACTGCAACCTCTGCCTCCCGAGTTCAAGCGATTCTCCTGCTTCGCCTCCCGAGTAGCTGGGATTAAAGGTGCCTGCCACCACGCCCAGCTAATTTTTGTATTTTTTGTAGAGTCAGGGTTTCACCACATTGGCCAGGCTAGTCTCAACCCCTGACCTCAGGTGATCCACCTGCCTCAGCCTCCCAAAGTGCTCGGATTACAGGCATGAGCCACCGCACCCAGCCTATTGGACCCTTTTAAATGTGGCTTTTTCTGCCAAACTTGTTTTCTGAGAGGTCATTGCGCTGGTGCTTTTTGAAAAGCTACTCTGAGTGTAAAGCGAGGAAAGGGAACAGGTCTTTGGCAGGCGGCTGTGTGTGGCGGGAAGTGAACCGGGAAGGTGCTGGGTGTGGTCTCCTCCCACCCTCCAGCAGTGCTAGGGAGCTGCACTTGTTTGGGAACAGAGAGGTTCAGGAACGTCGAGTCTTTGTCAGGTTTATGTGGCTGGAAAATCAAAAAGACAACTACGTCTTTCTACGTCTGAAGGCCATGTTTTTCAGCTAGACCTGTACCTTTTTTTAAAGTATGGTCTTCTAAATACCTCGTCAGAGATGACTTTGGACCCTTATCCAAAATGAAGATTCCTGGGCCCCACCCCAGAACGACTGAAACACGCTCGCTGAAGGGGCAAGCAGCTTGGGCTGGGCATTTAACAAGTCACCAGGTGTGACGGATGCACACACAGGTAGTTGGGGGCCACTGCACTGTCCGGACAAGCTGACGACAGCTCCAGCCCTGGTGTTCCCATGGAGGCCTAGGGATTCGTTTGAACACCACATGTCCCCAAATACTCTTCATACCAAGAGAGCTGGTCCTTGGTACATTATACCCTACTGGGCTGGGGTAACAGAAAGTGGGAGGAATGACCTCAAATTAAATGAGAGCCAAAGGGAACATGTGGGATTTTCTTCATATCTCCCATTTAATAAATGAGAGAACTGAGCCTGCAAGTGAGAGAATTCCGTGCTGAAGGACATACGTTCAACACAGCAGATCTGGGCCTAGTAGCTGTTACCCCAGCTACCCTTAAAAAGTAAATATCCATCACCAATTGCCTTCTTATTGCTGCGATGATTTAAAAGAAGAGTTGGTTTTAATTAGAATAAACGTGGTATTTTTCTTGCTGCAACAAGGCCTTCAAACGGGGAAAAAAATCTCAATACCCCAATTATGCCAAAGCATTCCCAGTCCTATCCAGGAGTAATTAAAAAATACAGCTGACGCTTGTTCTCTTGCTTGTTTTTAAATGAATAGCTAAGTATCTGTCAAGATGATGAGGGCCTAGGCTGCTGACGGCTTTACCATCTCAGTTTGCTCCCAGGAACCACAGAGATGAGAACACGAAAGTTGTTGTTTTGAACTGTGAGGCACCTGGCTACCCCAGGCACACGCATTTTGTGGTTGGTGGAGATCGTCTCCCCAATCCCAGTACCAAAAGGTGGGATGGAAGGCCAGGCTTCATGTCCACATTCTTATGCTTGGAACACATCGCTTCTTTCCCCATGGGCAGCTGAAGTGGCTTCTTCCGGTGCTGTGCAGGGAACTCAGCTTCTCTGCAGTACCCAGCGTGTTTTGAGGATCGTTGGGTAGAATTAGCTTGGCTTTGTTGGGGGAAATCCCCTAGTTGCAATTCACTTTTTAATTAGTTCATGGAACCTTTATTTCTAAAAGATGCCGCCAAGTGAATTGAGAAGTCATTTTACATATTGACACCATCCATTTGGTGACAATTGACTTTTTTCCCTCAAGCTAAGGGCAAAGCCAGACACAGTGGCTAATGCCTGTAATCCCAGCACTTTGGGAGGCCAAGGCGGGTGGATCATCTGAGGTAAGGAGTTCGAGATCAGCCTGGCCAACAAGGCACAACCCCCTCTATACTAAAAATACAAAAATTAGCCAGGTGTGGTGGTGCATGCCTGTGATCCCAGCAACTCGGGAGGCTGAGGCAGGAGAATTGCTTGAACCCGGGAGGTGGCGGTTGCAGTAAGCTGAGATTGTGCCACTGCACTCCAACCTGGGCAACAGAGTGAGACTCTGTCTTAAAAAAATAAAAGAAAGGCAGCTAAGGGCAATTCTGTATGCATTCTTCTCACCCCACCCACAACACACATACTTTTCTAAAGACAAAATCAAGGGCAGACTTGAAAAGGAAATAATCATAAAAGTTATGATAGCATTTGGAGTTCTTAATATTTACCCATCAGTTTACAGCATGTTTTTATATATGTGGTGTTCCAGTTATCTATTGATGCATAACAAATCACCCAAAAACTTGTTGGCTTACAACAACGGCAATCATTATGTTATTTCTCGTGGTTTCTATGGAGCAGGAATTTGGGCGGGACTCAGCTGAGTGGTTCAGGCTGGGAGCATCTCATGAGGTTGCAGTCAGACATGAGGTTGCAGTTCTAGTGGCTGTAACTAGCACAACAGGGGCTGACCAAGCATCTCTCTCCAAGGGATCTCAGGACTTCTCCCCATGGTGTTTCTGCATGAGCTGGTTTGAGCTTCTTTACATCATGGCTGCCTCAGGCAGTCAGACTCCTTATACAGCAGCTTAGGGCTGGAGCACCAATGTTTCCACAGACAAGGCAGAAGCGTGTTCACTTTTTTTTTTCTTTTTACCTAACCTCAAAGGTCAAACAACACAAGTGAGTCTCAAATTCTCAACTAGAATGAAGGGGAGGGGACATAGAGCTCACCTCTGGATTGGAGGCGTATTGAGCTCCTATCATAGAGAGCATGTGGCATCGGGGAGATATTATGGAAATACCTTAGGAGAATGCAGTCTGCCACATGTGGTCACTCTCAGACACGCTCAGGAGGGGTAGGCGGTCTTATTATCCCCATTTTACAAACTGGAAACTCAAAGCCAGAGAGGCGAAGTAATTCGCCTGCGGTCACTCAGATCCTAAGTGGATATTAGAACTCATATCCTGAGGGATGTGAGGAAAGGGGAAAGAAGGCAGCACCAATTAGCTTGTCCAGGTGACATTTGGGGGCAGGTGGGACTTGGTGGCTCTATACCTCAGATCTCTCTTTGGCGCTGTATGAAATGAGTTGTGGTTTTTTTTTTCTCTCTCTCTCTCTTTCATATAGACTCTTGGGTGCAGGGAGGCAAGAGCCAGGTGGAGTGGACTGGTAAGAGGAGGAGCGAGCTCTGGAGGAAGACGGTGGACAGTTGCCCGCTTGGTCGAGCAGCTGATTTTTTACAACCACTGTCAGGAGAGGAAGGGCCACCCGGGTCTGTAGGTTGTGTGTGTTGACCAGACTTTACCCAGAGCACTGTCCTGTCTCTTCTGAAGACCAGGGCACTCAATGAAGGACAAGTCCAACTGTGGCCTTTAAATTAGAAGACTAGCCAGGTGCGGTGGCTCACACCTGTTATCACAGCGTTTTGGGAGGCTGAGCCAGGCCAATTGTTTGAGCTCAGGAGTTTGAGGCCACCCTGTCTCTACCAAAAAAAAAAAAAAAAAAAATTAGCTGGGGCATGGTGGCGTGTACCTGTAGTCCCAGCTACTTGGGAGGCTGAGGTGGGAGGATCATTTGAGTCCAGGAGGTCAAGACTGCAGTGAGTTATGACTGTGCCACTGCAGTACAGCCTGGGTGACAAAGTGAGACCCTGTCTCAAAAAACAGAAAAAAAAATCACCAATATGATTAATAATAATAATAGCAGCATCAAGAGCCTGTATTTCCTGTGTGTTTCCATGTGTGTAAATGCTCTGTCACACCATCTCATTTCACCTCATTTCATTCCCCCATAAAGAACATTCTGTTAACTGGGGTTCAGAGGGTAACTTGTTCTACCACTCGCCCAAGATCACCGTGTGGTTCCTGAGTGTAAGGTGTGAAGCCGAGTCTCTGTGGCCCTGGGGCCCGAGCCCTCAACTACCCTGGTAGGGTCCAAGCTGAGCACTGCAGGGCCTTAGTCTAGAGGAACGGCTTGACTAAGGACATCTGCAAGAGAGTTTGCTGTGTTGAGCTGAGCCCCTCTGCCAGACGTGTCAAAACAAATGCTTTTGTGTGTTTACTGCCTCACACGCTCAGCCAGAAGCTCCTGTTTTATCATCTGCTTTAGACTGAGGGGAAGAGCCTTCATCAATAAGGACCTGACTCACTCTTCATCCCATAGCCCTGGGCCAGGCCCTGTTAGCTCTTAAGAAGGCAGCTTAGCCCTCAAGAGTGGTCCTGCCTCCAAGCTGCCCCCACCCCAGCCCTGTAGGTCTGTGCACAGAATATTGTTAGATTGATTTTTCCAAGTCATCTCTCTCAGTGCCTAAAACAGATTCTGGCATGCTCAGGGAAGTTCTTTAGAATGACCAAATGAACAGTACATGTTCTGATTCATCTCCCCTCACTACTGTCAGGGTGAAACCAAGTTCAGCCATTGGCAATGAGACAGACCTAGAATAGCCCCCGCTCCTGGAGATTTTATTCACAGACCCTTCAGGAGAGCCTGCCCTTATAGACACAGTCATTACATGTCTTGGGTTTTTCAGGAAGATTTAGATTTTCTGTGTCAGATGATATATTTAAGATAACTCCAGTCACTGTGTAGCCCTGCAGGACAACGATTTATTACAGGTCTATTTCAATTTTTGAAACTTACAGTAGAGACAGTTGCTAAGTTCAAGCCCTCAGAGCTCACCTCCGGGTTGCATAGCCAGTTTCTAGGAGGGTCCTGGGTTTCAAGAGCAGGAGATTCCCCTCATCCTCCACTCCTGGGGTATAGGCAGATACAGAGTACAAGGTTCAGAAGGGCCCACCAGCAATGTGGGGCTCTCCAAGGGTCTTTTAGGAAGGAGACCCCAGGGGAGAGAGAATGAGTTGGGGCAACCAATAGGAAAAGGGCTAAGAATCACGTTAACATTTATGAAATGGTCCACTTGCACCTGGCATTTCACACTTGACACCTGGTTCTTTACCACATTAAAAGATGGGTTTAACTTTTCTCATCTTACAGGTGATGTGGTGCAGAGTTTAAGAGCATGGGCTCTGGGGTCCACTGTTGGGTTTAAATCCAGGTTCTTCTCCTCATAAGCAGGATGAATTTAGCCAAATTGCTCAGCCCTCTGGATTTCAGTTTCCTCACTGATACATGGAGATGATGATAATAGTGCCTCCTTTGAAGGTCTAATGTGTGAATTGAACTAGATAGCTTTGTGAAATGCCCGGCATAGTGTCAGATCTACAGTAATTGAGTATAAGAATTAGCTGCTATTATTATTGTTGTTGTTTGAGGGATACAGACAGGGATGACGAAGGTGACTCTGAGATATATTAAATCACCACTCATCATTCTGCCATGCAGGAAGGTCTGGGTTGTAGATTTAAGCCTTCTAGCATCTAATGCTGGGTCACTACTGTGATCAGAGGTCCTGATGAGGCTGTGTGTGTGTGTGCGTGTAGAGGCGCATGTATTGGGAGCCGGCCACCCTCCCTTCCCCAGCACCATTACATACCCAAGCTCTACTCTCACCTTACAGCCCACCCTCCATGGCCCCAAAGTGGTCTTGGGAGCAGATGCACAGCTGGTAGATTGGGTCTGGGCTCTGGCTTGCTCACCAAGCCCTGAACTTCTGTTTATGACTAATTGCTTTGTTTGTTCTGTATGAGACAATTTTTTTTTTTCAGTGATTTACTCCTCTTTGTAATTAGGTGTAGTGATTAGAATCTTGTTCCTATTACAATGGAGTTTTCCTTTTAATTCATGCACATTCTCCAGGCCTATCTCCGTCTGTTCCATTGATTGTCCCCAATTGGCTTTTCCCAAGCTATCATATAAATCACAGTTCAGGGGTGACTTAGAGACTGATGTGAGTCCAAGGAATGAAAGAGAGCTGATGGGGAGTTTTGTTATATTCAGCTATGCAATAGTGATACATACTTAAGGATGAAGTCTCAATAAATCAGGGCACAAGGAGTTGGCAAATTAGTAAGTGTTCTTTACTATATCTTCTGCATGTACTTTTTTTTAAATTAAAAGTATCATTACACACACATATACATTTTGCTAGGAAAAGGTCTGAAAAATAAACACTGAAATGTTAACAGTGGGTGATTTGTATTTTCTTCTCTTTGCTCATAGGCAGTTTCTGCCATGTATATATAATACATGTATTAAAAAATAAGAGGTTTTGCAAGCCCTCCTTTATAACAGAAACAGCACATTTGTCAGCTAGCCCAAGGCCACTGCACACATCAGCAAAAGACTCCAGGTCTTTAAAGTCCCAGAGCAATTGCTCAGTCCCCAGAGCTGCCGTTCGTCCGTCAATCAGTTAAAACATAGTCACTGAGTCTTGGGTCTGGGGTGAGGGGCAGAGAAGGCATAAGATGCGGTTCGTGTTCACGGGCGCTTATGATTTAGGAAGTGACTTGTTTTTTGTTTTGTTTTTTGTTTTGAGACAGAGTTTTGCTCTTCTTGCCCAGGCTGGAATGCAATGGCACAATCTTGGCTCACCGCAACCTGTCTCCTGGTTTCAAGCGATTCTCCTGCCTCAGCCTCCCGAGTAGCCGGGATTACAGGCATGCACCATCACAACTGGCTAATTTTGTATCTTTTTAATTAAAAAAAAATTTTTTTTTTTTAGTAGAGACAGAGTTTCTCCATGTTAGTCAGGCTGGTCTCGAACTCCCGACCTCAGGTGATCCACCCACCTCGGCCTCCCAGAGTGCTGGGATTACAAGCGTGAGCCACTGCACCAACTTTTTAGTTGTTGTTGTTGAGACAGTCTCACTGTTGTCCAGGCTGGAGTACAGTGGCGCAATCTCGGCTCACGACAACCTCCGCCTCCCAGGTTCAAGCGATTCTTCTGCCTCAACCTCCCGAGTAGCTGGGACTACAGGCGTGCGCCACCATGCCCAGCTAATTTTTGTATTTTTACTAGAGACGGGGTTTCACCATGTTGGTCAGGCTGGTCTTGAACTCCTGACCTCATGATCCACCCCCTCAGCCTCCCAGAGTGCTGGGATTACAGGCGTGAGCCACCGCACCCGGCCAGGAGAGAGGTTTTTGACAGAAACTTTCTCCCTGACCATGGCTCTGACCTCTCGAATTCCCCAGACTTTGGTTTCTCCTCCCCGGATCCTCCTCCTTCATGATGCCGTGAAGGTGACCAGTGCCAGGGCGTTGCCCTCTCGGTTCTGCCTCTTCCTGCAGGGCACTCTCCCTTCCCGTGGTCTCCCATCCAGCCTCCTTGTTGCTAGCTCTTGAGGCTGTGTGCCCTCCCATTATGACCTCACAAGACAGCCCCCGGGAATCTCCTCATGCCTTTCCTGCAGTTTTCCCTTCTGTGGAACACGGACAAAGGCATGTTCTTCCTAAGTAAAGGGGCTGGAGAGAATTCAGTGGAATGACTGACCGGTGGACTCGACCGGGGGTGTGCGTCTGAGGGGACCTAGATGTGATGTTGGAAGGCAGGGTAACTTGCCTCGAACCATGAGTGCTTGGATGTTTCCCTGTGGGCAGTCAGAGGCATGAAAGGTTTGCAGTGATCCATCAGGAAAAGTAACCGGGTCACAGTCAGTGATGCCAGGAAGGAGGCCATCTTGTGTTAGGTCACAACTTAAGGTTCTGAAGCAAAGAGAGTTGTAGGAAAAGTGGCCAGGCATGATGGTTCACGCCTGTAATCCCTGAACTTTGGAAGGCCAAGGCAGGTGGATCAGCTGAGGTCAGGAATTCGAGACTAGCCTGGCCAATATGGTGAAACCCTGACTCTACTAAAAATACAAAAAATTAGCCAGGCAGGTGGCGGGCGACTGTAATCCCAACGATTAGGGAGTCTGAGGCAGGAGAATTGCTTGAATCCAGGAGATAGAGGTTGCAGTGAGCCGAGATCACGCCATTGCACTCCAGCCTGAGCAACAAGAGTAAAACTCCATCTAAAAAAAGAAAAAGTAAGGAAAGGGGAGAATGGGGGTCCCATCAAAGGAAGAAATAATAGAATGGGATGGGGTAGCTTGGAAGAGGGAGGACCGAGCAAGAGCGTAAAGCTTGCAACTGCGGGAGGTTGGGGTCACTGGTGGAAATGGAGTCTAGGGGAAGGTGTGTATGTCACTGTTAAGATGTACTGGGGTTGGAGGTCCCAGAATATCCACATCATGGGAAACCAACAGCAGAGAAGTGAGGCTGGTGCTCTGGGGACAGGCCTGGCAGCAGAGCACAGAGAGGCCATGGCTTTTCTTGCCACCTTCTTGCATAGGGGAGAGAGCTCAGATGGAGAGGATAGGGGCCATGGATCAGGTAGGGTGAATGACACCCTCGAGATTTATGGGGTGGGAGAAGAAAAGGGAGCCAGAGAGAGTTACAGAGAGGTGGATAGAGAACCTGGGGCCTAGAAACCCCCAGAGCAAGAATGGACATAAGGGAAGGTTGGGAGTATATTCTTACTTCCCAAGGAAGGTTGGTATATTCTTACGTTTTCCTTGACGTGTTTTCCTATTTAATAAAAAGGGGTGGGGCCTTCCAGACTTACTGAACAAATTAACAAGGAAAACTCCCATGCCTAACATATTCAGGTATTCCTTGCTTTTAAAAAGAATGCCTCGCCAGAGTTGCTTAAGCAGAAATGTGTACAACTTGGTAGGCTATTCACTCTTTTGCCAGGGGAGTAAAAACCTAGAGAGAATGAAATTTCAGGTTAAAGCCATGCCAGTGGTTATTTGGTATGACCGAGTGGCATCTTGGTTTGGGGTGCGGGGGGTTACATATATATTCAAGTTAGTATGTAAGTCGGGGTGGAGTCGGAGGACAAAGTGAAAAGCGTATGGGCAATAAAATCAGTTTCTCTGAAATTCTGTGGCTGTAGATTTCTTTCTCTGGAACCAAAGAGAAACTTTAATGAGTTTTCCTTTGCAGGTAAAGCACAGTTTTATTCTGTAGCTGAGACTTCTCTAAATAAAGCAGCCTTCCTTCTACCTCCACTGCTCAGGCTCTTCTTTCCTGATGGCCCCCTCCAGACTCTCTTTAAAATAGACTTTCATGCATGAGGAAGCATCATAATGTAATACTCGTCTTATCTCCACACTTGCCCAGCAGGCACTTACAAAAGGACAGTGGGCAAACCTTAGAAATCTCCGTGGCAAGCGGAGGTGCGACGTTTTCTTTAGAGACGTCCTCACCTAGGTCTGTCCAGGACGGGACCCTGACGGGCCAATTAGCCATGATCAGAGTTTCCCTGCTGTGGCCCTTTCTCTTTGAAAGGCATGGGCTCATCTTCCTTTACATTTCCAAGGTTCTCCACTTGTCTCCCTCATGATAAACAGTGTAAGGCGGGGTGTCTGAAGGACTCGGGGAAAACCTGTGGGGTTATTATGGCTCATTTGATAGATGAGAGGGATCTGTAATTTTCCGTGGTGTATTTGTATGCACAGAGATGTGATAAAGATGGCTTGTAGCCTCTTTCATTTTCCAGATGTCTCACAAGTGGATAAACATCGCTTCTTTCTCTGGCTGTGGGTCTGCTCTTTCTGGTGTGCTCCTGATGCCATGTTCCCTGGGAACGTTCGCAGTCATCTCTCCGTCCCTGAGAACAGCCATTTTGCCTTGGCAGGTCTTCCCTGGCCTTCCAAAGGAGTGGGGAGAAGGCTCCTGTCGGAGGAGGCCATGGGAGTGCAGGGGCTCTGCCTCATCTTCCAGAACCATTCGAACATCTGGATGTGTTTAGCCCGTTTGATTCGAGTTGAGCAAATCTGGAGCTTGCTTTTTGTGCCTGTTGAAGGGCAAACCTTCCTGTGTCTTCCTCCACGTACAGATTGTGGGGACAGCGAGGGTTAGACAGGGCACCTTGGGAGGGGAAGGACTTAAATCTCATGAAGACAGATTTCTGACCGTTAAGAATTGCCTGGAAATGGCGTGTATGTTGGGGTCACGGAGGATCTGTAGGGCGATTTTCAAGCCAGTGCAAGCCCAGCCCAGACTCACAAACCTCCCTGCTGCTTGGTAAACATATCTTAAAGATGCTAATTTTGTTGTACATTGACATGGTGAATGTTTTCCTAGCATTGAATCCATAATGTATTTGGTATGAAGCTATAAAAAATCCTTTCTTATTTCCCTCCCTTTTATTTTACCTCCAAGATTTTTTAAATGAAGAATTTGTTTTTCTCAATCTATCTCTGTTTCTGTGTGTGTGTGTGTGTGTGTGTGTGTGTGTGTGTGTGTGTGTGTGTGTGTAAGGGGGAGGGTGTCAATCTCTTCCCATTGATTTTTGTCTCCGTGTGTGTGTGTGTGTGTGTGTGTGTCTGTGTCTGTGTGTGTGTGTCTCCCTCCCCAACCCCGCCAATGACTAAGAAGCATTGAGAACCGGGCTTTTTCCTGCAGATGCAGTGTGTCTTCTTCAAAGTGGGAGTCTGTGTACTTCTTCCAAAGATCCTGCCTTTGCTCTGCGCAGTTTCAAAGTGTTCACTGTGAACTCATATTCAGACTCTAGCATTTTCTTCTGAATATCCTCACTGGTGATAAATCTTTGGCCTTTGAAAGTGGATGTGATTTTTGGAAACCATTGCCAGTCTTGGTTCCAAATGACTTGTGGCCAAGATTGATTATGCTGTTTTTGGACCAAAATGCAGTAGGACTATAAAATAATGACTAGTTGTTTTGCATGAGTTGGGAACTGACTAGAAGGGAATTCCCCACCCCCTGACCCCCCCCCCACCCCCACCACAGTTTCAAGGAAATATTTCAAGTCTCAGTGAATAAAGACAGGGCCTTCCATGGTGACTTCTTTGAAGGGGATGATGACCCTATCAAGTCCACTCTGGTGTATTCGTCTATCCAACAACAAAACAGAGGTTGTATTTATTTCTTCTTTTAAATTTGTAGAGATGGGTTTTGCTGTATTGCCCAGACTGGTCTCGATCTCCTGGCCTCAAGCAGTCCTCCCACCTCAGCCTCCCAAAGTCCTGGGATGATAGGTGTGAGCCGCCATGCCCGGCTTGCTGCATTTTCTTTTTAATCCTTGCTGTGCATTAGATGTGGGACCAAGCCAGCTGATGCTAGATAAAGGGCCAGGGTCGTTTATGAGTTAGTGTTTAGTGAAGACTTACTTCAGAGCGCAGCAGAAGTAGGCATTACCCTTTTAAAACTCCTGCTGCAGGTCAGCGGCAGCTGTGTCTGGGAGCTCGGGGCCAGGACAGGGGAAAGCCATCCGGAGTGCTTCGTCACCCATTCCCTTGCCTGTGGCCAGCTATTCTCTGGCAGCTCTGGACAGGCCATTCTGCATTGATCTGAGACCCCCACCTCGATGCCACACACTGCAACCGTACTACTCCTTCCTCTGGTGCTGCCGTCCAGCACAGACTTCCCGGACCTCCGGCCCCCACCGGGCACAGAATTTGAGGCATCTACACTGACAGCCCTTTCTTTCCCTGTCCTGCCCACAGGAAAATTAACCCATTTTCTTCACTAATAAAGTGAAGACTCAAATGACAGGAACCTTAAATCTCATTTTAAAGTGATAAATACAAAATGCATTTGAAGGCTGAAGTTTGGGGTGCTCCAAATAGCTTAAAAGGTTTGATGCTGGCTGGGAGGAAGTCTGGAAGTGTTTCTTTCAGGGAGCAAAGAAAAGCCACACCACGGGACATACGCCCCTCTTTGGAAGGCCTCCTCCAAAGCCTGTAGTTTGCCCCCAGAAAGTGATGTTTTGGTTCCGATGCCATCAGATGTGTGGGATTGGCAAGACATGGGAAACAGAGTGCAGCTCCCAGATCTGCGCAGAGTGCAGCTCACAGATACGTGTGTGAGCCCGGCAGGCCTGGCCAAGGGGAGGTGGACCTGGGAGATGTAGGGCACCTGCTGATGGCAGACAGTGGGAGAGGCTTGCACCTGGCTGGACAAAGTGCTGAAGGAACGTGTTCTTGCACATGTTCATGTACCCGTGGTCAGAGGCCACAAGGCTGTTCCAGGATCCATTCATTAGAATAGAGTCCTCAAGTCCTAAAGTACCGTGTCATCTTCAGTGAAAAATGCTTTCTGTGGTCCAAGTGAGAGGATCCCTGAGTCTGATCAGCATCGAGTCATTGCAGAAACCCACAGGGATCCTGGGGCAGCCCTGCCTCCGTCTTCCCAGTCTGAGAGATGGGGCAAAGTGCTGCTTCTCAAGGGTGTTGAGGATTAATGAGCTGACATTTAAAAACTGCTTGGGAGACGAATTGGAAGTGCTAAGTATTACTATTTCATGTGGAAGTCTGAAAATAACTGCGCCGAAGTGTTCTGATAAATAACTAAATTGAGCTAGTGAGGGGGAAATTTCAGCCGTCTAGAGAGCGTTTCTCTTAAATATTTTTCTCTCAAGTGGAAAGGAGTGAGGGGGAGAGTGAGGGAGAATTTATCCAGGGAGAATTTGTGTGCGTTATGCCGCCCACAAATGGAAGAATATTGAGTCCGCCTCACTAGTCTGGGGGCATCTTGGTTGCTTGCTTTTTTTGTTTTGTTTTGTTTTTGAGACAGAGTTTCACTCTTTGTCGCCCAGGCTAGAGTGCAATGGTGTGATCTTGGCTCACTACAACCTCCGCCTCCTGGGTTCAAGTGACTCTCCTGCCTCAGCCTCCTGAGTAGCTGGGATTACACGCACCTGCCACCATGCCTGGATAATTTTTGTATTTTTAGTGGTGATGATATTTCACCATGTTGGCCAGGTTGGTCTCAAACTCCTGACCTCAGGTGATCCACCCACCTCGGCCTCCCAAAGTGCTGGGATTACAGGCGTGAGCCACCGCGCACCCGGCCTCCTCTTGGTTTTAAAAGCCATGTAAGTTCTAAAGTCTACTGGAGCTGGCCAAGGCAGGACACTCATCTGGAAACACCTCTTAAAAAATAGGCTTATGGCACATTTTTGTGTTTCTCTGGCTTTCGTCCGTGGCACATAAACTGGGGTTGGGAACAGGCATTTAAATCACCAGGGCTGGTTCTTGTCCTGCCTCTGCCTCTCTGCATCCCACTCGCTGGAGGTGGGAGGGAGCTGTACCTGCCATGCATCCACCAAGCAGATGCTTCTGTCCCTGGAATCCCAGCTTTGTTTGGTGATCAGAAACTCCAGGGGTATCGATCAGCCCTGACCCTTTGGAGGAGGTCACCACCACATCCAGGCTGGAACAGAGCCATTTGTGCTTTTCCAGATTCCTGTTCTAGCACCAGAGGGGGTCAGCCAGCATGGCACACTGAGTCCCCAGAGCGGGGTCCCAGGTGCAGCCTGAAGGATGGAGAAGACACGGGCGCTGCCCTCGGGGAGCCGATGCTCTGGCAGGAACTTACCGTGGTCATGCAGACGTCAGAGTGGAACAAAGGAAGGCGCGTTAATAAACTCCAAATGTGAAGTGAATGGAATAAAAGGTGGAGTGGTGACCCACCCGCTCAAATATATTGAGTAGCCTCTCCCTCCCCTTACCGCCACCCACCCCACACTTACCCAGAGACGGAGAGAAGGTTCATTAAGCTGGAAGAGTCATCTTTCCTGCCTGCATGCCTTGAGACTGGGGCTCCTCGGTGTTCCAGGCCATCCGGGCTCAAGTCCTGCTGGCTCAGAACGCCTCTCATTTGCTCCTGGAGTGGGGTGTTGCCCTGGGGAGGCTGTTTCCTGGGGTTGGGGCAGTGTACTAACCCCAGCTCTGCCTCTGGCCTGCTGTGTAACTGTGGACAGCAGAGGATTAAGCCCCTGAGCCCTTGGCCTCAGTTGGCACTGTTAGATGTCCTCCCGGTCTATTTGGCAGTGGAGTATTGGTTTCAGTAAAGACTGAGTGTGGTCTCTCTGACATCATTTTGTCCCCTCCAGTTTCTTTCTCAAAAGCCAGAACCTCACCTTCAGGGTGCAGACCCAGCCGTTCCGTAGCTCACACAGGCCAGGCCCGCACAGACAGCTCTGCTTTCTGCGATTTCCCTACCCTGCTCCCGTGGCTTACATTCCACCCCACACATGCATACCTGCTGCCCCATGACCAGGTCCCTGGTGCCCCTTTGCCTAGAAACCACCTCCTGCCATTTTGTGATGAACCGTCTCCCCCAGTTAAGTTAGTGTCATTTTTATGCTGAGTGTTCAGAGCCCTTGAGTGCATGAATGAATGACTGAAAACTGGGCCTTGACAGAGTGCCTGTATGTGCGCTGCATGGGCCTGCACAGCTTAGAGCACTTATGTGTCCTGCACTGATGGCACCTCTGTCCGCATGAACCTCAAAGGACAGGAATCAAGTCTTCCTCATTTAAAAAGTCTTTGGGCCTAATATGGTAAATATGAATTGATTTATTTATTTATTTTTTTTTTTTGGTCAGATGAATGAATGGATTTTAAAGGTAGCACCACTGCCTCTGACAAACTTCTTTTTAAGTTAAGGGCTGCCCATTTGCTGAACAGAAAGAGCTCATTCAGCCCAGTTGTTAGGGCATTAACTGGGCTTAGGGTGATAGCTCTGAGGCTGCTGTCACCTGTTGCCGTTTGACCAGAGCAGCCTTCTCAGGTAAGGGCCGAATCTCTTTTCTATGCAAGATGGCACAGGGGGGTCCTTGCTGGAATAGAGGTTGGCCTCAGTGAGTTAATTTCCTCGTTGAACAGAACTTAGAGGCCACAGAGTCTCAGTTAAGACTTGGTTGTAAATCACAGAAACCATCTCATGCCAGCACAAGCCTATCTGTCTCTCTCTGTTGCCTGGTTTTCCACGCTTCTGCAGCCTCCTGGCGGGACACGGCCACCTCCCATGTGGGCAACATGGGCTGGACAGATAGATGTTAGAGAATGTGGCCATTGTGTCTCATCCTTGGCACTGCTTGCTCAGGTAAAGCCAGCGTCGCCACTAATTTTAATTTCCCTTAGCATCAGCATCCTAACTGTAGAAAGAGGGAGGGCCTCAGGCATGAACAATACTAGATCTTCTGACCAGCTCGCTGAGGATGTAATAATAATGGATGGCAGCTGTTTAGTTCTTCATATGTGCCAGAATATTGTACATGAATTAGCTTCTTTTTTTTTTTCTTCTTCTTCTGAGACAGAGTCTCACTCTGTCGCCCAGGCTGGAGTGAAGTGACATGATCTTAGCTTACTGCAACCTCCACTTCCCGGGTTCAAGTGATTCTCCTGCCTCAGCCTCCTGAGTAGCTGTAATTATAGGTGCTCGCCACCACTCCTGGCTAAGTTTTGTATTTTTAGTAGAGACAGCGTTTCACCATGTTGGCCAGGATGGTCTCAAACTCCTGACCTCAGGTGATCCACCCGCCTCAGCTTCCCCAAAGTGCTGGGATTACAGGCATGAGCCACCGAGCTAGACTGAATTAGCTTTTCTTAATGCTCATAACAGCACTATGAGATAGGTACCAACTTGAAGTGAAGTAACAGAGGCACAGAAAGGTTGAGTAATCTGCCCAATATCACACAGCTAATAAATACTAGAGCCAGAATCCAAGCCCAGGGAGTCTAGCTCTAGAGTTTCTGGCCTCTCTCACTAGTCTGTACTGGTCAGCTGGGACCTGGGCCTAGGTGCCCTAGCAAGCACTGTTTGTGGACACGTGGGTCATTGGCAGAAGAACTGCAATGCTTTTTAGAAATCTAGAATTCGACAGTGTCACCAAGCAGATGGGATTCTGCAAAAGACAGGACTGTATGCCCATGACCACATTTGTCATCATTTGATTTTAAATTGATAGGAGTCGGGGTGGAGTCCCTTTACTCCCTGAGGAGTCCCTGGGGACTTTACTGCAGTCCCTCAGGGAGCCTCACTCCCCGCTCCCCCGGGCTCTCAGACCCTCTGGCCGGCTCCCTGTGCTTCTCCTGTGGTGATGAAAGGCAGTTTCTTGAGTGCCACACAGTTCCCGAGATCTGCAGAGACACTTTGACCTTGGAAATTCCTAATCTTACAAAATCTCTAGTTCTGGAGCTAAAGTAGGAAAAATTATAGAGCTGAGTAGTTGAGAAGCAGTTTAATTAAAAACAACAAAAAAAGAAATGTAAATGAATTAGGCAAAAATCTTCATGGGGCGTCATTATTGGCAGAGGAGGACCCTAAGAGGAGATTAAGATTTCCTTTTATTTATTTTTAAGTTCCATTGTAATTGAACCCTTAGGCCGGAGAGGATAAGGATGCCTCTCACAGTCTGATTTCAACAAGCATTTGTCTTTGTTAATTTATATAGGGAAGTGTAGTAAATCTGCCAGGAACAGGACGGTGGCCCCTGTGCTGTTTCAAGGGGGTCTTGAGAGTAATAGCGCCTGACAATTTTCCAGCAGCTGAAACATTTTTTTCTGCTTCAGAAAGCAAAATATTGTATGAGTTGTGCAAAATGTAGAAATGATTTGAAGAATTAGGGTGCAGCAAATAGTATAGTGTTCAGCAAAGCACTGAAGACTTCATCAAGTTATAAAGTTAGCAAGTGGAGGGAAGGCAGGGGTGGACCAGTGGGATACAGCACAGGTGTGCTGTGGGCCTGTCATTCTTGTTTAATTTCCTTTTTCCCTGGTCCCAATTTGAATTGCCAAAATATGTTAGATTGCAGTGCATTATTTCATTTGCCTGCTTTGTAAATTCCTCTTTACCTCAAACAGATGAAAACATGGCACTAAAGCAAATTGACAGCTCTTGAAATGAGAAAGATCTTTATCCTTCAGAGTGTTGATGTAGAAATAAATGAAAGAAAAACATGCTTGTTGGGTCTTGAAGCAGCTTGAATTGATACTTTTTTTTTTTTTTTAAGGGAAGATGTGGGTTTTTCCCTCTCCCTTCTTTTTTTCCCCCTTAGGGTGTTGTGTGGCTCAGGGATTAAGTAGGAGGGTTGGTTATTCTGTCAATACTCATTTGCAAAGATCTGAGTCGTGATTTGGGTGTAAGGAGTAGACCAGAAATTTCCAACCTCTCAGGGTCAACAGAAGGAACGCCGAGTCCTCAAGTTGACTTCCTTACCTCAAAAAATCTGTCAGGCACCACGGGTACCCCACCCCAAACCACATGTGGGCCAACTAAAATGTCAGGTGTGCTTGCTTTACACAGAGCACCCCAACGCACCCTGTCCCAGTCACTTCATGCTGCCAAAAAGCCCCGGTGATGATCAGGATGAATATTGATAAATGATTTCCCATACTTCAAAAGTAAGTGTAGTTTGTTTGGTATATGAAATATCTCAAAACATTTAAGATCTGTGTTTCAAAAATTAAATGAAAGACAGGCCTAATGGCTTAAAATAGAAAGATTAGAAACCACTGGATTTGATGCTCTTTTTTATCTGAGTTTGTTTTGTTTGTTTTGTTTTGAGACGGAGTGTCCCTCTGTTGCCCAGATTGGAGTGCAATGGTGCGATCTTGGCTCACTGCAACCTCCGCCTCCCGGGTTTAAGCAATTCTCCTGCTTCAACCTCCCGAGTAACTGGGATTACAGGCACCCCTCACCACACCCGGCTAATTTTTGTATCTTTTAGTGGAGATGGGGTTTTGCCATGTTGGTCAGGCTGGTCTTGAACTCCTGACCTCAGGTGATCCATCTGCCTTGGCCTCCCAAAGTGCTGGGGTTACAGGCGTGAGCCACTGCACCTGGTCTTATCTGAGTTTTTTTTCTTTATCCTCCAAAATCTTCCTGAAACTCAACAGTACGTACTTATTGGATGCTTATTTTTGTATTAATCCCTCTAGTGGCCATTAGGTAGGGAATGCAGAGCCGTATATGAAATTTCCTGAGGACTAGGGAGAGGGAAGTGATGGGGGAGTGTGGACCACCAATTCACGTATTCATGTGACAAAATAAGATTTCGGAGTTGTGTATGCCAGTGCCAAATACAAGAAACAGATAAGGGATAGATCTTTCTACTGTATGCCTACCTTATTTACACCTACTTTATCCAAATCAACTGAAATGAGGGCATAATTGTTTGTATTACAAACAGATCTGCCATGGGGTTTCTTGAAATAATGAGCCCCCTTGTGGTTTCTTTTTATTATTATTATACATTTTTATTTTAAAATAGTGTAGGACTCACAAGAAGTTATAAAAATAGGACAAAGAGCTCTTGTGAAACCTTCACCCAGCTTCCCACAATGATAGTATCTTCCATAACCACAGTACTTTATTAAAGCCAGGAAACCAGAGTTGGTACCCTATCAGTTTTCATGTGTATTTGTGTGTAATTATTTAAATTTTTACTACCCGGAGATTTGAGTAACCATCACTACAGTCAGGATGTATAATAGAAGTCTTCCATCACCACAAAGAAACTCCTTGTGCTTCTCCTTAATAGTCACACCCTGGCCCCACTCCTGACTCCCGGCAACCACTGATCTGTTCCTCATCACAATAATTTTGTCGTCTAGTATGTAATAGAGCCTTGATACTGACTTTTTCACTTGGTATGACCCCTCTGGTCAGTTGTGCACCAGCTGTGTACCAGCTGTATTCCCTTGTAGGAACGTAGTGGAATGGTTTGTTTGTCCATTCCCCCTGTTTCTAAAAGATGGTTTCTTTGCATACGACTCATTGCACCACAGTACATCAAGCCAGGCACACTCACTCATCCATAATGATTTCACGACTTTGTAGTCATCAATACAAAGTCTGTTATCCCATTATGCAGTCCTCATCCAACAGATATTTCTTGAGCATCTGTGTGTGCCGGGGCTGGGGTGCATTCTGGTAATACATAGGGTAGTCATTTGCCACAGGCCAAATGCTTTCCTGCGTGTTGTATCAATAGTTTCTACTTCCCAAGGCTGGGGTGAAGGTTGACAGTGATCATGTGTTCCTTTTACACACAAGGAAGCTGAGCTGACTTGGAAAGCCATGCCCAAGATCATGCGTAAATGGAAGTGGTGGAGTGGGATTTGAACCCAGGACGTGTGATGGCATGCCACGTTTCTTTTATTCTGTCATTGTGGCTTCGGCCGTACCCACTTAATTGCTTATAGCCAGTTTGCTTCTCTAGAAAATGAGTGGACTGGACTCATACCCTTTTTATC
The DNA here is from genome assembly GCF_043159975.1 of Macaca nemestrina. Lineage (NCBI taxonomy): Eukaryota > Metazoa > Chordata > Mammalia > Primates > Cercopithecidae > Macaca > Macaca nemestrina. The sequence goes on along the minus strand of NC_092141.1, from coordinate 51,668,393 downwards.
CTCTCTGCCTTGAAGAGTTATGATCCTCTCTGAACAAGAGATAACTTTGCCAAGTGACTGCATCTCTCAGCCTGTTGCTGCACTTGAACTTTGTTCTCAGCAGCATTTTCTTAGCCATTATTTGAAGACAGTTTGGGAATTCAAAAGTAACAAATTAGAATTCCTCTAAAAACAGTCTGTATGTAGTTCAGACCTTCCTTCATTTAACTAATTTTCAACAGGGTCTTTGGGTCAGGACTAGGACTGAGAAACCCATGGGACTCTAGGGATGACTTTAGGGACAAGGGGATTGGGGAGACTGGCTGTCAGGCAGCCCATAGGGGAAGGAGGGACTTACTTGGATGTCATCAAAGCCCCATGAAGAAAGTCTGGGGCTGAGTGGTGCTGAGTGCGCTGATTCGGGTGCCTGATGCTATACAGTTCGCAGAATTCTGCCTTGTGCCAGAATCGCTGGGGATCAGAGGAGGCTGCTATTTCAGGCATCTAAGTGCTACTGCTGCTGAATTCAGGCCTGAGCAGCTCGTCCGAGAGGGCGGGGCAGAGATGCTCCAAGCTTTTGAAGCTCCACGAAGGGTTCAAAGGAGCCTTGGAGAAGGGATTCCTGTACTGGGTGGGAAGTGGAAAGGTGACCTTTGGGTCACTTCTAACTCCTGAGTCTGTGATTCTGAGGCAAATGGAACTTCCTCTCTCCCTCAGTTACCAGTATTCACTCCAAGATCTGGCTGAGTTCATCGGAATCAAAGGCTTGTGCCTTCAAAGGGCTGGTGGAGAGAAAAGGGCCTCGGGCTTGGGAAATCTGCAGCTACCCTGTGACCTCTGGCTTATCCCCCTGCCCCTCCCCTGTTGTGGCCAAGAAAAGTGATGGGCTCTGGGACCCAACAGACCAGAGTCCACCTCCCATCAGAGTGGCAGAAAGAGATGGTGGGGGATGGGGAGGCACCATGGCACAGGGGTGTCAGAGAGCCCAAAGGTCGTTCTAAACACACATTGTTTCATCTGTGCTCTGCAACCAACTCTGCGTGTTGGTCAGACAAAAGAGCTTTAATAAATATTAGTTTAATGAATAAATGTGTCACCTTGGTAGAGCTCTCGCTCTCCCTCTCCCTCGTTCTTCTTTTTTCATCAGCCAGCCTTAAAGAGAGCAGGGTGGAAGATGTCTGAAGCCCTGTCCTGGAAGCTGATGTACTCAGAAGTCCCTCTCCTGGGGGCCCCGGCCTTTATGAAATGTAGACAAGCCCTTCATCCCATTATCAAGCCTTGTTATTTACCCTCCCTGTTTTTCAGACAGAAAGAAGGTACAGATGGCCCATGGGATTAAAATTGGGATTGGAACCGAGATTCTCCAAGCCTACAAAACTCCTTTCTCCTCTTCCCCTCCCCTCCCCAGGCGTATGGCTGCAGCTACGCTTGTCACCATCCGAGATTGCATTGGCCACAGGAGATGTGGATGATTTTTCCATTTGTCCTGATGTTTATTTCATGCCCATCAATATCAGCCCGTATTAGGACAGATGAGGTGGTTATTTACAGGCTGTGCATTTTCACACTTGGTAATTATAAACCCTTCCCCTGTTCGGTCAGAGTCGTGGAGATCCATTTTGGCAATTAGCAGTTTAGTATTTGTTTAATGGGAATGTGAGAGAGTGTTCCGGCACATCAGTGCTCCCCTAATGATTTGCCTCTCTCCTCTGGAGCTGGCAGGCTTGGGCCTTTTTCACGGTAGGTGAGGCCTGATGGCGAGAGGTTGGAGAGGGGGAGAAGGGAGTGTCCAGCAGTTCAGCAGCCTGCCTGCCGATCCCCTCCCCCAGCACACTAGCATGCGTGCACGCACGCACTCACAACCAGTGCTGAACATGGGCCTGGATTTCCAGAGCACAGCAGCCGCCACTTGAAGGAGCCTCACACGAGAGGCCGTTAGGCCAGATGCCATTTCCATGTGACAGCTGTCAAGCCTGCCGGATCCAACTGCTGTTCCTCAAACAGCTCTGTCTCTCGGTGTCTCTCTCCCCTTCCCTCATCGACTCCTCTCTACACCCCATCTCAGATATCCCCAGTAAGAGCCTGCTGCCCCACCCTCCAGGGTGGTGCTCGGGCCCACAGCTTTGCAAGCTCAGCCAGAATGAAGCTGCCAACCAGTCCTGCCTCTCACCAGGAGACTCTGCCTTCCCTGGCTTAGTGTTGAGATAGGGCCTCCTGGGACTGCTCCCCCAAGGGCACACTGGTTCTGCTAATGGCCTTCCCTTGGCATAGTCCATTCACAATAAGAAAACTCACAGCATTGGGTGTGGCTCCCGACTTAACTGCGTGGAGCATGTACGGGTGTGTGCATGGGGGTGAGGGGTTGCCAGGATGGGGCAGTGAATTGGGCCAGTGTCTGTTATGATGAGCGTTTTCTGTGTGGTAGGCACTCACTGGCTACCACATGAGCCTTCCTAACAACTCCAGGAAGCAAGACACACTGAGTATCCTTAGCATCACTGCACGGGGGGGATGCGCATGGCTGAGCCTGGACTGCGTTCCAGAGCCCTCTGGCACTTCCAGCTCTGCTGGAGGCTTGCTCCACAACTGTGGAGGAGCCCAGTGATCTCAAGCTTTTGGAATTCACTTATCTAAAAGGAAGAGACCCCAATAGCCTCCCCTTTCCTTTACCTTTCCAATCATTCCTCCTCTCCTGAGCCTACTGGGGCAATATACCTCCATTTCCTTGAGGTTACCTAATCACCTCTCTTCACTTTTTGGTAGGATTTTAAAGCAGTGTTTGTTGTTCATCCAGCAGACAGAGGTACTGTGCAAAGCTCTTAGGGATTCAAAAAACAGAACACAGGTAAGGGAGAACAGAAGACTTAGGGACACATCTGATTTTAACTACTGGCTCCACCATTTACCACCTGTGTGATCCTAGGCAAGTCACTTACTGTCAGTGAACCACAATTTCCTCACTTATAAAATGGGTGTATGATGCCACGTGTGCTGGCACATGCCTGTAATCCCAAGCTACTCAGGAGGCTGAGTCGGGAGGATTGCTGGAGCCCAGGAGTTTGAGACCAGCCTGGGAAAACAAATCGAGACCCCATCCCTACAAAAAAAAATAAAAATTTTTAAATTTTAAAAAGAGAAAAAAAATGGGTGCATGAAATGGGTATGATAAGATCTACCTCAAAGCTGTTACAGTAATTAAATGAGCTTTGCAAATTGCCTATTACACTCCAGTAAATGGTAGTTATTATAACAATCATTATTTCAGGAGGATAGACATTTTGTAACTTAGAGTCTGATACAGACTTGTGGAATCAAAATCTCTGAGCGGGAGGCTTTGCCTTAGGTAGATAAAATGTCTACATCTCCTGGATTGAATTGTCTGAAGACCCCACATCTTTCAGTTCTCATGGGCAGGTGTCCCTTCGTTGAATTCATAACTGCTATTTGATAAACATTGTGGGTTTTTTCTTGTAAGCTAAATGGGAAAATAGAATGATCCCACAAGAATCAAAGAAGTAAGTGTAGGAAAAAATTAAGGGCTGATAAAGGTCTTGCTAATGAGGACAGAATATTCTGGCCATTGTAAGGTGTGGGAGCCTTCTGTGAAGAGTTCAAGAAATGTTCCTAATGCCACTGAACTGTAGACCCCAAAAATGGTCAAAATGATAAATTTTATTTTATATATTTTTTGCCACAATTAAGAACAGTTTAGGAGATACTTTATTTTATTTTTGAGACAGTCTTGCTCTGTTGCCCAGGCTGGAGTACAGTACCATGATCTCAGCTCACTGCAACCTCCGCCTCCTGGATTCAAGCAATTCTCCTGCCTCTGCCTCCAGAGTAGCTGGGATTGCAGTCATGCACCATGACACCCAACTAATTTTTTTTTTTTTTTTGTATTTTTAGTAGAGATGGATTTCACCATGTTAGCCAGGCTGGTCTCGAACTCCTGACCTCAAGTGATCTGCCCACCTCGGCCTCCCAAAGTGCTGGAATTACAGGCATGAGCCACTGCACCCAGCCCTAGTTGAGGAGAAATGTTGTGGACTTTTTCTGTTGTTAGTAAAGGCCTGGGTTCAAATTAAAATAAACAGGCTTTCAGATGGATGCAAACTAGCATTTTTTGACATTTGGAATGAAGGGAATACGTGCCTGGCAGCAGCAGCTGGGATAGAAACTCCAAGCGTGCCTCCATCCCTGCAGTCTTCCAGGGGTAAACACACAGGGACAGAAAGGCTGGCTGTAGAAAGGGGAGGCCGAGAACCTGAGATGGGCAGGAAGGCAGCAGCTGGCAGGCTGAGGCTTAGACTCAAAAGCCCAGCATCTGAGCCCCAGGCCCGGCCCCGCCAGCTCTAGGACAAACCAGTAGGAAAACTGAGTCTTAGAGAATTTATAATACTCCCGTGGAGTTATTGTGACCACCAAAGTAATAATCATACCTGTGAAAATATTGGTGGTGATGGGAAAAAAAAATGGTTTTGTTAGGTTTTCTTAAAGCCCTCTGTTCAGTTTTTGTCCTTCTGAGCGACTTCTAGTATAGAACTTTGGCTTTCTTGTACCAAGACTGAGTTAAGCTTAAGGACAGCCCTAAGAAAGTAGGATGAGGCAAGGAGTGCCTGCTCCCGACCTCTGGCAGGGGATGAACGTCTCATCTTTAAGCAGCAGAAGACCCATTAATACTCATTTACTTAGAGCCTGTCTACACACACACATGCCATGTTAAGGCTCAACTCAGCTCTGTTTAGCCATTTAGAACGGTGGGTCTCGGCCTTGGCTGCACCCTGGATCACTGGGGAGCTTTTAAAAATCCTCTTTTGGGCTGCCCACTCCAGAGTACTGATTTAATAGGTTGGGGTGTGGCCTTGGTGAGCAGTCATGGCTGAAAACCACTGATGTTGATTTCAGTATAAACCAATGGGATTTTCCAGTCTGCTCCTTCTTCTCCATCCTTCCTCTTTGGAGAACAGTTAAAGATAGACCAACCCCACCCTTTGCAAGGCCAGAGCATATGGAAAAGTCCTATTTCAATAAACTACACGTTATTCCTGAGCTTTACGGAAGGAACCGATTTGGGTTTTGCCCAAGCTGGCAGGGAGAGAGGTGGAGACAGTGCCTTCCCATGTTCTGCGTAATCCTGGACCCAGGCGGCGACTGTCTCCACCACGGGCCCCAGGCACCTGTGGCCTGGGCAGTCCTGCCACCTCAGCCGAGTCTCACTCTTGTAGCTTTAGCTCCTTGAGTTTACAGAGCATAAATAAGGCCTGTTAAGCCTGACACACTATAGTATCATGGTATTGCATTTGAGGGTGTTTATTTAGACTAACACTTGGAGCGTTTGAGTGGGAGCAGGAAGAGAAATTCAAGGGCATTTGTTCTGGGGGAGTTTGGAGAGCTGGGTTTCTTCTTGCATTTGACCAGATAATTTAAGAATCATTTGAAGTGCCGTTTCCTGCTTTGTTCTTGATATGTGTGGCGTGTGGGTGTGTATATTTATATCCCCAGAGGAGTAGGACATTTCTCAGGGCGTGCATCGGCCACAGCAAAGCTCTGGAGTAGCCTCACAGCACAGAGAGTTTACAGAAGCCCAGTGGCCAAGTCGGGGCTTCCAGAGCATCGTCCCAGCTGCCTTTGGAGTCCATGTTCGCATTCCAGGCAGAGTCTTTATGCATGGATCTTAGGAGCCGTCTCATAGAATTTCCTCCTTTCACAGAAGAAAAACTGAGGATAGAGGAGGGAGGGGACTGGTCCTCAGTGAGATCCTGGTGGGGCTGGGATTAGAACCCGGACTCCTTCCATGCTTGGTGCGGGCACTCCCCACCACACCCAGCTGTCTCCCAGCATCTGCTGAGTTACATACGAGCAACGCTTTTCTCTTTAGCTGTCTCCTGGGAACAAGTTTTTTGTGTCCTCAGATCAGTTCAGCTTCACTCACCTACTATGTACTTGGGGAGCCAAAACTGTAAAACCTTTGGCAGAAGAGGCAGTGGTCCAGGGGACATACTGTAGGGTCCCACCCGTTAGCCAGCTAACTGGACAATAGCATTTTTGACCTCCCTCTGTGCATCATTGCATTGTGTCTTTGTTTTTTTTGAGATGGAGTCTCTGTCATTTGGGCTGGAGTGCAATGGAGTGATCCCAGTTCACTGCAACTTCCACCTCCCAGGTTCAAGCAATTCTCCTGCCTCAGCCTCCTGAGTAGCTGGGATTATAGGCGCACATCACCATGCCCAGCTAATTTTTTGTACTTTTAGTAGAGACGGAGTTTCACTATGTTGGCCAGGCTGGTCTCGAACTCCTGACCTCAAGTGACCTGCCTGCCTCAGCCTCCCAAAGTGTTGGGATTACAGGTGTGAGCCACCACGCCCAGCCTGCATTGTGTCTTTAAAGGTTTCCTATTCAGCCAACACGTGAGCTGGGCTGTCTCAAGTCTAACCCCTGGATGTGGTCAACACCATCTGGCTACTTCTAAAATCACCCAGCAAGAATGCCTGGCTCACAATAAATCTTTTGACTCATTAGAAAGAGAGTTCACTCATTCATTAAATGAATTAGGATTAGAGAGGCATCACCCACTGACTTGAGTGGTAATTATTGCTGATTTTCGTGGTGCTCATTTAGTGAGGAACAAGTTGCCAATTTCTCTTGGCGCTTCTAGGATCTCTGTCTCCAACCTTGCTGATGGGGTGAGATTTAGAAGAGGTCCCTCCACACCTTAATACCTGTGCTCCTTGTGGAATGTTCCATGAAGAGCGTGCTCCATGTGGAATGTGGAACCTGATAGTTTAATTCTCTGCCACATTCAGCACTTTCCCTTCTTCTGCCCCTTTTCTTTGCTTTGCTTACTTTCTGGTATTATTTTAGACTGTCTGTCTTCTGATTGTAAGCTTTCTTTGTTGTTTTGGGGGCATTTTTTAGAATGAGGACCATGTATGAGTTAGCTATGGCCACAAGAATGCTGTGTAACTAACCACAAAACTTCAGGGGCAGACAGTAACTGTTTATCTCACGTGTTTGGAGTACACTTGGAGTGGTTCTGCTGATCTTGGCTGGTCTCACTTGCATGCTTTGAGGGTGACTGGCTGTCCACCTATCTAGGCTGGCCTCAGCACAGGGGAGTTGGCCCTGCTCCTTGTGCCACCCATTCTTCATCAGGCTAGCCTGGGCATGCCCTTGTCATGGTGATGGCAGAGGTGCAAGAGAGAACAAGCAGGAACTTGCAAATCCTCTTAAGGCTAGGCCCAAAACAGGCATACTCTTCCCCCCACTGCATTTTATTAGCCCTAACAAATTAAGCCCAGATTCAAGGGATGGAAGTAAACTCCACCTCTTTGGGAGAAGGACAGCAAACTCACTGAGGATAGGGTGTGAGATCATTCATATCGTCAGTCCACCATAGACCTGTGTGAGTTGTCTTTTATTTGTACTTTGGCTGATGGTTTGCAAATAGTGAATGCCTCATACATGTATGTTGCATAAAAGTAAATAAAGTTACCATCTGCTAAGTTTTCTATTCAAGATTGGATTGGCTGCGCGATCTAGACATGAGTTTATCTGTTAGGTAGATCTCGACATGAGTTTATCTGTGAATAAGAGTTTATCTGTTAGAAGGAAAGTTTGTGTCATCCTAGTAGAATCTGGACTTTTCTTGCATTGGGTGCAGGGCAATTTGGTTGTCCCTCTTCTTATCATCTTTTCCATCGTGGGATCTAACCGTCATCATTTTTAGGATTTTAGAATATAAACGTCTGAGAGAAGGGGAACAAAGAGAGGGAGAACTTTCCACACTGAAGTGGATCAATTGCTCCTAGATGGGAAATTTTGTTTCATGTATTGACCACTGAGTGTATGTTAAAGAGGAAGAAGCAACCTCTGCCCGGTGTCTTTAACCTTTGCTCTTGCTTCTTACCCTTAGAGTAGCTCATGGAAAGAGGGGTCTCTGGGCCGGCAGCTGCATCAGCATCACCTGGGAACTTGTTAGAAATGCAAATACTACTGAATCAGTCACTCTGGCTGTGAGACCCCGGGAGATCTGTGGCTTAACAGTCCCTCTGATGATGATTCTGATGTGGATGATGTTTGAGAATCCCTGCCCCAACTCCAGCAGCCATAGAAACTAACAGATTAGGTCCCCTTTGTTGACTCTCACACACTTCTGAGGATATTACAGCATAGTCTGAACCGTGCAGTAGTCAGAAGTGTGTTCAGTACCTTCTGGTGTCAGGACAAAGACAGAGGCATCCCATTCCCCACCAGCTCACCTAAATGTTACTTTACTTTGCTTTCTATTTTTTTGGCAGGGGCCGGGGTGGGGAGTTGTTTTTTGAGACAGGGTCTCACTCTAGCTCAGGCTAGAGTTCAGTCATGGTTCACTACAGCCTCAATCTCCCAGGCTCAAGCGATCTTACCACCTTAGCCATCTGAGTAGCTGGGACCACTGGTGTGCGCCACAATGCCTGGCTAAGTTTTTAGGTTTTTTTTGTAGAGATGAGGTCTTGCTATATTGCCCAGGCTGGTCTCAAACTCCGGGCCTCAAGCAGTTTTCCCACCTCAGCCTCCTAAAGTGCTGGGATTACTAGACATGATCCACCATATCCAGCCTATTTTGTTCTTTCATTCACAAAGATACATCACTAAAGATGCCAGGGCCATTATCTCAAACCTGCCCCAAGTTATTACAAGGCACATCTCAAGGTTGGAATAAGCTCCTTTTCCCAAAACAGACCGGGATTCTGCCAGGACATGGGACAAATCATGCTGAGGTTCAGATACCTCTTGTCCTTCTCTCTCCCTCGGGGGAGCCACTAGGCCTGCAGGTGCCCATTTTAGGTACAAAGAACTTTGTAAGGCAGGTGAGCGCATTGTCAATGTGAAGTAAGTACCAGTGTTAATCGTAAGGATGAGGGTGGTGTCCCTTGAGGGGGTGTTTCATAAGGGGTTAGAGAAACTCCTGTTCCTGGCTGGGCACGGTGGCTCACGCCTGTAATCCCAGCACTTTGGGAGGCCAGGGTGGGCGGATCACAAGGTCAGGAGTTCGAGACCAGCCTGACCAACATGGTGAAACCTCCTCTCTACTAAAAATACAAAAATTAGCTGGGCATGGTGGCACGTGCCTGTAATCCCAGCTACTTAGGAGGCTGAGGCAGGAGAATCGCTTGAACCCGGGAGGCGGGGGTTGCAGTGAGCCAAAATCACGCCATTGCACTCCAGCCTGGGTGACAGAACGAGACTCTGTCTCAAAAAAAAAAAAAAAAAAAGAAAAAGAAAGAAAAAAGAAAAACTCCTATTCCCAGCTTCCCCTAAGCTTTTGGGCTCTCCTAGCATCTTGAATGAGGCCTGGCCTGTGTGTTCATGTTGATGAGTCTTCATAGCCCCCCTGATCTACCTGGGTTGTGTGTGTGTGTGTGTGTGTGTGTGTGTGTGTGTGTGTGTGTGTGAGAGAGAGAGACAGAGACAGAGACAGAGAGAGAGGGAGACAGAGACAAAGACCGAGACCACGAGAGTTATCAGCTTGCTGGCTCTGGGTTGAATACCAGTTACCTTAACTGTGCCCCTTATTTTCCCTTGACTCACACAAGCCGCTTCTGTTTGATTCACATAGAACCGTGAGAAACAGTCTCGTATGTGAGGCTGTGTTTTTCATTCTATTCAGTCTTTGTATATTCAAATTCTTCTAGTTTCAGCTCTTGCTGTTCTGCCAGATTTCCATCGCATTGATGGCTTCTCTGAATTAATAAGTGTTTTGCAATTGCTGAAAAGTTTTCTACCCCCAAGCACTGGGACTTATCCATATTGATTTTTTTTTCCCTTTCTCTTTCCTCTCTAGCTCCTTCTTAGACGTTGTATTTTGTAACGTGTTAATAGAATTTTTCGTTCGCCCTGACACTTTATCTATTCAGGAGGTCTTTGCGAGCCCCATTGTACAGCGGGACTACAGAGGAAAGAGCTCTATTCTTTACAACAATGGTTGCCCTAAAAACATATACAGATCCTCCCCCACGCTCACCAGGGTGGAGCGAATGTTGAGAGGGCAGTATTAGAAAACGTCCAAACTTAGGAAGGAAAAGGGGAGCCAATTATGCACTGTTGAAAGGAGGTTTTGAAAATACATTAAAAAAAAAAAAAATCCCAAACATTTATTTCCTAAGGGACTCCGAGTCCCAGTACCAAAACGTGGCCAGCACAGAAGGGTGGCTGTTTTCCTTACTGTTAGGCATTTTCAGTTCAAAATAAGGATTTGGCAAACGTCTTGGAAAATATGGAGATGGGTGCAAAACAGATGTCACATTTACCTGCGTGATACCCGGCAGGCCTCACCCCCCACCCACCCACACCCCAGGCGTTCGCATTCCTATCGAGTCCCAGGGTCTGAGTCTGAGATACCATATGCTCGAGTGTGACTGCTCTGTGTACAAACACACCAGTTGATCTTATGGTGATTTTGCGTGTGTGGTGCATGGGAGGCGGAACGGCTGTTGTGTATGTGGCCCCAGCAGGTACCTGTGGGGGGCTCTTGAAGCCCGCCCAAAAGGAGTTTGTCCTGCCTTGGATGGGCATGGGGACAGGGTGGTGAAGGAACACCTGTTTTAAGGGATCTCCAAACTAGCCTTGCCCACTCCCACCATCCTGGTGCCTGGGAGAGAGAGGGCAGCTCCCTGCTGGAGGAGCCACCATGCCAGGCCATATGCCTCCCAGTAACTGACTTCAGAAATGGGGAGCAGAAGGGGAAGGCCCCGGGAGCCTGTTTGTTCAGGCTTGGTTGCCTAGCAACAAAAGGGGGCCCTGACTTGAGAAGAGATTTTTAAGCCAGGCCATTCCCTTTGAGGTTTATGACCGGCTTGCCTACCCCCATCTTCCATTCTTACCTTGACTTTGCTCTTCCCCCTATTATATTTGATCGCATCTAGAAAAATACATTTGATTTGTCTGCAGGCACCATTTTAAACCTCGGTTTATTGCTTTGCCCAGTGTCTTCCCCTCCATTGGAGATTGTAGTCTGGGAGGAGTGAGGCATGAATAGCCCACGACTGCTTTTCTCAAAGGGATTAGCGCCGGCCCCCAAGCTCATTTGTGAGCCTTTGAGTGCACATCAACGGTGCTCGGTCCTTCTCAGCCACAGGCACACAGTGAAATTGCTCTGAGGACAGGGCCTCCCCGTTAACAGTTTTACCCACCCACAGCCACACGGGTTGGGTTGTGTTTTTACCGTCAACCTTGAGCACAGAGTGAATGAAGAGAGTAGGCTGCACGCTGGTCAGACCAGGTGCCCTCCCCCGGTGAGCAGCTGAAGGGTGAGGACAAACGCCTGTGCTAAAGATGTGTACTCTGTGGGATAAAGGAGTGGGTCATAAATACTCATAAAAGGAGTGTATTCCAGAGCGGAATCTGGTTCATTCAGTGTGAGTTCCTTGAGCTCTCTGTGGGAGTTAAGTGTGGACCCTGAAATCTTATTGTCAGAAATATCCAGAAGGGGTTACAGGATGCGTGGGAGGGGTCTGGAAGGGATTAGCAAGAGAGACAGAGGATGCCTTTGGTATTTTATTATGTTCTTCTCTTTGATGTTTTTAAAAAGGTCCTAGCATCAATATATTTGTTTGCTGGTACTGCCATAATAAAGTAACGCAGATTGAAGGGCTAAAACGACAGAAATGTACTTTTTCACAGTTCTGGAGGCTAGAAGTTCAAGATCAAGGTGTGGCGGGGTTGCTTTCTTCTGAGGCCACTCTCCTTGGCTCGCAGATGGCCCGTCTTCTCCCTGTGTCAGCACATGGTCTTCCCTGTTTGTGTTTGTGTCCTAATCCCTTCTGATAAGGACATCAGTCATATTGGATCAGGGACCACCCTAATGATCTCATTTTAAATTAATTACTTCTTTGAAGAACCTCTCTCCAAATACAGTCACATTTTGAGGTGATAGGGATTAGAACTTCAACTCTGAATTTTGGGAGACAGTTGAGCCCATAACAATCAGGATGTTCAAGCTTCATTGTGTATCACTAAAAACAATTCATATATCCATTAGACGGGCAATAATTAAGAAAGCTATGGCTTCTTACGCTGGGAAATATGCATCGGTCAAGATAGTATACATGATATACTAACCTGGGAATTGTTTGCCATGTTGTAATGTCGCGGGTTAACAAAAGGAAAAATTCTATATACTATATGATTTAAACTATATTGAAATAGGTGTAGTTTTTTCTTTCTTAAAAAAAAAAAAAAAAACAACAACTCTAGGCCCAGAGCAGTGGCTCACACCTCTAATCTCAGTGCTTTGAGAGGCTGTGGCAGGAGGATCACTTGAGCCCAGGAGTTCAAGACCAGCCTGAGCAACACGGTGGGACCCTGTCTCTAAAAATAAATAAATAAATAATTACAATAAAAATAATAAAAATAAAAATAGCTGGGCATGTTGTAGTTCCAGCTGCTCAGGAGGCTGAGGCAGGAGGATCACTTGAGCTCAGGTGGTCAAGGCTACAGTGAGCCATGATGGTGCCACTGCACTCTAGCCTGGGTGACAGAGTGAGACCCTGTCTCCAAAAATAAAAAGCAGACCCTGAAGGGAACTATATAAGATATTAACTGTAATTGTGTGGGGTGGAAAGGCCACTAATTTTTTTTTTCTTTCTACTTTTTTGCATTTTCAGATATTTTTTGATAAGCAACTATTACTTCTATAATGGAAACTACCCCCTCACCCCTCCCCCATGCATATAATGTTTTGTGTACTTTCTTAAAATTCCTAAAGCAACCTTTATTCTATATTTGTTTTGCAGGTGGAAGATGCAATGCTGATGTTTGATAAAACTACTAACAGGCACAGAGGTAAGATTACCCCAGTGTAAGAGGGTTGAGTTCACCCTCTCCTGGCCTCTCTCTCTGTCATCCCCAGTCCCACTGACAAAAGATCCAGTGAGAGTCCGGAGTCAAGCAGGTAGAGGTGACCATCCTTTGAAGATCTTTATTCACAGAGGGTTCCAGTAGCACGAAGAGTTCCAGAACTGGATAGTTGGAAAACCATTTCCTTCTGGCTTGGGAACTCCTGTTTGGTTATGCAGCCATCCCCAGCACACCCATTCAGATATACCTCTCTAATCCCGCCTTTCTTGGTCCCTGGCTAACCTTGGCACTAAGCGATCCAAGGGGAAATTATTCACAGCAGTGACTCAATTGAGTTATCAATTTGCATTGAAGGAGGTTCTTTAGGAGCAGACTGTCAATCTAAAGAGCCAAAAAATCAAAATAAAACTTTGTAGGTTCGTTGGGTATGTAGCGATTACAGCCTTGGGAATGCCCCGTGGGGCCTCTGGAATGTGTAGAGGGCATCTGCACTTAATTGTATTTTTCCCTGTGCTGCTTCTGTCCTGTCCACTTTACAAAAAACGGATCTTGACCTGGAGTCTATGAACCTCTGAAATGACATGCAAAATGTTGTATGTTTATACTTTTCTTGGGTGAAGATCCCTAGGTTTGGACAAATTCTCAAAAGGGTCTCCGGCCCTGCCCTTAGTCTCTTCCTTCCCCAAAAAGAACACATTAAATTTATTGCTTTAAACAGAAAAGTTGGAGGCATCTAGAAAAGTCCTCCCTGGAGGTAGCAGAGTCAAAGGAGGTGATGACTTAGCGTTCTGTTCTCCGGAAGCTCAGGTTTCTGGGGTTCCTATTAACAGGGTGTTAATGAGCAGAGCTTCCTAAGGGGGTGGCAGGAAGTGGTGTGCTGGTGCCCTTGAGGGAGGGAGCCTGCGAGTGAGCAGCATTTCCTTGCCACTTGGATTGCATTTAGATGTTTCCTGTGTTGTTTACATTCCTGCTGTCACCTGTGATTAGAAGCAGTTACCCAGCACTGACTGTATGTCTTTCCTGTTTGGAGAAGGCAGAGTGAGTGAAAGGCAAGAACGAGTGGAGTGGGAATCGTTGCTGGAGGGGCTGGGAGAAGGAGGGGGATATCCTGAGTGCGCCTGGTAATCTGGCTTCGAATGCATCCCTCTACAGCATCCTCAGAATGGGAGAGTTGAGCGTTGGGTGCATAACAGTAGTGTCAAGTGGTATTTATGGAGGGAAGAGATGGCAGGGGGTGGAGGGTGGGGAGCAGTGGAGAAGCAGGGAGAGAAAGGAGGGGCTTGCAGGTGTGGAATGATCGGCTTTGTCCACCGCATTGCTGGGGAGTGAGAGCCCAGAGAGTGAGATGGAGTTGGTGCCCGTGGTGGGTAATTCAGGGTTATCCTCCATCGTCATCCACTTTCTGTCGATCTAGCTTTATGGTTTCCAAGCCCGACTTGCAGATGCATCTCCTAATGTGACCTTCGCAGCAGCCCCTGGAGGGTTGTTGTGACATTGGGAAAAATCACTTAACTTCTTTATGCCTCAGTTTATTCATCTGTAGGATGGGGGTAATCATAGAACCTCCTCACAGGATTGCTTGGAGAGTGTAATGCCAAGCAGCTAGTCAGTTGTGCATAAATCTCACCTCTTATTATTAGCATTATCATCACCTCCATCTGGTTGGCAAAATAACCAAGGCTCAGAGGAGGCAACTGAGAGACCCAGAGCTGAGCAGGGTCTCAGGACTGTTGATTTCAAATTCTGCTTTCTCTGCTGTGTCCAGATGGTATTGCGTTTGTTAAAAGGAGCACTGCTGGCTGTTTATTTTCTGGTGGGTGATGCCCATTTGAATTTGGCACCTGGTGTTCAGTGTTAGAATTCATAATCCTGGGAGATTCCAGAGTTGCCCCCAGGTGCTACTGTTGTCCTTTTAGTTTGCAAATCAATGAAAGTATTTTTTGATCTGCTGTGTGTCAAGCCCTGTGATGGGGGCTCACACTGGTATCGTCTCATTAACTCTCAGAGCTGGGCAGGGAGAGGACTGGTCATGGTAGAGGTGGGTTTGAAACACAGGACTTTGGACTTCTGGGTGGAGGCCCAGAGGATGTGCCAGGAAAAGTTCTCTATTTTTAACCAGATCCCTGTTGCTGTGGGTGAAGCCTCTTCCCTTTTTCCAAAAGGGAGAAAAGAAGGTGCTGGGCCGCAGAGATGATGGGGTGGCGGTTCATCTGGGATGGGCACGGGAAGAGTGTGTTGCCGTTGTGAGGTGGAGGACGGTCTGTTGGAGGGCCCGCTGCCCAGAGTGGCTTTGGGACGTCATTGTTGGCTCTCCAGGAGTCCTGGTGGGCACTGGCAGGAAGGAGCATGGGCAGGGCCTTGGTGCATGCACACTCCTGCCCCCAACCAAGCCAGGACCTCTGCGAGCACCCTCGGACCTGCCAGAGCTGAAGATGCCTGCAGTGGGGGCAGGACCAACTCTAAAATGTGTGGTGCCCAGAACTAGAGGAAAGGCAGGGCCTCCTATTCAAAGATGATTGAGAAGCTGGCCTGAGGGGCTGCAGCCTGTGGAGGGGGAATACATGCCAGGAAACCTCAGCAGGAGAGAGCCGTCATCCCACTGCCCTCCCTCTCATCCAGCGCCCTCCCACTCCGCGTTGCTGTTTCTGTGTGGTTGGGAGCACCGGCCCATACCCATGTCCCACCCCCTCAAGATACCTGAGGAGGCATTTCTCTTTGAACTGGGTGCTAAAGCTGGTGTAATACTTCACTGCATTTAGAACATTTAAGGGAGTGAAAAGAAAATTGTTTTTTAAAAAGAAGAACATATCACAGCAGAGGCACAGATCATGTATGTGGAGGGAGCCAGCCGCACATCTGTGGCCTGATGGAGTGTGCATTTGGAATCAGGTGATAAGCACAAGGAAATAAAATCCTCATGCAGCCACCTTGCCCCAACCTTACCTTCACCTCCTCGGTTCCTGCTGTCCATGATCTTATCAAGAGGAAACTGCTGTAGTGGCAGAAGTTGAGGACATCTCCCTGGCTGGTGCCACCTCCTGCTCTCTTCTTAAAGAGACCCAGACAATCGACCCAGAGTTGTTGTCACAGCACATGCTTGGCACTTGTCCTCAGACTCCTAGCCCAGCCCTGTGGGGCGGCCTCGGGCCTCAACTCATCCTCACCCCAGGAATTTTGACAGCTACCTGTGTGTCCTTGGAGCTGTGTGACATGAGCTGTGTGACAGTTGCTGCTCAGGGATAACCACAGGGAACTGGGCTTAACATCTGATGAGCGTCAGGTGGGCCAGGCTCCCAGGCCCCATTCGGTCTCCACTTGCTGTTAGGAGCCACAGGTCAGAGCAGAATTTGCACTCTTTGCTCCCACCGGTCACCTCCTGTCCCTGCTCCCTGTTGGTCTCTGTTGGGGCAGGGATGCCCTCAGTTCCATCTGCACGGCGGCAGCTTGTATCTCCCATCCACAGGAGCACCAGCCTGGGCCTCACTAGCGCCACGGGAGAGAACCCGGGACCTAGGAGAGAATGAGCCTCCTGCAATGTATGTCTTCCACCCTGCAGGCAGGAAGAGGGTCCCGCGTTCAGTCTGTGACTCCCAGTGGGTGGAACCCTGGAGATGTGGGGGCTCTCACCTTTCTCCTTACAGGCAGGGCTTCCTCCAGCTTCTGCTGCTCCCATGACATTTTTCCTGGGGCACGTTCCCTAACTCTCTGAGCATCTCAGGTTCTTCCTCTAAAAAATAAGAGACTTGGGATTGATGAGCCCCAGGACCTGAAGTATGTTTCTGGCCTTTAGCTTTTTAACTGTGAGAATGTTCAAGATGAATTCCTTTGCTATTTGTGTGAGTACGGAGGGAGCGAGCAGTTGTTGCAGCTTGGGTTCCCTGGGAAGCAACTCTAGGAAGGGATTAGCAAGTGGGAGGCTTATCCAGAAGTGCTGTTGATCAGGAGAGGGCAGAGGCAGAAGCTGACTTGAGATGCCCTTCTGCAATGGGGTGGTCCTTCAGGGGTCGCCAGCTGGGGGTGGGAGTGGCATCCTTGATGCCTGCACGCTGGCCTGTCATCGGGTACAGCTCACCCCGTGAGGCTGATGTGACCTGGGCTTTCCCCGGGGAAATCCTGGAGGGGACTTCCAGCTGGGGACTGTCTTCCAGCAGCACTCCCAGCAGCTGGGAAAGAGGTCCATTCCTGAAGGGGATCTAAGCATCCTGACGCAGCACCCACTGTGATGGTGTGGGGAGTTCTGTTGCTTTCTAAGCAGGCCATGTTAGCAATCTTGATAGAAACAGCCAACACTTTCTGAGCACTTACACACCAAGTGCTTAGCACAGTGCTGGCACCTACCATTGAATCTTGATGACAAACAGCCATAGGTGAACCGAGCTGCCCAGAGTCACACACTGGTCAAAGCAGAGCTTGGACATAAACCCAGCCTGTCTGACCCGGAGCTCAGGCTCTTACACTCTGCAGCATTGAGCAAGGCAACTGGTTAAAGCAGAGGAGTTGGTCATTTTAAGGGTTTAGTATTTCCCCATTTTGTGTCCTTCTCCACACCAGCCTTCTTGCTGGATGACCATGCTCCTCCATTTCCACTTGGAGAAACTAAGGCACGTAAGTTTGAAATATTGGACAGCAGATTCCTGCAGCCAGATAAGGAGCAGAGCTATAGTTAAAACCTGGATGCCAGCCGGTGCCGTGACTCACATCTGTAATCCCAGCACTTTGGGAGGCCGAGGCGGGTGGATCACCTGAGGTCAGGAATTCGAGACCAGCCTGGCCAACATGGTGAAACCCCGTCTCTACTAAAAATACAAAAATTAGCCGGGTGTGGAAGTGGGTGCCTCCTGAAATCCCAGCTACCCAGGAGGCTGAGGCCGGAGAATCACTTGAATCCAGGAGGCGGAGGTTGCAGTGAGCCAAGATTGCGCCATTGCCCTCCAGCCTGGGCAACAAGAGTGAAACTCTGTCTCACGAAAAATAAAACAAAAACCTGGATGCCTCCCTTGGCCCTGTCCCTCACTTCATTTCCTGGCCTTCCATACAATGATCTGTGCCTGCAGGAGAGGAGAATGGTGGCTTTCCAGTTTTCTCAGTCACTTCATTTGCTCTCTGAAAGTTGTTAGAGGTGGTCTGGAAAACACTGGGCTGATCGTCAATGGATTTAATCATTAGGAGGGGGAAGTTTGTTGCTTTATCCTTGTAAAAGTCAGATAAGATCTTGGACTCAAGGCATTAAGTATTGATCCCAAGGTGGGGCTGGAGGGGAGGGACAGGGAGGGCAGAGGCAACAAGGTGCTGTCCTTCCAGTTTGTTCTGTTGTTGGCAGGAGGCTGTAGACAGCCAGCGGGAGGGAGGGGGGAAGGGTGCAGTGGCCAGCTGTCTCTCCAGTGTCCCCACAACCTCAGCCCTGATGGAGAAAGTGGAATGCGGGCATGTTGCTTGCTGAAATAATCTCACACTCACCTCCTTATGGGGGAAGGGAGCGCTCCCCATTGTGAGGGTCACTGTAGAGGAACCTCAGCTGTCCTTCCCTCCAATTTCAGGACCCTGGGTTCCTGAGCCCTGCACAGCTGGGTTCCTCCAGGGAAGATCGGGATGGTTGAGGCCTAGTTGAAAGCAGGTGAGGAGTCTCTGAAGCTAATCCCATAGCCTGGTGAGAGAGTGGTTTCTGGCAGAGGACATCCCTGTGGCCTTCATTACCCAGCAGGCCTGCTTGCCCTGGGACATTGCCAGAGGCAAAGGAACAGGAGACACTGGGAGAGAAATAAAGCTTCGTGTGATGGATGACTCTTCTCCCAGCAGTTAGCAGTTGCTTATTAAATGCAATGCTAATGTCTTTGGAGAGGAGTAACAGCCCTGAGACCCCCTGGAAGCCGGTGGGATGGTTTTGTGCGCCCCAGCGAGCACCATCAGTGTCAGGCCTCTTGGACTGAGAGGGTCCTTTCCCAGAGTGGCTGCGGTTTATCCCAGTTCCTGGGCTGGAAAGGCGCAGTGGTAGGGGATCCAGCCAGAGGGAGGAGCATCCAGGCAGGTGGCCTGAGAGCTTGGGTTCTTCCAGGCGCTTGCTCAGTCTCTGTCCCAAAAAGCAGTTGGCCGAAGTTTAAGGTCTTTGTAATTTGCGTAATCAGTTTATTTATTTAAATGGTGCCAGTAAGATGTAACTTAAGCTGTGATAGAAGATAATGCTTTCCTAAGGAGGAAAAACAGCCCTTAATGTCTTGAATACCTGCCAGACACTCACTTTTGAAATGACCTCTGAAGTCCAGATTGACTCTTTTATGTACGATATATAAAGATGCTTAAGAATTGCACTGTAATTATTTGTTTATTGGTGTCTATTTCTCAAAAAAAAAGGGGGGGCATAGAAAAAGTTTCACAAAGGTATATGTTACATTTTAAAATAATTTAAAGCATTGCTTCACTTGTAGGTGTGGCATGTCAGATATAATGTATGCATGTCCTTCCTAATGAGAGTCTAACATTCTGACTTTATTTACCTAGGGAAGAATGTTGGGACAGTATAAGCTGTAGATGTGACTTTGTAGGATGGAGAAAGAAGTGTGTTTGACAAAAACGATCAGATTCTCTGGCCGGAAAGCGCACAGTCTAAGAGAAGGGTTGTTGGAGGGAGTCGAAAGTATGATAAGGATGTGTAGAATCACAGCTGGTGATGACACTTTCGCTGATGTGACAGGAGAGCAGCCTGCAAAAGATTGGCTCCCACGCTGCCCTCGGTTGGAATCTGGAGCAGGATTTGCTGCTTGTCTTCCCTACTGGAATTTTACCAGTAGTATTTTCCCCACCTCTCAAATCTGCTGTTATCTTTTTACTAATTGCTGATGGTGCTAAGGACCCATCAAACCCTCCCCCAAGTCTGAGATGTGTTAAGGGGTTTATGGGAAGCCTGTAAACCAACAGTTGGTCAGTATTGGTATTGATCCTATTTCTGCACCAGGATTAGAAGCCACTTGACAAGAAAGCGGACAGTCTGTCATAGACCACCATCAACAGCCAGGGTTCCTGGCTGCCCAGAGCTTTCAGTTTAGTCCGTAGTGTGATGTAACATGCCAGCTGGGTTCTCTTATGTAAGTTCAGGGTCCTAGATGGGGTTAGATGAAATCCAGTTCTCTTTCCAGAGTGGACCATTGTCGGGTGGCGGAGGGTGGGGTACGGGGGGCAACTGTTTAAGAAAGACATTGACCAACGGGAGTCTAGGAGAGAATGGTGAGAATGGGGTAGAAACTCAATATGATTGAGTCTCCTCTGGTCCAGCTTGGGTAAAGAGGCCTTGAGGGGAGCAGAGAGCTGTGATGTGGTCATGCATTGCTGCCTTTGGGTACTTAAAGAGATTCTGCTGGAAAAGAGTTCTGTGTAGCCTCAAAGTTGGGCACACTTGAGTTAGAACAAGGAAGAATCGCCCAGTCCGACAGTGACAATAAGAGGACAGCCATTGCCTCTCTGCCAGATTCTCCGAACCCATTCTGTGCCTCCAGCTGGGCTCATTCTAAAGCTGGGACTGTGTGAGGGGGTGGGGATGCTGCGTGCCCACCGTGAGGGGCACACCCGCCTCTTCACTCCCTTGCAGGGCTGTATCCCCAGGCCCTGTAACCTTGCAGCAACGGAGGGCAAAGGAAGGGGGTGGGATAGTCAGCCCACCCTTTGCCATCTTTCAGAGACCAGCCCTGGAGCTGTCTGCACATTTTATTTTCTCGTTAAATAAACACCATTAGCCTTCCTGAGAAATTGGTGCAAACATGACCTCGCAAATAACCAATTAAAAGGGTAGGGTTGAAGGGGAATGTGAATTTGAAAACATGTAGAGGAGGCCATTAAAGATTCCTGTAGAATCTGGCAACATCGATCCGAGACCTTAATTTTATTTCTGACAGGAAAGCAAGGAGTGTGCTTTAATTTTTTTTTTTTTTCCCCCTGAGCTAACTCAATTCCGGAAGCGCCCATTCCGGCGCTGTCTCTTGAGATATTAATCAACACAGTAGCTTGGTTTCTGTTCACCTGCTTTTCTTTGGAGACACGGAGTAATACAAAGCCCTCAACTTCCTAGCAACAGGGCTGGGGGACAGGGTGCCCAGGGCGAGAGGGAACTTGCAAAGCCAGTGGGAATTTGGTACCGGGATGAGCTGTGCTTTTTTGGCCAAAATATAAATCTTAAACTTCTTTCCTTTGGAATAAAAGCCCTGGCACCAAAAGGGTGGTGACCTAATAGGTCTTCCTGCCTCCCCCTGCTATGGCCCACGGAAGCAGTAAGGGAGTGGGCTCAGGGTCAGCAACTTCATTGACCCAGAAGTGGTTTTTTTGTAGAGAGGGACAATGAATCTTTTGTTTGGTCCTGTTCCCATAGAGGCCCAGGCTTTGACTCTCACAACATGGTTTAAGATCTCGGTGAGGGCAGAGTGTGGAGGTCTGAAGAGAAGGGAGTCTTTAACATGGCAGCTTGATTAAAAGCACCCCCTTTCTTAGCATCACGGCACTGCCAGTGGCTGGAGAGGGCTGGGCCAGGGGTCGTTGCAAGCCCTGGGTGGGCTGGAGAGGGCTGCCTCCCCGTTGGGACTTAAGATTCCTAGAGGGGTCCCGGTTATTATGCACCTCCAGACTTGAGCTTCTGTTTTCAGTTTGTGGATCAGAGGGTACACGCTATCCCGTCTGTATCTGTATATCAGCGTGGTATGCTGCAAAGAGCTTGAGTTTTAGAGTTGGTCATACTCGGTTTCAGATCCCAGCTTTCCCTTGGGCGTGATATCAGGCAAGTTACAGATGTTTTGCTCCCTTGCTAAGGTAACATACCCGCTCTGTAGGAGTTAAATGATTCCACTTGCATAGTGCCCACTGCACATGGAGAGTGCGGGGCAGCCTGGGTTCTTCCCCTTCCCCCTTAAGTGAAATCACCTGCTTAACTTCTTTAGGCAAACTAAAATCTGTGTTTGAGTTTTGGGGATCCCAGTCTTGAAAAATAAAACCCTTTTGTGGTTGTTTTTTTCCTCTGCTTTGCACACACACATATGCTCGCATGTGCATGGAATATCTTTGAAAGGATACCTGCAAAATTGGTAACAAGGAGTTAGAAGTTCATATTGGTTAAGATCACACGCTCTGAAGCAAGACATATCTAAGCTCTGTGACGTAATAGCTGTGTGATCTTGGGCAACTTACTTATCCTCTCTGTGACTCAGATTCCTCATCTATAAAATAGGACATTGGGTTAGCCTGAGGCTTACGCCATTTAATGAGAATAAAGGGTTTGGAACAGTCTCTGGCCAGAGTAAACACTCAGATATGTTTTATGCACTTGTGCATATCATATGCAGGTGTACATACATGAAAAAGTGTTTGCTCCTTTTTTATGGGGAAGAGAATTAAGTGACCCGAGATAGAGACATGGAGGGAATCTTTCTATTATATACTCATTTACATTTTGAATTTTTGTACCTTATGTACTTATTACCTATTCATTTACTTCTTTAGTGTGAGCTTTTAAAATTCATTCCAATTTAAACTGTCAATGCAGTAATAGAACAACATGAAAGAGACTTTTTGAAAGAAAAAAAATTTACCAGCCGGGCTCAGTGGCTCACGCCTGTAATCCCAGCACTTTGGGAGGCCAAGGTGGGTGGATCACTTGAGGCCAGGAGTTCAAGACGAGCCTGGCCAACACGGTGAAACCCCATCTCTACTGAAAATACAAAAATTAGCCAGGCATGATGGCATGTGCCTGTGATCCCAGCTACTCAGGAGGCTGAGGCAGGAGAATTGCTTGAACCCAGAGGCAGAGGTTACAGTGAGCCGAGATCATGCCACTGCACTCTAGCCTGGGTGACAGAGTGGGATGCTCAAAAAAAAAAAAAAAAATTACTCCATCCTAGCACCCTACCACAATAACTATTGTTTGCCTTCTTCCTGGCATGCACACAAAATGTTTTTAAAGTTGGTTGTAACTGTGGGGTTAATATTTGTTGAGCGAGGTGTGGGCGCTGCCTCATCTGAGTTTTCTGTCCCGCCAGGGACACCCAGGAGTTCCAAACCAGCAAGATGTGATTCAATGCAGCTGACCATCCTTCACCTCTGAGTCTCCTCTGTCTTTTTGTTTCCATAAACAGATGATCTGATGGATAGATGAGGATTTTCTTCATAGTTTCTGCTCTTCCCAGACAACGTGCTATTATTAGAATAGCCAGACTGGCCCTGGTCTGAAAAGGAGCCTGGTTTGCACCAGTTCATCCAAGACCAGAGGGGAGGAGGGCCAGAACAGGGAGGTCCTCCATCCCAGGAGTTCAAAGCGCTTCATAATTCAAGTTTTTAAAAAGTTAAAAGCATTTTTCTACCCCAAGTTATGACTAGTAAACATGTAGGGACCTTACACAGCGTGGCAAATGCAGAATCTTCCTCTGCATTCCCATTGTTTATAGCTTAGGAGTCAAGGCAACACCTGGTTAATGATGCTTGTGAAGTGTCTGGGCCGTGTGGCAAAGGGATAAGAGCTTAGGTCTAGATTCACACTGCAGGACTCACTTTCCAGAGCAACCACTAATCAATTGCTGTGTGACCCTGGACAAGTTACTAAATCTCTCTGAACCTCAGTTTTCTCATCTATTAAATGGTGTTAATGTTATTAACCCATGGACTTGGGAAGTTTAAGTGAGATAGTTTATCTGTGTGAAACATCTGATGCTTGGAAGGCTATCTGTAAATGTTAACTTCATCATTATCATATTAATTACTGTTATTTTACTACTAAGAATACTGTGACTGTCATTACTTTGGGAAGGGAGGCTCAGGCTTGCTGATTGGAGAGAATGTTAACATCCTAGATGGCTGCTGGCAGGTGCTGTCAAGTTTTCCACCTTGAAGGGTGTTACGGGCTGAATTTTGTCCTCCAAAAACATAAATTGAAGTCCTTATCCCTAAAAGATACCCCAAAAGAAGTCCTAACCCCAAAAAGATAAGTTGAAATACCTCAGAATGTGACCTTATTTAGAAAGAGGGTCTTTGGAGGTGTAATCAGGTTAAGAGGAGGTCTTAGTGGAGTGAACTGATCTGACCACAGTCCTTATAAGAAGGAACATGTGAAGAGAGAGACAGGGAGATGGCCACATAACCTCAGAGGCAGGGACAGGGGCAGTGTGGCTGCAAGCCAAGGATTGCTGACCAGACCAGAAGCTAAGAGAAGAGCCTGAAACAGATTTTCCCCTGAGCTTTCAAGAGGGCGTGGCCTTGCCAACACCTGAATTTCAGATTTCTCGCTTTCAAAACTGAGAATAAGTTTCTGTTGTTTTAAGCACTCCCGTTTGTGGTAGCTTGTTACAGCAGCCCTAGGAAAATAATAGGGCAAAGCAGAGCTTCCTGCCCAGTATGTCCCCTTGCTCACTACTGGCCTGCAGTCCTGGTGGTCAGACTTATCCTTCTCGCTCTGTGCCTTCCTAGTCACGACCCCCCTTAGCAAAATGATGTGCAAGACAAGTTAGGGAAAAGACCTTTTATTGCAACTGAGAACACAGCCCCCAAAGCCTGACTTGGTTCACACCTTGCCTGAGTCTAATTTACCAAAGACCTTGAAATTGACCTTAGAATGTTAAAGATATATTTTGGTAGACAGAGAGAGAGAGACGCTTGAAGAAGTCTGAAGTTTAAATTTTAATTTAGTGGCCTCCAGGGCTCAGTCATTTCTTTATAAGCCAAGGAATAACCAGTACAGTTATGAGTTGTCAGAATTCCCAGCTCCAGCGACACAAACCATACTCATTAGAACGGTGTTTCTAGCTGGCTCGTTCAACTTGGCAATTTAGGGAAATAATCCAGAAAAAGAAAGGAAGGAAGAAAAAGAAGGAAATCAGGAGAGCTCATGTGTATGACAACATGCACCCTGGCATCCCTATATACCTGACTCCCTTTCTATCCTGAAAAAAAAAAAAAAAAAAAAAACAGCAAGACAACACTGAACTTCAAAAGCTGCCAAACAGACTTCTTAATTTCTTTATGTTGTCCCAGAAGCCCTTTCAGGCAGGATCATTTGCCAAATTCAATCCTGGAGTGAATTTTTAAGCTAAATTAATGCAGTTGGAGGTCAAAATGGCAACACCTACGGGTCTCCAGTTGTAAGGATGCCGGTGGGCACAGCAGTAATTGATCATTATAGCACTCATGTGGATGTGCTTCTCTTAATCCTCTGGTATGGTTGGCAAACCCAGTAGTGTATAAAAATCGCTGCCATGATTTTAAAGTGATCAAAGTTGTACACCTTTGAGCACTCCCTACGCATTTGAAATTTTTCCCTCAACTTGCCACCCATCTTGGTATCAGGAAATAATTGAAAGCGCCTTCTTCCCCTTGAACGTGTCCAGCATTGGTGCCTATGTTCTAGCACCCTAGGCAGTGCCGGCGCCTCTGCACCAAATCTGCAATGTGCGTACGCAATGCTGACATCCAATTTATTATCTTGGAGGGCTGGGCTGGCTCATGGATGATTCATGACTCTGCTTTCCACTGCCGCTGGAGGTGACATCATCTATTCGGGACCCAGAATAGACACAGGAGCAACAGTGGGCCGTGTTTTGTGTCTCTCTCACCAGCCCTGGGCTCCCTCCCACTTGCCACCCCGCTGCTTGGTGTTCACTGAGTGCGAATGGTGGTGACCCAAGGAGCCCGTCGGAAATATCTCCTTAGTAGAAGGTCATAAATGTGTTTCAACACCGTTGCACAATAAAGCAGAGACAGGACCTTCCCCAAAGTTCATCTCTTCCCTTAACGTTCTTCTAGTTGGAATGTAGATTTCACTGACAACCGAAGAGCTGCTTAACTCTGTGGTCAACTTTGATTTTCTCATTTAGAGACAGGGTTGGTTAGGAAAGTCTGGCTGAGATCATTTATCCCACAGTCTAGCATTGGACACTCTGTATGATGACTGATTGATGTCACGTTAGATGTTGGAATTAGATTGATGGTTTCCACCCTGGCTGTACATTAAAATCCCCTGGGGAGTTTTTAAGATGTCCTGATGCCTCAGTCCCACCCCAGACCAATTAAGTGAGACTCAAAGATGGAGCCCTGGCGTTGGTTATTTTTAACATTTTTCCAGCTGATGCTAATGTGTAGTCAGGGCTGGGCACCCCCAGGTCACATGACCTTCAAGGAGCCTTCCAGCTTTAAAACCCTTTAAAAAGGCAGTGCTGCTGACTTGGACCAGGTCTTTGAGCCTGATCTGTATCTGGGCAGTCTGGCACGTGTCCTGGTGTTAAGCCCTGGGAGGGGGCATGCCTCCTTCATGTGGGGCCCTTCATGGGTGACTAGGCCAGCTCCATCCGTTGCCTGTGCCCATGACTTCTTGTAATTTTCCTTTGTGGCACTTCTGAGTTCTTAATGACTGTTATTTGCTTGATTATTTGATTCTTATCTGTGTCTTCCACTCTCCTCCTATGTCCCCTTTGCCCAGCAAATACCATTAATCTGTGACAAGAAGGTGGGCACTCACCTTGGTCTCTGTCTTCATTTGCCTGAAAACTGAGAATGGTTCCTACTCACACTTCCCATCTCAACTTCCTTTGCTCTCACAAAACAGAGATGCGGAAGCCCTGTCTGGAGGGGCATGTAGGAGCCACACCTGTCTTCTGAAGAGGGCCTCGGAGACCTAAAGAGATGATTTGGGAACACCGTTTTTCCGGCACCCAAGGAAAGAACCCAGCAAACTAATGAGAGTTTTTTCTTGCTGGCTTAAGAGGGGGGAAAAGTGCCTTTAGTGTTGTCATAGCTGTTCTTAACAGCTGATTTAGAAGAAGGACTGAAAGTATTGGTTTGAATCTAAAGCATCAGTCCTCTTGGGACCCATGCTGCCTGGTCGCTGCCCTGGAGGGCTGGAGGGAGGGCATGCTTTAGCCAGGGGTCTGCGGCAGTGTTTAAAGTGTCTACGCACTTCTCCCCCAGAGGCCAGATAGAGAGAGGTGTGCGCTTACAGATCGAGTTCTAAATTTCCTCCCCACTTCCAAAATCGCTAGTTTTGGCATCTTAAGTCTTCTTTTAATTAAGTTGATTCATTTGCTCTGGAAAGAGTTTTCCTGATTCAGCTAGTATATTTATGTATAAACTACTCTGGAAACACCTGGCAATTTTTCTGAGTGACAATGAGGAAACATAGTTTGAAAATTATGGTTTAATTTGCTCCCTCCCCCACGCTGTCTTACTTTTTAAAAAATGGGTAAGATTTACAAAAGAAGCTTTGTATTTTGCCCATATGTTTTACAGCAGAGATATGTGTATCAACAATACCTAATAATTTCCCTTTATGTAATTTTTAGAACTCTAGCTTTTAATGGACAATTGAATCATTCCTTGGCAAAGAGGAAATCATCTAATTACATGTTTTTATTTATTGTGAATTTGCAGGTAGGCCCCAGAGAGACTGGTGAGCATATATAAAAAGTTAGAATAAACAGCATCTTAATGACTATTTTCAGGAGTGAAAAGCTATGTTGTCACTTTGGGGTTGCATCCCAGCTCTGTGTGTGTTGTGTGTATGTGCGTGTGAGCATTGCTTGCAGAGTGTGTGTGCCTGTGAGTGTGTTTGTGTGTAGGTAGGAGGGCGCAAGGCACATTTGAATTGGACGTGGCCCTTGGTTGGTTTCTTTTTTTTTTTTTTTGAGCCAGAGTCTCGCTCTGTCGCCCAGGCTGGAGTGCAGTGGCATGATCTCGGCTCACTGCAAGCTCTACCTCCCGGGTTCACACCATTCTCCTGCCTCAGCCTCCCGAGTAGCTGGGACTACAGGCGCCCGCCACCACGCCAGGCTAATTTTTTGTATTCTTAGTAGAGACAGGGTTTCACCGTGTTAGCCAGGATGGTCTCATCTCCTGACCTCGTGATTCACCCACCTCGGCCTCCCAAAGTGCTGGGATTACAGGCGTGAGCCACTGCACCCAGCCGGCCCTCGGTTGATTTCAAAAAATAAACTGGAATCAAAAACACTATAAAGGATCAAAATAGGAAAGTAAACACCTGCCCCTGTTTTATTTTGCTTTATTTTAGGTTTATGGCCTCTTTAGTATGGGACTAATTAAAATCCCCTGATAAGGCCTAGTACCCTGGCCTGGTCATTAGCAGCGTTGTTCACTTTTCCTGGGTAGGATAAGTGGCTTCCAGAAACAAAGTGGTTTGAATCAGAAATGGCACCTCCTGGGTTCATCCCCTTTTTTCTTTTCTTTATAAGGTTCTTTAGCAAAATGCAGGGGGTAGGGCGCTGCAGGTAGCCCAGCGAATCTTGCTGCTGCCAGGGCAGTAGCAGCTGGGGTGGGAAGAGGAGAGCAGCTGGGGTTGTGTTATTAGTCATTCCATGAAGAGATTGATTTGATAAATAATAAAGCAGTGATATTAGCAACACATGCTTGCAGGTCAGATGACTTCGATGAAAACCCCCAGTTAAGTGTGTGTAATGGTTTGACAATATATATGCCTTCTAAAAACATCCTATTTTAAAATGGAAATTGGACTGTTCATGCAATTCTTAGCAAATATGCCGAGACCATTACCAAAGGGAGCTTGGAAATCTGAAGGATGATCTTTCTATTTAATTTGGCCTCTACCCTCCCCCTTTCAAAGGATGCTTAAACTCACTTTGTTTTCCTGTCCTTGCCTTTTCATTTTGTTAACTGTTTTGATTTGTAAAATACTATGCCTCATACTACACTCCTTTATGATGATTTACTGTGCTGTTCTTATCTTTCACCTTAAATCCTTGATAAGAGCATTTTAAAAATGAAATTGCTACCTGACACTATTATAAAATCTTGGCTGGCAGCCAGTGGAGAAACAAGCACGTTTGGTGGGGGAGGTTGGGGCAGAGAAGGAGACTGAGTTTAGAGAAAGGAAAGATTTTCAAAGGAACTGTATAGCACATTTTCCCCCCTCTGAATTCTGGAACCTCCCCCCCTTTTTTTTTAAGTAGAGCGTTAATGCAACCTCGTAATGCAACCTCATAAGTGCCTCTTCACTATTGCCTAGTGGACCGTGGGGTGGGCGGTGAGTGAATTGAACAGACAAAGATTCTTTGGGCAAAGGTTATCTGCACTGAAGATGAAACTCCCACATGTCCTTTGCTATGGATTGCAACTGGATGGATGTATGGACCAGACAGATGGATAGCAGTGAAGCGGCTACCATATTTATAGCTAGGAGCACATGCCCTTCTGAACTCCAGACATCCCCACCCCTATTCTGTTCCAGACACATCAAAGCAGAACCCCCTTTAGTTGCAGCAGCTGTGGCAGTCGACTGACCGAAGATGGAAACTTCCGTGTGTTTGTTTGTCTAGAGATCTCCCTTTATCCACAAAGGGCATCACTGATGGGTGGGGGGGGATCAGTAAAGAGAGCTGTCTGAAGTAGCAGGTTGTTGAAATTCTAGTATTGTGACTTAATGAACTCTTGTCTTTAATTCCTATGACTTGGAGAAGACAGCCATTCTCTCCCCGTAATGGAGCTTGTTAACCCATCTCTGCACTGACTGGTGCTTTTATTATTATTATGACGACTGGAGAACATAAGTCTGAATGTTAGAATAACAGGTTTCCCGAGTGCCTGGCAGAGAAGGGGGTGCATAATGATGATGATCTTTCGTGGGAATAACAGCGGCCACCAGCTTATCTGGCACAGGCGTTATTACATCTGAGTCGCCTGAAGTGCCATTTGTGAAGACCTGGTATTTATTGTCCTAGATTATGGGGGTGGGGGAGGGGAAGGCAGCAGAAGGGACACTTATCATCCCGTCAGGGCTCGACAGCCGAGGGGCAGCTGCTGGGTGCGAAGGCCACAGTCAGCGGGAGGCCGCTGTGTGTAACTGGCGATGCCGGGGCAATTATGCCCAATTTATCACGCACCTCATGAAAATATAATCCACCACCAAAATGACTGCTTTTGGAAACTGTCTTGTCTCTTTTGAGCCGAGACTGGAGACAACCAGACAAGGTTCGGTGGTAACGAATAAAGAAACATTACTTTCTGAACACAATCTTCTGTCACCAGTCACTTTTCAACAGACATTCAATCAAAATGCTAATAGCAGCGGCAACAAGGGACGGCGGTTATTGTAATACTAATTGATTGGTTGGAGGGTGGGTTTTGATAAGTGCAGCTGAAGATTTCTGAAATATGATTCTCTTTAATTACTGTGACGCTAATAAAAAACGAACAAATGATTTAATGATGATTTCCTGGGTAATGGCGTAAAGATTTTGTTTGAGTTTAAAATGAGATAGGGTAAAAACTACACCAGAAAAATAGGGCTCTGGTGGGTGGCCTTGCCTTTATCAAACCTAGGCATGGAGATTCAAATCCAAGAATGCCCTTGGAAGGCTGCATGGCATGGTGATAACGGCCTCTCCTGGGTTGCCAGGGCCAGTCAGGCTGTGGGTGGATGCCAGCTTGAAGTGGTTGGCATTTCTGGGAGTGGGTGCTGATCCATCCATGTGTTCCCTTTGGGTTTCCCAGGGTGGCCAGGCTGCAGCCTCCCGCTGTGGGGCAGAGTGAACCCCTCTTCCTCAGGAGAGGTACATCTGTGCTTGAGGCTCTAGGGCTTCATGCTCTCGCCCCACAGCCACTGTGTCCTGGGCCCTTCCATGTTCCAGGTGCAATGCTAGTTCTGGCAGTACTGCAGGAAACAAGGCAGGCCAAATCCCAGCCCTCCTGAGCTCATGTTCTGCGGGAAGAAGGAACATACATCACACGATTTCAGGTACTGCTGAGGGCTAAGAAGAAGAGAAAATAGGGAGCTGTTGGCGAGGGGGCCTGGGCCTACTCTGTTTAGGTGGGTAGCTGGGAGTGGCCTCCCTGAGGAGTAGGCATTGGAATTGGGAGGCAGAGAACTGTGAGAAAGGCATTCCAAGGAGCAAACAACAGCAAGTGCCCAGGACCTGGCATGGGAAGGAACTGATGTGTTGGTGGGACAGGTGGAGGCCTGGGGTCTCCAAGAGAGACAGTGGTAGAGACGACTGAGAGAGGTAGACAAGGGCTGCATGGTGAATGATTTGTGAGCCAGGCAAGGCAAATAGGAACCCTCAGAAGAAGGTCAGAAGGGCAGAGGCATATGACTGATGCTCTAGAAAGATCCCACTGGCTCCTGAATTAAGGAAGGACAGGAATGCATGTTTGAAAGTAGGGTGGCCGGTCGAAGTTTGTTGCAGAAGTTCAGGGGAGAGCTGATGGCGTCTTGGGTAAGGGTTGTACAGTGGAGGTGGGGAGAGGCAGTGGGATTTAAAATATATATTTGGAGATAAGATATGGTAGATTCTGATGGATTGGAAATGGGTTATGAGGTGAGGGGAGAGAGAAAAATTAGAGTGAACTCTAGGTTCTTGGGTTGAGCTCTTGAGGGATGGTAGTGCTATTCAATAGTATGGGGACTGCTTTGGTGGAAGGAACACATTTTAAGAAGAAAATCAGTTGTTCTGTTTGAAATTCCCATTGGGATCCATTTGGTTTTGGTGATGTTTAGTAGTTGCATAGACAAAAAGTACACACACACACACAAACATGTCTCTGGAGAATTAACATAACCTACCCAGTTGTTTTTGCATAAACCTCTCTAAGGAAAGGATTGTTTCAGGGGAACCCTGAGTAGATTTTATTGTCAGTGTGGTAGACAATGCAACTTGGAGAAAGGGTGGTTGTTTGGTCCCTAAACACTCCAGTTTTTCTAGCATTCAGGGTCCCCTGTGCTTTTCTGTTGTGGTTCATCCAGAGTGTTTTGTGAATGATGTTGCATCGAAGAATCAAAGCATCATTGCATCCACCCCAACAGGGAAGAGAGATCCCATAGATATGGACGCTCTTTAGTACCCATCGTGGCATCCTCCTCCCAGTGTGTGTAGAGGGGTTTGGGCTCACTGTGAATGTCCTAGGAAGACCAACTCTGGGGTCCAAAGCCCTGACCACTCCCTTCTTCTTACAGCCCCCTGGGTCTCTCGGATTTCAAGGGCTCAACCTGTACAGAGGGGCCTACCCTTTGTATCCCTGTCCATGCAGATTATAGGTGGGGCCTTCCTGGGGTGGGTGCAGCTCTGACATATTAATTGGTTTAAAAAAAAAAAAAAAACAAGTCAGATTTGTGTTATTGGGATGGGAGTGGGGGCTTAATTGGGGCGGAGAGGCAGTGATAGCCTTCCTTTCAATTTGTCAAGCTTTCTTTAAAAAGATCTGCCAAAGAAGAAAGGGTAATTAATAGGCTTGAAGTCATTTCCGATGTGTCAGGATTTCTGCCTTGCTTCCAAGTGATAATGTTCGCCGGCTCCGGGCCTCTAGGGAGCCTTCCGTCTTATTAACTTGTCTGGGAGAAACAGGGAGTAGGGACAGCTCGGGCCAGTGGGTGACAGGAAATAAAGATTTGTGGTGTAGTGAGCTGTAAACACTAGGGCTGGATAAGTTTGGTGTGGGGGCTGGGAGCGGGTGGGGGGGTGTGCAGAGGGAGAGGGTTTGCTCTCAAACTCCACTTCATGAAGCAAAGTCCTGGAGTTTCCTGGGTCAGATGGCCACTCGGAGTCAGCCCGGATAACCCCAGGGAAGAAGTGCTTTTAATGAGCGGCGTTTTGACACTCGGCAATTTTTGTGTGTGTTTGCCTCTTCACCCCTTACTTCTCACTGTTTCTTTACCCCTTCCCCACTGAAAAGCTCTTTGGACTTTACAGTAGTTATTCTCTCAAGCCCTGGACATTGCCTGCACACATGGACACCAAACTTTTGACTTTTCCAAAGACAGAATTGTTTTATGTATTTGTTTGTTTGTTTTTTAAAAGGCTCAGTCTCACTATGTTGCCCAGGCTGGTCTTGAACACCTGGGCTTAAGTAATTCTCCCACCTGGGCCTCCCAAAGTGCTAGGATTACAGGTGTGAGCCACCAGGGCCCCGGCCAACAGAGTTGTTAATGAGTATATATTAAGCATCTAATTGTGCATGGCGCCATCTAAGACTTGGTCAGTTTTGTGGGCTTGGTGCCTGCCCTAGAGGAGTTTATGCTTTGGGAAAACAAGCCCACCTCCCCACTGCCTTTTTTTTTTTTTTTTTTTTTTGGCAACAAATGGGTTTAGTTGCAACAAATGGGCTGCTGTCCGGCAACTAAAGTTGTGGTTGAGTGGAGAAGGGATGCTGTTTTTCCCTCCGTTTCTGGTAGTTGCTCACTACTGTGACCCTGTTGTTGTGAGAGCTCTTTGCTGTCCTTTCTACCTCACCTTCACCCTATCCTCAGCTATAATACCATTCAGCTTTGAAAATTAGAACCTGGGTGAATCTAATGTTTTGAGTGAATGGATGAATGATGAGAATAGTCATTGTAGGCACTGCTGAGGCTTTTTCATCCATCCTCACATTTAATGTTTACAATCTAGCCACTCCATTTACCTAATGGGTGATTGATACTCAGAGAGGTTAAGTAACTTGACCAAGGTCACACAAGCAGTAGGAGGTGGAGATTGGGATATAAACCCAGGAATCCTGTTTGACGATAGCTCCTTGACCCCTACGTGGGCTCCTGCGTTTGTACTCAGGGGCAAGGCATCAGCAGTTGGCAGAGATCTTAGCTTGATGCCCAAGGCCTTGCTGAGTAGAGAAAGGAGTTCAAGAGAGGCTTGGAGATGGGCCCTTTTTGGAGCAACCTCTGGCTGCAGGGAGGTCAGTTGAGACCCTGGACTGGCATCCAAGCATTTGGAGGAGGGTTGATGCTGGAGCAGGAGCAGCATCTTCACGGGCTGTGTTCTCTCCTGAACTGGGGGAAGCCAGCCTGCCTGCCTCCTCCCACCACCCCATCCCCACCTTAGTTGTCAGTGAATGCAGTCTTTTCTGAGCCAATTAGAAATCTCAATAGGATTGAGAATAGCTGCCGAAGACAAACGCTCCTTTTAAGTGCTATCAGTGCACGGGAGTGGGGGCTTGCAGAACTGTTCTTAGAGCTTGGGTTTGGTGGCTCCGGCTGGCAGCAGGAAGCAGTGGTTGGCAAGGCATTATTGCAGCTAGCCTGGGGAGGACAGCATCCCAGGCGACCTTCAGGATCGCTGCAAGCACAGATCTCCTTGACAGGCACCCCTGTTTGGGCCTGGTTCTTCTCCTTTGTTAACAAAAGTGCTTAAGAAGTAAAAGTTGAGTTAGTATAGGAAGCCTGAAGTAAATAACGCCGGCTTCAGCTGTATGCAAGCTGTTCCTCACACACTGTGCTTTTCATTGTTTAAAATAGCAAGGTTGGGATTTGGGAGGTCACAGGGAGGGAACACGATGTCTCTTTTCCTTTTGTTTTTGTTTTGCCTCTTTTTACCTTTTCCGAAAGTAATTTTTGGGACAGAATCAAAAGTGAAGCAAAAATCCAAATGAGCTCTCCGTTTTCTTTCTTTTTTTTTTTTTTTGAGACGGAGTCTTGCTCTGTCGCCCAGGCTGGAGTGCAGTGGCCAGATCTCAGCTCACTGCAAGCTCCGCCTCCCGGGTTCACGCCATTCTCCTGCCTCAGCCTCCGGAGTAGCTGGGACTACAGGCGCCCGCCACCTCGCCCGGCTAGTTTTTTGTATTTCTTTTAGTAGAGACGGGGTTTCACCATGTTAGCCAGGATGGTCTTGATCTCGTGACCTCGTGATCCGCCCGTCTCGGCCTCCCAAATTGCTGGGATTACAAGCTTGAGCCACCACGCCCGGCGAGCTCTCCGCTTTCTTAATACCCATTTCCCCTTGTCTTTTTCTCTCTGTCAGCTTTGAAGCCGGGCTGGAAAATGTTGGAGATTTTCAGCCTGGGGAAGAGTCGAGGTTCAGGACATTTTTCCTTTTCCTAGGGAAACTCAGAGCAGGGTTAGACAGTTTGCACATCCAAGACCAACACACATAGGCACACACGTAACCCTCTGTCTAGGGCCTGATTCAGTCCGCTTTCGAGAGTGTTCTGAATGAGAGCACTGTGCTGGCGTCTTCCGCCCCAGCCTCAGTTCACAGGAGAATTTTTCAGGAGCCATTTTTCTATTAAACTCAAGAGTAGGAATTGATGGGGGGATGGGGTGCTCTTTGAAGATGCAATTTGAATTTATTTATTTTAATGATTAAAGAGAAAGAATGGTTATTATTCACATGAATGACCTTCCCCCGGTGCTTTTTTGAAAGGAATTGTGTTGGTTTATTCAAAGTGGCTTAGAACTCGCATAATGGCCTACTTCTGTGGAGCTTCCTGAATGAAGCCATGAACTGGGAGGGAATCAAAGTCCCCTTATTTCAGTGCCGGGAGGTAAATGGATAGGGGACAAAAGGAGCAATATTATGTCTCGGACTAAATAAGGTTTCCAGATCAGGGGCTGAACCTGCCCCGACTCCGTCCTGAATTCTTCCTGTGCGGGTAGGTCCTCACTGGACTCACCTGGGCTGGAAAATCAGCTTGGCCACAGACTCCTGGCTTGGTGTGAGCCTCAGGGATTGCTGCTGGGAGGGAGGGCAGAGGTCTGTAGGTGGAGAGGTAGGTTCAGGTAGGTGGAGAAGGCACACAGACCGCCGTCTGGGATGAGGTTGCTATTGGATTGGAAATTGCTGTTCAGGCAAAGGTAGAATCAGGTGCCTGACATGTGCCAGTTGCTGCATGACATCTGCCGAGCCCCAGGTGCACCCATGGGGTCATGCATGTACACACACTGGTGTTCTCACACCCCCCTCTTCCTGCCCTGCCATGCCCCACCGCCCTTCCCCCACCTGCTGCTGAAGTCTTAGCTTTCAAATGCAGGTGTTGAGGTTAATAACAAGATGTATCCCAGTTGGCCATTTGCTTATGAGGCTTCTCACTGGGTTCTAAAGGTGGGAAGGAAGGGATTTAAAAAGATCATGGGCGTGAAAGCTGGAAACAGTGGTGTCCTTTGCTTGGGGTAAGGATTGACTAGAGGTGATTTTATATGCTGACCGCTCCTGTAGGAAAAGCAGCTTAGGAAGACGCCATGCCCTGCCTGTGCCCACCCAACCTGTCTCCCCCTGGCTGGACCACTCGCTCCAGACCAATAGCCCAGCTTCCCTGGATCCCTCAGCTCCAAAGGGTTACCTCCTACTCCACTTGCTGTACAGAAGGGTTTTCTGGAACAGAGAATGCCCTGGACCTAGAGCCCCTTGTCCTGAGGCTCAAGGACCCAGCTCATGTGACCTTCAGCAGGTCTCTCCTGCTACTGCCCCAGGACTGACCACACACCTGGGCGCTGTCCCACCACTTCCTCACTAGACCCTCAGGCCATCTGGTCGAGGGGTTTTTACTGCTAACGGGACAGGGTAACCCACATAACCCAGGGGGAGTTGCCTCGGTCTAATTAAAGTTCAGAGTGATGTTCACTGGTCTGTAATTCCTGACTCCCTTCCTGAGAGAGTCCTGGGAACTGAGCTTGGCTTTCTGCCTGCTTCTTGTCTCCGAGCATGGAGACCAGCCAGCACTCCCCAACCCAGCCCCCCACCCACTGCCCTGCTGCATCCAGCCCCTGGGTCTTCCACCTCCTGGCACGCTCTAGCCTAGGCCTGAAGTAGCAGGGCCAGACGCTAGGTGTCGCCGTCCCCGCCCTGCCGCCGTCCCCGGAGGTCTTGGCTCATGGGCTTTCTTGATTCCTGAGTGTCTTTTTTAATCCCTATTGCCCAGCAACGGCTTGCTTGGTTAGAGACAGTCTGGCAAGTTTCCTCTGGTTCCAACTTACGTTTGAAGTTTTTCCACAACTGGAAGGTGATTCTCTGGCTTCTGAGCTTCACCCAACCCTCTCTGAGCCCCAGCGTGGGGGACCATTGGGCTCTTCTTTCTGCGACTGGTCGTCTTTTACAGCTTTGATTCATGTTCTTAATGTCCAGTTTTATATGTACTTAAGCTTTATAAGACACCTCAGTATTTTTAGAAAATAAGTGGGGACATAAACATAAACCACCCAGAAATCACTGCCCCTAGAATTCAGAGTGGAAGAACCAAGCTTTGTAGGGCTGATGTGGCGTGGGCTGGGAGACTTCTGAGAGGCTGATACTGGTCTTTGAATGAACTCTTTACCCCAGCAAAAGAAGAAAAAGGGTTCCAGTGGGACTTCAGAATTTTTTGTTGTTGTTTTGGGAATGTTGGCACCACTGGGAATAATGAGAGATGCCTGGCCTATTCATTGTTTTGTTTTGTTTTGTTTAAGTTTAAGTTGTTTTGTTTAAGTTGTTTAAGTTGTTTTGTTTTGTTTTGTTTGTCACCCAGGCGGGAGTGCAGTGGCCGGATCTCAGCTCACTGCAAGCTCCGCCTCCTGGGTTCCCGCCATTCTCCTGCCTCAGCCTCCCGAGTAGCTGGGACTACAGGCGCCCGCCACCTCGGCCGGCTAGTTTTTTGTATTTCTTAGTAGAGACGGGGTTTCATCGTGTTAGCCAGGATGGTCTCGATCTCCTGATCTCGTGATCCGCCCATCTCGGCCTCCCAAAGTGCTGGGATTACAGGCTTGAGCCACCGCGCCTAGCCTGCCTGGCCTATTCAAAAGTGGGATCAGAAACCGCAGTGTTGGAAATGCAGCCTTTGGTTGTCCATCCCTGCAGCTAGAGCATGAGCCCCCCAAGGCCAGAGTCTTAAGGGCTCAGTGCTTCAGTTGAGTAGTCCTAATTGGACTAGGCTCATGGGCACAGAGCCCTAGACTAGGGACCATGATGGATGCCAAGGCTCGACCAGTGCAAAATCACCCCAAACTGAAAGCTGTTTGAGAAGGCAGAATGAATGTTAGTATCATCTTTCACTCATGCAGTTTTTCAAAATTCAGCCACAGGTCTTCCTGGACCCCTAGCCAGGTTTTGATTTTCTAGGCTGGGATGAAAGATGAAAGACATGTTTATTTGGTGGGAGGGGGATTGGGACATTGAACTGCTTTTAAATGATGTTAAGAATCCCGTTCTTCTCCCTCCTTTCCCACTTCTGCCCTGGTGTTGACTTTGAAAAACCTTCCAAGACAGGCTGAGGCTAAGGAGATGGGGGTGCTTTCTTGAGCAGCTTTCTGAGGTCGGTTTTTTTCTTTTGAAATAGACTGGAAATCTATCTCGGCTCAGAATCATCCTTCGATTCTCATCGCAGAGGGGCAGAGAGGAGGGTGCACGGGCAACCCAGCTCGTGTGCCTTTGTGGCCGTCGCTCCTCCTGGCCGAGAGATAACCGGTTGTTTTTGAAAGTCCTGTGTTTATCGTGAGAGAGCAGTGTGGTCAGAGAGGCGGTGAGGAAAGAGCCGGCAGCCCTTCTGTGATGGATGGGTAGCCGACTTCTCTTGTGAAGCAAAGGCAGCCCACAAGTTTGTCTCTTTCAAGAGGAGAAGAAATTTAAAGCGAAGCTCCAGAGAGATAAGTTTTTTCAGTCTGGTCCTTCATGTAGGCTTAACGATTCTAGGAGGGCCCTGAAAATGGCAGAGACCTCAATTCTCCTCTCCCTCCCTGCCCCTTTATGGGCTCCCTAACTAGAGAGGTTTGCAAAGCTTAAGGGGATTAATGCTCTTTAAACCTCTGCACTGCTTCCTGCTCCTCATGGGATCCGGGTGCTAATAAAGATGTACCAGCTTGGAAAGGCTGGTAAACACTGCTTTGTTGCCACGGCAACAGGCGAAACAAGAACGACACCAAGTATTGCTAACAAGAGTCCTTAGGATCAAGAGTTTGGGGCGGGGGAGGGGGAATGGTTCTTAAAAATGCAGAGAGTCTTGGCAAGGTAATTAGACTTGGTGCTCTCCAAGTGAATTCATAGTTTTATGGAGCATTACTAGAGAGCCTTGTTACTTGCAAAGTCACCCTCCATCAAGTAGAAGGAACAGCTAAGAGCCGCCAGCATCTGCCGCCAGTTGCTCCAGTGAAGCTGGGGTGTTGCGTCCTGAGACACCTTCCCCCGTCTCCTCCTCAGCAAGTAGTCAATGCGTGCACCCGCGCTTGTTTGGGAAGCGTTAAAAAGCTCTATTTCCTGCCTCCTTGGTGTTGAAAGATATGAGGGAATGTTCTACACCTGCCTTCTATCCGGGATGATGTTACTGTTTTTAACAAGGTTGATAAGACGGTAGCTAAGCACTCCCTAAGCCTGTGTACTGGGCTGAGCACTTCCTTTGCTTTATCTCATTTCACCTTCAGGCTGACCCGGCTGTTATTAGGCCCATTTTTTCTGATGAAGAAACAGAAGGGTTAAGGAACCTGTCCATGGGCACACAGCCAGTGACAGAGCTAGGATCTGAACAGGTGTGGCTATAAAGCCTGGGCTTTGACCCGTGGGCCATATCTTTACAGACTTACTCACAACCATCCCTTCCTGCTGCTCGAATTTTCGTTCTTGAGGCATGAGCAGTGCCTGCAGCCCCTGCTGGGATCTTTTGCTCAAACCTGTTGAGACTTCTGAGGGAGCCTGGGACTCTGCTCTCCTACTCCTTTCTTCCCTTGTGTTTGGGCACTAGGCTGAGCTCCTTGGAAAGATTTCTGCTTCCTGTGGGTGAGAAGTAGGGCAGTGTGAGTAGGCGGGGCTGCTAGGCTAAATCCCAGGCCGCCCCACTGACCCGTGTCCCTTCCTGGGTAATGGTGCCCGGTTGCTCAAGCCATACCTGAGGCTTCAGCCTGGGCCCCATCTCTCGCACATCTGGCCAGCCTCTGCCCTGCCAGCTCTGGGTCGCCCTGTCCTCTGCACCTACCGCCATGCTCTGCTTCAGGGACCTGTCCCATCTGTCCCTGGCAGAGCAGCAGCTCTCCGGGGACTCCTGCCTCCAGGCCTGTGCCTCTCTGATCCATTTAGAGGGATCTTTCTGAAATGTGATTCTGGTCATGCCAAGTTTGGTGGCTGCCTGCTCAGGCACCTCAGTGTGACCTCCAGGTTGGGCGTGATGGAGCCTACCTCTCCATTCCCTGTCAGCCAGGATTCCCCGCTCAGTGCAGCTGGGACCCCAGCAGCTCCTTAACCAACCAGGTTCCCTGTCAACTTTTGCACATATTAACCCCTACCCACCTTTCCTTTGACAAACTCCTGAGGGTCCCCAGATGGGTGCCCCTTCCTCCCTCCTGAACCCCCTGAGCATGCCTCCATCATTATTTCCCTACACTGACTCCCCCAGTTACTATGAGGATCTTAACTGCAGGAGACCATATTG
Organism: Macaca nemestrina; assembly: GCF_043159975.1. Classification (NCBI taxonomy): domain Eukaryota; kingdom Metazoa; phylum Chordata; class Mammalia; order Primates; family Cercopithecidae; genus Macaca; species Macaca nemestrina. The sequence goes on along the minus strand of NC_092141.1, from coordinate 51,628,505 downwards.
TGTTCCTCTTGGTGTCCCCAGTACCTGGGACATAATAGGTACTTGATATGTGCTTATTAACCAGAAAAGTGATGGCGTTTATCCTCACCAGGTTGCTATGGCAACAGATGCTGCAGCCCCTCGAGGCCAAGTGACTTGAGACCTTGGAGGTCCAAAGGTCACACAAGTACCTTCCTGGAGCCCCACCTGGCATCCTTCTCTCCCTACAGCCAGGACAGACTGCCCAGCCTCAGAACCACCACTTGTTGTGACTATTAAACCCCATGTCCCAATGATGCCTGGAGACCATGCCTCAGGCACTTTACACTGTTAGTGGTAATGGTGACACATTATCTGAGTTTTGTTGCTTGTACATTTCTTTTATGCGATAAGCTTAGAACTGGATTGGAATTGAGTGGGGGACATTGTCCAGTGTCTAAATGTAATGGTGAACATTTAATGTTTTTTTCTCCCTCTTCCCCACAGTATCAGTTTTCTTATTGAATTTGGGAAGCAATGACAATTGATTAAGTTGCAGTGAAGCTTGCCCTAAAAGGAAATGATTGATAATCCATTTAGGTCTGGCTTGCTTGCTTCTCCCCTCCTGATTTCCTTGGCCACTTTTTCAATTACCCACTGTATTTAGCTTGGTTTGCTTGTTGTAACTCATTTCCCCTTCCTCCAGGATCTGCAGGGAAGTTGTAATGTAATGTTAGAGTAGTGACATCTAATTATTTCCCTGAGACATCAGTTAGAAATGTAAGAATACTTCTTCCTTGAGGCGGGCACACGAGGGATGGGAGTCTGTGAGGCAGAACGCGTCTGTGCTGCCATCAGTCTTTGGGGTGGGAGGGAGGTCAGGGCGTCCAGTGACATCACAGCCTCCTGTCACAGGACTCAGAGCCCATGTGGGCTCCCGAGGCAAGCTCATAGGATTGTTTTCCAAGTGGACTGATTGGCTGGTTGGGCCTTTGCCATTAAGTGAGTTTATGAGGCCCTCGCTACTGGGAGAGAGGCTTTGCAGAGGCATGTGGCACTATGACGAGGTTCACACTTGATGTTCAGAGCTTTTTGTTTCTTTAGCTAATATCTTTAAGGTCAAACCATCTACAAAGTACTTTTACCCACTCAGTGACAGCTTGAGATCCTCCCAACAGTACTAATAAAAGAAAGGAGAAACTGAATTAGCATCTATGTTTACCCTCCCAAATTAATATACATATAACGTCTGGCCTTATTCAGTGTTTGGTGATGTATGCTGTCATGGCTGCCTTCTCAGTGGAAGCCCCGGGTGTGGGATCTCCCTGTTTCACAGATGGATTGACTGAGGCCTAAAATGGAGAAGGGACTTGTCCAGGATGGTTCAGGGGTTGGAGTATGGAGCCCACTGTTGGGATCATCAAAATGCCCGATAATAGCATTCCTCATCCCTGCCTGAGGAGTGAACAGGTTGAGGGGTAAGCCAAAGGCATGGCAGATAGTACATGGAAAATCACCTTCTTAAGAAATGTTACGATGAGGGGCAGGCCGCCTGCATGAGAATTCCTCAATCATAGGCAGTCAGGTAGGAGGTGGGCTGACTTACATGGGACAGCCAGGGAAGCATCTTGCTACCTCTTTTTACACAAGATGAGTCCAGGAATGTTCCACACAAAAAAAGCACAGGAGTCACTCAGGACCTGGAGGCTTTTCCCAAGACATTATGATGGAGTCTTCAGGGTCTGCCCCCGGGGCCAACCCCCCTTTCCCGCTCCTTCCTGACTCTCATGAATAATGAGTTTGGAATTAATTTGGTAATGCCATCACCACCCAGCTCACTTCTCAGTTACTTTCTGTTTACTGTGGACTGTGGAAGGTGGGATTACCCAGGGAGAACCCTGCCTTGAAGGGTGCGTGGCCAGGGACAGGTTCTCTGGGCTATTGGCTGGTCCCCCACAGCCCTGGGCTGGGGTGTTCCCCCATCTGCCCATACCAAGGCAAGCCTTTCTACGTGCAAGTCTGGCAGGTGTACATTCGCTTCCCGGTGGGAATGGGGAGCAGAGGTTTCATTGAGCGTCTCTTGGGAGTGCACAGTCCCTAATTTCTGAAATGCCATTGATGAGAAGCAGTCCCAGTTTGGGTCTGAGTTAATGGATTAAAAGAGCAGAACTGTTTTCTTGGGTGCTGAATATTTCTTCTAGATGTTCAGGTCAATAACCAAGGCAGCTAAGTCAGCGAATTGTCAGCATTCCAGAAAGAAACGCCATCTCCTTGGGTGCTGAGGACCTCCGGGGCTGCAGCTGACTCTGCCCTCGCACACCCTTCTTCTTGGCTTTCATGATTTATTTTGTCAAGAAGAATGAGGGGTCAGGAGTGGCATCTCTCATAACAGCCCCCTCCCATCTTCTGAGAGTGCTCAAGACGGAGCTTGCCTGCTGCTGGCGTGGGGAGCTGACAAAATATTTAAATAAAGGCTCTGGGGGAAAAGGACATGCTTAGATTACAAAGAGAAATTCCACGCGGTTATGGTCTCTCTCGGCGTATTAGGGGCCTCTGTAATTGCACCTATTCAGCACTACCATTTCTAGTCACCATGCAGCCATCCGAGGGAAGACGGATACTCTAAAAATGGCCCCGAGAACAGTCTTTTTAAAAAGGCAGTTAACGATCTGGAGCTATAAATAGTGTCTTTCCAACAAATAACAAAGAGGGTCAGTTCCCCTTTCGGCCTCTGCTGTTGAGGCCCCGCATCCTGGAGTGAGTGAGTAGGGTCAGGAGGGTTTGCACCTCCCCTAGAATTTGAGGCCTGATGAGACCCAGCCTGTTGCCTGGAGGTGCGGATGAGACCCTGGCTGGCTGAACTGCCACTCACTGTGTGTTTTTGGAGACACATCCCCCCTGGTGGCACAACAACAGAAAGCCATGACTCTAAGTCACTTGCCCCAGTCCTCTGACCTCTCTTAAGCCCAGACCAGCCCTTCTGCCAGTTATAAAGCACCAGCCCTGCCAAGAGCAAAAGACAGCCCTGCTGGATCCTGCTGTCTCTCCGTGGAGTTCCTGAATCACAGAACCTCCCAGTTCATCTGTTTGCCTCCCATGTATCAAGAACTCAGAGGTTCGGCTGGGTGCGATGGCTCACGCCTGTAATTTCAGCACTTTGGGAGGCCAAGACAGGCAGGTCACCTGAGGTCAGGAGTTTGAGACCAGCCTGGCCAACATGGTGGAACCCTGTCTCTACTAAAAATACAAAAAAATTAGCCAGGTGTGGTAGCGGGAGCCTGTAACCACACTACTCGGGTGGCTGAGGCGGGAGAATCACTTGAACCCAGGAGGTGGAGGTTGCAGTGAGCCAAGATGGCACCACTGTACTCCGGCCTGGATTACAAGAGTGAGACTCCATCTAAAAAAAAAAAAAGAAAAGAAATCAGAAGTTCTTTGACATCATTTTAATTCATACCTTCTCCAAATCAGAACCACAAAAGCAGCATTACCTACACCCAAAATAGACACAGACATCAACAGAAGCACAAAGTGAGATGGAACCCTGTCTCCCCGCCTGAGAGGGAGACTTTGGGCTGAAACAAGAGGACAGCATTTGGAAAGTTAATGCTAAGGAAATGAGAAGGATGGGAGTAAAAAGAGGACAAGCCCCAATGTCCTTTTTATCAGTTCCCCCCCTCTCTCCTCTCCTGTCTCATCCGCTCCCTGCTTAAGGACAGTGTGGTTTCCCTGGACTCCTTTCCAGACCAGCTGCAGCCCCATTGGCAACACCAGCTTCCCTAGCTGGGGTTGGCTAGACGGTGTGGGTCTTGGCGGAAGATGACACATGGGCGGCAGAGTGACTTTGTCTCCTGCATCGAGTGCTTATCTCAGCCCAGTCCCTAGCCACATAGAATCCTAGTGGTGAACATGCAACACCCCTGAGAGCCACCGACCAGGCAGGCACTGGGGTGAGGGAAAGTGAGGGGACTGTGTGGGACCAGCTGTGCCGATGACAGCCTGCCACCCAAGGGATGCCTGCCCCTGCACCCTGGCTTTGTTCCTGCACCTGCTCCCCAGGCAGCCAAATCCAGTGCATTTCTCCAGCTTCTGCTCAGAGACAGCCAGTGTCTGCTGAAGGGCCAAGGCCACTGGACGTCTGGAGAGAGTCTGGCCACAATAGCCAAGTGGTGGATGCCTCCACAGGCTGCCCCACGGCCCTGCAGAGGTAGGGCTTCATGAAGCAGGAGCAGGCGGCTCAGACCTGGGCCGGGCCACCTGTGCAGGTAACTCCTTCACTGCTATTGGTTGGTGGAGTTGTAAGATCAGTTCTTCAGCAGGATGCTGCGGGTTTTCTGAGGCCCGTGGCCATCTGGATTTGTGCTCCAAACGTATTATACCATGTTAACAGGTTTTAAAGTAGAAACACATGTGATTCTGGAAGGCTGGAGATGGGGCAATGGAGGAGACTGTTTAAAATTGCTGTTTGGTATCTCTCGTAGTACAGTAGCAAATGTAAAAAGCTATTATGGTCCACGGAAGCGGTTCATTGCGTAATGACATCTTCATAACTTGCTCTGCTAGCTGACTTTTCTCACAGTCTCTGAGGGGAGGTTTTGTTCTTTTAAAATATCTCTTGGGTGGTGGAGGGGGAGAGTTTGGGGGCGCTAAGCCCCTCGACCAAAACTCCTGGGATGGGGGACTTGCAGTAACCTGTGCCCCTCCAAGGAGCCCTAGAGGGGGTTGGTGGGGACATGTCCACCCAATTCCACAGGGAATTACAAGGTCTGCTTCATGGACATTTTCAAAACTCTTCTCTGTGCTACTTCCTCCCACCACCTCCAGATCACCATGTTTTAGAAGAGTGGCTGGGCAACAAGGACTCAGATATCAGCCTGCCTTTTAGAAATCCCAGATTTTAACCACCTACCAGCTGAGCAACCTTAGGCCAGTTACATAATCCTCAGAGTCTCTGACTCCTTATCTGCAAGATGGGGTAACAGTAACACGTGCCTGCTATTATTTATTACTGATGTTGCTGTTTCTGAGCAGTATAATAATGCTGCTATTATTAACAATTACTGCCGGTATAGAGAGGAGTCATTAGGGCAATGCCTGTATGGTTCCTCAGAGCTCAGTAAAGCTGGTGGTTGCCACCAGCACAAGCATGCCTTGCAGGTTGGTTTTGGTTATTTAATATTTGCCAAGTAATGCATTGTGGGTTTCTGTTCTGTGAGCATCTCAGGAAAGGAGGCAAGCCAGTTTCGCCCCAGTGGGACTGGGGCAGGAGCAGAGATGGAAGGGTGGAAAGCCCACCATCCTCCCAACTTCGAAGGAGCTACTCCCTGCTTTGGGGGAATGGTGACGTTCCGGAGCCCACCTAGCTGATGAAGCAAATGGCGGTGAGGTCGGTGTCCTCTGCACAGGCTGACGTGCACATTTAGGGAGTCAAGTATGGAAACCTCTTGTTCTTGTACTGTCTGTTCTTGAGCAATGATGAAGAGACCTCACGACCCAGAAGAAACCAAGCGAAGTGATGAAACCACAGCCCTGAGATGGGGAGATGGTGGTGTGGGTGGGTCTGGGAGCTTTGGACAGAGCTCTGCCTAGGTGGAGGGTGGGAGCATTTGATATTTTTGTCCATCTGCCTGGAACACACTGTATTTGCAGTTGCATCACCCACATCTCAGTCCCTGAGGCCTGTTAGCCCCAGACAGGCCCCAGATATCACAAAAATCCCCGCTCTTGCTCTCCCGTCTTGCTGTTTTCCAACCCCAGCATATCCATTTCTGTGCAGTTTATTCTGAGAAATCCTGTGTGAATTGTGCTTGAACTAGCGGGTCAGAGACTGTCTCCCACCTCCACCCCCACCTGACCTTTCATCCAGACTGCAAACAGGAAGCAATAAGAACTGTTTTCCCAGTTGCTGCTTTGATCTTCTGGGCCCCTTTTGGGGTAGGTGGCTGTGCTAGTGAGGAAACATGGGCCAGAAGTCCACAGGCAGGGGAGCTGTGAGGATGACAGGTAGGAAACCCACAGCCAGATGCTCCAAGAAGCAGTAGCATGTGCCCAAGAGCAGTCTCTGCTGCCCCTCTTGAAGCAGCACCCCTTTATCCAGAGGGGATCGGCTGCATGTTTAATGAGGAACTTTAGAGACCTTGGAAGGTGCCTACCTAAGCAATGACAGATGGCAGTGGCTCCATTTTAAAGATGAGGGAAATGACACCCAGAGAGGATTGGTTCAGACATTATTCGAATTTGCAGCTTTGGAGCCCAACAGGCCTGGATTCAAATTCTGGTTCTTTCTACTTAGTATGTGGGTAAGCTACTTAACCTCTCTGACTCTCTCTGAGTTTCCTCATCTGTAAAACAGGGATCAGAACACTTGTTCAGATGTGATTGCTATAGATTAAATGAGAGAACATATATAAAGAGCCTGATATATAGGAGTGTCCAATAAATAGCAGCTGTTGTTTTCCATTTATCCCTCCATCTGCCCGTTCATCCATCCATCCCCATCCATCTGCCCATCCATCCATCCTTATAGCCCTTCACCCATCCGCACATCCCGTTAACAGTGATTGGTAAGCCAAGTGCTGTGGCTTCCCAAGATGTTCAGAAATGGATCCTGGCCAAGAAGCTGATGTGTCTAGAGACATCTCTAAGGCCATACTATGCAGGCCTCTTCTCATGGTGCTTTCATACACAGAGGAAGCATTCTTCTCTTAGCAAAGGCATTGCCTGTGGTCCCAAGCAACTCCTACCCTGGGCAGTCGTGTTGCCTGTGGCCTGAAACCAGGGATCTCGCTCTCCTAGGTAACTGGAAGTTCAGAGCTGCATAACACAGCCCTCCTCAGATCTGTGCTTTCAGCAGGCGACAGTGGGTCCCAGCTCTCCAGCAGAACCCACCCACTGCTGCACATGCTGTTGGCCAGCTTTCTGGAGGGTGGAGGAGAGCCATCTTTTAAAAATACTATGTTGGGAAAAAAAATACTTCTGTTTTTATTTCACCACCGTAATGTAGTCACTGCAAACACTGACAGGCAAACTGGTGGCTAACAAATCAGATCCTCAGGGACTGTACTAATGGAGAGATAAGTCTTCGTGTATGAATTGCACATGGACTATTTTTTTTTTTCCTTTTTAAAAAGTGTGTACAGGCCAGGTGCAATGGCTCACGCCTATAATCCCAACACTTTGGAAGGCTGAGGTAGGCGGATCACCTGAGGTCAGGAGTTCGAGACCAGCCTGACCAACATGACGAAACCCTGTCTCTACTAAAAATACAAAAATTAGCCAGGTGTGGTGGCATGTGCCTGTAATCCCAGCTACTTAGGAGGCTGAGACAGGAGAATAACTTGAATCCAGGAGGTGGAGGATGCAGTGAGCAGAGATTATGCCACTGCACTCCAGCCTGGGTGACAGAGCAAAACTCCGTCTCAAAAAAAAAAAATGTGCACAGATTTGTGGGGTCTATGTGCAGTTTTGCTACATGCATAGACTGCATAGTGGTCTAACAGGGTTTTGTGGATATCCATCACCTGAACAACATACATCATACCCATTAAGTCATTTCTCATCACCTACCCCATCCATGTGGACTATTTTTCATACCCATGGCTGTACACCTTAGAGGCTTGCTCTCTTTAGTGATTTAATTATTTCTCCTGTTGGTTCCTATGGAAAGTTCTATTTCTCTCCAGCCCTACACTTGGGCACCATTTATACTCACTCAGGCTTTCCCACAGTCCTGTGAGATTGTGAGATAGGGACCCTTGTACAGATGGAAAAACTTGAGAGCAGGTAGGCCACTGCCCAAGATCCCAGGCAAGCTAGCACCACGCTGGGAAGTGGGCTCTGGACCCAGCTTCAGAACCCCAAGGCCCATTTCCGTTCTATCCCCAAAATAGTGAATGACGTTGGATAAAGCACAATGCATGTCAGTAATCTCCAGTCCTTCCTAACGTGGACTCTCGCCTTCCAGCATTTAACATACCCATAATGGCCCCATTTTAATGGCTGTCTGTCTGTCTCTCTCTCACACACACACACACATACACACACAGAGACCTCTGTACAGATGGACCCTGCCTCTAAAATGGAGAGTTTGCATTTTCCTTTCGTCCCTCACCTCTGAGTCCCCAGGCCTGCCGCCCTCCCTAAAGATGCTATGGTGAAGGGGTTCTGGAAGATCCCATTGTTTGGCCTGTTACATGCTCTGCTGAACAGCCCACCTGAGCCAGAATGGGCCTGGGCGCCTCCTCTGAGGCATGTCATGTTTCCTAAGTGCAGCCTGATGAATAGGACGTCCTTTATGGCCGGCCCCCTGCACGTGTTTCTCTCTGTGCAGCCGATACTGTTGTGCTCAAGACACAAAGGCCCCCGTGTCCCTGGCTCCCCATCCTCTCTGCCTGTGTGAAGGGCGTGCCGTGTGTTTGTGGATTTCTTGCTGGAACAGGGCACAGATGGCTGGGTTTGAGTGCAGCAGTAATTAAGAATTGCCCAGGAGCTAACATATTTATGAGCACTGGCCCAGGACAGCCCAGAAGGTCGCCTTGTAACCAGGCATCGCGTGACTCCGAGGAGCCAGTTGTCAATGGTCTGGCCGTGGCTTGCATCCTCTGCCTTGTGCCCTTAGAGGGTTTTCTTTTAACTGGGGACATTTCTGAATGTATTTGGGTCCTTCCTCTGCTTTGGGGGAAGCTCTGATGTTTCTGGGCCTCAGTGGGTCCACGTGAGGTGGCCTGGAAACCACCAGTAAGCACACGAGGTTGGGGGGATGATGATGATGAGGCCATTCTACCCATCTCATGGCTACTCAAAGTCTGTATTGCAGTCTGAGTCCTGGGCAGGGTTCTGGAGACCGTACTGCTGTGGGGGGAGCTCCAGCCCTAATAGGAGACTATTTAGGGCATTTATGGAGCTTGCAGCCTGTGTCCAGCATGGTGCGCAGATGTATAAAGTGACCTTCGGAATTGGGAGTCTCATCAAGTATGTGGTTAATGCTAAATTGTATGGTATGTCCTTTGCTCATTCATTCAATAAATGGTGCGAGCACATAGTAGGTACCGAGTAATGCAGTTATGAACCCCTGCTGCACTCTTTTGTCTACTCACTGGCGCTTACATACGGCCTTTTATCCATTGGACGGTACCTCTTGGCGCAGTCGTGATGCCTTGGGTTGTTGGTTACCATTCTGTATGTTTATCTGTTTCACCACCTTCATTAACAACAGCCGTTTATGGGGCACCTAACAGTGCTAGATGCTGTCCTGAGTACCTTACATATGTTGCCTTATTTAATCCTCACAGAGTTCCTCTTTGATAGATGAGGAAACTGAGACTCAGAGACATGGTTACTTGCTGAAGGCACAGAATATGCATCAAAGGTGGTCTGACTTGAGAGCCAGGGTGCCTGGTATTCGGCTGTGCCACCCTGCTCTGCTTCTAAGGATTTTTTTGTACAATCCACAGTGCCTGGCACTGTGCCTGGATAGCACTGATGCTTCCCGAGAAGGAAGAGATCGTGATGGATGTCCCATTTTTCTGTAGGATAAGCACAGCATCTGAATTCGGTTCCAGCCGGCCTTCCCAGCCTCGCGCTGTACCATTCCCTGATCTTGAGTCACCTGATCCTGCCTGTAATTTCTCAGTGCATTCAGTGCTCCCGGAGGCTTCCCTGACTTTGCATCTGCCCTTGTCTCCACCTAGAATGTCTGTCCCTGCCCCTTTGGTGCCTGGAAGCCTCGTCTTCCATGTAGAATAGGTGGATGGCACCTGCCTGGAAGCCTTCCTACGTTCTTGCAGACAGTCCTCCTTCCTTTTGTCCTGCTCCATCACAGCCTTACCAGTTTGGTGTTGGGATTGTTTGCCTGTCCCTCTCCTGCTAATGACAGGGTACTCTCTGAAGACGAAGACATGTTTTATCTTATACCCCCTCGACTAGCACCATGCCTGGCACGTCAGCCGGGCTCAGCAGACGGTAACTGAGTGAATGCATTTGTTGGAGCAGCTCTGTGGAGCAGTTGAAACTGTATCCACCTAGGCTTTGAAAGCAGAGGAAGGAAAGGCATTTCAGGCAGATGCCCCCTTCTTGCTATTCTCCTCTTTCTCGGGCTCCCTGGGTTTGGTGAAAATTGGCTGTAGACATGAGACACCCCTGTTGCCTCCTAAATAACATCTGTTTACTTTCCCAGGGAGAGTAGCGATTTACGATGAGCAAATAGAAGCGAAAACCCCTTTTCTTCTTTGGGCCGGCTGTGTATTGCTGGGGCACTTGGGCAGACCCCCAAAGACATCCTCACAGACAAGAGAAATCGGGGACTGTGTGAAGATGTCACATCTGCAGATAGAGTTCGAGGTAGAGCGGCCTTTTGGGTTTTCTCCTCATTTGGAGAAATCGAGAAGTGGCACGGAGGACCTTCAGACCCAGAGCTTGTGTACGGCACAGTCCTTGAAGGATGTGCTCCCGATCTTAGGGAGCAAGACCCATCTTAAACATGGAAACAAATACGGCAGAGTAATAAATACTTGAGGCTTAATGTAAGTTAATTCCTTTTGGCACAGCTCCAGATATCTTGATTAAATGGTCTGTGAAGTGCTGAGATATCTTGATAATGTACATTTTACATTTGATTATATAATCAATTATGTTTCTCCTAATAAAATTTAAAATGAGCTAAAAAAGCCATGAGAAGACTGTACCACGTATCAAAAGAAGGTCTCCAGATGAGTGTAAGGAAGCCCTGGCCCCCTGAGTCACATGTTGGTGTTCCTGTGTTTACCTGTGCAGAAGTCACCATAGCTTACTAGATTTGTGTTGGCAGAGGGCAGGTGCAGAGTGAGGTATCATTTCAAGGCACAGAATACAGCGCAGCGTTGCTTTCTGGGATGAACGTGGTTTTATTCACTCAGTAACTGAGAGATTGAGGATTTGGCTCGTCTCTGGAAGCTCAAGGCAGAACTGAGAAAAGAACTCAACAGAGCTGGGCTTGCCCGAGAGACTGCCACCAATCTGGTTGGGGCCACCAGTCAATTTATGAAACAATGAAAGGAAAAGTGTTCAGAGGCGCACCAAGGGCCTCGTACAGCCAATTAGGAGAGTCGCTGCGTGGCTTTCTCTGCCTGCCTGTGAAGCAGCCGTGCCCGCTGGGGAGGTGGCAGGATTTAATAGAAGGGGCATGTTCAAACCCATTCTTCCAGGGAGTGTAGGAGAAGGACCCGATGAGTCTTCCTATCCATGCCCTGGAGGGTGATGTTTCTCCAAGGATGCTTCCATGTAGCAGGGAGCTTGGGAGGTTTGGGGGACAAATGCTCATTCTTATTAACGGATGGAAGGGTCTATTCCAGACAATCCATTCTGTCCCGCAGACAAGCTGCTGCACCATTTTTGTTTCCATTTAAAACATTGCTATCAACCAGTTGGAATATAGGCCCAGAGTATCGCAGGGAGTAATCTAATTAGTATGAAGTCAATTCAGTCGCTCCTTTTGTATCTCGTGATTAAATAAGTGGGGAAAATGGCCTGAAAATTAGGTGCTAGAACGACCCAATTACATTTCTGTAGCTTTTTGTATTCAATTTCATAAACAATTTTGCTCTTCGCTGGTTAATCAGTGAATGCCTTTTTCCAGTTTGAAAAGCACTTTTGAAATTATAATGCAATTAAATTGTGTGTGGATGTTCTGGCATAGCGAGTGTGAAAGCCGGGGGCTTGGCAGGCCGCCATGTTGTACCTTGACTGTAATGAGTCCCTGGGCTGGCAGCTTGCGAGTGTCATTCATAATATTGTCCATGCTGGGTTACTGTAAAGTGCAGCTGCCTTAACCGGCAGTTAACCGGCGACTGCCAGTCTCTCTCTGGAGAGGGGTGTGCGTGCCTCTGGCAACCGGGCTGTGCCCCAAAGACGGCAGAGTGGCCGGGCTCCTCTCAGTGCTTGCCCAGGCATTGGGAAGTTGGGGTCTTCCTGGTGGATGGGGCCACTGCCTCAGAGATGATCTGATTACCTGTCCCCATGGAAGGGTGGAATGTATTTATCCTTCTTCATTTGCTTGGCCTAGCAGGCTTCTCTGTCTACAGTTATGACAGATTATGGAAAGGGGAAGGGAGGAGGCAGAAGTCTTAAGCACCTTGCTGTGCACCCAGCTTACAATAAATACCTTTACTGAATCCTTACAGTAACCTTTGCTAGAGGAGTATTACTGTCTCCATTTGATAGATGGACATATTAAGGCACAACAGAATTTGATGACATCCCATAAGTGGTGGCTCTGAGATTGGGACCTGAGTTGATCTGACTCCAAGATCTATGTTCTTTCAGCATTTCTGCAACTGGGAAACAAACTGAAATAAAAGCTGGGGGAGCTAGGTGCAGGAGAATGGCGTGAAGTTACTGCTGTCCGAGCGGGGAGGTGAGACCATGAACCTTCCTGTTGCTGGGAGAATGCCTCTCGGTCCACACAAGGATGCCACATAGAAAATGAAAGATGCTTTAGTTTTTCGCCAAATTATATTTAACCGTATTTCCACTGCTTTGGACATTTCGGTGTGAGTTGGGATAATCTATAAGGTGGGCACAAAATATAAGACAGTGACTCAAGATTGGGATTATGAGAAGCCCCTAGAGAAAATACTGGCCATGGCATAATCCAGTGGCATAATCCTGTCCCAGTCCCCAGATCTTGCCCCAATCAAGAACAAAGACTCTCTTGCCTCTAGCGCCTTAGGATATGAAGCCTACAGAAGGTGGTCAACCCCCAAAGGGCCTCACAGCAGGAGGTGGTGAGATCACTCTTATTCTAGAACTTTCTTGGTGATTAATGTCTCAAGTCCTAACATTTAACACCTAGCCTCCACCTCTAATCCCCTTCTTCCCTGTTGATTCTTTTTCCTGATAGAGGCCTTCACACTAAGCCAGTTTACTGCAAATGAGTGTTATTAAGCTCCTAGAGGGTGCTTTTCAGCACATTCCTTCATGTTAAAATTGCCATAGACTCTCAACCAAGTGGGGAGTACCTGTGGCCTGGTTATCATAATGCCTGCTGAGTGGAAATGACAAGCTTTACACCAAGGTGGGCCTCCGGGGGGCTGGAGCGCTGTGATGGTGTTTACTGGCGAGAGAGGAAAGGTTGGCAGGTAGAAGTGAGCACACCTGGGTCTGGCTGGTACCGGGGAGAAGCAGGGACAGAGGGAGAAACGTCCTGACCTATCTTGGACTTCGGGAGATTGTTTCCTGTTGCAGCCTCTTAAAAATTCTTTTGGCTGTGTGCCTGGGAGACCTTGGGTCAGGTGCAACATCCCTTTTGCAGTAAAGCTCGGCAAGGCTAGGGTGGGGAGGTGAATGGGGGGGGACGGTGGATTAGAGAGAGGAGGGGAGATAGGGCCCCTGGGACTAAGCTTAGATTTACCTGGGAAGCATGTTAGTAGCTGCCAGCATGTGCTTCTAATCATCTACTTGCCAGATGTTCCCAGAATGGGAAATGGAGGGGCCTTGCCTGATAGTTCCCTGATGGAAACTGGTAGCTTCAAATTGGAAATGGGCTCCAGTTTGCTGCCAGGTGTTTGCTCCTTCCTAGAACATCTGGAAGGAGGATGGTAGAAGAGGCATCTCTGCCCCAGCCTAGAGTTTTGCGGGCAGCTGTCTTGCTGATGGAGCTCTGAAAGCTGGACATTGTGCTCATGAGGAGAGTCATGAGAATCTTCTGAAATGAGCCCTCCATTTGCAGGAGTTCACCTCAGAGTTTAAACTTCCAGGACTGAGCCTGAGGCTCCAAAACAGGGCACCTTGCAAGCCTGGGCTAATAAGGCACCTATTTCTGGAGAGATGCAGATTTTTCAAGATGTTAAAAGGAAGAAGCAAGAGGAAGATGAAGAACCAGCTCCTGACCTAATTTCTGGTCCAAAGTGAAAAGATTAAAAATACTTTTTTTTTTTTTTTTTTTTTTTTTTTTTTTTTTTTTTTTTTTGAGACGGAGTCTTGCTCTGTAGCCCGGGCTGGAGTGCAGTGGCCGGATCTCAGCTCACTGCAAGCTCCGCCTCCCGGGTTTAGGCCATTCTCCTGCCTCAGCCTCCGGAGTAGCTGGGACTACAGGCGCCCGCCACCTCGCCCGGCTAGTTTTTTGTATTTTTAGTAGAGACGGGGTTTCACGGTGTTAGCCAGGATGGTCTCGAGGTGGTGACTACCCTAAACCAGTGAGCCTTGTGGAATTCCATGAGGATCTCACAGGGAAAACTGGACCCTGAATGAATTAACATGGAACTCACCTAACCACACAAGCCTTTGCTCTAGGTATGTGGAACCAAAATTATCTTCCTGGCTGAAATGACCAGTTTCTCAAGAATTTTAGGGTGCAGTGCGGGATCCTAAGATGGCATACAGGAGGCCACTCCCTGGGCCTGAGTACATCTGCCGTCAGCGGGGAAGGGTGTGAGATCTGCCTTGGGAGTTGCAGGGAGGTTGACAGTGTAGACATGAGCCACGGCTGACACACACTCAGGAGAACACTTACAAAGCAAACTGAAAGGAAATTATGGGACGCTCATATGATGGATGATTACACATCCATTAAAGTGATGTTTACAGAGAGTTTTTAAATGACGTGGAAATGCCGATGACATAATATTGCACACAAAAAAGCTATAAAATTTATATACACTGTGAATCATATTAGAATTAGAATCACCTGGGGGGCTCTTAGAGAAGACCAACTCCCAGGCCCCACCCCAGACCAAGTAAATCAGAGGCTCTGAGGGTGGGGCCTGGACATCCCTGTCTTTTAAATCCCCCCTGGCAATTATGATGCACAGGCTGGGTTGAGAGTGATTGCAGTAAAGCAGTATTCATGGAAGGAAAGAAATTCTCCACACTTTCACCAGTGATTTTCTCTGGTAGAGGAGTTATGGGGTGGGTTGAAGTCTGTGCCTTAATTATTTGTGAGTTATCCAAGGTTTTGCACGCAGCATAGGAGTTATGATGAGAACGGGGGCCTCTTCCAGCAGGTAAAAAATGGACAGTGCTGGAGACCCAAGTCGAGTGTCTTCTCTGCAACCCTCTTCCCTGCCTTCTTGTCCCCAGTCCTTGGGATTCTGTTAATTTGGGGATTTATTTTCATGCTCTTGGTGATGAGGCCATTACGCCTATTCAGATTGTTTATCAGAAAAGCCAACAACCAAAAACAACCTATATGAGACAAAGGGGGAGGCCCAGCGTGGCGCCCACTGCCATTGCTCATATGGCTGTGACCTGAGTTCATAGGGTCACCAGAGTCCGGCAGCTTGGGATGCACGGTATGCAGAAGCGTGCTGGACCCTCTCTTAATACAGGGGCTCCTGGCAGACTGGTCTGGCAGGCAGGTGTGTGAGTCCTGGCTGGGTTGGCTTTCCTCCCAGGACATGTGGGAGAAAGACCAGCATGGGAAGAAGGCAGTCAGGGCAGCAGTGACAGCCTCTGAGGCTCCTCCCCCTGCAGATCTGAGCAAAGCGTGAGTCACAGGTGGGGCCAGGGTGAAGACCAGGGTGGGAGCATGCACTCAGCCATAATGGGCCGCCTTGTTGATGTATGGGGTCCAGTGAAGATCCTCTGAGCAGAATGACGCTGTGCCGAGTTTCATCTCCGGAGCTGTGGCGGCTCTAACTAGGAATCAAGCTTTTGCCCAGTCCTGACATCATTTGATCATTTAGCTCCAAGGAACCAGAGTCAGGAAGCATGCCACTAACCTTTTACTGCCTGTCACTGTTGAAAGGAGGGGCAGGCCGTCCTGGGAAGGGGAGAATCAGTCCACAACTTGCTTTTGTCACTTGTTAAGTCCTCTCTCCGCAATTCAGGCTGAGGGGCCTGACCTCGCCACCTCAGAGCCATAAGAGGGGAGGATACAGGAAGGGGAGATGCTCTGAGGGAATGTGGCAGCCCCCACCAGGCCCCGAGGAGCCTGCCTCCTCCCAGGAGATGGGTTTCTGGTGGACCTGGTGGTGTTTTACCTTGCCTTTACCTCACATACCTCTGAATTCTGAATATTCTCCTCTGGTTCTTGTCCTCTCTGAATATTCTCCTCTTGGATTCGTGGTGTGGCCAACAACAAGGGTCACCCAGTCTATGCTCCAGTTTCCTCTTGGGTTAAAATGGAGTAATAATCCCTTTTGAGATGCTTCATTGAATGATAGTGAGGATAAAGTGAAATAACCTGCAGGAATGGGTTTGGAAAGACAGTGGGAAAGTAATAATAATGATAATAATGTCACCTTGAGAGCACATCCAGACACTCCTCAGTTTTTTCCTCTCTGTTCCCAGCTGGGCAGGTGAGCAGCTTACACCAAATGGGAAAGCCAATACTTTCTACAGCTGACTGCATGCCTCTACCTCCCCCGCCCACACCAGGAGAGGGTCCCAAACCCTCCCTCTCTGCAAATGCCCACTTCCCTCATGTCCTCTCAATCCCACCTACGCCTACCCTAGTTCTCCAGACCCCTAAGGAAGGGTACTTCATCATTAGGGCAACTAATTGTTCATCTGCGCTTCAGTGGGTGTGGTGGGGGAGCTAGAAAGCTGAGCAGCTGTTCCAAAGAGTAAATCAGTGGATCGTAGCCAAGTCAGGACAGGTGACCCTGACAGGTGTGTGCAGCAGAATCAGATCCTCAAGCCAGAGCTTGCTGGGAAGCATGAAGGATTTGGCATCACCAAGGAGGAATGTTGCAGGTTTGGATAAGGATTCAGAGGTTTAATCAGCAAAGCTATTTAGGTCCCAGTGAGTCTAACTGTGAGAATTATTTTGAGCTTCACCCTGTTCCAGAAATGTTGGGTTCGCTAAGCAAGATGGTATTTGGCAGCAGCAACCTGGAAAAGAGTGAGGACTTGCCATAGAAGCCTCTGGGATTAGAGGAATTTGCAGAGCCTCAGAGCCCAAGGCTGGTGCCCAGTAATTTTTGTGGGACATGGTCTCGGAACTCTAGCTTCTGACGATTTGCTTTTAAAAGTCCAATCTGTTTACCTTTCTCCTTAAGGCAATCTGTCCTGAATTCGAGATATTCTGTGTCTGCTTGTCTCTGTCCATTTTGTTACCTTGAGGCATGGCTGTAGCCTCAGGTACCTCCTGGCACATAAGCAGGTGCTAAACCAATATTGATTGCATCAAAGGAGGCTAGCACGTTGGAGGGAATGTGTTGCCTTCAGTGTAAAGAGCCCTCCTTTCGCCAGAGCTGGCATCTCTGCTATGGAGGCTGCCACCCACCAGCTCAGGTCAGAGAGCCGAGCTCGGCCGACCTCCATTCGTCAGCATGGCGCCACATTTGGGTAGCACCTGCTCCCCCGCTGCCCTGATTTAGAGGAGCCTGGACTCAGGTTTCTGTTGTAAACTCTATTTTTAACTAAACCGAGTGGAGATCAGGCTGAGATGGCTGTAACTTGTGGGCATGAGGTGACCAACGCAGAGGTAACAGGATGCATTCCCACTGGACGTGGACGTGCAAGTGTGGACGTGGCCGACAACTCTGTCTGAGGATCCCACATGGGCACAGTGACCTAGGATGGAGCAGGAGCGCCCCCTCGTAGAGTCCAGATGCACATGTCCTCTGTGCTGTGGTCCCCCTCTATTCATGGGGACCACCTGTCAGTGTCTGCCCTTATTTGTCAGCATTGGTTACTAGTTATTGTAAAGATACTGCCTTACATTTATATTTCCCAAATGCATTGATCCCTATAATGACCTTGAAAAGCAATAATAGCATTATAATAATATGTAATAATAGTATTAATGACCAGCAACTTCTGCTTATTGATCCCTTAGGATGTGTCATGCTCCATGCAAGTGCCCTCCTATATTACCTCATTAATAAGCCAGATAGGGAGGCCATTACCTTGAGATTTCCATTTTTCAGGTTCATTCATTCATTTGACAAATTTGTATTGACAACAAGTTCTAGGCACAGGGAATTCAGCAGTGAACTACCCAGGCTGAAATCTCTGCTCTCAATGCGGAAGCTGAGCCTGTTGAGGTCACCTGAGTTGCTCAGGGTGATAGAGCCCATAGCGTGAGGCTGGGGGTCAACCCCCATCACTCCAGACCCTCTGAGTTCCTGGGCCACCGCATTTATCAGCAAGGATAACCAGCCAGCCATTTGGCCTCTATTATATGGCAGCTTATCCAGGGTTGTGTTAACACTAAGCCTTCCATTTATTTTGGTTGCCCTTCCAGGGGCCGATGGAGAGTGACAGGCTTCAGGGACAGACAGACCCGGGCTTACATCCCAGCTCAGCGACTCTCTAATGGAAGGAGGGCACAGACAGTGACTTTGCTGAGCATCTGATTCCTCATTTGTCTAACTGGGATAACGTTACTTGCCTTGAGCACAGGCTGGAAGGATTAGATATCATGTATATGAAGGGGTTGAGTAGAACTTCTAAGACAAGTAAATGGTGGTGGTTGTGACGATAATGATGACAACCTAATAACAAGGAAAAGCCAGGCGGGGAAAGGAATATGGCTCATCCTAGAGGAGAACAACTCAGGAGGTAGCTCTGCCCTTCCTTCCGTGGGCTAGGATTTGTCAGTCCCAGGTTGGGAAAGGAACTCCAGCCCCTGCACATCTGTGTCTCCCCAGCCTCACCCCTCATATCCTCCATCCCAGCCCCAGCAATGCCGTTGCTCCTCTGGGGAGAGCTAATGGCCAAGGCATTACTTAACTCCTGG
The DNA here is from genome assembly GCF_043159975.1 of Macaca nemestrina. Lineage (NCBI taxonomy): Eukaryota > Metazoa > Chordata > Mammalia > Primates > Cercopithecidae > Macaca > Macaca nemestrina. Next base: position 51,609,889 of record NC_092141.1, on the reverse strand, counting down.
CTTTTCTCCAGCCTCTGCTGAGGCCTCCACCACTGCCAGCTTCTTTCTCGTCACTATTTGGTTATGTCCCTTTACAAGCCAATGAAATCAAATAAGAGGGTCCATTATACCTCTGGTTGGCAGAAAACCAGGAGCTAAGAACCAGAGTGCAAGGCCCTCATGAGTCTGTAGCACAGGCCATTGGATGGGGATGTCTTCCTTCAAAAGGATGGTGCATGGGCAGGGCAGGGCAGAGAAGCCAGCCCATGGGCCAGTCCACAGAGCCCAGGTCAAGAATGCGATTCTGGGTCCTGTCTTCCCATGGTTCAGCCTCTGGTGGCCACCCCCAGTCTCTCCTAGAAGGCTTCCAGCCTGGATGTATCAGGCTGGCATGTGTGCCAGGCTGGATGTGTCATATGGGGCACAGCCTTCAGGCGCAGCAGTAGATGACCCTTTGTAGGGTAAGGGTCTCTCTCTGAGTGTGGGTTCTGTCCTAGCTTTTGACGTCTATCTTCTACCAAGTACCGTGGAGCTTCTGGTTCATCAGTCTTAAGAGATGAGCAGGGCAGATGGCTCTGCCAGCCTTCAAAGACACAAATTCTGCGTTCTCTCTCTTTTTTTTCTTTTTTTTTTTTTGAGACGGAGTCTCGCTCTGTCGCCCAGCCTGGAGTGCAGTGGCACGATCTCAGCTCACTGCAAGCTCCGCCTCCCGAGTTCACACCATTCTCCTGCCTCAGCCTTCTGAGTAGCTGGGACTACAGGCACCCGCCACATCGCCCGGCTAGTTTTTTGTGTTTTTAGTAGAGATGGGGTTTCACCGTGTTAGCCAGGATGGTCTCAATCTCCTGACCTCGTGATCTGCCCGCCTCGGCCTCCCAAAGTGCTGGGATTACAGGCGTGAGCCACCGTGCCTGGCCACATTCTCTTTTTTAGATACCCCCCGCCACCCCCCAGCTGGAGTAGATCCCTGTCCTGGCTGGTCCCATCCCGCCCACAGCAGCCCATGGACACTGAGGCTTATTCCTGGAGAGAAAGTGATTGGGGGATCCAGGGCTTTGCCTGGCTTATAGTTTCTGTGGCACCATTTGCCCTGGATGCTCAAACGTCCTATCTTGTCGGTGGAAGTGGCAAAACCAAATTTGACACTGCTCTCGGTGGCGGTTCAATGGGAGTGGAGTGCTGCGTATCTCCAGTTTGACCTTTCAGTCGCTGCATGGCTCTTCCAGGCTGCCGCTGCCTGGAGAAATGTGAACTTTCACCAAAGCCTTTGCAAATGAGCTTTTCCAGACAAGGAAGATGGCTTTGTCTGGCCAGGCCTGGGGATCCCAGGATTGACTTCCTTTCTGCTCTCTCTTCTCACTGTCCACTTACTCCTCTGCACCTAAAACCTTCAGCTAAGCAGATTCCACTTCCCCTGGCCCAGGCTCTGGGTGGAAATTGGAAAAGGTGGCTCTGGTGGATTGAAGAAGCAGCCCTGGCATATTTTTCTTACTTAAAACTTGGTCTGGAACTGACTGCCTCTGGTCAGAACTGATTTAGTCCTTAGGAATCATTTGTAAGACAGACACTGTGGGAAGGCCATCCTTTAAAGCCATTGATTCCTGTACTAATTATTTGCTGAATGCTGGCTCTGTGCTGGGCACCCATCGGGGGCTGAGGATATGGTGGTGAACAAAACCAGCAGCAGTCCTGGAGCTCACCCTCAACAGCTCCATTCCTTGCATGCCTTCTAGCCATGGGGAATGTGGGTTGTGTGCTTCTCACAGCCTTGAAGGCAGGGGCTGGGTCCTACTCTCCACTGTATTCTAAAGGCCCAGCTGAGTTTCTTTCATATAGTAGGTATCTAATGAATGTTTATTGTAGGAATAAATGTTTTCTGTATTTCCTAGGACTCTAAAATAAATGTTACTTTTATAATCGGAAGACTATAATCCATATTGGCCGGGCGCAGTGGCCCACACTTGTAATCCCGGCACTTTGGGAGGCCAAGGCAGGTGGATCACCTGAGGTCAGGAGTTCGAGACCACGCTGGCCAATATGGTAAAACCCTGTCTCTACTAAAAATACAAAAATTAGTTGGGCATGGTGGTGCATACCTGTAATCCCAGCTACTTAGGAGTCTGAGGCACAAGAATCGCTTGAACCTTAGAGGTGGAGGTTACAGTGAGCCGATATTCACCGCTATACTCTAGCCTGGGTGACAAGAGTGAGACTCTGTCTCAGAAAAAAAAAAAAGAAAAAGAAAAAAGAAAAAACGAAGGTTGGGCAGGCTGAGATTTTGACATGGTTTATAGGATGCCTGGGGTTTTTTAGTTGGCTGTAAGTTTTCTTTGAGGCAACAGGTGATGGAGCTGCTGAGAACACCAGCTTCCCATAAAGGGAAGTCCAGTCCAGTATCTGGTATTTTGTGCTGCTCAGACCCCATGTGGAATATTCCATTCCAGGCATTTATTTTAAGAGGGGCATTGACAAGATAGACCACATCAGAGGTCTGATGGGGACCAGGACAGTATTATGGGAGAAATTCCAGAGGAATCAAGGAGACTTGAATAAGGAGAAATGAGGTGGCCACGCTAGATCTTGAAGGATTACCCCTGGGAAGGGGGGCCAGGCTGCTTCCCCAACCATGGGTGGCCATGTGTGAAGTTACCAAGAGAAAGGCTGATCCTTGGGCAGAAGAATTTAGCAACACCTCAAGATGCCCGGCTCGAACAAGCTGTCTTTATCAAGTACTGAAGGGTGATACCTCTTTCCCCAGAAATATTCAAACAGAGACTAGAATTGATGAAGCAGCAAGTTGGGGCCAGGGACCGCTTTGCAAACCACTAGTGGGTCCTGCATTACGAAAGTCCAGCCTGGTCTAAACCGTCTCATTTCCAGACCCATAGAGACCAGTTGGTAATATTTCAGGAGGATTCTTTATAAAATTATATCTTTAAGCCCTGGCCTCTAGTAGATACTGGTTTAATTACCAGTTACTTATTGCCATACTCAATAGATGATAGACAAGCAAGAGAAAAGGATAAAATGAAAAAAAAATTAAAAAGAAAATTCCAAACCCTTTGAGGCAGTAGGAAGAGCCCCCTACTTGCTGAAGATGATTAAGAAATAAAGAGAAAGCTTTTCTTGGAGTCATGATGTAAGCCCAAAGGGAAAGTAGGTTTTTATTTATGAAAAAAGGTTATAACTTAAGCTGTTCAGAAGCACAGCAATTACTTGGAGTAAGATGCCTCTTAATTCATTTGGCCTCCTTTGTAGGTGGCCGAGTAAGTGTTTCTGCATCCTCGGACTCCAGCCCTTCTTTGGTCGCCACTTGCTTTTGTTCACAGCAGGTCACCGGGTACTCCAGAGGCATTGTTGATAATAACATCTCTTTCCTCCCCCACACCACCCCCAAGCAAAGCTTTGGAAAAACAGCCAAGTGTTCAGCAAAGTGAAGGCCTGGCTTTTCTTCCTCCCCCCTCCTCCCCTTGTTGAGAAATCCCATTATCCGGGAGAATGATTGTGAAACTCCAATCTGTCTGCCACTGAGCTGTGGGCTGTTCTTGCCTCCTCCGCCCCTACCCTGGTCCCCTTGTCTATCTGCAGGGGGAAGACGAATATCTATATATTAAAGCTTTAAGAATCTATAAATCTGAGTTGATTCTCTGCTGGTGACAGCCCAAGCTCTTTCCCACCACGTTTGACATGATCTAATGGGTTTACAGTTGTTTGAGTGCTTCTCTGAAGCAAATGAAAGCGCTTAGTTAGGGGACGTGTGAAATGGCATTGTTTGTTCCGGGCACTACAGCAAAGCTGGGGGATCATCTTTAAATTATCCACCCTTTCTCTTCAGCCACCCCACAGAACAAGGGGCTCTGCCGCCGAAGGAGCTGCAAAGACAGTTCCTACTGGCCTGGCCTTTCTGCTTGAGAGGTGCCAGGATGCTGGGGGAAGGATGCATCCCCAGCTGTGTTCATTTCACCAGGAAGCTTGGGGCTAATTGGGAACAGAAGGATGCCCAGGGGATGAGGGGAAGGGGACGGGAGAAGGATGGTCTCACCAAGGTAGAGGAGTGACAAATATTTGCTTATAGCAAAACAAGAGTAAAAACAAGAGAGACTCCTAATGAGAGCTTTGGGGCAGTTTGTGCTTTCAGTTCTCAGGGGCCAGCAGTGTGGGTTGGTGTGATTAGTTGCCTTGCTAGTTGGCGCAAGACCAGTTCCTCTTTTCAATATCAAGTTTCATCAGCGTGGAACAATAACAAATCATTATAAACCCTCTGGGACTGGTGGGTGTGTGGTGATGCGGGGTTGTTGTTCCCCCCCCCACCCCTCCTCTTTGATAAGCCCATCTTTTCAGCCCAGGTACATTTTTCCCATTGTAAATAGAAAATGGCATGGGAGGGAGTGTGTCTCGGAAACTTGCTGTATTGTTAATCTGTTATTAGGCAAAAGTCTTAACACCAGGCTGGGTGCTCAGATGCCTCATTGTGAGCTGGGATGGAATTATGCATCATGAATAAAAACCGCTGTCAACATGCATTGGTTTCAAAACATTAGAGCATATGGTATGTGATTATCTGTATTGTCAAGTGCAATAAAGTGAATTTGGATATAATAAAGGATGTAATATTTTAGAAATTTGGTAATAAACTAAGGAAAGGATGACAGCTGAGGTTCCTTAAGGCCCCAGATACAAATAAATTGAAGTTACTGGTCTCTGCAGCCAAGTGGCAGAATGGCCATAACATAACACCGTAACATCTGTGCACGGTGATTTTCAAGTCAGGGAAAGCTCTGCTGTCGCTTGGTTGCCTTCTCTGGAGGATGCAGGGATGGTCTGGCCCCCAGGGTGGGTGGTGGGAGAGGCGGTGGCTCCCGTTGGAGACCCAGGCCTTGCCTCCTTGCCTGGCCTCGAGGTGTGCCCTGTGACTTGCTCTAGGTAGTGGACGCATCTGCCTCCGGTCAAGGGCAGCCTTGTGCCAGCCATCAGGACATCTGAGGACCCCTCTTCCCTAGACAGTCACCCCTCAGCTCATCTCCAGCCCTCTTTGTTCCCATTTGGTCAATGGGAAGCTGTTGCTATAAATGCAAGGACCCTAAGCAGCTGCCCCTCGGAGGCAGCTGTCTTCTGGAACCCTCATCCCACAGGGCCAAATTATTAAGTCATCACAGCAAGTCAATATAAGTAAGGAGAATGGTCCTCTAGAGAGGCATGAGTGCGTCAGCATCTGATGGGGGCTAGGAACTGTGCCAGGCTTCCGTGTACTCTCTCCTTAAACCCTCTATAACCCTATAATGCTGCTGTCCCTATTTGAAGGATGAGAAAGCTGAGACACAGCCAATCAGTTGTGGAACGGAGATTATAACCCGTGTCTGAACCCAAAGCCCAGATTCCTTCCACTTACAACCTTTTCTACAAATCCAGAGGCTCTTTCCATTCATAGTCCACAAATAATAACCCACATATTCAAAAGGCCTCACCACAGGAAACTGGAAACCTTTACATTACCAGGTACCTGGGGCCTTGAAAGAATGTTCTAGAAAAAATTTTAAAAAATAGAAACAGGTGACCAACTCTCTCCTCTCTATTCCCACTTGGGCCTGGCAGGGGCTGATCTGCCTTCAAATTCCTGGGGTTTTCCCTTAGCACTGATTTTTGTATCCAGCTCTAGCAAGGTGAACCCATTTATCATCACATCCTAACAGTTTGCCTTGGTTCAGAACTCATCTTCCTCGGGGAAGGGCTCCTGCCCCCGTCAAAAGTTTATGGATGAAGGCTGAGGCAGCATCTGTTTGCATTTCCTGACTGACTGCTTTTGTATTTCTGACCCTGGCTTTACCTTGATCCCTGGCATTTGACTTCAGGGCTTGCCTTGGCCCCCAGCTTATGGGAAACCCCAGGTGAGGCCTGCCTCCCACATCCTCCACTTAGGCCTGGCCCCTTCCTTCCACCCCAGCCTTCTGTGGCTCTTCCAGTCCTGGCTTCCAGTGCTGGTCTTGCTAGCTGCCCTGCCAGGCGGACGGCTTCATTATTAAGCGTAAAAAATTGGGAGTGCCACCATCAGGCCAGGCTAAAGCAATTTGGACGGCTGGGAAAAGAGAAGACATTTAGTCCATTTCATGCCTGGATACCTCTGTAATTCCCGGGACAGGCTGGGAAAAGGTTTCAATAAACCCCTTTGGCCTAGGAATCTTGTGACCAGTTTGCACTGGAGATGAACAATAAGGTGAGTTCCAATACACTTCCAAATCACTCGGCTTTGGTACCTCAGGGTTGACCCCGCTAAAGCTCTTATCACCACAGTCAACATTTATTAATAGCTAAAGTATTTTCAAGTCTCAACTGGTAGCCCATTCATTCCAAGCAATATTGGGTACAAAATCTTTATATAAAAACTACAGACCTGTGCAGGCATAACCAGAACTAGCATTATCTCATTTAATCCCCATGCCAGCCCCATGAGGTCAGCACCTTTTTTTTTTTGAGATAGAGTCTCACTTTGTCACCCAGGCTGGAGCATACTGGCACGATCTCTGATCTCTGCTCACTGCAACCTCCACCTTCCAGGTTCAAGTGATTCTCCTGCCTCAGCCTCCCGAGTAGCTGGGATTACAGGCACACGCCATCAACTCGGCTAATTTTTGTATTTTTAGTAGAGACGGGGTTTCACCATCTTGGCAAGGCTGGTCTTGAACTCCTGGCCTCAGGTGATCCCCCAGCCTCTGCTTCCCAAAGTGCTAGGATTACAGGTGTGAGCCACTGTACCCAGCCGAAGTCAGCATCTTTATTCCTACTTTACAGGTGGGGACACAGGATCAGGGAGGTTGATGGCTTGCCCCACATCACACAGCTAGTAAACAACCAGGATTTCTACCATGTCCTCAGATCCGAGATTCAAATCCTCCCAGTCCATGGAATCTCACTGGTCTGTCTTAAAAGAATGTGTTGTTTTCTCCTCCTCCTCACCCAAACCTTTCTATGTAGGTTCTTTTGAGTAGGCTACACTGAGTGACATCTGAGAACAATTTTCTTTAGCAAAAATAGACCTTGAGTCGCTGTCTCCTGGGCTTCTCCCAGACACAGTCTTAGAACATGCAGAGGGGCTGAGGGTGAACCCCGAAGAACACTTGTGTTCTTGCTCCAGATCCCCAGGGCTGCCCACTGACAACTGCCCCCCACCCTGCTGAAGAGCTGGTGAAATTGAACCAAATGCTCCTAATGATCTCTGAATGTATTAATCCTACTTTCTGTTAATTAACAATATGATAAAACCAGCATTTCGTAAGTCGTCGCTTAACACATGTTTTAGCAATTATGTACTTAGTGGTTTGGATTCAGAATGCTAATAGAATAAAATTTTAATGAAGATACGATGCTATGAAAAATTTATTGAGACGAGTTCAGGTATGGCTGCCGTTAACATGCAGGAGGCAAGAGTCTCAGTTTGAAGGGTGAACCTCCCCAGTGCCTCTCAGCACTGTGTGCTGCTCAGCCAGGAGGACCCAGGAGATCCTGAAATTGACTGGTTCTTGACTCCTGTGAATTTCTCATGCAAAGGTCTCATCGTGGGTGTGGGGAGGGGTCCACACCCACTGGCAGTCACTGAAGGTCCCTGTTCCCACCCTACCTCCAGACTTCTAGCAATCTCTGTGAATAAGGGGCAACTTCAGAACCAGAGACCATGAAGTACCATCTCACCTTCTCCTAGAGAGTCTCCAAAATTTTTTAATTGTGCAGAAAAAAAATTAGCATGCAGCCCCCCAATATATCTTACCTAATTTTTAATTTATATGCATGTACCGCTATGTTAATATTCATGTATATTATAAAACCTATACAAATAGGAATATAATAGGATACATTAAGGATTTTATTTATTAATAATTAAAGTAATATTTTTATTACTTTAGAGAGCAATATCGTTGAATATGCTGGTTTTAAAAAAGAATTCTTGATTTAACACTTCATGATCCAACTCTAAAGGTCGGATTCTAAGTTTAGTTTATTTTGATACTTGGTTTTAATGCCTGGCAAAACTGAAAAATATACCTCACAAGATAAACAGATCCCAGCGGAGGAAGCACGATTCACTGTGCTGGCTAAATCATGATACTAATTTTTCAATCCCATCCTCCAATTATGCAAAGGATTTTGTTGAAATTCAGCTTGTAAATTTCCATCTTCCCTGATGTCAATCAGTTTTTCATGCAAACTAATCAAGTGTTGCATTTTTATATTTTTAACAAATGGGTTCAAAATCCACTGAAATGTTCATTTTTTTTTTTCCAAATGAGTCTTTACAGTTCTGTTTCTGGATTTTAAAAGTCTGCAGATATGAGAGCTTTTGTAGATGACCTAGTTACATCATTTTTAGCAACAAAAACACAAAACAATAGAAATATTTTCCAAACATTTGTTTTCAAAGCACTTTCTCTACGGTACCAGTTTCTGTTGAAAATCAGGTTCTTCCTCACTCACTTGGCTGCAACTTGTTCCATCTGATCAAGACATGTTTTGGGGGTTAGATGTGGCTGGTTAGGTGTCTTGCCTAAGGGTATGGAAAGGGTTGACTGACCATTTTCTTTTTGGTGGCATATGCTTGTATCATTAGTATTATCTCCAATCCGTGTTTTCTTTGCAGTTACCTACTTTGTAAGAGTTGGTTTTCCTTTTTTTTTTTTTTTCTTTTTTTGAGACTGGGTCTTGCTCTGTCACCCAGGTGGGAGTACAGAGGCACAATCTCTGCTCACTGCAAGCTCCGCCTCCCAGGTTCACACCATTCTCCTGCCTTAGCCTCCCAAGTAGCTGGGACTACAGGCGCCCACCACCATGCCTGGCTAATTTTTTGTATTTTTAGAAGAGACAGGGTTTCACCATATTAGCCGGGATGGTCTCGATCTCTGACCTTGTGATCCACCCGCCTCAGCCTCCCAAAGTGCTGGGATTACAGTGCCCGCCACCACACCTGGCTAATTTTTTGTATTTTTAGAAGAGACGGGGTTTCACCGTGTTAGCCAGGGTGGTCTCGATCTCTGACCTCGTGATCCGCCCGCCTCAGCCTCACAAAGTGCTGAGCCAGATCGCATAATCTATACCTCCATTTAATGGTTACCTGTAAACAGCACAAGGTACCAACTGTGCTCGGGTGAGTAAACGAGGAGCCACTCTAGCCTCACCCTCATGGAAGCATTTCCTCTTTTCCATAAGTGACTTATAAAATAAGGACAAGTGTCTTGCTGACGTAAGGACATGTGAAGGCACTGGGATTATTCAGTCATATGTTAAATGTTAGTGAAGCTGGAATTACTTCTAGGTGACAAAAATTAGGCATTGTACTTTTTTCCTTCTCCCAATCTTTTTTTTTTTTTTTTTGAGACAGGGTCTCACTCTTTTGTCCAGGCCACAGTGGCATGATCTTGGCTTACTGCAGCCTTGACCTCCTGAGCTCAAGCAGTCCCCTCCCTCAGCTTCCCAAGTAGCTGAGACCACAGGCACGTGCCGCCACGTCAGGCTAATTTATTTTATTTTATTTTTTGTAGAGATGTGGTTTCACTCTGCTCCCCAGACTGGTCTCAAGCTTCTGAGCTACAGCAGTCTGCCCGCCTTGGTCTCCCAAAGTGCTGGGATCACAGACATGAGCCACCAAACCCAACCTCCCAAAGTTTCTTAACCCTAACTGAATCACTTGGGAGATTTTAAAACATGCAGATGCTGGGGTGCTACCCCAGACCTAACGCAGTTCTGAGGATGGGACCTGGACATCAGCATTTTAAAATTGTTTCCTGAGTGGCTCTGATGGAAGACTCACTATTGAGAAGCAGTGTTCTAGACTGATGCATCTTACATTTTAATTTGCATAAAATCACCTGTTAAAATGCAGATTCAGGTTCAGTGGGTCCAGGATGGGGCCTGAGACTGCATTTCCAACCAGCTCTCTGGTGGTGTGGATGTGCTGATGGGTAGAACACCCTAAATAATGAGCTCCAGACTGTGCCGCCCCCTGTCTCCGGTAGCCTCCTCACCACCTTCCTCCCTCTCGCCATCCCAGGCCTTTGCCGAAGAGTCAGGGAGCAGTCTCTGCTCCCTCCTGGCAGAGCCGCCATGCCAGTCCCGCTGCCTGGGCTGCTGGTCACAGCTTCTCAGAGAAATCTGGCTTCCAGATGTTAACAGTTCCTTAACAGCTGGAAGAATATAATAAAATAGGCCAGACCCCACCCCATAGTGCATAAGTATGTGTGTCTCGTGTGAACCACTCGTCAGAGGCACCCGATGGTCATCTGCCTGCCCACAGACTCCAGGCAGGTTTGCTGGCAGTGCAGCTGGGTGGGGTCATTGGAGATGCTGGCAGGAATGACCCCTCTGTGGGGGGTGCGGAGGGAACAGTGGGCACCCAGCCAGGGCTCTGTCAGTGGGACTGTTCTGAAACCATACCTCATAATAAAAGTCATATAATTTGTGGCAGCGCTGAAAACCTGCTTCCAAGTAGTGGTTTCTTGATGGAGCTTTGGAACCTTATCTGCGGTTGGTAACCATTCCCTGAGAACTTGTTGGAGAAAGGCGAGCGGGCATCTTGAGAAGACTGCTGGGGAAGCTGAATGCAACAGGGCGGGGACCAGCATGCCCACACCCTCTGCAGCCAGCACAGGGTGACACTCAAAGATTAATGGATGATTTTTTTTTTTTAACCTAAATGAATGCACCTTAGGGTCATTTTTTTGAGTTGGAGTCTCGCTCTGTCGCGCAGGCTAGAATGCAGTGGGGTGATCTCGGCTCACGGCAACCTCTGCCTCCCAGGTTTAAGTGATTCTACTCAGCCTCCTGAGTAGCTGGGATTACAGGTGTGTGCCACCACTCCTGGCTAATTTTTGTATTTTTAGGAGAGACGGGGTTTCACCATGTTGACCAGACTGGTCTTGAATTCCTGACCTCAAGTGATCCACCTGCCTTGGCCTCCCAAAGTGCTCGGATTACAGGCATGAGCCACCACCACACCCAGCCCTCTTAGGGTCTTCTAAAAGTAACAAGGTGACCTAGGAATTCACTGTATGACTCATTTTACCTCTCCCTGTCCTGAATCTTATCCCATCATGACAGTTGGTAAAGCACCATGAACATCTACCTTACAGACATGTCAAGTGGATTTTAACAAGTGAGGCTATACAGAGACAAAAGTAAGCATGTGTGGAGATAGAGATTGGGCTAGAAGAGAAATAAGGCTAGTGTGACTGATAGGAGGGGCTAGTTATCGTCTCAGAGGTGCAGGTGTTTTTAAGCAATCCTGGCTGGTGAGGTGGATCATTTGTCTCACAGAGGAGGAAACTGAGGGTCAGAGTGGTTGAATAACCTGCTCAGAGTCATGCAGCCGGTTGTGCTAGAGCCAGAATTTGAGCCCAGATCTACCCAGCTCCAAAGTCTAAGCCCTTTTCCCCCCACCTCAGTGGGGACATTAAGTAGATTGAAACTCCCTCTTAGTGTGTGTGTTGCTCGCTGCATGGATGAGGCTGGAGGATGAATGTGAGAGAAGGCAACAGATTTGAAACCCACTCTTTGGTGGAGTGGCTGGGGATACCAACCCAAATACCCACCTCCAGAGGGAAGAACTTCCAGCTGGTACCCCATCTCCCCTGAGCTCAGAAAGCCCTGAGTTGAGAATCCTTGAAGGCCACACTCCTGCAGTTGGAGCTCGCCAAAGCCGCCTCAGGCTCTGTGGTTTCCAGAGCAGACGTGGAGGCGGCACGTCCTCGTGCCCTTGCTCCAGCTGCGCGCACGACCTCAGCCTCCTCTGCCCCGCTGGGCGCGAGCTGCAGTCCTGGCACCTTCTGCCGGGGTCCTGATCTGAGCCAGTTGTCTAGCGATTTAATTTGGTGAATTTACCACTGCGTCCCAGAGTTTATATTGGCACTTAACAGCAGTAATATGTTTCTCTCTCGCCAAGAACTGACTATTTTCCCGACCAAGATGGAACACCACGCACAAAAAATAGGTTTGTGAACTAATCTGCTGCCCTGACAAGTGTCATTCACAGAATCACTGCTATAGAGCGCACTCGGAATTAAATGAGGTTGGGGTTGTCTGGCCTGGATCACAGGTGCTTTTTCCCACTCAGTTAACAAGAGTCTGGGATGAGACACCCTTTCCCTGCAGCCACAGGCACTTTCAAATCACACTATCAGTATTCATGAGAGATTGCTCTCTTAGAAAAATGGTTTGAGGATGGTTAGAGGTCTCCCTCTCTCTCTCTCTCTTTTCCCTTCTAACCTCCCTTTCTTCCCTCCTGGGTGGTTCTTTTTAGGATGCCCCCACCCCGTCTGTCCTTATAAAATGCAGCTCTGTAAACATTTGCCTAATTTCACAAGCTCAGGGAGGTGCACCCATCAGTTAAAAAAAAATCTCCTAGTGCCTGATGCCTGTTTGAAATTCTAAAGTGGAACTTAATTGCTTTCGCATAAGGATTTGATTCGGGCAACCTGCCCATACCTCTGGGAGTGGAAGCAGGATCTGTCATTTACACTTTAGTGTGAACAGGTTCCTGGACCTGGGAGAAAACAGCTTTGTCTTTCCCTGGTCTGCCTTGGATTTCAGAGGCTTCTTAAAGACAGCGTTATTGAGGGGCACGGTGGCTCATGCCTGTGATCCCAGCCCTCGGGGAGGCCAAAATGGGAGGATCACTTGAGGCCAGGAGTTCGAAAGCAGCCTGGTAACATGGCAAAATCCCATCTCTTAAAAAAAAAAAAAAAGTTTCCCACTTCATGTAAGAGGTCCTCAAAATTCTCCTTCCTGTAGAGAGTTCTGGATTCTCTTTTACCATATGGTCTCCACTTAGCTTGTCCTGAATTGGGAAGCATAGGGCAGAGTCAGGCTTGCATCAGCATCAGAATTGCCAGAGACCTGGGTAAAAACGCGGTTCCTGGGCGACACCCACTGAGACCATGTTAGGAGCCGGCAGAGCCCAGGGATCTGCATTTTTGACAAGCCCTTCCCCCATGAGAGATTCTGCTGCAGGACCACACCCAGAAACATTGGTCTAGGAGCACACTTGGCCTTCACCCCCACCTTGATATATTGTCTAGGAGTGTCCATAAATAAATGGTCACCAGGTTATGGTGGCCAACTGAAAAAACTCTTTGTAACTAAAGCCTAATGAAACACTTGGTGGTTCATGGTTGGCATCTGACTTTTAGAAGGGTTCTCCTCACATTTCAAGGTCAAGGGTTGGCCAGCACATCCCTGAGCTGAAAAGAAAGAAAAGCACCTTTCCAGTTGAGAAATTGGCTCCCCTCTGGCAAAAGCCGCCAATGTAGCTTAATATTAATTTAGGGAATGCAGTCTTGTGCAGTTCCATGGAACTAGACTGGAAATCTGATAGTGCCATTTCTGTTATCTGATTCCTCACACACCTGAGATCACTCCCCGCCCCCCACCCAACTCCTCCCAGCCCCAAAGGTGACTGCAGAGGCGCAGGTGTGAGCTGGCTCACTAAGTCACTTTCCCCCTCCTGATTAAGCGTGTTGGGGAATAAAGGAGACCGGTGTCGACTCACGCCGATCTCTGCCTTGCCTGTGCTTGAGCCACTTGTAATTCCCCGCAGCCCCAGCCAGCTCTGCAAGGCAGAAAGAAATATGACCAGGCAAGTTGAGAAAATAAATTAAACTAAGTGTCAACTTTTCTTGTTTCTCTCCTCATTATTAAGAGATGGAATGGGGCTCGTTTATCAAGCAGGGGGAGAAATTAATTGACACGGCTTTAATATCATGATGTCTGGCGTGTCTGGTCACATTCCTTCATTTTTGGAAAGGCATTTTATTATAGTTTACAGCAACCAGCTGCCAAACTACTGGTGTAAACGAGGAAGCAGGTGCATGAAGGATGCCACAGTGGAGGGGCTGCGATGCCACCCTGGAGGGGATGGGGACATGGCAGAGAAGGAGGGCCAGTTCAGAAGGGACCCCAAAGGGAGGCTGCTTATTCTGGGGTGAGGGAGGAAGAAGGATATGGGGGAGGAGGGAGGAAGAAGGATATGGGGGAGGAGGGAGGGCTGTGCTAAGAGGGCATGCCCGCAGACCCCTCGAATCCATCATGGGCTTGTTTACTGGCCATCAGGAGGGCAGTCTCAAGTATCTGCCTCTGATGGCCTCCTGACCTGAAGTCTTTGTTCTTAACCATCCCCGAGGCTGGGTGCTGTGTGCAGCTCAGGTCAGCCTGCCTGCCCCTTTTCTTTCTTCTTAATAAGGCTAGGGAAGTGAGCACTTCTCTGTCCATCCCTCCAGGGCAGCTGAGTCATTTGAGAGCCAGTTTGCTGCAAAGAGACCTCTAGCATCGAGTCTGGCATCCCAGTCCTACTTCAGGTACATCTGCGGTTGGGGGTCTGGAAAGGTTCAGAGAAGTCACTCTGCTGTGCTCATCCTAGTTAGACTGGCTTAGGAGATGGTCTAGCTGTTTTTCTGTGTGAAGGTCTTCTTTGCTGTGTATCTCTGAAAATCCCCAGTGCCTCCTTCCCTGCTCTTACGTTTAAGAAATCAGATACTTCAGGGTGCAGGGGAAGCCAACAGAGAGCTGGAGTGGATGACCACATCTTTCCCCACTCTCTCCTTGCCCTCCGTCTGCTGGGTTGTGAGGACCGAGGGCTTTTGCCTATTTCATAGATGTTCTTACAGGGAAACATGGCAGGGACAGGGTTCAGGGGTGCAGTTGTTGGACAAGGTAGGAGTTGATGAGTATGGAACAGTCTGCCTTCATATGAAGAAGGTGGGCTGCAGGGGAGAGAACACAAGGTCCCACCAGGGCCTCAGTTCTTCATCTGTAAAGTGGGAACGATCATTTCTATTCATGCTCCCCAGGGTGGGGCTGGGGGTGAAGATTGAGTTACAGAGTGGCTGCTCGGTAAGGGCAGATGAGCTTTCTCTTTTTAACGTTATTATTAGAATGTGGACTGATCCTCAATAACCACCTTTGGGAAACAGATGTGAGTTGTAATGGAAGGAATCCTAGCCCTTCCCACCTTATAGAGTCCACATTGGCACCTGGGTGTGAAAGCACACACAGCCTGATCGTCACCCACCCTTTCCCAATACCTAGTGTCTGAAAATGCCCAGGAACCTCTAATGGCAACCCCAACTGGCTCTCACTGAAACCAAGCTGTCGTGCAGTGATTTCCCAACATGGCAGCCAGTAATCAGAAACATGCTGCTGCTTTTGAAAAGGTAGCTTGTTTTTCTCCTTGGAACATATTGATCTTCTGAGTTATATTTTTCTTCAAGCAGAGCCAAGCCATGTGATGCCACCTACCCATGCCTGCCGTGCATCTGTGCACACTACTTATCTCTTCCGTGCTTCCAGGTGGGGCCTCAGACCTTCCAAGTTTAGGGTTGCAGGACAGCTGACTTGCCAAACCTGTCACAGGTCGTGGAGGTGACCTAGAAATGTTCCACGTTGGGGCTGGGGACAGCCTGAGGCGTGGGGTTGCCAATGGACACACAGCCAACTGGGACTTGACTTGTGACGATGCAAGCAGACCACCATGCCTCCTTGCCAGGTCGGCCCCTCTCACAGTCTCTGAGCCATATGGCCACCAAATCCAGCCCTGAACACTTACTGATCCAAAGAAGACCCTGACAGTCTGCTCCAGAAAAGTAGCGGGGAGTATGACAGCAACTTGGGGTACCACTCCTGGGTTCAGCTCCTGCTAAACATGGTTTAGTGGCCATGTCACGATGGATGAGTCACTGAACTGTGCAGCGCAACTGAGCACAATGACAGTAGCAGAGCCTGCCCTGCCTCTCGCAGAGTTGCCTTGGGGACCAGGTAGGATGATGGATGAAAAGGATTTTCAAACCAGAAAGTGCTCCCCACGCGCAAACCCAAGGGATTCGTGTGTGCTGGAAGCAAACCATGAATATTGCTTTCCCCAAATACTGGGTTATTAGCAAGAGAGGGAAGTTACATGAGTTATAAATATTCTTAAGTACACATACCTTTAATTTCTCATGGGATACTCAGAATAAATTTGACAATCTGGGGTTTTTTCTTCCCTCATTTTTTTTCTCCATTAACCAAGTGTGTTAACTCATGACTTGCATTGATTTTCACTGAAGATGCGTTAGATACTACATGATTGCCTATTGGTGTTCATTGACCTATATGATAAGAGAAGAAAATTATTTTTGAGGCTAGGAGGAGGCTGTTCCCATCTTTCTCTCTCTGACCTAAAAAAAATTCTCTTGTAAGTTAACTGTCGATGTTCCTCGGTGACTGCATTTGGAGCAGGTCATTTTAATTTTGAGGTATCTCGTTTTCAGATTTCGATCTTCTTCTTCTGTGTATGTGTTTTTTTTTTTTTTTTGTAGCCTTGTATTATTCAGATGAATATTTAGTTTTGTTCATTTGGATAAAAGAGGAGGAAAAGGTTTGACTGTTAAATGCTTATCTCTTAAATAGCACGCACTTGTTAGTTTCTAATAATAGCTTCATTCAAGAGAATGCTAGAATTTCATTTTTAAATGCTCCCTGTCAACTGCTACCCTATTAATACCCATTTTTAAACCACTGGTGTTTAAGGTTAACCTTCCCATCACCTTCTTTGTCCCAGCTTTGCTGACTTCTGGAGCTCCTTGGAAGTGTAGGGTGCAGTGTTAAGGTGGGGGCTTTAGGAGAGGGGGGGCAGGTGCCACTTTGCTGATGCCAATTTGGTGAACTAGTCTCTTGTCCCCCAAGTTCTGGCCCTTTGTTTCCCCCACCTCCCCTGGTTGTCAGTCCCTGGATCTCCTCGCCATTCTGGGTGGGGGCTTGAGTGAGTTTAAATACCCGGGGAGGAGTTCTCTGGTTCTTACGACCAAGGGAGCAGTGGATGTTCACAGGGGTAACCCAGAGGGCCCCGATGCAGTGCCAGCCCTCACAGACTCACCGTGGACTAGAGCCCTCATCCTGCCAGGGGCTGGAGCAGGACCCCTGCTTCTGCCTGCTTCTTTTAGAGGTCCAGAGAGGCAAAGGGACTCTCTGGGGGCACACAGCTTATCTGGCCCCTTGCTGAGTGAAGATAGTTGTGTGTATCTTTTACCCGATTGCTACACCTCAGTTTGATGGGCCTTCATGAGGCTCCATTTCTGACTCTCTGTGGGGCCCTCTTTTAGGACAATGAGAAGGAAATAATCACGACTCCCTGTCCTCCAGCTCTCCCAAATCCCCTGTACATCCAGTAGACTGTTCAAAAGACTATGATGCCTTGAAAACCTATGTCAAAACAAGCCAGGCACAACAGTACAGGACATACAGTGTATGATGCCACTTGTATGGGAAAATTCATAGTCATAACAGGTAAAATATAGGCCAGTGTGGTAGCTCATGCCTGTAATCCCAACACTTTGGGAGGCTGAGGCAGGAGGATCACTTGAGCCCAGGAGTTTCGAGACCAGCCTGGGTAACATGGTGAAACCCCATCTTTACAAAAAAAATTGCAAAATATTAGCCAGGCATGGTGGCACACACCTGTAGTCTCAGCTACCTGACAGCCTGAGATAAGAGGATTGCTTAAGCTTGGGAGATTGAGACTGCGATAAGCCAAGATTGTTCTACTTCACTCTAGCCTAAGTGACAGAGGACTGAGACCCTGTCTCAAAAAAAAAAAAAAAAGGTAAAATAGAGGTGACTAAGGCTGGGGGAGGGGGAAATGGGAAGTTATTTAATGGGTACAGAAAAGGTCAGGAGGTGGATACTGGTGATGACTGCACAGCATTTTAAGTGTACTTAATGCCACTGAATTGTGTGATTAAAAATGGCTACAATGGCCGAGCACATTGGCTCACGCCTATAATCCCAGCACTTTGGGAGGCTGAGGCAGGCAATCACCTGAGGTCAGGAGCTCGAGACCAGCCCAGCCAACATGGTGAAATACCGTCTCTACTATAAATACGAAATTAGCTGGGTGTGGTGGCGTGCACCTGTAGTCCCAGCTACTTGGGAGGCTGAGGCAGGAGAATCGCACAAGCCCGGGAGGTGGAGGTTTCAGTGAGCTGAGATTGCACCACTGCACTACAACCTGGGTGACAGAGCAAGACTCTGTCTCAAAAAAAAAAAAAAAAAAAAAAAAAAAAAAAAAAAAGGCTAAGATGGTAAATTTTATGTTAGGTATATTTTTACCACAGTAAAATACTTAATTCAAAAGGATTTTTCCCACCCATCACTCTATCCCAAATTTCTGACCCCATTGTTTTTGTCCTCCACTGCTCATTTTAATTCATTTTGGGGGTTATTCACCACTAAGTTACTAATTTGTTGTAAATGCTAATGCATCTGTGAAATAAAAATGATTATATGTTAAGGAATAACACTTATTGATAATTAAGTGTTCTGTTGCTTCTTTGCTTTCCCCAAATGGAATAAATAAATATTTTAGACATAATCAAGTTTGTTTTCTGTGCTCGGGCCAAACAGACAGAGACGTTGAAATGATATAGGTCTTTAAAATACGGCAAATGAGTCTTGGCATCGCTGAATTGTTATGCATTCAGGGCACACAGGCTTGAAATCCAGGCTATCTCCTCTAATCAGGAAAATCATTTTTGTGATACTTGAATTTTGAGTCCGGTGGGGTTAGGAAAAGGACCAGCAGGGAGAATATCAGAGTCAGAATTTGAAATGATGCCCTGAGTCTTGCCCCGACCCTTCCCGGTGCAACAGTCTGCATTTTAATTCCTGTCTCCTAGCTCAGTCGCCCTTCTTCCCATCTCAGAGTGGGAAACTGGGGCATCAGAGAGTCCGGAATGGTATGGAGGTGATTTGTGCAGTGGCCCAGGAAGGAGTTGGTTTGCAGCAGGAAAGCAGCTCCCATGGCAGGGAACTCAGCCATGGCCTGCCATGGTGACTTGACTTACTCTGGCCTGTATTCTAGGATCAAGTGTGTTTGCTTAGCTGCAAGGTGGCCTTAAACCAGGCTGTCCTCTGGCTCGTGGAGCGGTGCCCTTCACTGGTGGCACTGACTTCATGCTCTCTCCCCATAGCCAGAACAGGTTTTTCTCATTCAACCACTCTCTCCTGCCTTCAGTCCAGAGCAGCATGATTGGCCAAGTAAGCAGGCCTGGCAGGAGGAGGTCGTGTGCGGCCCCCCTGTGTGGGATATGGGGGTGGCTGAAACCTAGAACCTTGCTGTATTCGTTTTGTGTGGCTGCCATAACAAATTACCACAAACCTGGTGGCTTAAAACAACAGAAACTTCTTGTCTCACAGTTCTGGAAGCCAGCGCTGCACTCCCTCCAAAGGTTCTGGGAGACAGTCGTTCCTTGCCTTCTGGAAGACCAGCTTCTCAAGGCTCCAGGTGTTCCTGGTTTGTGGCGGTACCACTCCATTCTCAGCCTACCTCTGTCTTCACATGGCCTTCTTCTCTTTCTCTGTGTCTCAAATATCCCCTGTTTGTCTTTTAAGGACACCTGTCATTGGATTTAGGGTCCACCCTAAATCCAGGATAATCTCTTCTCAAGATTCTTAATTAAATTACATTTGCAAAAGCTCTTTTTCCAAATAAGGTCACATTCATAAATTCCAGGGATTAGGACATGGATGTATGTTTGGAGGGCCACTATTCAACCTGCTACACTTGTCCTAATTAGCAGTGAGGTTCCTTGAAAACTGGCCTATCCTGGCTTGTTTTATTTGCAAGGTGCCTGGGCTTGGGGGCTGGAGCAGAGGGGTGACCTTCAAAGACAGATGAGACCCAGAGTGCCCTGCAGGCTGGAAGTGAGGAATGGGAGGGAGAGGCTCTCCCTGCGTGAGATCCTCTGACTCGTGCCTGTTTGTGAATTGTGCAAGCAGAGGGCCATTGCCTTGTTGATCTCGGCGTCCTTCACAATGCCTAGCACAGGTGGCAGCTGGTAAATGCAGAAGGAAGAGCCGAATCAGTCTTGAGGCAAAGCAGTGACTCAAGTGGATCAGCAAGATGCTCAGAACCTGGAGGAGCAGAAAAGGCTCATTCAGTCACTCACTCAGCGCTTAGTGTGTGTTAGGGACCCTGTTCCATCCTGAGGACCCTCAGAGAACAAGACCCCAGCGTCACCCTCTTGCAGGGTGCTCTGGCTTGAAGTCACGCTGGCCAAATTCCGCGGCCTCTGCAGTGCCGCCCCTCCCTCCCTGTGGAATTTCAGGAGGGCGCTGGCTCTTAATCCATTCTCCTGGGGCCGGTTGAGATCTGGGCCCTAGGAGGGTGGGGGTGGGTGAAGGGGATTAACCAAAAAGATTAAGTCCCTGGCTGAGTGCTCCAGGGGTCCTTGACTGGGTGGGAGTTTTAACCTGATGTTTTTAAGGCTCCTCCCAACCCAGAATTCCTGACATGTACCCCGGTAGGGTGAGCTGAACGCCCGCAGGAAACTGAAAGCACTTAAAGCAGCGCTTGGGGAACAAATACGCCAAAGTCCAAAGAGAAGTGGCGTGGGGACGGTGTTTCTGCGGCTCTTCTCCAGCTCTGCAATGATCAGTGGGACCAAAGGCCAAGGAGAAGGAGATGCCCAAAGAGAGGGTATAGGATAGTGTTCCCAGTAGCTTTCTCTCAAAGGACCTGGTTTAGCGGGCAGGGGGTATAAACCTGGTCAAAGGTTTTTTTGTTGGACGGCATTTCAAACAACGTATGATGTCGGATGTCTGCTTCAGGCCTCTGAGGTGACTGAGAACCTAGCTTTTACTGGGTGACACTGGGAGAAACTTGCCATCTTTGAGCCTCTCCAGCAGACACTCATGTCCACTTCATGGTATGTCTGATGCTGCCTTATGTATGCTGGGACTGTGTATGCTGGGAGCATTGGCCCACTATTTGGTGTGTGGTGGTAGCAAATGGCATAATAAAGATCGCGATTGCTGTGTTTCGTGGTCCTAGCCTTCTGTTTTACTGGAAATGGTTTGAGAGCAGAGGGTAGCCTTTTTTATTTTCGTACCGAAGAATCTGCTAGTCCCTGCAGGAGCTATGCTAAAGGAGCTCCACCTATCAGCTCCCCGTTTCCTGGTGTTCCTTAGAAGAAGGTGGTGTTAGAGTTGGATGCAGGAGAGTCAGAAGGGACCCGAGAAATTCCCTCTCTGTCCTGTGTTGCAGAGACCCAAAATAGACAGAGAGCTTGAAAAGGAAGCATCTGTATTTTACTCATTGACTGGAAACACAATTATCATAATATAATTGTGATAGAACAGCCATTCAGTTTTTGTCTTCCTGCTTGTTGTGTCTAGTTTAGTGTTCAGCCAGGTTCGTACCTTTCGGGAGAAGAGTGTCTTAGTTGGGGCGGCTATAAAGGAAGTACCAAGGTCTATGAAAAACAGTGTATTTCTCACAGTTCTGGAAGCTGGCCGTCTAAGAGCAGAGTGCCAGCCCGGTCAGTTCTGGGAGGGGCCCCCTTCCTGTGTACAGACAGCTGCCTTCCTATTGCATCCTCGCATGGTAGAGAGAAAAAACAAGCTTTCTAGTGTCTTTCTGTAAGGGCACTAATTCCATTTATGAGGGCCCCATCCTCACAATCTCATCACCTCCCAAAGGCCCGAACTCTTAATACCATCACATTGGGAGTTTGGATTTCAACATGAATCTGGGTGGGGGATGTGGGGGGCAGTGGGGGGTGGCCACAGACATTCAGATGGCAGCAGACAGCCTTGCGAATCCTGATTTGGGTTGTGACAGGAGGTGTGAAACCCAGGGTCCAGTTCTACCACCTTCATTTGCAGATGCAAAAGTTGAGGCTCAGAGAGGGGAAGGGGCTTCCCCAGACTAAACCTAAAGTAGATGCACAGTGAGAACTGGAAGCCAGGTCTCAGTCTCCCCATCAGTGTGTCTGCCCCCACTGCCTGTACTCCCTCGCCATGTTAGTGCTACCACGTGGCAGCTGCATCCCATCCAAGGAGGGTGCAACCCTGCGTGGGGCCACGTGGTAAAGCAGCACTTACTGAGTGGGGTCACAGATGGGGCCACATGCTGGAAACGCTGTCAGAGGCAGGAGGAGAAGAAAGAAAGGGGCAGGAGGGTAGGGAGAGGAACTGAGGATACTGAGCAGCAGTCGCCTGCCAAAATTCTTCAGTGCAGCTTGTCTAGCAAAGCCAGTCTCCAGCCGAGTAAATACAGTGGATAGCTGACGGGCTGACAGCAGGCATCAAACAGTCTTAAACTGCCCCAAATCCACGGCGCTTTTGAAGCAGCAGTAGAAAAAGGATGCCTGCGCGGAACAGAGGCCTGAAACTTTTAATAGTTTCTTCCAGGCCTCAGGATGTCCTGATGAGGTATTAGAGGAAGTAATTCAGGAAGAAAAGGACAAATAACCGCCTCCGTCTGGAGGCCGACCCGAGGGCTGGCCAGGGCTGCTCGCGGAAAGGGCAAGCGTGGCCCCGCAGTGATCCACGAGGCTCTCGTTAGCCCACCCGCCTGCTGCGGTGCACAGAGCCGCGGGGCTCTGACCCTTGTAAATAACAGACAAGTAAATTTCTTGTTTGCTTCGGGGCAAATGTAAACCACACAGTGCCCGCTGCATGTGGGTGAAATCATTAACTTTTCCTCGCTGTCGGAAGGGTGCTCCGTACAAATTAGAAATCATTGCCTCCAACCTCAAGGCCCTCCCAAGGATCCGCCCACCTACCCCCAGACCGGGAGGCTGTCAAGACCTCAGGATGTCAGAGAAAAACGTGGGCCTGCCAGAACTGAACTCACCCCACCTCTCTTTGTTTTTTCTTCTCTCTCTTTTCCTTTAGGGTTTGGCTTTGTCACTTTTGAGAATGAAGATGTTGTGGAGAAAGTCTGTGAGATTCATTTCCATGAAATCAATAATAAAATGGTAAGTGTGTAGGGGTTGTGCTGAAATGGAACGCCCCCTTCCTCTACGTACACACCCTGTCTTGCAGACTGCTCCAGCCCATCATCGGGCTGGGCTGGGCAGGGGTGGGGAGGGGCTAGATGCTCGGGGTCTGGTCCTGTGAACAGTAGCAGTTGTTTCATACTGAGGTGGACAAACTCTATAAAGGGCCAAGTCGTGAAATTTTCATCTTTGCAGGCCATACAGCTGACTGCAACTACCCAGTTCTGCTGAGTAGAGTCCATAGGCAATGCATACATGAAGGAGTGGGGCTGTGTTTCAATAAAGCTTTGTTTATGGACACCAAAATTTGAACTTTATATACTTTTCACAGGTCACAAAATATTAATTTTTTAACCACTTAAAATGTAAAAACCAGGCCAAGCATGGTGGCTCACACCTGTAGTTTCTGCACTTTAGAAGGCCAAGGCAGGAAAATCACTTGAGGCCAGGAGTTCAAGACCAGCCTGGGAAACATAGCCAGACCTCATCTCTTTAAAAAAAAAAAAAAAAATTAGTGGGCCGCAGTGTGCCTGTAGCCCCACCTACTCGGGAGGCTGAGGTGGGAGGATCACCTGACCCTGGGAGGTTGAGGCTGCAGCGAGCCATGATCACACCACTGCACTCCAACCTGGGCAACAAAGCGAAACCCTGTCTCAAAAAAATAAAAATAAAATAAAAAGTTAAAAACTATTCTTAATTCTTGGACTTTACAAAAACAGGCAGAGGGGCTGGATTTGACCTGTGAGTCGTAACTTGCTGACACCTGGCTTAGGATATTCTTTTGCTGTGCAGCTTTTGAGGGGTATATCCTAGACAGGAAGTTTACTGCACCAAACTGTTTTTCTCTTTGGGTCCTGCTGGAAAATTAACATTCCCTCCCTTGCCATCAATTAATTTCTGCCCTCTTGATCAGCTGCTTCCTTCCCTCTCTTTGGCTCTTTAAAGTTCTTTTTTCTGCCACAGCAGCCTCAAAAGAAAGGAAGGTTGGATTACTGGAAGTTTGGGAAGTCATGTAGGCCTCCCAGATCAGTGGCCACCAGAGGGTGCCATATCATGCATAGCATTTGTGCACTCAAAGTCTCAAACTCCTTTCTTCAGATTGAGTGGGGGGTGAAAATTCCCTTCTTTGTTGGCTCTAGAAAAACAGAAGCTCAGCAGGTGTTTCTGGAACCATCAGCAGGTCCTTCGGAGCAAAAACATTTTGGTTGGCTATGAGAGCCTCCAGCCTCAAGAGAAGAGGGAGGGCAAATTTGTGTTTCAATTGCCGCTGTAACTTTAATATTTTCTTCCTTTTGTCAAAACATTTCTTGCTTCTGAAACATGCATTCAGACATGCATTGTATATTGGTCTGATATGTGTTCACCAACTTTAAATTCAATAATAGAGCTTTTAGTGTGGATAAGATCAAAGCAATCTGCTTAGCATGTGGTGCTACAGGCCTGATTCAATATTTGACTTGCTAATTTTTTCCCAGGGCACTAAAATAATATTGTTCATATTGTTCCTTGCCATCATATGCATCTGAAATGAAAATACTCTTTTTTTGCATACTGTATGTTGGAGGCATCAGCTCAGACATTAAAATGGTAGGAGGGAGATAAGTGTGTAGGAATAACACAGGTCCCCTCATAGGCTTTCTCTGCTCCCCAACTGTCAGCGCAAGTTTACAGTTGGTACTTTTATCTTGGTAGGCTACCACTTGGTATTTTTATTTTTATTTTTATTTTTTTAATTGAGACAGAGTCTTGCTCTGTTGTCCTGGCTGGAGTGCAGTGGTGTGATCTCGGCTCACTGCAACCTCTGCCTCCCGGGCTCAAGCAATTCTCCTGCCTCAGCCTCCCAAGTAGCTGGGATTACAGGTGTGCACCACCATACCCAGCTAATTTTTGTATTTCTGGTAGACGGGGTTTCACTGTGTTGGCCAGGCTGACCTCAAACTCCTGACATCACGTGATCCACCTGCCTCGGCCTCCCAAAGTGCTGGGATTACAGGCATAAGCCACTGCGCCTGACGGGTATTAGCTGTTTTTAAAATGAGAGAGACAGAGGACTTAAATGAAACTTGCATCCAGTCCCAGATACCTTGTTTATCCTAGCCAGAGCGCGCCATTGACAGGCTCCACTAAGGCTGCTGGGCAGTGGGCAGTGGGGAATAGAAGAGGCAGCAGATGCCATTCCTGTCCTGCCAAGGCTTAAGGGTTCATCAGGAGAGGCCAGATGTAGACCAGAAAGACGTTGCTCCGTGTGTCACCTTGAATGCGTATGTGTAGCCCTTCACTGTTGACAGGCTTTGAAATGAACCTGAGACACAGATGGGGAAAGGTTTTATCTTGGGAAACTGAGCCTCAGGGGATAGGTCCCAGGCTACCCAGAGAGTGAAGGAGCATAGGTCTTGAGCTTACTGGTGCCAAAGGAACTGTATAGACAGTTGTTGGAGCTTGGGGGTGGGAGCGTGAATCCCCAGATGACCTGGGCAGCAATCAGGAAGTAGAGCTTCTGCCCCAGAAAAAGAACCCATGGGGGCTGGCTTGAAGCCAAAGAAGTTTGCAGCCATTTTCCCATTTCATGTTTATCGCCTTCTTTCCCACCCAGGTGGAGGTTGACTATGTCAGGTGCACGTAACCGGGTTTTTAGTGTAAGGGTTTGTGTTTGCCTTTGAATCTGGGGCTAGTACTTGTTCTTCAAGAGAATGAGTAAAGATGGAAGTAGACAAGAGGAAGAAGTGGGGGCAGAGTGATTAGGATCACAGGCTTTGGAGGTGTTGGTCCATGTTCCCAGCACAGCCCAACAGTTGTGAGCTCCAAGGTGGGGAGTTTAGAGGCCCTGGGAGAGGACTTTGGAGGAGAACTCTGGGCCTTGCTGAGCTCCAGAAAGACAGGGCTGGTAATGATATTGCCTCACTGGGTTGTTAGAGACTGGGTGACATACCATGAGCAAAGGGCTTAGCACAGTGTCTGCACAGGGTGCAAGCTTGATCCGTGTTAGCTCTTGCCATCATCCTTGCCATCATCCACGTGCTGTCATTGAGAGGTATTTCTCCAGCCAGTTCCCCTCCTCTGAAGAAGGATGGAATTTAAAGGGTGTTGGAAGAGAAGCCTGAATCCTGAATTGTTTTGGTTTTTGTGATACTGGTTTCTACTTCTGAGGCCCAAAGAAAGGGAAATGAGTTTAAACTGGTCTATGGACAGAATTCAAATGAGATATCCGGAAAAACTGAAAACTCGAAGACTGCCAAGCAGGAACACAGATGATTGTTAGAACGTGTATAGGAGTGTTTCATAAACAGGACTGTGCTGTGAAACCACAGACCCATCTCCTCAAACCCTCGCGATCTTTCTGGGCATTTGGCAGAAAGTGGCAGATAGCTGCCCCCCCGGTACATACTGGAGCCATGAGTTTTTGATATTCGCAGATAGGAAAGGTCTTAGTGCAGATTAGTCACAGACATAGGACTGGAGTCCAGGTCTTCTGATTCAATCTCTGTGCCTGGCACTTAGGAGACCCTATATAAATAATTGTGGACTAAATAAAGGATTCACTGAAGGACCACATGTCTGTGAGGCACTTTATAGTTCCTATAGCCATGTCCCATCTAATTGGGTTGGGGAGTCGCTTCCTGGGCATTTTTTTAAATGGAGGTCCTTCTCTACCATGCAGAAGGGCCAGGAGCAGGAATGAGTCGTTCTACTCTGCAGGGGACCAGGATAACAGTCTTTGGGAAGTGGGGATCACAGGAACCCTTCCCTTCATTCCCCATGTAGGCCCTGCCTTAAGTAGGTCATCTCCAGAGGCGGCGGCAGGAGGATGCCCAGAAAGACCCCACATGACACCCTTTCGCACATAAAGATCCCACAAGTAGCTGACATTGCGTGGTACAAACTACATACTCTGCTAAACACTTTATGCATCATGCATCTTATTTCATTTGATTTTCACTTACTCTTCAATCATTATACGCATTTACAGATTGGCAAGGCGAGGCAGAGAGAAGTTAAGCAGTTTGCCCAAGGTCACATGGTCAGCAAATGGCAGCCCCAGAATTCAAGCCCAGAAAGCTATACTCCAGAGCTCATGTTTGTACCTATCAGGCTGTGTGCCCTCTTCAGGCCAAAAGGGACTTTCAAGGCTCTCTGGCTGGGCTGCAGGCCCTCCGCCACTGACCGCCCTTTCCCAGTCAGCTCTGTTGTGGCCTATGCGGTTCCACGTTATCCTAGTAGAAGAGCGGAGGAGACAAGCCAGATTCCCAGCTAGGGAGAAGAACCACGCTTGGGTTTTACAGGTCCCAGATCTCCATGCCTCTTCCTCCACTGCCACAAGCACAGATAAGTGACAAGCATGGGCCAGGAGTTGACTGCCATCCAAGCTCAGGGCCAAACCCACAAGCTCTCCAAGCCAGAGTGAAATGCAAATGTGGCTCTTTATCAATAAACACACACAAATGCATGCACAGAGCCGCCTCGTGACCCGCTAGAGAGGGGCTCCTCCCTGGCTACTCTGTGTGCCCCAGTGCGGGTGCAGCTAATGATGCCTCCCGTAGCGTCCCCCTGATTGAAGCAGCCCCTGAGCAGCAGCGACACTTGCTTGATGAGTCGCCAGAGCCCAGCCTTCAAGCGGCCTCCTGACGAGCCGGGCAGCAGCAGGAAGGGAGGTGAGAATTGACAAGAGCCACCTCCAGGCATCCGCAGAGGCCTAGTACAGCCTAGAACTTGAAATGATGTTGGGGAGCCATCACCACCCTCGTTGGGTGAGAGCGTGGGTACAGCCTGAAAGATGCTTGGGACGAGGGCATCTTGAGTAGAGCATTTCCTCACACCTGATTCAACAGGAAGGAATCGGTGCTTATAGGCACTGGGACCGTGCTTTACGTGCGCACTGTCTCCTTTTGTCTTCACAACATCCTGAGCTGGGGTCCTCATCTCATTTTACAGAGGGGTTCACTAGAGCTCAGTAGCAGTGGATCTCCTGTGGTGGGACAGTTCTAAGGGGCAGAGCTGGGATTTGAACCTGTATCATTCTGGCTCCGAACCCTCTGTTCTTCTCATTATACCTTGCTGCCCATTTAGGCAAACCTAATATTTGAAAAATATGGATTTATATGATGGGTGAATATCAAGAAGAGTTTTTATTTGCTTCATACAAATACTACTACAGGATTACTTTCAATCAACTTTGTCCAACCCATGACCCACGGGCCATATGTGGCCCAGGATGGCTTTGAATGTAGCCCAATGCAAATTCATAAACTTTCTTAGAACATTATGATTTTTTTGCAGATTTTTTTTTTTTAAAGCTCATCAGCGATCTTTAGTGTTAGTGTATTTCATGTGTGACTGAAGACAATTCTTCCACAATGTGGCCCAAGGAAGCCAAAAGATTGGACACCCCTGCTGGTTTTTTTTTTTTTTTTTTTTTTTTGGGAGACAGGGTCTCGTTCTGTCACCCAGGCTAGAGTGCAGTGACACGATCTTGGCTTACTGCAACCTCTGCCTCCCAGGTTTGAGTGATTCTCATGCCTCAGCCTCCTGAGTAGCTGGGATTATAGGCATGCGCCACCACGCCCAGCTAATTTTTTGTGTGTTTTTAGTAGAGATAGGGTTTTGCCATGTTGGCCAGGTGGTCTAGAACTCCTGGCCTCAAGTGATCCCCTTGCCTCTGCCTCCCAAAGTGCTGGGATTACAGGTGTCAGCCACTGCACCTGGCTACACCCCTGCTTTAAATAGTCCTTTTTCTCACTCCTTTAAGGTGATAGGATTTATAGAAATTTGCTAAGTAATTCATGGATACAGCTACTTTGGTTGTCCCTTGTCTTGGAATGAGAGGTCTGGATGCTGGTAGTCAAAGTGTGGTCCATGTACCAGCAGCCTCGGCAGTCCCTAGGAGCTGGTTGGGAATGCAGAGTCCCAGGTCCCACCCTAGACCTACAGAGTCAGAATCTGCATGCTGACAAATCCCCAGTGATTGGTGTGCACATTAAAGTCTGAGAAGCACCAGGCAAGGGCCACTGCTAATGACAGATAATGTGGGAGTTGTGGGTCATAAATAGACCAGCCATCATCAGAAGGAATGGACTTAGGAATGAAGGGAGCATGGAGCCAGGCCAAATAGGGCCAAGCTGGGCCTGGCATCTGGGCCCCCAGGCCAGTCTGGTGCTCTTGGCACCACTCCATACTCCCTCTGTGGTCAAACAGAGACCAGATTTCCGAAGATCTCCCAGAGGAAGCTCTCAGTGCCAGGGACTGCTCCCGCCCCTCACCATGCCCTTTCCCTTTGGGTGCAGGCCTTGGAACATTGCTTGCAGAAGACACATGAGGCATGCATCTGTTAGGGTAAAGGACTCGATTCTCCTGAGTGAGGTGCACTTGCCCTTGTCCCCAAGTCGGGACCTGCTGGGTCACTTAGAGACACCAAGAGAGCTTTGGAACCTGAGCCTGAATCCCAGGTCCACGGCTGGTGTTTCTGTGACCACAGGCGAGTGCCCTACCTGTCTGCACCAGTTTGCTCCTCGGGGAAATCAGAAGGTTGAGGATGGGCTGCCTTTTGCAGCTTATGTAAAGCCCTGATTTGATACCTGGAGGTCTCAGCCTGTTCTGTTGTAGGGTATGTAATTGGGTAGCCTTGAAGGCATCAGCCCTTGATAACTTCAAGTTTCTCCCATTGGGCCTAAGCCAGGGGCCAGCAAATTTTCTATAAAGGGCCAGAGAGTCTCTGTCACATCTATTCAGCCCTGCCATTGTAGCACACACATAGGCAATATGTAAATGAAGGGGCATGGCTGTGTTCACATAAAGCTTATTTACAAAAACGCATGGCAGCTGGGTTTGGCCTGCTGGCCACAGTTTGTTGACTCCTGGACTAAACTAATCTAGCTCAGAGCAGGTCCACTCAGGGTGCTCCTTGTCTACAGGGGTCCAATGAAAGGCATTTAGCCAAATGGTCAGCCAGTTTCACTATTAAGCACACATTTTTAGGGTTGGAGTAGAAAGGGGGTACCCCAAACAGGCACAGAGTTTGGGTATAGCAGCCTATGGAAAGTGTCAGTGCCTTCATTCTTTGGGGGAGTCCCCGGGTGGGGAGTGACACAATGGTCAGAACAGGGTGCTGTCAACCAGGGAGGCCTTCCTGGTAGAGGGTGCCTCAAGTCCTCAGTGCTGAACCCCCTTCCACTTCCCAGCTTTGTGGCCTTGGACAAATTACTTACATGTTTTGGCTCTGTGGTTCCCCTTTCTGTAAAACAGGTTGTGGTAGTGCCTACCTCAGAGAGCGCTGTCACTCAAGACTTATAAGGGTTTGGAACAGAGCCAGGCCATAGCACACTCTATCAGAGTGATATCACCACTGTCATCGTCGTCGTCATTCTTAGAATTATTTTACCAAGGAAATATGGAGTTAGCAGGTAAGGAGGTCCTCAGCAGATTATAAGTCAGTAAAATGCAAGTGTGCAGGACCTGGGCAGGACTGGGTCCCAAGTCTACGGGGCAGGGATGGAGAGTATGAGGTAGGCACTCTCAGTGCCTCTGGGGACGGTCCTAGGAGAGGAGGTGGTGCACCTCCCAAAGCAGAAGGAGCCCAGAGATGTGATTGTCTAGGCTCCGGAAAAGCTGAGTCCTACTCATCACCTGACTCATTCTTTAGGAAGGTTCCCAAAAAATCCACTTCTAAGAGCAAAGCCTAGTGAGATCTCAGGCCTGCTACCCTTCAGCCCAGGGCATACCTGGAGGATTGACTCGGAACCGGGGATTCTAGGGAAGAAAGGGCAGAAGGATAAGAAGGGAGGAGAGTCCTTAAGTGTCCTCTTGGACTCAGGGCTGCGGTGCTGTGACCAGCCCATCCATGGAGGCCAGCCCCAGGCTAGGGTCGGCTTCTGGGCCCTGCCACCTGGCAGGGTGCCCAGTGATTGGGCTCACCCCCACTCCCTCCAGCTGCTCCTCCTCAGCCCTGAAGACAGCTCCAAAGTGGTGGGTGTATTTGTGTGTGGGGAGGGGGGCGGGTAATGTGGGTGGAATTAACTAGGTTTCTGTATTCACGATCCTATTTGTAGCATCATTCTCACTCGTAAGCTAATTTTAGCCATCCATTCTGCTTCTGTTGCCATTTATAAAATGAGAATGTCAAATGCAATATTAAACAAGCAGGATGAAGGCAAAAAAGGAAATGCCAGAGAGGCATTTAATAAATGAATCTGGTGTTTACGTGGGAGAGGGAGAGATCCTGCCCCCCACGCATCACACAGGCGAGCGCGTGCACATGCTGTTTGTGTACAGGCTGTGTTAACGAGAGCAGAGTGATTAGTGTGTTGGGGGAGGCCGGGTGGTTCGGTGGTAAATGTTTGTTGCTCTTTAGGCAGAAGTAATTTGGCCTGCAGGGAGTGGCCTCCCAGTTGCCTGAGTGGTTCGCTTGCCCTCCATCTGTCCTCTAGTGATGTCAGTGTGGGCAGGGCCAGAAAGGGCAGTGGTCTGTCTCCTCAGTGTCTCAGCACCCAGTGCCTCTGGGCTTTTCTGAACGTGCTGCCACCAGCGTCCCCCTACTTCACCCCCAGGGCGCAGGGTCATGAGAGGGGAGCATGGAGACCACTAGGAGGGGCTGCTCCCCCTTCTCTTCTGCCTCTTCCTTAGGCAGAAGGCAGGGCGTGAACAGTCTGCGCCCGTATGCAGCTGCAGAGACCAAGCCCAGAGTAGCGTGTCTCTTGCCTGGACTCTTGCCAATTTCTCTTCTAGTTTCACTCTAGTTTCCCCAGGGCCTGGGAGTTCTGTCCCTGGTTCTTCCTTTGCCCTCTTCTTTCAGCTGCTCTGCCGAGAAAAGAAGGCTCAAGCCATACCTTTTATTTTCTCCCTTTCTTAAATAAATGAAGTTAGGCCCCGTGCAGGGCCTCTGGCCCAGCCCACCGTGCACTGGGGTAAGCACTCCTCCAGCCTTGTGGCGGAACCTGAGCACCTGCTGGAGGCTGAGGTTTCTTTCCACTTTGAAATGCCCTTGCAGGTTCCCAGAAATGAAAAGGAGGACAGCTGCTACTGCCACCATCAGCTTTTTCCCCAAATAGTGCAGCCTGGGAAGCTCTCTCTACACATCCTGCTGATGAAAGCAGGGAGATGGGACCTACCTGGCTGACAGGTGCGGGAAGGGTTAGGGAGAAGGGCAATGACTGTGTGCTAAGAATCTGCTGTGCTGGGGAGGCTGCTGCTCTCTTTCTTCCTCTTCACTCCCCAGTATGGGATTTCAGTGAACACAGATGTGAACTGACTTCATCACCTTCAAAGGCACTCACCTAGGCTCCATGTGGAGAGGGCAAGGTGTGACTCAACCAACTTTATGCAGTGCAAGCACTTTATAGGATTAGCTCCGAGAGCCCTATGGGGTAGGCACAGCTGTCACTGTTTTAGAGGTGAGAACATGGAGGTGCGAAGAAGTTAGGCAGCTGGTTTCAGCTCAGAGAGCCAGCAAGTGGAACAGAGATTTAAAGCCAGGAGCCCTAGCCTTAGGCTAGACTGCTGTATAACAGACTAGGCACCCTCTCTCAGATCTGGGCAGGGCGGGGGCTGCTGTTATTGGAGTGCATCTCAGGTGATACTGGGGACCAGCTCCTCTCTACGCATTGCCTAGATTCTGAGGACCTCTGAGGGAAGAGCCACATCTCAGCCACATTCATTTCTGTGTCCACACCCAGCCCCTGCTCGGTAAATAGTAGATGCTTAATGTTTATTTTTCGTTTATGACATATTTCACTTTGCCATCACTGATTGTAATTAAAACACTGAGCAGAGGAAACAGTGGATGAAATTAGTTCTGGAAGTGGTGAGGAGATCAGTTGTGGAAGCTAGCATCGGGAAAGGCTTTGTGAACTAGACCCAGATAGGCCTTGAGGGTTGGGTGGAGGGTGTGGGGAAAGGCTGTGTGCGGTGGGGTGGGGTGGGGCTGGCAGCCAGAGACCTAGAGGACGGAGCAGAGGTTTTGAAGCTGGGGGTCTACGATTGAATTCTGGCTATGCTTTGTGACCTTAGGCAAGTCATTCCTCAGAACCTCTGTGTCCTTTTCTGCTGTGACTATGAGGCAGATAAGGCCATCGCACAGAGGAAACGAGGCTCCATGCAGTGAGGGAATTGACAACCGTGGACTTTCTTTGAGGATTTCTGTGTGCCAGGCACTGTACTTTATATCCATTATGTGTATATGTTATGTAATATATGAAAATTACACACACACACAAGGATGTTGTGGCTGTGCCTAGTTATGGATAGCACTCAATAAACAG
Organism: Macaca nemestrina; assembly: GCF_043159975.1. Lineage (NCBI taxonomy): Eukaryota > Metazoa > Chordata > Mammalia > Primates > Cercopithecidae > Macaca > Macaca nemestrina. The sequence continues at coordinate 51,576,873 of NC_092141.1, read as the reverse complement.
TGCATGCCTTCCTCCCCAGAGTAACCCTACTGAGTCAAGATTATAAATCTAATAGGTCTCTCAATGCCTTTTGCAAACAGGTCTGGGCCATTTATAACATGCATGTGTCCTGGAAAGTAGACGTTCCTGCTGCCTGCCTTCCCGTGCCGAAGCTGGCAGCTCCATTTCCGTTTGCATAGTAACCCTTTCCTCTGTAGACTGCATGGGCGGGTCCCACATCCCTGAGGACCTTTTTGCAGTAGAACAAGAAAAGTTATCATGTACAAGTAGGTCTCCTGGTGCTTGACCACACACTGGTCCCTGTCCACAAGGACAGTGCCTGATGATGATGTCTGGGGAAGGGAGAAGGGAGGGTCTCTTCCGCTCACTTTCCAGTATCCACAGTGACCAGCCGGGAAGCCTCTCTGTGTTAGGCCGTTCTTGCGTTGCTATAAAGAAATACCTGAGACTGGGGAATTTATTTGAGAAAGAAGTTTAGTTGGCTTACAGTTCGGCAGGTTGTACAGGCATGGTGCCAACATCGCTGGGCTTCTGCGGGGGCCTCAGGGAGCTTTGACTCATGGGGGGAGGCAAAGTAGGAGCGGGCACATTGCATGGCGAAAGCAGGAACCTCAGTTCCTTGAGGTTGGGTTCCCCGAATCTTGATTATAAACCTGCAAGAGCCTTACAAAATGTCCTGCTTTTTGTGGGGTCTCCAAAGAGAGAGAGTGCAGGGAGGTGCCACACTTTTTTTTTTTTTTTTTTTTTTTTTTGAGACGGAGTCTTGCTCTGTCGCCCAGGCTGGAGTGCAGCGGCCGGATCTCTGCTCACTGCAAGCTCCGCCTCCCGGGTTCACGGCATTCTCCTGCCTCAGCCTCCCGAGTAGCTGGGACTACAGGTGCCCGCCACCTCGCCCGGCTAGTTTTTTTGTTTTTTTTTTTTTAGTAGAGACGGGGTTTCACCGTGTTAGCCAAGATGGTCTCAATCTCCTGACCTCGTGATCCGCCCGTCTCGGCCTCCCAAAGTGCTGGGATTACAGGCTTGAGCCACCACGCCCGGCCAGTGCCACACATTTTTAAGCAACTCCGAGTAAGAGCTCACTCATCACCAAGCAGGTGGCCCAAGCCATTCACAAGGGATCCACCCTCATGATCCAGACACTTCCCACCAGGCCCCATCTCCAACACTGGGGAGTACATTTCAACATGAGATTTGGGTGGAGACAAATATCCAAACTATATGACCACCTGAGTGTGCAGAGGGCAGAAGGGCTCGTACCAGTGAGGGAAAAGGACTGCAGAGTGGTTAGGGACCCTTCCCCTGCCAGATTGAAGGACCAGGGCTTCCCAGCACAGCTGTCAGGATTTCCAGGGATGCAATTGCTGCCTCACCAACCCCCCAGCCCCTTAATGGCTTCTTAAGGCCTTGCCCTCACCCGGCCACATACTCACACTAGTCAGGAATCCATCTTGCCTCTGGCCCTGGGCAAGAAAGCAACTGGATGGAACTGAAACCCTGGACCAGATGTTAAAACTCAGTAGAGGTGACCTGGCTCTCTGAAGGTCATACAGGGAGTGATGGTGACACGCCCATCTCAAGTGGGAGCTGCACATGGAGGGGGAGCCAAGGTTCCTGCGTTTCCCTCCCTGGGCCACTCCACCTCCCCTAGGTGGGTTCCACCCCCTCTCCTTGTTACATCATAGCCTCTTTCTCCAACTCATTCAAGAGCTCTCTCAGCAGCACCAGCTTCCTGGGTATGAGACCTGAGCCATGGCTTGGCCCTGCCGTCAGAAGGCGCCCACACTGGTCTAATGCTCTGCTCTTTGTTGCCGTCTTGCAAATCCTAGTCATTGTTGGACAAAGGACCCCTCATCGTCTTTTGGCCGTGGGCCCTGTTCGTTCTGCTATGAGGCTGACTCAGGGCGAGGTGCCGTGCAGGTACACAGTAGGAGAGTTGAACCCCGATCAAGGGCTTGTTTTGTGTTTATCTTCCTTGCTTTGCAAGTTCCTTGAGGTTGGGTCTCCCCGAATCTTGATTATAAACCTGCAAGAGCCTTACAAAATGTCCTGCTTTTTGTGGGGTCTCCAGAAAAGGCTTGTGATTGGCAGAGGGGGCAAGAGAGCAGTGACCAGGAAGAAGAAAGGCTGTGGCCGCTGGATGGCAAAGGAGGGCTGTGTGGGGAGGTATGTGTGACGTGTGGTGTCTGGAGGCCAGGCTCACCCCCTCCTGCCTCAGTAGCAAGATGGGTGTAGCTGTCAGGCTCTAGGCAAGACACTTAACACTTGAGTAGCATCTCCCCTCCTCTTCACCATCTCCCTGGGCAGGGCTCAGGGCCTGATGGCCAGAGGAGAGGGTCAGCATGGGGCTTCAGAGAAACAATGTTGGCCTTGAACCCACCAGAACCTAGCTGGGGAAGAGGTCAAGCGGATCGGGGGCGAGACCAGGTCAGATCTCTTACATCTATTAGGAAACGCCACGGAAGGACAGGTACCCACCCTAGAAACTGCAGGACATTCTCTCCTCCTGAGCCCTTTCTTCCCTCTGTTCCCCTCCCCTTTCTGTTAGCCAGACAGTCAGACGGTCAAGGTTGATACCTGAGCACTGGGGAATTTTATCCATTGAAATAGGCCTCTCCCCCGGAGGACTAAACAGTCTCAGACACGACCTGTTTGGAGTGAGAAATGAAACTGCAGACCCTGGCCTCTTCAGGCCAAACAGGCTTTCCTTGTCCTGGATGCTACATCAAGGCCACAGGTCCAGCGCTTGGATTTTCCTCTGGGCCCCGAGGCCACGTGCTGACTGGGTTCTTTTGTACAGAGACCAGGGAAAAACAAAAGCCCCTTACTTCCCAAAGCTTGGCGTACTTCTCAGACTGCCAGGCACCATCCCCAAAGATGCCAGGGCAGTGAGCTTACCTTTGCAAGGACTTCGGATCCATTGGGGAGGAGTGGCCACTCATAGTAGCTGCAGGGAAGGCGTTCTTGCAGAAGCTCCAGCACCTCCTCTGAAAGCCAGTGCTAAGCATTCCCCACTAGGGAGATGGTGTAACACAGGGCCACAGCACCTACTCTCCTGGCTTGGGCTGGGGCTATAGGCAGATCGGGATTAACATCCCAGCCCTGCACACAGGTACTGGGTCTGGACCACAGGTTAGATGTCTGAGTCTGAGCCTCAGTTTCCTGCTCTGTGGGATGGATATATAGCTATAAAGGACATTATCGGGTCCACTGACAAAACAAGCATATGGAAGGTAAAGTATTTTATTAATGTTAAACATACTGAGACTGATAACTGTGCTATGATTATGTAAGAAAATGCCCTCATGTTTAGGAAATGCAAACCAACTTACACTCAAATGGAAAAAAAAAAAAAAAAATCCCGGCCAGGTGCGGTGGCTCACGCCTGTAATCCCAGCACTTTGGGAGGCCGAGGCAGGCAGATCACAAGGTCAGGAGTTCAAGAACAGCCTGGCCAATATGGTGAAACCCTGTCTATACTAAAAATACAAAAATTAGCAGGGTGTGATGGCACGCACCTGTAGTCCCAGCTACTCGGGAGGCTGAGGCAGGAGAATCGCTTGAACCCAGGAGGCGGAGGTTGCAGTGAGCCGAGGTCGCGCCACTGCACTCCAACCTGAGTGACACAGCAAGACTCTATCTAAAAAAAAAAAAAAAAAATTCTACATATAGATATAGAGGGCTCAGGAGTGTGTGCAAATGATAAGGCAAAAGTAACAAAATGTTAGCAGTAGGTGATTTCTGGTAAAGGATACCATCCTTGCAACTTTTCTGTAAATTTGAAATGATTCCTGAGTAAGGAGTTGGAAACTGCAAACCTCCTTGCTGAGGTGCTGTGGATGCTGATGGGAGGAGGCACCCAACCCAGTGGGCAGCAAGGATAAGAGTGTTAGTGACCACAGTGGCCACGCTCCCATCAGGCCTTTGTTTTGTTCTCTAAAGGAACATGCTGCTGCCCTAGGCGTCCAGGGACTAGGTCATTATTCTGAACACATTACCATGGGGACTATGAGGAAGCCACACCCTGTCTTCCAAGGCCAGTTTGTCGAACAAAGCAGCATATTGGGAAAAGAAAATTTCAAAACCAATCCCATCAATTTTGTTGGGGTGGGGGGTGTTGGCACATCCCTGGTATTGGGAGTGTTTTGTGGCATTGCCAGCTGTGCACCTTGAAAACAGAGACCTGGTCTTTCGGTCATCAGTGGCCTCTGAGGCTTCTTACAAGTGCTCAGTCAGATGGAACATCTCACTGCATTTCTTGCCCCTTGAATAGACTGCTCTGGTCAGTTGCTATTTGAAACAATAGCAGCAGCAGCCACTGTGAGAAGCTGTTGGTGCAGGAGTCTCAAGGACTGAGACTGGGAGGTGGCCCTTCCCCAAGGGGAAGTCTTAGGAGGTGAGGCCAAAACACCTGCAGCAAGAGGCCTGGTCCCCGTGAGCACCACCTTTGTTTTGTTTTAGAGGACCATGGGGAGCCAGGCAGGCCTCTGTGGGGCTGCAGTGAGAAGGGAGCCCCATGCCCTGCCCTCTGCCCTGTGGTGAGAGCAGCCCTACGTGCCCACTGCTCCAACGACCCAGCCAGCCAAGAGCCAGAGTGTGGGGAGTGCCTCCTGCTGCCTTGTCAGCTCACTGCCCTTCACTGACCTCATGTGGTTGTTGGTTTCCAAAGATTATCCCTAGAGCCCCCTCCCACACGGACTCTAGGCTGGCCCAGTGTCACCAGTAGAATGTGTTGGAGGAAGCACTGTGAGTCCCAAGGCTAGGTTAGAAGAAACCTTGCAGCTTCTGCTTGAGTCTCTTGGAATGCTTGTGCTTGGGACACTTCCTCTTGGGACTCAGCCGCCATATTGTGGCAAGACCAGGTGCCGTGGAGGAGCCATGGTGGACGTCTCGTCAGCAGGCCCAGCCGAACCAGCATGGCTGCCTACCATGGGAGCGAGGAGCCATCGTGGGCCTCCAGCCTCATTGAGGCCTCCTCTGGCTTCAGCCCCAGTCACCACCTGACCACAGTGCCATGAGACCACCAGCAAGAGCCCAGCCGAGCCGGTCACCCCACAGAACCCTGAGGAAGGATGGTTAAATTGTTGCTCAAAGCCATTAAGTTTGGGGGCAGTTTGTTGCTCAGCAGTAGATACCTGGAACAGAGTGTGTGGTCAGATAGCCTAAGTACATGACTAGAACCGAAAAGATAGCCTGCTTTTTATCCTGTTTGGGTTCTGACCGTAACCCGGGTTGTTCATGCCAAGCTCTCTGGCTTATGCAAGGCCTGGGGGAGGACAGCAGGGGAAGGTGACCCGATGTGTGCTAACTCAAGAGGCTCGGGAGGCTGACAAGTGCAGAAGCAGCGAGGGGCAGGTTGATGTGTGAGTACTTGCATTCATCTTAGGAGAACAAGGCAGTCAGAGCCTCTTCTTTTTCAATACAGTGAGAGCTCTCAGAGAGGTAGAGGCTTTCTTTATTTATCTTTGGGTCCCCAAAGCCTAGCACTTGCCTGGCGTGTTGAGTTCCTCTGCATCCACGTCATTGAATTAAGTGGCTGAGTCTCGGGGGTGGAGGGGACTGGACAGGCTTCCTGGTCCTGAGAAGTCTTTCAAGAGGCCTTCAGGGCAGGCAGGCCAGGTTCCCTGCTGGTAACTGTTACCTGCTGCCTTCCCCTGTCGTTCAGATGCCCAGGACAGGCGGGGTCCCCCCGAGAGTGCGTGTGCCATGGCCCCTGGCCTTGGGGAACACTCACCGTTGACCCAGCGGGTGGTTGACACTCAAACAGTCATTGCTGCCCAAACCACCAGCAGCAAAGACAGAGCAGAATTAAACCGAGCTGTCAGCCCTGTTCAGTGAGAGGAAGAGTAGGTGGGTTTGTTTAAAACACTCCCATTACAGTCAGTTAACCTTTATGTTCCCTAAATGAAAATTGTATAAACCTGAGATTTCCGTTGATCAGGTTGCCTAGGAACAGGCAGCAGGTTTTCATAAGACAATGCAGTAGATTGTCACCGATAGGGCTATTAGGAACTGAGCTGGTTAGCGATATTATTCCCCTTGCTGGGGTTGGCTTTGGGTAATTATCTGTCTGCCTGTGCAAGACACACCCATCTCCCCAGGCTTGGGGCAGGTTCATGCAAATGAGATTTCTCAGCCTGCTCCTCTGGCGTCCCGAAGTCAGTTTTCAACCCTGGGCTTAGGAGAGCCAATTTGGATGAGTTTGTTGTTTTCAATCACCTTTTCCCCCCTACCTGCAATGACAACATTCTAATAGCCCTATCAGTGACAGTCTGTTGCATTATCTTACAAAAACCTGCTCCCTGTTGCTTAGCAGAAAGCTTGGAAAATAAATAGCAAAATGCCCGATTAAAATTTAAAAACAAAGTAACTCTAAGACAATTTTAGTATGTCTTTTCAGTATTTTTCCCTATATGATATATGCACTTGTTTATTTTTCAAAAAGTCAGTGACATTTGCTTTTTTCCCGCCTGCAGTTAGAGTGACCTGTCATCCTGGTTTGCCTGGGACTGAGGGGTTTCCCAGAACCAGTGCATAATTATTATCAACACACTTTTTCATAGCTTCATAGCATTCAATCAGTGTGGATAAACCAGACTCAGCTAATTCCCTGTTCTTCTGTATTTCAGTTGTTTCCTTTTATTAAAAAAAATAATAATAATCTAATTCCTGTAGGGCAAATTCCTAGAGGTAAGATTACTAGGTGTATGTATAAATTTATGGCTTTTGATATAGTGTCAGGTTGCCCTCCAGAAAAATACGTGCCAATTTCCACCCCACCGCACCATACCCTCAGAAACCCTTACATCAAACAGTGCTTTCATCACTGTCAATCTGTGGGCAAAAAATATGCTTTATCTTGGGGAATGTGTTCTTTATTAGCTGTCTGTGAATTGTCTACTCATGTCTTTTACCCATGGCTCTTTTGGGATGCTCATCTCTTTTAATCTATAGAACTCTTTGTATTAAGCATATTAGTCATGAATGTTGAACCATTTTGTCCATTTTTTAAGGCATTTGTGGTTATTCTTGAAAGAGCAAGAGTAATACCTGTTATCGGGTGTCTTTGAAGAAAGGGGACTTATATCTTAGGTAATTATAGCATCCCCCTAACGTTGAGCACTAAAATATTTTTTGATTGAAGTATTTGAGATGAGACTATCTCTAAAACAGATAACCCATAGAGGTCCCTTTTTATTTTTATTTTATTTATTTATTTTTTTGAGACAGAGTCTCGCTCTGTCGCCCAGGCTAGAGTGCAGTGGTGCAATCTCGGCTCACTACAACCTCCACCTCACGGGTTCAAGCGATTCTTCTGCCTTAGTCTCCCAAGTAGCTGGGATTACAGGAGCGTGCCACCACGCCCGGCTAATTTTTTTGTATTTTTAGTAGAGACAGGGTTTGCCATGATGGCCAGGCTGGTCTCAAACTCTTGGGCTCAAGCAGTCTGCCTGCCTTAGCCTCCCTAAGTGCTGGGATTACAAGTGTGAGCCACTTTGTCCGGCCTAGAGGTGTCTATTTAAACAATGTATATTGCACACAGTTTAACTTTTTCTTGATATCTCAGGCACACCGTGAACAATAGTAATTTTCTGTGTTACAGTGATACCTCAGCAGCTGTTGAACTATGTAGAGCTTTTGCTCCTATACCATATGGCCCAGACTGCTCTTTAAATAAGATGCCTGATTCTTGTCTTTTCTCCATCACTATCAGGCTGTCATGCTGTTCCTTTTGGCTGTTAAAAGCATCCGTGCTTTACCCTGCAACATCCCATCTTCATCAGCAGTGGGATTGATTAGTGGCTAACAATGCTTCTTAAATTTCTCTGTAAACATAAAGCAAATAAGTGCTAATAAGCACAGGCCTAAGGTGCTCTGATAAAACAGTGAAGGAACTTCCAAGGGCCACAGTTTTACTTACTCCCTGAGGTTTGTATTTGGCATAGTTAAGGTTATTAAATAAGTGACCTCTGGGTATACAAGCAGATGAGCATGAAGAAATTTTAGAGTCGGAAGAGAAACAGAAAGGGGAGATTAGCAACCACTTGAAAATGTAGCTGCAAATGAGAAACTAGTAATCCAGATGAACAGAATCAGTATTTAATCTTATTACTTCCCTCAGGAGTGTGGTAGTGGTGTAGGTTTTGTGGAAATGTGGCATTGCTGACCTAGAAATTCTAAAGATCTGGTTTGTAGGCCTGAACCTGTTGGGGAGGGCTTTCAGCATGTTACACAATAATTTTTATTTTTAAGACAGGGTCTCGCCGTGTCACCCAGGCTGGAGTGCAGTGGCATGATCATGGCTCACTGCATCCTTGTCCTCCCAGACCCAGGTGATCCCCCTACCTCAGCCTCCTAGGTAGCTGGGACTACAGGTGTGTGCTACCACACCTGCCTAGTTTTTTGTACTTTTTTTTAGTACAGATGGGGTTTCACCATGTTGCCCAGGCTGATCTCAAACTCCTGGGCTCAAGCTGATTCACCTGCCTCCACCTCCCAAAGTGCTGGGATTACAGACATGATCCCCCATACCCGGCCAACACAAAACTTCTGATGCTCTGTTTTCTCATCTGCGAACTGGGGCTAAGGCTAAGTGGTCTGTCTGTTTAATAAGAGTTTGAATCAGATGGCCTGGCATGAAGAATCACTGGCCTGAGGGAATGTCAGGGACATTTGTAAACGTGTAAAGGCTGAAAATCCTGAGGGGTTATTATTATTGCTATTGTTATTATTCACAGACACATCCAACAGCCGTTGTCTGCCTCCTTATCTGTCATGCTTTCTGCACGAGCGTCAACCTGAGCTTCAATCTGTGTGTGTATCTTCGGCTTACGTCCTCGCCACCCCTCCAGAACCCAATTTCATCCTTGTAGGTTTTTCCGAAGTAGGATTTGCACAAGTGGCGTGTTTTCTTAAGTATTTATTTTGCAGGCCATTTACTCGGCACGGCTGTTTTTACAGTGGGTAAGGAGCAAGGCTAAAAATAACTTAGCTCGTAACCAGATCAGTTCTGCATTTGACATTTACGTGGAATTCATTTGCATCTCATTTGTTCGCCTTTCTGTTTAACAGGTAGAATGTAAGAAAGCTCAGCCGAAAGAAGTCATGTTCCCACCTGGGACAAGAGGCCGGGCCCGGGGACTGCCTTACACCATGGACGCGTTCATGCTGGGCATGGGGATGCTGGGTGAGTCTAGACAGGACCGCAGGTCACCGTGGACTGGGAGGGCTATGGAGGCCTCTACTCCCAATTGGGTCACCTACCAGTGGGGCAAACTGCTTCACCTTTCTGAGCCTCAGTTTCCTTGTGTATAGATGAGGATGATAATTCCCCATTCCAAGACAGTTGTGATGATTGAGTGTGTGTGTAGGTATGTGTGCGTGCGTGCGTGTGTGTGTGGGTGTGTGTGTGTGTTTGTATTTATAATTTTGCCCCATGCCTGGCTTATAGGATATGTTAGACTATTTTCTCTCTTTTCCATCTCCTTCCTCAAAAGAAGGAAAAGTCCCCCTCTGTCTGCCTCAGCCCTCTCATCTGAGTGGGAGTTCTTAAGATGTAAGGACTCCTGGCTGACTTAACTTGTGTGGGCTGAGGCTACATTTTCTAAAACTTGGGAGAGGAGGGAAGTGGTAAGGGTGGGCGATAATCCTGTCTATTTAAATGATTAACATTTTTCTCTTGGGATATCAAAATTTGCATTTAAATGGATGTTTTAAATAGCCTGTTTTACTCTTTATTTGCCAAAAAAAAAAAAATGATGAAAGACAAAGTGTGTTTGTTCTGACTAAAAATGATTTCTCCTGGCTTTTGGAGAAATTGAGTTGCATATTATGCCCCTTTCCTTAAAGGTATCTCTGTCCGTCCTGCGTAGATAATTGAAAATCTTACCGCTTAAATGGCATGAAAGATGGAGAAAGCAGTGGAGATGCGTAATGGTGTAGGTCGCAACAATAATTAGAAATTTAAAGGCGAGAGAACGGTATTTTAGTGCAAGTTATTGTGTGTCAGGAAAATACTAATTAAATGGGATAAATGGTAGTTAATGGTAAAATTCCATTCAGGCACATGAGCTGTCTAGTGTTAATGGGTTTTCATTTGGTTTGGCTAAGAGTCCCACTTCTATATTGTTTGATAAGCCCTTTCTACATTTTCAGATTTGCTGCTGTTTAAATCACTTCTGGCTTAATTTTAAATTTATAAAACTTTTTGTGGTCTGACAAAGAATTGTATCTACTTGTCTGAGGAAATAACAAGGGCAGGTAAAACTGTTTTGAAGAACTTTATGAAACAGAAAAAGATGCCAGGAGAATATTAAAAATGGCCATGACGTTAATTCTCCTCAAATGAATTTTTTAGGCTTAACAGAGTTTCAAAGATAAATCCTATTGTAATTTTTTAAAATTGGCCAGATGTTTCTAAAACTTACCTCTGGAAGAAGAAACAAGTGAGAATAGATGAGAAAATGTTTTTAAAAAGAGGAATGAGAAAAGACCAACAGTGAGAGCGTAACACAAAGCTACAGTAACTAAAACAGTATGGTACATGGGAATGCACCAGTTGATAGAAAAAAGTAAAAAGTCTAAACTAAATATATCTATATTTAAGAGTGTGTTTTTAAAAATCAGTGATAATTATTTCCTGGTTGACTACAAGATAATTACTTAGCTCCTCCTTTAAAAAATTAATTCTTAATAGGTCTTTATGTTTTATATCAAAAGAAACTCCAAGCTGGTATTTTTAAATGGTGAAATCAAACCTGAAAGAAGGAGAGTTGAGCTGAGTACAGTGGTGCTTGCCTGCAATCGGGAGGCTGAAGCACGAGGATCGCTTGAGGCCAGGAGTTTATGAGCCAGCCTGTGAAACATAGTGAGACAGCCTCTACAAAAAATAATAAACATCAGGCTGGGCACAGTGGCTCACACCTGTAATCCCAGCACTTTGGGAGGCCGAGGCAGGTGGATCACCTGAGGTCAGGAATTCAAGACCAGCGCGGGCAACATGGTGAAACCCCATCTCTACTAAAAATACAAAAATCAGCTGGGCACTGCAGCACGTGCCCGTAATCCCAGCTACTCGGGAGGCTAAAGCAGGAGAATTGCTTGAACCCAGGAGGCAGAGGTTGCAGTGAGCCAAGATTGCGCCACTGCACTCCAGCCTAGGTGACAGAGTGAGATTCCATCTCAAAATAATAATAATAATAATAAGCATTAGTGGGTTGTGGTGGCGTGCACGTGTGGCCCCAGCTACTCAGGAGGCTGATGCAGGAGGAAAGCTTGAGCCCAGGAACTCTGGGCTGTGCAGATTCGGTGTCCCCACTAAATTTAGCATCAGGATGGTGACCTCCTGGTAGTGGAGGAACATAAGGTTGTCTAAGGAGGAGTGAACAGAACCAGGTTGGAAATGAAGCATCTCAAAACTCTGTGATGATCAGAGTGGGATCGTGCTTGTGAGAACCTACTGCACCACAGCCGAGACAGCACAGAGCATAGAAAGATCTGTTTCTGAAAAAATATAAAATAAGAAAGAGTTGGGGGCCAGGCACGGTGGCCCATGCCCATAATTCTACCACTTTGGGAAGCCGAGGATTGCCTGAGCCCAGGAGTTCGAGACCAACCTGAGCAACATGGTGAGACCCTGTCTCTCTCCCTCTCTCTCTCTCTCTCTTTTTTTCTTTTGAGATGGAGTCTCTCGCTCTGTCTCCAGGCTGGAGTGCCATGGCACGATCTCAGCTCACTGCAACCTCCACTTCCCAGGTTCAAGCAATTCTCCTGCCTCAGCCTCCTGAGTAGCTGGGATTACAGGTGCGCGCCACCACACCCAGTTAATTTTTGTATTTTTAGCCAGAGACGGGGTTTCACCATTTTGGCCAGGATGTTCTCGATCTCTTGACCTTGTGATCCGCCCACCTCGGCCTCCCAAAGTGCTGGGATTACAGGCTTGAGCCACTGCGCCCGGCGACCCCATCTCTTTAAAAAAAAAAAAAAAAAAAAAGCAAAATAAAAATTAAATAAGAAAGAGTTGAGCCTATTACCACCTACTAGGTTTTAGAGTCTTGAATTTAAAATGAGCATAATAGCCCTACAGCATAAAATAGAAGACCTTTAGGATCCAAATCTTCAGGAAATTTCCCACCTTTCTGAGTCTAACTTGGTTAGATGCTGGGAAGAGGGAACTGGTTTTCATCTGGGAGAAGCAGAGGTGTGAAGCGGAGCCAGCTCAGCTCCTGTCAGTTGACAAAGAACAAAGAGTGCTCAGCCTCCCAGACTTCAAGCAAAGGCTCAGGCCCACATCTCCATAATCACCCAAGCTTGGATCCCTGCACAGAAGGGCACCTAATGTTTCATCATGGGAACCCAGGTGAGGAGGCAGGGCAGGAGGCGTGGGTCAAGAACACCTACTGCATGACCAGCCCTGAGCTAGCCTTGGGACATGGTGCTTCACAAGCAGATGTGGTTCCTGCCCTCAGCGAGCTTGTGGTCTATACAGAGAGCCCAATGTGTAACAGTGCATTGCACAGATGCCTAATGATCATCATAGAGTCTGGGGGTGGTTGAAGAGCACGTCATGAGGAGTGGAAGCCAGTCTTAGGAATCAGGGAAGTGGCATTTCAGCAGAAATGAGAAGGATGAGTAAGCCAGGGGCCTTCCATTTGGAAGAAACAGCCTTGGAACACGAGGACCCTACTGTGGGAGCTTGAGAGCCAACCGGCCTGGCCATGTGTGTGTGGGAAGAGGGGGAGAGACAGGCCAAGGGGCTCCAGGGTTGGCTTTGCCTGTAGCTTGTGGGCAGACCCGAGTGGCCCCTTCCTGAGCGCACCTACTGGGGTGGTAGGAGACAGCACTGGTCCCTGTGCTTGTCTGGACAGCATCTGAACAGCGCCTGCTCGCTGGGGGACGGATATGTGATGGCTGCCAGGAGCTTGCTCATCTGCCCAGCTCTTCCCTCATCTACTCACAGTTCAAGTTATGACTTCCCCAAGCCACAGTAAAGAAGGAGCTGTTAGGTGAAGATACTGTTGCAGTTCAGAGCCTATTGTTTTTGAGTTACAATCTTCCCAGCCCCACCCTGCTGCTGAAGGCCTTTGCCTTTTGCCTGCTGTAGCTGTGGTTGTGCCTAACCCCAGACCCTATCCAGCCCAACCCCAGGTCACAGAGGCACTAGTCCTCTTCTAACGAAGCAGAGAACCCTTTGGATGAAATGGATGGGGTCAGCCGTAGCCAGAGCAGGGCTCCACCAAGGGAGGCCGTGTGGTCCAGAGGCAAGAGCTTGGAACTTTGGAATCAGCAGACCTGGACTCTTCACTCTATCTGCTGTGTGATTTGGAGCAAGTGGCTTAGCTTCTCTGTTCTTCATTTATCCTACCCATGGGGTAATAATCTTACTTCATGGGGTTGTTGGAGGATAAATGAAACTGTATCTTGCCTGGTAAATGCTGTAGTCTAATCTGAGATGCCATAGCTAGTAAGATATATGTTCATTTACTCTTCAGAAAGAAAAAATATGCTATTAATTAAACTACATAATGCTTTCTTATCACATTGGCTGCAAGATAGATCCCACTTTCACAGAAGTTGAAGTGTGGAAAAGATGTGTGTCTTCAAATCAACAAGGTGTCATAGTATGTACTCAAGCTGGGAGTTGTTATTAACAAGGCACTAGGAAGCCCTACCACTTGGACTTCCTTACCACCCATGGCTGAGCACCTAGCTAGACCCACGGATGTGACCTGTGCTGTGGCAACTGCAGCCTCTTTCTCCTTGTGGACTCCCAGCCCAAGGAGTTTGGATTATTCTTGAGTAACCACCTTCTGACAAAGATCTATGTGCTGGATTCCAGGTCTCATCAGCCCTGGGCCCTCCTGAATTTCCCAGTGACTGTGGTGAGGCCATCCATATGCACTGAGCAGGGCCTCCTAAAAGGTCCCAAAATATGTCCCCCAGCCAGGAACCAGCTCAGCCAGAGGTCCAGGCAGAAGGGATGAATCAGATACAGGCCTCCCCAGCCAGCACAGAGCCTCCTCCTGAGCCCTCTGTAATGCACCCACTGGGAACTCCCTGGGCTGCCCTCTGTTTTGCCCATTGGTACAGCTTGGCACTCTGGGTCCATGAACTCTCTGAGTGAGGAGACTGCCGTTTGCCGTGCTGTGATGGAAGCCCTTGACTCTGTGATCAAAGACTGTTTCTCTTTCTTCTTGCTTCTTCCCTCGAAAGTGGTAGCATGGCACCAGACAGAGTCGAATCTTTTGGTAGGATGACCTGATGTGACCCCATCACTCACATGGGTCACCATCTCCACCGTGCGCTATGCCTGCGCATTCGTCCTGGAAGCACTACCCATCCTCACCAACAGCAGTTTGGCTGATGAACTTGACTCATGCAGAAAAACATTTTCATTTTCTTAAAGTTAACTAACCAATGCAATTAGATGAGGTTTCCATGATTTAAACCTTTATCATTGAAAGAGTGGAAAAATAAATGGCACTTCTAGGGATTTTTTAGAAACGAGACTATAAACCGTTAAAACATTAAAATTCATTCATTCAACAAATATTTGTTAAATGAGTACCTACTAAGTGCCAGGCACCGTTCTAGATGCTGAAAATGCAGCAGAAAACTAAGTCTCTGATTTCAGGGAGCTGACATTCTAGTGAGGAGTCTGAGACAACCAGCACAGTGGTCTGTAAATGACTTGGACTCTGTGGAACTAATTTTTAAATATCCTTTAAGATTTTCTCCATACTCTGGGTGGTCTCATCAGAGGGAGACTGATAAGCGTATAGTTGCACAGTTATTCTATCTTGATCTCTGTTGATATGGCTACAGACATCCTTGGGGAAAACCTACACCTGTTTTGGTTTTAGCTTTTACAGCATTTGACAGAATCACAGAATAATTGACCTGATGGGAATTCCTTAAAAGGAATGTAGAAGAGAAGAGGAGGCGTTATCCTTAGGTCAGGTCTCCCACCTTTGAGCCGGACAAAAGCAGAGTCACCTAAGATTCTTAGAAAAGGTCTTTTGCAGGCTGGCGCAGTGGCTCATGCCTATAATCCCAGGAGGCCAAGGCACCTGAGTTCAGGAGTTCGAGACCAGCCTGGCCAACATAGTGAAACCTCATCTCTACTAAAAGTACAAAAATTAGCCGGGCGTGGTGGCGCATGCCTGTAGTCCCAGCTACTCGGGAGGCTGAGGCGGAAGAATCGCTTGAACCCGGAGGCAGAGGTTGCAGTGAGCCAAGATCATGCCACTGTACTCCAGCCTGGGTGACAGTGCAAGATTCCATCTCAAAAACAAACAAAAAAACAGAAAAGGTCTTTTGCAGCCCCTCAGACTTTGTGGCACAGTCTTGCAGCACCAAGAGGTGCCCACAGTTACCCAGCTCAATGTGATAGAATCTCTTTCATTTTTCTTAATGAAGGTGAACCTAATAAAAGCAAACACATGATGATTGTTGATATATTTGATTTCTCTGAGCCTTCTCTGCCCTCAGCCACATAATCCCACTGCCTTTAACTTTCTTGGCCTCATCGGGCACATGCTGTTTATTTAACAAGCTGATACGAGTGTTAGAGAAATAGCACATTGCTGAGCCCTTAAAGAAAAGCTTCACCCTGTCAGCTCAGAAACAGAGAGATGCTGATGATCAGCTAAAGCACATTAGCCAAAAGCATTCTTAGGTGCAGTCATACTGAGAAGCGCCCCGTGAAGTCCTGACTCAGTGTTCCCTGACATTAAGCCCCTCTGAAATGCGGGCAAAAAATGAATAAAGTATCGTTGAGAACAGGGACTAGGAAGCTGTGATCTGCTGGCATTCACTAACAGATCAAAAGATTGGAGGTTGGCTGCAACTTAAAACCACACATCTAGACTCAATTTCGACTGGGATCTGGCTTTCCCAAAAATATCTGTTGAGGTTATTCTCAAGGAAGTGTTCCTTTGTTTAGCCGCTTCCTGAGGGACAGAGGAAACTCAGAATTCAGCTCTTCATTGTTCTTGTAGAGCCGTGCAGCCCAATAGAACTTCCTGCAAGGGAGGGAGGGTCCTGTCTGCACTGGCCAATATCACTGCCCGCCTGTGCACGGTAGCTGCTGAGCCCTTGAGTTGCGGCTTTTGCGACTGAGGAGTTGAAGCTTTCATTTTAGATAATTTTAATTAAATTTAAATTGGACAGCGCAGGTCTGGAGGAGCCCCTGCAACTCAGAGTGATTCTAGGGGCAAAGCATCTTTGTAGACTTTAGCCTTCACATCCTTGCCTAGGAAGGACTCTTGGCACTTGGTGTTTAGTCTGTTTGCAGACCTCATGGAGCCAATGTGGTGCCCCAGGCAGTGCTCTAAACATCGCAGCAGATCTGTCACACTCTGGCAGTTCCCTGGATAAACAGCCCTGTCTCTTGTCTCTTTCAAGTCTGGGGCCTGGTGGGAGCCGTTTTCCATGACTCTGAGTAGCTGAGTAACAGAGCCCAGGAGAGGATGAGTCATGGACCTGTCTAGAAGGGAAACATCTCTAGGGTTGCAGCAAAGATCTAGAACCAGAACCACAGTTTTGAGAACTTTGTCAGCATCCCCAAAATGGGGACTCAAAATGAGCTCACTGGCAAATCCAAATTCTATTGTTGATTTCTGTATTTTGCTTCTACAATGGAAAGCCGATATGCGAGAGAGGTGGTCACCCCGGCAGAAGCCTTGATTTTTTTTTTACTTTAGTGACAAGAGATAATTACTGTGGGATTGATCAGGCGTCCAGAGTATTGGAGCAAATAAATTGTGCAGTGGCCAGTGCGGGAGGGGCCTGGCTGCTAATGGAAGTGGTGGCTGGGTCATCCCGCTGTAATGTGGCTTGATGGAGCGTCTGCACGGGTCTGCTGTAATGTGCTATTGATATGCAGCCAGCCAATTTCCCCCGTGTGGCTGGGGCTGTGAACCATTCGAGCAGAGCTGGGCTGCACAGCAGTAAATGAAGAGGAAAATTGAAGTAATGTCGTATTATAAATTTATGATTTCATCTGCCTGACCTAGAGGATGTTCGGTGATGGGGGGTGGAGATAAGATCCCCCACTCTGGCAGATGCCGAATTCTCATCTTTGTGGTTTGGAAGACTGTAGTATTGATGTGTCCAGGAAGAGTGGGGTGAGACCCAAAGTTGGGGTAAACCTGACCATGCTTTTCTTCTTTCTTGTTGGAGCCTTGTGGGAAAGCCAGGAAGAAAGCAGGTGTCATGGCATTGTATTGGTCGCCTAAGTGCAGGGAGAAACTGGCTGTTCTGCCACTTCCCACCCTCCTGAGGGAAGGTGACACATGGGCCTATGCTTTTGCTGTCAGATTAACACTAAAATATTTAAGACCCCCAGCTCTGAAGTTAGAAGCAAAGGAGCCATTTTTCATCAGAAAAGCCCCTAGGCAGCCATGACTTGGCTGTTTGCATATAATCCGTTTATCAATATTGTTGAAATCATGGTATAAGAAATCTAGTATGAGATCTGATTTGCTAGCAGGTGATTAATTTGGAGGAGAACTGAGCTGCCCAGCCATGAAATAAATACGAAGGAAGGCGCCAGTATGCATGTGTCCATTTAAGGCATCTGAGCCCTGGCCTTTGCCGTTCTTCCTTCCTTCTTTCCCCATCGGGTTCCTGAGCTCAGCACCCCACCGGGCCCCTGCTCGTTAGCTAGCAGTCAGTGCAGAGCTGCTGGGTCCTTCTGCCTCGCTTGGGCAGGCTTCTGCCAGTGAGTCACCAAGCGCTGGGAAATAAGCGCATGGGGAGGAGCAGGCGGCAAGAGCCTGTGGAGGCAGAGACAGTTCCATTGGCCAGTGAGTGAGCTGTGACTGCAAATTTGGGAAGGTTCTGGGGGAAGCAAGAGAAAGGAGCCACAGCTGATCTCACTTGAGAATTTGGGCACATCACTGTTGCAAGACTTTCTACAGGTAACAAGACTTAAGCTCCAAGAGAAAAAGGAAGACTCCTATGTTAAGTCGTGTTGCTGTCACAGATTACCATAGACTGGGTGGCTTATGAACAGCAAACGTTTATTTCTCACAGTTCTGGAGGCTGGGAAGTAACGATCAAGGCGCTGGCTGATTCCATGTATGGTGAGGGCCCGCTTCCTCATATATGGCCCCTTCTAACCATGTCCTCACGTGTTGGAAGGGGTGAGGGTCTCTCTGTGGCATCTTTGTTAAGGGCACATTCATGAGGGCTCCACCTCATGGCCTCATCACACCCCAAAGGCCCCACCTCCTAAGGCCTTAACCTTGGGGGTTAAGATTTCAACAAAGAAATTGGGGGAAAACACAAACATCAAATCATAACAACCCCCAAGGGCATGGTTGTGGGCCAGACGCAGGACTAGAACCCAGGTCTCCTGACTTCAGACCCGCGAGTTTCTGCCCTAGGTCTGGTGGCAGATCCACAGATCCTAGGGCAGAGGCTACAACACCAACATCCACCAGGAAGTGAGGGATGGTGGAGCCCATCTCCGAGGCACAAAAGTTCTGAGTAGGCAGCAGGATGACAAGCAGACTGTGACTCCTGTTGCCGAGTGCAGGCAAAGTGGAATTTAGTAAGTGATCCTTTTCCGTTAGCCCTCACTTGCAGGGTCACAAAGTGGTCAGTGTGATGTGTGAGAAGCCACTGAGCAGGTAAGACCCTAGAGCTGTGTGTAGGGATGTTTTTAAAGGGGGTGTGTAGAAGGGCAGAGACAGCCGTGGAAAGTGTCACTGCTGCCCTCAATTGCCGGAGAGCCTGGAGGCTGCCGTAAGTCTAGCCATCAAAGTCATTGTTTGCCAGTGTTTTGATCACAAACAACAGAAACAACCCTGGCTGCTGTAAGCAGCAAGGAGATTATTAGAAGGAGCTTGGGCAGTGCTGGAGAATTGACAGATGGCTGGAGAACAGGACTCAAAACAGGCAGGAACCGGGGGAGCTGGGTGGTCAGAGCCCCAGCCGTAGCCAACGGGACAACTCAGGAATGACCTGGTCAGGGGGCCACTGTTGCCAACACTGGATGCCAGATTCTGCTGCTGACACCAGAATAAATTCAGAGCCAGTCCCTCCTCCTCTGCCCTACCAGCTCCAGAGGCAGATCCCAAGGAGGGCTTCCATCTGTCGAGCCCAGGTTCACGGGCCTGCCTCTCAGCCTCCAACCCCAGGAAGAGCGGGAGGGAGGCCTTCTCAGCTTCTGTGATGGGGGTGGGCCTCTCTCCAAGACTCACACACAGGGAGAGGCTCAGGGGCTGGGCAGCCAAAAAACGACCACAGGCATTCACCTCCAAGGTCAAAGCGAAAGTCTTGTTCTCAGTGGTTGGGTGGCCGTGGTGGCATCTTAAAAGCATGAATGCGCCGAGGTTACACATATACTGAGTGGAGGGAGGTAGAGTGAGCCTGGCCCATGTGGCCTTCATTTAGCCTGAATCAGGCAGGGACGTGAAGAACGAAGTGGCCTGAGCGGCCACAATGAGCTAAATGACACCTCACATCACTGGGGGTTAGTGACAGATCTGAGATGGTCACACCGGCTCCTGGACTTGCCAGCTGAGTTTCTTGTGTGCCCAGTGGCCAGCCCAGTGGCAGTTTCTGCAAGCGTCTTTCAGTGAACCACTCACCCCCTAGCTTGTCTGCTGAGACAGGGGTCTAGAAATAATACGCTTGCTGTGAAATGCCCATCCAGTCACACCGCACGGGGCTCCTGAGTTTGGGCTACACTTTGTGGTTTGCATCTTAACACACCCAGCCCCTCACCGTTCTCCAAAGATCCTGGCACCTCCGTGGAGTGTCAAAACTGCAATGTGGGCCGTGGCTCATCAGGCCCAGCGTTTTCCAGAGGCCCAGGGTGAGCCCTGAGTTTGGCTGCTAAACTGTGACTCCTGAGTTCCCATGTTCTGTCTGGTGCTGGCTCTGTTGTCCACTGCCTTGGGAGGAGGCATCACAAGGACTTTAATCTCCTACTGTCAATAGCTTTAAGGTAAAGTACATGCAGGGTAAGCTCTCCAAATGTCAGAGCCAGGCGCAGGCCTTGTGTTTGGTGCTGATGCATGGCATTTACTCTGAAGGTTCAGGAAAGTACGTGGGCTTTGCAAGGTCTGGCTGCCCAAATACGGGTTAATTAGCAACAGCTGACAGCAGCGCCTCCGGCCATGGGAGAGAGGTGACCCAGGCCCTTGATAAAAAAACCCCTCATGGGAGACAAATTATTCTGTGAAGGAAAATAACTCAGGCTGTTCCTCATTGCCACCCTCCGTGAGATTTTACCCCAGACCCGAGGCGGCTATACTAACAGGACTCTGATCTTTCTCTTTGTGTTCAAGGATACCCCAACTTCGTGGCGACCTATGGCCGCGGCTACCCCGGATTTGCTCCTAGCTATGGCTATCAGTTCCCAGGTGAGTGGCTTGGGCTCCCAGGGCTTTGGAAGCACAAGAGGTGGGCTGCATTTGCGGGGAGGTGAGAGGACCCCTAAAAGAATGCATTTCATACATGCATCCACTTGAAAATGACCTATACGTGATAAATTTCAAACCCATTGAAGTTCAAGGCCAGGATGCAGCTCAGAGTTTCTGATTAACTCAAGTATCACTCACTGGTGCTGGGTATTTGAGGATGGCAGCTTTTAAAGGGAAAGCAGGAGAACTAAGGCAAGAGGACTCTGTCTGTGCTCACCTCCTTTTTCTGAAGCCTCTTCCAGGTTTTTTCTCACTGGGGACTGAACTCTAGGCCCGGGGCTTTCTTTCACCCTCTACCACCCTTGCCGGCCTCCCTCGCCTGCCCAATGTTTGATGTCTCCCCACCCTTCCTTCCTTTCCTCCACTTCTCCTCCCGCTCGGTCCTGACTGCTGTGGCTTCGGCGCCCTTCTGGGCTGTGTTGATGTCGAGCTGCTGGGGGTTGGGCTGCCATCCATCTGGGTGGGCTGTTTAGATTCTCCTTTCCCTCTGCGTGGGTA
Organism: Macaca nemestrina; assembly: GCF_043159975.1. NCBI lineage: Eukaryota > Metazoa > Chordata > Mammalia > Primates > Cercopithecidae > Macaca > Macaca nemestrina. The sequence continues at coordinate 51,555,943 of NC_092141.1, read as the reverse complement.
TCAAGACTTGAGGCAGAGCCCGTGGTGATACCCGCCACATGCCGGGGCTGCTCCAGCTCCAGCTCCAGGTAGCTGGCAGGCCTGGGAGCTCACCTGGACGAAGCAGTGAGGAGACACATGGTCTTGTAGGGATGGGGGAGGGACAATGAAGGAAGCCATGTTTTACAGGGTGTGCTTTTCCCCAGCCTTTCTCAAATCTGGAGCACAGATAAGAATATATTGGAGTGTGGCTGGGCACGGTGGCTCATGCCTGTAATCCCAGCACTTTGGGAGGCTGAGGTGGGTGGATCACGAGGTCAGGAAATGGAGACCATCCTGGCTAACATGTTAAAATCCCATCTCTACTAAATATACAAAAAATAAATTGGCTGGGCATGATGGCAGGCGCCTGTAGTCCCAGCTATTTGGGAGGCTAAGGCAGGAGAATGGCATGAACCTGGAAGATGGAGCTTGCAGTGAGCAGAGATCACGCCATTGCACTCCAGCCTGGGTGACAGAGCGAGACTCTGTCTCAAAAAAAAAAAAAAAAAAGAATATATTGGGGTGTTTGGGGGTGTCCATGTGCAAAGGACAGATTCCAGAGGAGGTGTTAGGGACAGTCTTGTCCCCTGTGGGTTCTCTGCTGAGGGAGGAGGCTCCATGGGGAGCTGAGCTGCAGACGGAGTTTCACCCCTGCCTTGTAGCCATGCCTAGACCTGGAGGTCTGGGAGTGTCAGGGTCTGAGATTAATTAGGAAGCAAAGGGAGTGAAGATGTGTCGCTGGAAGATGGCGCCCTGACACTGATGACAGGAGGGCAGGGTGAGGACTTGGCCTGGTCTTTGCCTCAGAGCAAGCATTGCGGCGGGAAAGGTGCAGGCGGGCAGGTCAGGAGGCATTTGGGAGCACCTAGAGCCGTGCTCTATGGCAGACAGATCCCTCAACCAGCAGTGGAAGCCCCAAGCTCTTGTCCTGGCTCCGACACCACCTGGCCAAGTGGCCGTGGGCAGGTCACTCAGCTTCTCGGGCCTTACTTCTCTCTTTTGGAAAAGGGGGTCTGTGAGGAATGGTCTTTGGGGTCTGTGCCCCGCTCTGATTGTGTGGGTCAGAGGGTGCAGGGAAGGCAGCCACAGAAGCAGAAGTTCAAGATGGAGGAGTTTGAGTGCAGGGGGCTCCCCCACCAGTATCCCCTGGGGCTGGGGCGGTTCCCCCATCTAGGAGGGGCCTCAGCAAGGCTCCTCGGCCTGCACTGAGGAAGCCCTCCCCAAAGATGCCCCCCAGCAGCAGGCTGCTTCAGGATGGCCACAGGTTCCCAGACCTGAAGGAAGGAAGGGCACAGGCAAGAAGGACCACCACAAGAGAGGCCAGCACTCAACCAGTCACTGTCATTAGACTTTCCCGTTTCCAGGCAGATACCCCCACCAGGCACAGGCACAGAGGTAGAAACTCCTTCTGAAGGGGTCACAGTATGCAAGGGGCAGGACCTGCATTTGGACCAGGCAGTCTGGGCCTTAACTGCCACCTTCCGCTATCTCCCTAGCGTCCATTTGTCTGGTACAATAACACTAGCCACAAGTAGCTACTAAAACTTAGGTTTAAATTAAAGTTGGCAACACCTGTAATCCCAGCACTTTGGGAGGCCGAGGTAGGAGGATCACTTGAGGTCAGGAGTTCGAGACCCACCTGGCCAACATGGCGAAACCCCATCTCTACTAAAAATATAAAAACGAGCCAGGCGTGGTGCCAGGCATCTATAATCCCAGCTACTCAGGAGGCTGAGGCAAGAGAATCACTTGAACCCAGGAGGTAGAGGTTGCAGTGAGCCAAGATTGTACCACTATCCTCCAACCTAGATGACAGAGTGAGACTCTGTCTCAAAAATAATAATAGAAGAAGAAGAAGTAAAAGGAAAATTTCAGTTCCTTTAAAAACACTGGCCGCATTTCAGTGACTCAGTAGCCCTGTATGGCAAGTGGCTATTGCCAGCACAGAATGTAGAACGGTCACCGCGGAAATTTCTTATGGGCCGGTACTGTTCCAGTGCTTAAAGAAAAAGGGCTGTTATTGGGGGATGCATGGTCCACGCACTTAAACATGCACACCACTCCTCCCTGGAGAGACCCGTGGGGTCAGCACCCCTGTGCTTCATTCTCTGCCTGTCCTGCTCAGCCCAGAAGCTGGTGGCAGGTTCAAGGGGAGCTTTTCCTCTCACTTCCTCCCCTGGCTTCCCCTCCAGGGGATGACAGGCACAAAGGCTCACACATCTCGGGCCTCCAAGTGCAGCACTGATCTGTGCACTCAGCCTGCACAACCTGCTCCCCTCCTTAATCAGGCTACCATTGCCCCGAGTGTGATGCTAGTCCCAGGAGGTTAGAATTGAGGGATCTTAACATGGAATAATTGGGGGAGGGCATCAATGTGGATCCCATGCTAAGGCACCTGTCTCATCAGAGGGCCTGCCCCAGGGCCCCCATGAGTTGGCTCAGAGTACAACTCTGCCTCCATGGCCTGCATCCCTGGGCCTGCCCCAGGCAGACGGATGCAGCAGTGACCAAATTGAGGCTGGGCAGAGTGAGATAGGGTCCCCTGGGTGCCAGCCCTTCACCAAAGCCAAGGCTTTGGGAATTGGGAGGGTTGAGCTGGGGAAAGGAGGATAGAGTGGGGTTGGAGTGTTTATGCTCAGGACCCATCTGTCATGGCCACAGCCCCTGCAGCTTAATACAATCAGCTGGGTTTGAATGGGACAGAAATCAGGCATTACAGTGTACAGACAGCAGCTTCCTGACCTTTGGGAGTTAGCTGCCCTGTTCTCTCTCAACCATCAAACTTTTGTTTTTCCATCCTTCCCACCTTCCCACTCATTATGGAAGCCTCTTGGTTCTTTTAACTAATGGCCAGAAAGGGGCCACCAGTGGCCACAAGAGTAAGGCTGCCTGCTCTCAGAAAGGGTAAGAGTGGAGAGGCCCTGAACTGGGAAGGGTGGCCCCGTGGCTGGGACTGCCCACCCCATTCATCTGAGGAGCCAAGCTGGGGTCGGAGTCTATTCCCCTCCTGACCCCCTCCCAAAGGAGATGCTTCTTATGGAGTGTTGTGTCTGTGCTTATCCCAGATGCCTCCCAAGTAGCCAAGTGTTTCCAGACACAAAGCCTAGGTAGGTCCATGTGTTGTTCCAGTCAAGAGTGCAAGGAGTAGCTGAGCCCCTCTAGAACCAACTTGATGCCTGCTGGAGTCACAGCCTCAGGGCCAGGGCTACAGAGAAGCTTTGGGATGCCCTGACTTCCATCTGTCACCTCATGCCAATAAGGAAGGTTTCTGGTGGATCTGGCCAAGGTGGCTGAGGTACAGAAGGGAGACCCAGAAATGGGGCAGCCCAGCCCTCTGCCCTCTCCTCATCCCCATCAGGTAGATTCTGCGGACCCCTGCCACACCCTGGGGATCCTGTGACTTCGTGACATTGCACAGCAGTCATGTCACCTCCCAACTGTCCTGATGTTTTCTTTGTGGTCTTTCTTTTCAGTGTCCTCACTGTATGCCCACTTTACCCACTTCCCACCTCCGGCCCCCCTCATGCTGTGCGTGGATCCCAAACCTCTCCCAGCCCCTTTCTGAGTCCCCCTAGCAGGGCCATGCAGGACAGCTAGCTGGGAGAAATGAAAGCACGCCCAGGTCCTAGAGAGCTCCGAGACTCTTCATCCTGGCTGTTCTCACTCATAAACCAGGTAGCCTGGGTCCCCTTTCAGGAAGATGCAGTCTGATCCCCTTTATAAACGGTCCTCCTTTCCACCTGGATTTACCCTTTCTATGAACATCCATCTCATCTGGCTGGGGGTGCAGATAGCACTCTTAGTAGAGCCTCATTCTGGCCATGTGACATGGGGCTGCAGGGACCTTCCTGGGCCACACAGCTGGTGGCAAGTGGCACCTGGCTGTGCCCATCTTCAGAATTCTGTGAGAATAAATGTAATGTTCCTAGAGAATGCTAGACACTGGATAGTTTTTAGAGTGGGGAGTAGTTCTTTTCTAGAAAGGCTGGATGGTGACCAGCCGCTCTGGGAACAGCTCCTGCTTCCCACATCCAGGTGTCCACCCCAGCCCGGAATTCGGATCAGGATCCCGTCTTGAATTATTATGGGTTGTGATCAGGGATCTCCCCTGCTTCCTCTCTTTTCCCTGCTCTGAACTTCTCATTTCAGTTTAATCTGTTAATTTCTGTTCTTATTTCACTTTGCAGACTATTTGCCGATTTCACAAGACATAATTTTTATCAACTAGCTCTTAAGAGAGGCATAGCAAAGGGGTTTGCGACCATTTCTAGAGAGGACAGTCCTGGCCTGGGCCGCCCCCGCTCCCGTCAGTGCTCACTGAAAGTCTGTCCTAACTGCCTGTTCGAATGAATGTTCTTTTTCTCATTTTTAATTCTTGGAAAAGACTCGTGTCCTCATTTCTTCACTCAATTAAAAAAAGAGAATATTCTCCAGTCCCCTCCCACTTTGCTTCTCGTGTGCATTGTGACCAACCCCACTTCCCCAGAATGTAGCGGGGCCAGAGGGAAACTTCTCACAAACTTCGTAGAGCCTCCTCAGGGGAAGCTAGGAAGAAGACATCAAATTTTTTTAAGTCATGACCAAACAGGCTTATTGGGGACATTTCATGGGGTGAGCTTTGAAGTGCTAGTGGTCCAGAGGGGTTGCAAATACATGACTTGGAGCACCTGTGTCTTACGATGGACAGTGATAAAGGTGAACACACAGAGACAGACTATTCTCTTAAGAATGTGAAAAACCTAATCTGGAAGAGGAGCTATAGAAACACTATCTGACTATCTTTGTCTTTTGGGGCAGTGGCTGTTGCCATAATCACAAGCCTGTCTGTCTTCGAGAAGGGACAGTGGAGTCACCCAGGTGCTACCACATGGCAGGCACGGTGGGCACCGATCCACAGTGGGCCCCGCCTTCCCCAGCTTGCCTCCCTGCCCATGCTGGCCTGGCCTTGCCTGCTGGCACCATTGGGGTGGGAGAGGGTGAAACACAGGGGGCCCATCCTGATCAGGCCCCATCTCAAGGCTGGCAATCCTGCCCATCACCCTTGGAAGGATCTTTTCCCATGCCTGACTCCCACCATTTCCCTGACTGAAATACACCCACTCTCTTGGATTAATGACATACCGCTCAGTTGGACCCTCAAGAGTCACCGTGTTGTCTGTGCTGGTAGTTTGTGAGAAGTGACCTGCGCGCACGCTTCCATTTGATGCCATTTGATGTGAGTGAATCCATACCTTTGAATGTCATTGTCCTCGAGACCCTACATGTGCAGTTTGGCTCATCTCATTAAAGATGCTTGATGTAATAATTGGTTAGTTTCCTTTTATTTTCCCACAGGCTTTTCATGAGTATTATTTTTTTTCAAAGAACAAATCTGTATGGCTTTCCCCCTCCCCTCCCATATTTTGTTTTGCTATGAATTGCTTCGCTTTGGTGAACTTGTCCTAGTATGCTTGCCTCACAAACGTTTTAGCCATTGTGAATTTTCTTCATCTCTGTATATAGTTCATCTGTGCTTCTCCCTGATGACGTTTTATTTTTTTCCCCTGTAAGCAACCAAGGTAGAAAAATAAATTGTTTACCACGGACATGCTGTGTGCTGCCGTCTCTTGGCCTGACAGTGTCCTGTTCTCGCTCCGGGGGAGGTGAATGCACGGAATAACCAGCACCGATGACAGCCCTAGTGCAGTTTCTAAAAGCATGCAGACTCCCCCTGGCTGCCGCCTGTTCCCAGCCCTCCCCGCTTCCTGGCGTCCCCTGTACTTGCTTGAGGTGGTCTGTCCTTGAGCAGAGCGGCAGAGCATCTGCATGCACCAGCTGCACGGTATCGCCCCGATGCTCCTTCCTGTGCCATGGCTCCCCTCTCGAGTGAAAATGCCACACGCATCTGGAGCCCCTCACATCTGTCTGTGCACTCGGTATGTGCGCACCCTTGCCCTCGCGCACACGGGCCTGCGTGTGGTTGTGCACGTGGCCTGCTTTCCTGACTCCCCAGAGCACTGCAGGTGGAAGAGGCACCAGTGTACAGTGGGAATGTTCTTAGCTATGAAGCCGGAGGACCTGGTTTCCAGGTCCCACTTGGCCACTTAGTAGCCATGTGGCCTTGAGCAAGTCAGGTACCCCTCCAAGCCCTGGAGATAATGAAAGTGCCTAGTTAGTTGAGTTGTTAGAATTAAGGGATAACATGTGCATGAATGTGCCTTGTAAGTTGGGAAGTGCTATAAAATTGGAAGTTTTAGAAATAGTGGGCGTTGATGTTCTTACTAAGTCAGCTCTCCACGGTGGTTTTCCCATTTTTATCCCCCATGATGGATCTGTCATCAGTGAAAGGAATAATACAGGATTCCTACGTGAAGCTAGAGACTTGCTAGGACTTCCTACCCACCCTCACGCCCCATCCTTTCTCTTCCCTCCTTCCCCATTTTGCTGATCACCAGGTACTGAAATAGGTACCAGGCATCTGGACATGAATAAGCTTGACTCCTTCAGATGCTCTTGGGCTAGCCGAGGGCGAGAGAAGCAGTGATAAGACCAATTGAACATCATAAGACAGGCACTTCGCTAGAGAGAAGGAAGGTCTGGCTAGGCATAGTGGCTCATACCTATAATCCCAACACTTTGGGGAGGTCGAGGTGGGTGGATTGCCTGAGGTCAGGAGTTCAAGGCCAGCCTAGCTAACAAGGTGAAACCCCATCTCTACTAAAACTACAAAAAATAGCCAGGTGTGGTGGCGGGCACCTGTAGTCCTAGCTACTTGGGAGGCTGAGGCAGGAGAATCGCTTGAGCCTGGGAGGCAGAGATTGCAGTTAGCCGAGATCGCGCTACTGCACTCCAGCCTGGGTGACAGTGAGACTCTGTCTCAAAAAAAAAGAGAGAGAGAGAGAGAAGCTCTCTATGCTGTAAGGGTGCAAGGGTGGGCTGCTTGCCCAGAGTGCCTTCTAGAGAAGGTGACACCAGAACTGGGTCTCAAAAAGCCAAATAGAATTAACCAGGTAAAGAAGGAAAGGAAGAAATGGAGGAAACGGAGAAATGACATGCTTAGACATTGAATCAGATAGTTTTAAGAAAGAAGAGAAACACAAAAGTAATAAAACACAAAATAATAATGGACTAAACAAAATCAGAATTCATTTGTCTCTCATGTAAAAGAAGCCTGGATGTGACTCCATAATACTCATGGTCTGGGTTTCTTCTCTAATCTCATTCTATTCTCTTCAGCATGAGACTCCACCTCATACTCTAAGAAGGCTGCTCAAACTCCAGCCATCACATATGCATCCCAGAGGAATACATCTCTTCCCTTTAGTAATGCTTCTTAGAAGTCATGCAGGACATTTTGCTTAGATCCCATTGGTCAGAACTTGGTCACATGACCAGTTTCAGCTGCCTGGAAAGCTCAGAAGTGTCTTTTTTTTCCAGGTAGCCATGTGCTCAGCTAAAAATAAAGGATTTTGGTACTAAGAAAGAAGAGTGGAACGGCTACTAGTAGACACTTAGCAATTTCTGCTACACACCTGAGAGAGGAAGCATTGCAGGTCCCAAGGATTGTGAGTAGTTCAGTGCACAGGGAGCTTGCAGAAGCATCTTGGGTGGGAGGAGAACTACAAGGCTGGAGCCATGGTGGGCCTGCTGAGTCAAGTTTAGGAAGTTAAATTTGATCCCCAAAGAATATGAAATGCTTAGAGATGATTTCACATACAGAAGTGATGTGGTCGAACTTCCATAGTGAGTCAGAGGAGTTTGGAGAAGTGAGGGGCCATGAGGGTGAGTCTGGAGGATTGTCCCTTCTTTCTGCACCCCACCTCCTCTCCTCTCCGCACCCCACCTCCTCTCCGCCTCATCCTCTCTTGGCTCCATCCCTAGCTCCCTGCCTGGGGCTAGCTCGGGGTTCTTTGAGCCCTGCAGTTCTACTGGGGAGAGCAGAGTTAATATGGCCCTAACTGCCAAAAGGCCTCTGGGCCAATATTTTGACAACCAACAGTCGCCTCAGCCACAGAGCACTCGGCGTGGCCAGGAGGCCAAGCTAACATCTCATGGCTTGGTGCTCAAGCCTCCCTGCCGGGATACTGTGTGCAAACTGCAGGGGCAGCGCAGGTCCCCAGGCAGGGAGACCCTTCCCCAGCCTGCTGAACTTGAACTCTGGTTCTCAAAGTGCCAGTTTGTGCTCCTACCTCTTCAGCAACGGAAAACAGGTTTGCTCTCGGGTGCTGATGCTGACTGATGAGTACTGGCTTCCTGGAGCACTGGCTTCAGAATGATAGTGAGGCCAAGTCCTAGCTCAGCAGAAAGGACAGCTGTGATTAGCGATGCGGCCAGTTGCTGCACCAGGAAGAACTCACGGCCTGTCTGCCATATAGCCTGCCTTCTGTATTCCTGTCCATTGATGGTTCTTTGGTGCCAGGTGATTTTCAATCACTCTAAAAGATACGCGGGGGAGTGGGGAGGGTTGGTGTCTGAGGACAGAGATATGCTAGCTCAGGGATATCCTGTTCCTCTGGGGGGAAGCCGCCGTAGTCCATTGTCTGTAGGGCAGCTTGCAAGGTAAGCTTCAGTCAAGTCGTTGGGTCTTTGAGCAAAGGCAGAGGCTTAGTGGTCTGTCTTAGCCTGAGGGGTAGAGCTTGGATATGGAAATCAGAGTGAAGGGAACCCAAGTTCTCAGGAGATGGAGGAGCTGGCATAAGCAAGGTGACCAAGAGAGAAGCCTTGGCCTTAGGCAAGGGGCTGCCTCCTGAACCTGCTGTCACCCACCTGCCAGATCTGTCCGGTCATTGACATTTTGCAAAACATTCAAAAATGCTGCAGCTGCCATGCTCAAGGCCTACGACCCCGGCTGGGAATGGTAACCTGGGCCACGAGGGGAGGCAACTTCAGAGCCCTTCACCCGCTCCTCTAGCCCACCCAAGTGGCAGAGACCTCTGTGGTCAGTCCCCACTCAGGAGAGGCGAGACCCCTGGGTGCGCTCAGGGAGCTGCTTCCTTCCTTGGTGTCTCCTGTGTCCTGCTCTTTCTGGCCTAGTTCAGTGAGAGCACAGAGCCCCCTCCCCAGGCTCTGCAGTCTTATCTGGGGAGGCGATTCCAGGCTTGCCTGGATGGCCCCTCATTTTCCTGTAAGTTGAAACTCCCTGTTTCCTGCTGCTTCAGTTTTTAAGGGGCTCTTTCCTCATCTCCTGCCCCAGAAATGCCCTCACTGGGACCCCTGACAGACCGTCAGGCTCTGCCTGGTGCATGCTTCTGGTTGGCTTCCAGAATGGAGCCCAACCAGTGAGCAATGGCTGGTTTCTTGCTAGTAGGGAAACAGATCTTGAAATATCAAGACAGGCTAGTCGGTTTCCCAGGTAGGCTGCCATAAGCACGGACTTGTGCGTCCAGGGACCCCAGCTAGATGTTGCAGCACTGTAAACAGAAATGCTCCCTGTCAAGGAAAGCCCTCCTGACACAGCGGCCCCCACACATCTGTCTCATCACCAGCCCTCTAATCTGAACATCCCTTCAGCCCTCGAGCCATGTCTCTAGGGATTACCCCTTCCCAGATTAGATCCACAGCCAGATTTCAAATCACAAGCCAGCTCCCTCGTGGCCAGCCCACTCCTGCACCACCTGGCCCTGTGTATACTTGGGGCTTATCCTCTCATTTGAATATTAAAGGCAAGCTTAGTCAGGAAAGCATGTCTGCTGCTTTAAAAGAAGATGGAGAAGTAAAATTCAGTGGCACACCCCAAACCCAGACCGGCCACGGCACGAAGCTCGTCAAGGCTGTGAATATGTTGCCATGTTCTTCCCTCGGCGTGGAAAATCAGGAGTTGACTCTATTCCCAGATGAAAGCAGAGCACAGTGCCTAATAGGCACTTAATAAACGTTTGCAGAAATGAATTGGAGCAATCTGAATTGACGAGAATTGTGGGTTTCACTTTCGATCAGCTTTCTGTGCCTCTTGAAGCTCCTCTGCATAAATAAAGGGAATTGTGACTAAGTGAGCGCTCAGCTCCCCATGGCACAGCCCAGAGCCCCGTGTCCTCAGGCGGGAAGTCAGGAGACTGAGTTCTTGCCCTTAGCTTGCCAGGAAAATAAGGCCATCTCTAGACCTCAATTTCCCCATCTGTCAAATGGGGCTATTGATCCTTCCTTACATATTGTTGAGAGGGTTCATGGGACTGGGAATGATCTAGTGCTTTAGAAAAGGTTAGTGTCATGACCAAGGAAGGCAGCCTGGCCCAAGGAGCAGAGGGCCCCGCCAGCTAGACAGGATGGCAGCAGTTGCAGTGAGGGAGGCTGCAGGTGACCCCACACCTCGTCCTCTGTGGACTGAGGCCTCGTGCCCACCAGATCTCATTTTCCCCCACCCCCCACCTGCTTAGGTCCCTGTACCACCAGCCTTACAAAGTCCCCATTAAGTCTGCTAGCAGGAACTTAATCACCTTTCTTCAAGCCCTTCAGTTTTCATTTCCATCAGCAAAAAGCAAGTGAAAGGCTGCAACTTAGAAAACAAAGCAACAACAAAAAACTATAAATTACTCAGCATGTGAAATTCTAGGCAAAGGGCAGTGCCAGGCCTGAGGTCTGGGCAGCTGGTGCCTTCTGACAGCCAAGGACAAAGCAGAAGGCAAAGGTGTGTCCATCACCCGCTCCTCTCCAGGCTGAAAGGAATCCTGCACAGAGACTTTTTTGCAGAGCCCTGGTCAGCTTGGATCCCCTGCCCCTGAGAGACCCCAGCCAACTGGGTCACTGCCTCTGCTCTCTGTCTCTTCAGTTGGGGCAAAGGCACATTGTCTGCAGAGAGCTGGAGACGGTCATCAGCACCCGACCTGAGACAGGGCCTCCTGGGGCACAAGTATGCTAAGCAAGGGTGCAGGGAATTCAGAGCCTGGAGGAGCATCCCACATGCGGCCAGATGTGTTCCTGAGTGATTGTAGCAGCTGCACAGGATGCAGAGGGAGCCATTGACTCTGCTGCTGAACAGCCTTCAGGAAGGGACAAGAACTTAGTCCATTCTGGTGACTGTAGTAGAGCACCATAGACTGAGTTGCTTATAAACAACATAAATTGGCCAGGCACAATGGTTCACTCCTATGATCCCAACACATTGGGAGGCCAAGGCAGGAGGTTTGCTTGAGGCCAGGAGTTTGAGACCAGCCTGGGCAACATAGTGAGACTCTGTCTCAGCAAAATATTTTAAAAATTAGCCAGGCATGGGGGCACACACCTGTAATCCCAGCTACTTGGGAGGCTGAGGCGAGAGTTCAGGGTTATAGTAAGCTGTGATTGTGCCACTGCATTCCAGCCTGGGTGACAGAATGAGACCCTGTCTCAAAAAAAAAAAAAATATATATATATATATAAATTTTATTTCTCACAGTTCTGGAGGCTGAGAAGTCTAAGATCAAGGTACCAGCAGATTGGACATCTGGTGAGGGCCACTTCCTGGTTCATAGACTGCCATTTTCTTGCTCTGTCCTTACATGGTCTAAGAGGTGGCCAGCTCTCTGGGGTCTCTTTTATAAGGGCGCTAATCCCAGTCATGAGGACTCCACCCTCATGACCTAATCACCTTCCAAAGGCCCCACCTCCTAATATCATCACCTTGAGGGTGAGGATGTCAACATATAAATTTTGGCAGGGACATGAGCATTCAGACCATAGCGGGCAACATCCAAGCTGAGTTTTGGAGCACACATAGAAGTTCGCTAGGCAGATGATGAGGAGAGGGTGTTCCACCTCGAGGACCAGCAGGAGGCCCAAACACGGTGTGTCTTCCCTCCCTCGCATTCCTGCCTCCATGGATTTCCCATCGGGGGAGAGGCTGTCCTAGTACTTGGGCTGAAACAGCCGGACCACAGGTTTTGGCATTGGGAAGCCAGTGCCACTCTTCCCAGACCCAGGGAATCCCGGATATACACCTTGTGAGCCTGGAATGCTGACCCCACCTTTGCCATAGGAGGCTGTTCCCCTGCTGGAGGCTTTGTGCATATGGCTGTGCAGCCCCGCTGGGCTCTGGATGCCAGCTGGCCAGGGCTGACTGCCTTTGAGATGGGAAAGGAAGAGGCAAGTGTAGCCTCCTATTCCTCCCACTGAGGCCCTGCTGCCCCACCCGAGTCTGAGCAGGTGCTTGGCTGCCCCCAGGGCATGCCTAGTTTTGCAGGGAAAGGTCTGAGGCCAGCCCCAGAGTTCTCTTAGTGGTACCTGCTTAGGGATTCTACAGGCAATCTCCTGACCCCCAGGACCAGCTTTGAAGGTGCTGGGATTCAGGTAAGGCCAGGAGCACCTCTCCCCGTCCCTCTGTGTCTATCCTGCCTCCTCCACCCATCCATCTCTCCAGTCTTCCTTTAGGTGTTTAGCATATAGTCACCAAGCACTGTGTCACAGGCCCTGCCCTGGATGCGGGGCACACAGTGGTGAATGAGACGTGGACCCCCACCTGCTCGTTGGGGACAGAGCAGCAAACAGGATTCCACTCTAGTGGAAGGACCCAGGAAGGCTCCTCTGGTCCAGAGGAGGTGGAGGGAGCTGGGCAAGACCCTGTTTCGAGGGCAGCACATCAGGGCAGGAGGGCACTGGGAACCATCAGTCCAGCTGACCAGCGCAAGCACTGGGGCTCCGGGCTCCACGTTCATGCCTGCGGTGACCACCTCACGGGGCGATGGCCACACCAGCTGCTCCTCCCTGGCCCCCGCAAGCCCTCACCTCCTGCTGTCAGATTAACCCACCAGAGTCAAGCCTGCACTTCAGATAAGACATACCCCATCACTCACAAGCGAATTATCAATGCTATCTATTAAAGCCCTTTGGATGCGAAATGCCATGTAAATTAATAGGGTTTTAGAATAGGAAGGCACCAAAGGGATTTCTCAGCTCCGCTACAGTTATTACCTTGGGCAATAATAATAAAAATAGATATAAATGTTATTATTCCACTTACCGAGCAGCAGCTAACCGTCCTGAGCGCCCAACGCCATCATCTCACCGAATCACTGATGTTCACTGCAGCCCTGGGAGGAGGTATCGGTAACTGGGTTTACAGAGGAGGAAAAGGAGGCAGAGAGGGAAGTTAAGTAACTTGTCTTTGGTCCGACAACTAGTCAGTGTGGGAAATGGGATTTAACCACCATCGTGTACTGTTTTCTTTAACCTCTCTGGACCTACAATTCTTCATCTATTACATGGGAATAGTAATGTCTTCCTTGTAGTGTTGTAGCAAGGACTGACTGAGATGATGCAGGGATGCTCCGTGGCCATGAAAAGTGCTCAGATGGTCGCTAGTGTCGCGTTATCATTAGTGTAATGACTATTTTCTCATCATCAAAGCCGAGCCCTTCCATTTTACAGGTGAGGAAGGTAAGGAATAGAGAAGACTGTCCTCCTATCCACCTTTTCAACAAGGGCTGGAGGGTAGTGGTATAAACTACTGGCTGTTGACGTTTGTAGATATTTTTACACTAGCTGGTAAATGGCTTCTGCCCTGAGCCAAAGTGCCTCCCCACCATGCTGGGCTTTCCCCTAAGACTCCCTGACTGCTCCACAGTCTACCAGTAAAAGGATTGGTACCCAGCATGGTGGTGTCTGCCCTTCAACATCTGAAACATCGTCACTCAGGAGACAAAAGTGGTGGAACATCTAGGGGAGGGAATTTAAGATCACAGATGTTCATCTACTCATGGAGCTAGTGATGGGACCAAAGTAGGAAACTGCATCCAGGGCAGGGCCTGTGGCATAGTGCTTGGTGACTATATGCTAAACGCCTAAAGGAAGGATGGAGAGATGGATGGGTGGAGGAGGCAGGATAGACACAGAGGGATGGGGAGGGGTGCTCCTGGCCTTGCCTGAATCCCAGCACCTTCAAAGCTGGTCCTGGGGGTCAGGAGAAAGCCTGTAGAATCCCTAAGCAGGTACCACTAAGAGAACTGTGGGGCTGGCCTCAGACCTTTCCCTGCAAAAGTCAGAGTGCTCGAGACTTGAGCGTTTGCTGTCCTGGTCGGCAGAGGTGAGGGCCATTGGATGGAGGTCTAGGATCCTGCTATGGCGGATTCATTGAAAAAGCGCATGTGGCACGAAGCTGGGGAGAAAGCAGGCGTGGAGAAGGAACCCAAAGAGAGCTTAAGATTTCAGGGTCTCAGCAAGACACCCTGTTGAAAGGAAGCAAAACTGTGACTCTCTCTGGCAATTGGGTGTCTGAAGTTTTGGGTACAGGGAGAAGTGTAAAAAGCATCAGAACAGGGAACTCTGGAAGGATCAATGGTCAGAACATTCGCAGTTTGTCCTGACAGCCATTGGTGGTAGATGAAGAGTGGCTGAAAAGTAGAAATTGCCATTGTTATGAGAAGTTAGGGAAGAGGAAGGTGTGATGGGAAAGAAGAACTCTCCAGATAGTTTGTTGATGCCTCTTTAGAAGCTGGAATCCTTCACCTTGAAGGTCTCGGTCTGGGTCTCAGAAAGACAGGCAGATAGATGTTTGTTCTGTGGGGAAGTGGGTGTCCCTGGCCTATCGAGGAACCACAGGCTGCTGGCACAGGGTAGCAAGGGCTGGCTTTGGAATGAACTCCATGTGGATATTCTCTCCCTTGAAGTCTCGCTGGCCAGAGAGTGATGCTGAACCAAGTGTCCTTGTAGGGCCAGGAGCTGGCGTCAGAGCCCTTGTAATATGTCAGCCATTCCTGATGCTAGCCATCTGGCCAGCATTGCAGCGAAACCCACATCATCCCCAAGGCCCTGGATGGTCAGGCCAATGATGCCTGAGGCTGGAACTCTCCAGGGCCTCTGAAGTCAGGGATCTGTCCCCTGCCCTCATCTCAGTGGGTAGTAACTGGAAAGAATTACCTGTGTCTTGGTCATGTATCCAGGGACCAGCTCAGTAGTTTTTTTTTAAACTGAATTGAATCAAAGTGGTGAGACCTTTGGGGGTAGGTCAAGATCATAGCTATGGGAATACCTCCATTTTCTTTCTCTCTTGCCAGTTGATCTTGGAGAAAAGGATTCATTGGAATGGCCACTCCTATACTCTCATCCCTGAGGACTGAGTCTTCCGAGGGCTCCCTCTGTCTTCAAGTGGCATTTGGTGTAACCACACCCAGGTCCTTGAGCTCAGCTAGAAGACCCTAGAGCAGACACAGCCAATGCCTGGTTCCAAGCTAGAGGGGTCCGAGGCACAGGTCCCCCACCTTCTTCCTGGAAGAGTGAGCCACGGCCTCCTTTAGCCCAGGCCCAGCTTACCATTAGCCAGTTGTCTCTCCTTGGGCAGTTGATCTGTGTGCAGCCTGTCCTGGGACCCCAGTCCCATAAATAGAGCCCCTTTGCTGTCCACTGCTAGCAACTCTAAGCTCCATGAGGGCAGAGACTGTGTGTGTGTTGTTCACTGCTATGATTCCAGTGCTTATAACCGAGCTTGGCCTGTAGTAGGCACTCAGTATTTACTGAGAGGGCACAGGGCCGAGAATGGGTCTTGAGTTATCAGTTCTGCTGCGGCTCACTGCGGAAGTTCTGGGTGAGTGCAGGTACTGAATGCTAGGCCCCAGCCCTCTTTGGGGAGGGATTTAGTGATTCAGGGGTAGAACGGGCCCAGGGAGAAGGATACTGGGCCAAAGTCCCCAGATAGAGCTTTCTGCTTCCTGCCTCCCGAGAGAGTCGCAGGACACAAACTACCTACTGCAGTGTTCTCAGCTCCAGCTGCAAGCTGGAATTCCTGGGAGAGCTTTGGCAGTTTCTGTTGCCCTGGTTGCACCCCAGACAGATTATATCAGAATCTCTGGAGGTAGGGCCCAGGTTGTATTTTTCAGGCTCCGCAGGGGATTTCTATGTGCAGCCCAGGTGGAAAAGGTACCCTACTGGAAGAGGGGAGGCAGGAGGAATTGCTGTGGAATTCAGCTGTGAGCCTGGAGCACCCCCTAGGGGTGGGATGAAAATGCCCCCTCTCAGAGAGACTGGGGACAGGCATGAGCTCTCCCTCCACAGCCCACGACTCCACGTTGTTCTGGAGACAGGTTGAGGTTGAGACCAAAGCCCATTCTCAAGCTGCAGAATCTGTTTGCCAAAAACAAGATCCAACGTGGCAAAAGGCCCCGCTGTGGGCAGCCAGGGAAAGGTCTCTCCCTACTCCTGGTCCTCTGCTGGGTCCGGGGGGTGGGACAGGTGCTCCACTCCGCTTCCTGGGTGCTTCCCAGTCGCAGGGAACCTGTGGACAGACATACACCTTCCACTCCTGGCTGGGCCCCTGGTTCCGCTCTTGCCTTTTCTGAGGATTTCTTTGTTGCTTCCCACGGGTGCTGCCTAACTTCTATTTTATGCTTCCACAAACCCATTCATCCGATCAGAAGTGCCCAGACAGAAACACTTTCTGAAACCTCACGAAGGTTTGACATTGCAGTGCACCTTCCTTTTAGTCCTATCAGTCTGAAGAGTTACATACATATCTTTTTTAAAATTAAGCTAAACAGCAGTTGCATTAAAAATTATCTGGGGCAGTTTTGTGCCATCCCTGTGTTTTAGGAACTAACACCCTTAGGGCTCTTGACTGCGGGACCTCTCTCCTTTAGGCAACAGGACCAACCTGAGCCGCCAACCTCTCACCCTTCCCAGCAGACAGGCCTGGCCTTCACATTTGGCCCCTCTCCAGAGGGACAGATGACAGGTTCCACATGCCTGTCATTTTCCCAGCTATAGCTGAGGGCGAGGCATTTCCAGGCCATACACTCACTCCCCAGCACCCCCTTCCCCAACCAGCAGCCCCAACCTTCTCCTCTGTCCGGGGGTCCCCGCAGGAGTGATGGGTTGGTACCCTTGGGAATGTCAGACTTTCTCCCAAAAATATGTGTTTAAAACAGATTCCTATTTTAAATGCCAAGGACGCCAGGGTAAGTTTTTTTTTTTTTTTTCCCAAATGGAAATACATCTTCTTTCAAACCAAAATATGACAATCTGATCATGTAAATGTGTCCCTTTGGTTATCAATTGTTCCTCCTCTTTATACCCTCTGTTCTGATCTGAGTCCCTTGGTCCTCCCATTCCAGACATGTGCCATCCACCTTTTTTCCACTCTCGCCCCTTTGCAGCCTCCAGCCACTGTCTTTCTCTGCGCGGAAGTCAGGGCTATGGATTTCCTTGGAAAGAACCAGCCCTGTCGCATCAGGCTGGTCTGCCTGGGAGGTGGGAGCATCCTGGGCCAGCCAGGATGACAGATGGCGGTGTTTCCAAACTCTCGTAGGACATGTTTCCTACATTCTGGGTGACAGTTTCTTCTTTTGGTTGCTTATTTTTTCGTGTTTGGATTCAGTGAAGCAACATTGGGTTTAGCCAAGAATGTTTGAACCATCTATAGAAATTGCTGCTGGGGAGATGCGGGCGTGCTGGGGAAGAGGGTGGAGAGTGCTTTAAGCAAGCACAACATAGGAAAAATTGTTTCGTAATGGACCATTCAGGGCCGGTGATGCATATTACGAGAGAGTCTTTTATAAAGATTCCCCTTAATCACACCTGTTGGAGCCAGAATTCTCTCATCTCCTCCTTGGAGAGAGGCACAGAGGGGCCACTGACTCATCCAAGATCACAGAAATAAGTAGCAACTGGACCAGAACCATTCCCCAGGCAGTCCACTCCCAGACCAGTGTCTTCTCAGACCAAGAAGGCAATGGGAGGCAAAGAAAAGGGTTCATGACGTAATACTTCCCAGCCCATGGGACAGAGGGCAGTTCCCTTTCAGTGGTAACTAAAAACAAAGACCCCAAAGCTCTTGCTAAATCAAGGATTCTCTGCCTACACTGTGCATCATTATCATCTGGAAGGCCTTTAAAAGAGCAGAGACCCAGGTCCCACCCGATTCTGTGGGCGGGGTTGGGGCCAAGGTTAAAGCTCCTCCAGGCTGGACAGAGACCACTGCACTGAGTGGAGACATCGCATTGGCTCTCACAGGGGACCGGCCACAAGAGTTAGCACCACCCCTGTATTCTCAGGAGCGCCTTTGCTTCTGCAAAGTGGAGGGGCTGGCAGACTGAAGATGTGTGCCACAATTTTACTTTTTTACAACCTTGGGCTGTACACTGGTGTCATCTGGGAAGTTTTTTGTTGGTTTGTTTGTTTTGAGACAGAATCTGGCTCTGTCACCCAGTCTGGAGTCCAGTGGCACAACGTTGGCTCACTGCAACCTCCGCCTTCTGGGTTCAAGTGATTGCCTCAGTCTCCTCAGCAGCTGGGATTGCAGGCACCCGCTACCATGCCTGGCTAGCTTGTTTTTATTTTTAGTAGAGACAGGGTTTCACCAGGTTAGCCAGGCTAGTCTTGAACTCCTGACCTCAGGTAATCCTCCCATCTCAGTCTCTCAAAGGCATGAGACACCACACCTGGCCCTGGGAAGCTTTTAAAGGTCCAGGTGCCAAGGCTGCTCTGCAGAATCGCAGGGGTGGAACCCAAAACTCAGCATTTGTTAAAGCTTCCCAGGTGGGTCCAGTGAGCAACCAGGGTTGAGAATCAGCACCCATACAGAGCAGGGCGCTCCAATTTGCCATAGTTGTGTCCCATCTGCTGGATGAATCATGCTTCTGGACCCCTCCAGGGGCGTTGAATGTGCCCCCACTGGGGTGGAGGATCGTGGGGCTAGGGAGGCTGCTGCTTGTAGGCAGTGCTGCCTTTCAGCTGCAGTGTACCCAGAACAGTGACTCCCAGCCCATACCCTCATCCACTGCATCAGAGCATCCTGACCATCATCAGCCGATGCTCATTGACAGCCTTCTGTGGGGAAGACTCTGGGCTTAGGTCCTAAGTGGGAC
This sequence comes from Macaca nemestrina, assembly GCF_043159975.1. NCBI lineage: Eukaryota > Metazoa > Chordata > Mammalia > Primates > Cercopithecidae > Macaca > Macaca nemestrina. The sequence goes on along the minus strand of NC_092141.1, from coordinate 51,537,179 downwards.
ATGTGATTGAGTCCCTGCCCTAGAAGAGTTTGTCACCCGGCAAGAGAAATAAGATATGCACACAAAAATAACTGTGCTTAGGTAAGGAAGAAGCTGGTAAATGCCAGAGAAGCAATAAAAAGTGAGTGTGGTATCATATAATCGTCACAAAACCCCCAAAACCCAAAAGCACCGTTGACTTCTCACTTACACTAGATCTTCACAACTCCAAAAAGCCCAGCGAAGTGTCTCACCCACTGTCAGCCGGTGGGTGGCATCTTTCACTTAGATGAGTCACCAACCCCAGAGCTGTGTTAGCACCAACCTCAGAGGACTTGGGTTTATCATCCTTCTCCCTACAGACAGGCTCAAGCAGGGTCTGAGATGAAGGGACTTTAGAGGTCATCTAGAGGTCATCTGTTGCAACCTCTTTGCAACAGAGAAGAGTTACACAGGTCCCAAAGAAGTGAAGTGTGGCGTCCAACTGCACAGAAAAGCAGGGACAGCCAGGGCTAAAAACTGGGCTTTGAGGCCGAGCCAGGTGATTCTTCTGTTATCCCACTTGAAGGGCAGAGGAACTCCATTCTAGTAAGAATAGGTCTTCGAGTCTGACTCCCATTAAACATGACAGTTCTACAAGCTGTGGCGCTTGTTCATGCCTGGAATTCCACCATTAGTGCAATTTCTTTTTTACCCAGGCATCCTCTTCTTGAATATAAGGTTCCCAAACAGGAAGAGCATAATACATTCCTAGTACCTAAGTTCCAAGTGGCCAACCTATAGCTCTCAGGCCCTCTGAGATTTGATCAGCAAAATGATTTTCTCTTTTCTGCTGGATTTACTAACATATGGTAGGTATTAAGCCACCAGGGTCATGCCTGACCCCTTGAACCACTTGTCATTGTTAGAGCTAAACAGAATGTGTATTCTAATTTTGAGCTATGTTAGCTCCACTAAAATGATGCTATGAAGTTGGGACGTTATGAAGGATACCAGACCACTGTTATCGGTAAGAAATTCAGGCCAGGCATGGTGGCTCATACCTGTAATCCTAGCACTTTGGGAGGCCAAGGTGAGCAGATCACCTGAGGTCAGGAGTTCAAGACCAACCTGGCCAACATGGTGAAACCTCGACTCTACTAAAAATACGAAGAAAAAAAAATAGCCGGGAGTGGTGGCACACACCTGTCATCCCAGCTACTTGGGAGGCTGAGACATGAGAATTACTTGAACCCTGGAGGCGGAGGTTGCAGCAAGCCAAGATTGCACCACTGCACTCCAGCCTGAACAACATAGTGAGACTGTCTCAAAAAAAAAAAAAAAGTAAAGCAAAAAGAAAGAAATTCAGACCCCCTGTGTGCTTACTACCAGCTGACCATGGCTCCTACCATGGAGACAGTGGAACACCCCTGCCTGGAGAAGAGTCCTGTCTTGAAGACAGGGCTGATGGCTGGACAGAGACCTGGTAGGCCTCATCACAATGGCGGCTGTCACCTATTTTTTTTTCTCTTTGAGATGGAGTCTCGCTCTGTTGCCCAGGCTGGAGTGCAGTGGTGCAGTCTTGGCTCACTGTAACCTCTGCCAGGTTCAAGCGATTCTCGTGCCTCTGCCTCCCAAATAGCTGTGCCACCATGCCCGGCTAATTTTTGTATTTTTAGTAGAGATGGGGTTTCACTATGTTGGCCAGGCTGGTTTTGAACTCCCAGCCTTGGGTGATCTGCCCACCTCAGGCTCCCAAAGTGCTAGGATTACAGGCGTGAGCCACTGCACCTGGCCAAAGAGTGTTTGTTTGTTTGTTTGTTTGTTTGTTTGAGAGAGAGTCTTGCTCTGTCACCCAGGCTGGAGTGCAGTGGCGCGATCTCGGCTCACTGCAACCTCCACCTCCCCGGTTCAAGCGATTCTCATGCCTCAGCCTCCCAAGAAGCTGGAATTATAAGCATGTGCCACCACGTCTGACTAATTTTTGTATTTTATTTTATTTTATTTTTTGTAGTGACAGGGTTTTACCATGTTGGCCAGGCTGGTCTCGAACTCCTGACCTCAAGTTATCCGCCCACCTTGGCCTCCCAAAGTGCTGGGATTACAGGCATGAGCCACCACGCTCTCACCAATTAGGCTTACTCACTGCCAGGCATTCATCTAAGCACTTTGCATATATTAATCCTGCACTAAAACGGTCATCTCCTTTACAGTTGGTGACATCAAGGCAAAGAGAGCATAAGCATCTTGCCCAAAGTCACACAGCTAGTAAGTGACTGAGCCAGACATCGAACCCAGACAGGCTCCAAGTCTGTGTGCTCTGCTGTTTGCTGTGCTGCCCTGCCTCAGGAGGAGGAGTCTGGTGGCCCCTTCACACATTGGCCAGGGAAGCTATGTTGAGGAGGGACGCCCCCCTTCGCTACATTTCCAGCAGTGGAGGGGTGATCATTTCCCACTCTGAGCAGTGGGGTGCTGGGCAGCTGTGGGCACCTGTGGAACAAGGAGCTCTGCCACGTCTTTGCTTGCCCCGAGGCCCTGTGAAGAAGCCTTGAGCCCTGCCAGGACACCTGCCTTGTTCCCTGCAGTCTTCCCACCAGCACCCTCTGCTGAGACAGTCCCCTACTTGATAACCCAGCCCCTGGTTTCCCAAGGAAGTAGCCTGTCCCAGGTGACCCTTGCCTCCTCAGAGCCTGAGGAGAAATGCCGAAGACAGGGCCACGAGGCCACTCTGCCAGGCTTCTCTCCCCTGTACTTCCCAGCCCTCCCAGGTCCAGCCCCAGAGGGTCGTATCCACCAGGGACCGCCCGGTCCTCAGGTGCCTCCTGTGTCCTACGAAGGGCCTGTCCTGGAGACTGCCTGTGCCCTCTGTCACCACAGCCTTAGGCTCAGGCCACCAGGATGCTTCTTTGTTCTCCAGCAGCCCCAGCTGGGGTGGCCCTAGTCCACCCAACACATGCACAACACACGTGTACTCAACACACACATCTACATGCACCCAACACATGTACACAATACATACACTCAACATGCAACACATACGCAATACATACATACACTTAACACACATCCACATACACTCAACACACAACACACACACGCAATACGTACATACACTCAACACACACACACAATATGTACATATACTCAACACACATCCACATACACCCAACACATGCACACAATACATACACTGAACAAACACAACACACACACAACACATACATACATACATATACTCAACACACATCCACATACACCCAACACATATACACAACACATAGCACACATGTATTCAACACACACATCTACATACGCCCAACACATGTACACAATACATATACTCAACACACAACACACACACCCAATACATATACACTCAACACACATCCACATACACCCAACACATGTACACAATACATATACTCAACACAACATACACAATACATACATACACTCAACACATCCACATACACCCAACATGTATACACAGTACATACACTCAACACACACACACAATACACACCTACACTCGACACATATCCACACACTCCCAACATGTACACAATACATACACTCAACACAACACACACACAATACCTACACTCAACACACATCCACATACACCCAACACATATACACAATGCATACACTCAACACACAACACACACAATACATACATACACTCAACACACATCCACATACATCCAACACATGTACACAGTACATACACTCAACACACAACACACACACCCAGTACACACATACACTCAACACACATCCACACACACCCAACACATGTACACAATACATACACTCAACACAACACACACACAATACCTACATACACTCAACACACATCCACATATACCCAACACATGTACACAATACATACACTCAACACACAACACACACCCAATACATACATACACTCAACACACATCCACATACGCCCAACACATATATACAATACATTCAACACACAACACACACACTATATACATACACTCAACACACAACACACACACCTAGTACATACATATACTTAACACACATCCACATACACCCAACACATGTACACAATACATACACTCAACAAAACACACACAACACATACATATACTCAACAAACACATCCACATACACCCAACACATGTACACAATACATATACTCAACAAACACAACACACAACACATACATATACTCAACATACATACAGATATACCCAACACATATGCACAACACATAACACACATGTACTCAATGCACACATCCATACACCCAACACATGTACACAACACGTTCAACACACCCAACACATACATCCAATACATACATACACTCAACACACACATCCACATACACCCAACACACATACACCCAACAAACACACATTTCACACACACCTGACACACATACACTTAACACATACACACCCAACACACACACCCCTTGTATCTGTGCTTGCCCATCTCCCACAAGCCCAGCCACCAAGAAGAGACCTGACTGTGGGAACTCAGTATCAGGGGCCTGTCTGCCAGGTCATATGGAAAACATATTTGGCAGGTGAGGGTTGACTGGTGAGGCTGGACGGCCTAATAGAACAGGAAGGGGATGATGAGGAGCAGGTGAAGGGGGCCAGGAGGACCGCTGTACAGGATGCTGGTGCAAGCTCCGTCCCCTCCCCACCAGGAGGCTCCCAAGGGGCTAGGCCAGGTGTCGGCATGGCCCTGGTGTTTCAGATGGAGGGCACAGAGGCAGTGGGGGTGGTGACTATGGAGCTGCCGCCCGTGCTGTGTGAGGGACAGACTGGGCAGCCCTGCTTCTTCAGCCCCTCTTCTCACACCCTCCGTCTCCAGGGTGGAGATAAAATTCCAGCCCTCAGCAACGTCTGATGCTCCACCTCCAGCAGGAGCCTTTATCTGAGATTAAGGATAATGGATTTCCTTTCTTGGATAAGTATTTTTTTCTTCCTCTTTCAGACTTTTTGTCCAAAATGCACTCAATTCCAGAAAATGGACCTTTTTTTAACAAGTCTTTTTATTGACTACACTCCCCTCCCCACTTCGTTCCTCCTTCCCCCTCCCCCAAGTCTTTCCGTGCTTCAGAGGAAACCTGCTGTTTTAAGTGCACGGTAAGGAGTGCAAAGGAATGACTCGCCTGCATCCTCTCCCTCCAGCGTCCCCTGGGCCTTGCTCTTACAGCAGCAGAAGCCTCGGTGTCCTGGGGGTTGGGACAGAGAGAAATAACTTGACTTCTTCCTTATTTTTCTTCAGCAATTTCTGCCAGGACCCTCATCTTCAGAAATCTAGATCCTGCCTGGAAGAAATGGGGAGAGGACTTGGTTGGGGGTCCCTTCCTTGGTCTCCCTCTGGGTTCATTGCTGCCTTCTGGGGAAGGGAGGGCCTCCAGTCACCATGCATGGTCTCCATGGGCGCTTGGAGACCTGCAGCCAGGGACAACCGTACATTTATTTCACCTGGATCTTTCTTTTTCCCCCTTCAACAGCCCTATTACCATATTTAAATGCAAGTATGTCTCTTTTCATTGACATTTTAAGTAGCTTAGCCTGACCTTTTTAGAGTAGCATGTTCCCCTTTGAACTTCTTTCCCTTCAGTAGTACCGTGTAGCTAGGACAATAGTCTTAGAGTTTAGTGGGCTTCTAGTTCGCTCTGTTTGGGGGAGCTTTGTCTCTGCTTTCTTCCCTCCTCTGCTCCCTGCCCTTGACGGTGCATGTCTTCCTCTCGTCCTGTAGAAATTCCTTGTTTAAAAGGCTCAGTGGCTAAAGTTGAGCAGCCCTGCTGGGGGCTGTTGATTCAGTTTGCGGCTGGCTTCTGGCACATCATTTAAAACCACAGTCATTGGAAATGGGTCTTGGAGTCAGGCCTCCAAGCATCTGCCTGGATGGCAGAGGATGTTTGTCTTTATATGTATGGGAGTGTATCTGTGTGTGTCCCAGCGCAAGGCTGTGTGTGCACGTGCTGGTGGCTGAGAGAAGCCCGGGAGAGGGGGGACTTGGCATACTTCATCTGGAATCTGCAGCTACAAGAAGTTACCTTGGCCCTTCTGACTATTGTTCCCATTGCTGGGACAGCCTTGCTGCCTGGTGCATTTTTAGATAGCATAAAGCCTTGATCAAGAAGAACTCCAGGGACCCCTAGGAAACCCTCTAGTGCCAGTTTCATCTGGTCCATGGGGCTCAGACCAAAGAGCCACATCTAAATTCCCACAATTGCCTCAGGAGGTTGAAACACTGAGAGACCAAATAAAGCCATAGGGCTCACTCCACATAGACCCCTGCAGCCCCGCGCTCCCTTTCCCGTCTGGCTCCATGTGTATGCAATCACCTGGGACCCCCAAATGCTTCACCCTTGGGCCTGGGATTGTGATGCTGCTGACTTGATGTTTTGACAAAAGTCTGGAGTTAAAAAGGCCACGCTAACCTGCAGAGCCTTCAGAGAACAGCTGGAGTTAAGCCAGCTCCTGGCCAAGGTGCCTGCTCTGTCAAGAGGCCGTCCCAAGTGCCTCCTGCCTGTGGCACGGGGCTAACCACTCTGCCACAATCTCTGCAAGGAGCGGTGGGCCAGCCCAGCCATGCTCAGTGCTACTGAAGACAACGCCAGGGGAGCCACACCGTGTGTCAATGCAGGGTCAACAGGGAGCTCAACCCCGCTTCTCAAGAAAAAAATTCCCCCTACAATTCTTGAATTATTGTTGTAGGCCTTCTAGAACCAGCTTCTGGGGTGACAAATGGGTGAGAATCAAATGCACCTAAAGATGTTGTGCCTTCTAGAAGCCTGACAGCCACTACTCTGTGTCCCTTTCAAAAGATGCCCTGTGAAAATCCCTTCCCACTCCTGTCTTTGTGTGGAGGGCGGGGGTTGTGTGGCCCGTGACCTAGGTCTGTGCCTGGCCCTTTCAAGGATTCCTCCGTGACACAGGCTCCTCTCTCTCCTGGCCAGGCTTCCCAGCAGCGGCTTACGGACCAGTGGCAGCAGCGGCGGTGGCGGCAGCAAGAGGATCAGGTAGGAAGGTGTATGGGACAGGCGACTCCCAGGCATGCCCCCAGTGTGCAGGGGGAGGTCAAGGCCCTGTCAGATCTGTGTGGCTGCATCTGTCCAACACCACTCTCACCACAGCCCCGGGGAGGGGGTGGACAGGGAGGCGCGGGCAAGGCCTGGCCACCCAGGGCACTTGTAGTGGGGTCAGTCACAGTCATGGGACTGCAAACCAAAGGCAGATTATTATTCTCTGTTAGAAAAAAAAAAAAAAAAAAACCTGAGTTTCTTTTTGACTTTGACCGTCCCGTCACCTGACAACTAGCTTCAGGTACCTGTGGTCATTTCCCTCCTTGGCTTTTGCTAATTCAATAGGCTCCCTTCCTTGGGTCCCTGAGCCAGCCAGAGAAATGCTAGGCTGTCCCCTGGGTCCCTGCTGCACTGGCAGGTGGGCTTGCTGGATGCTGGCTAAACCCCCAGAGCCCCTGAAAGCAGCCATAGGGCCAGCACTGAGCCTCAGTAAATGAAGCTGCTGTTTCCGGAACCGCTGTGCCTCCCAGACTCTTCTTAGCCAGACTCCTCGGCTCCAGCTGCCAAGGGAATTGGGCCTTCTGTCCCGTGAGGTTGCTCCAGTCCTTCGGTCTCCAAAGCCAACCTTTTAGATGCCTGGAACCCCTCAAGTGACATGGGAACACTATCCCAGCATTACCATGGGGTCAGGCCAGAGCTGGGACATGTCCAGGATGTCCGGGGTCCCTTTTGTCCCTCTCCCCAAAATGCTTTCTGCCTTTCCAGGCGAGCAGGGCTTCCGCTGTGCACTGGGCTCCCTCCGTACCCCTGCTCCCTGAACTGAGTGGTCATGGTTTGCAGCTCTTGCCCCCTACGCCCCACGGACAGGGCTCTGGAGCACCCAGGGAAGCACCTAGTTTGATGTCACAGGGCTCTGAGGAGGGTGGGGCTGGGCAGGGTGGGGGGCTGGTGAAGGTACCAGGAAATAGAGCATTAAAAGCCCAGAGGGCAAATGCCAAGAACCCACACCCTGGGTGATGAAAAGTTGGCACAGTGAGGCCCATTAGAAAACTTCAGTAAAAATCCGTTCCATGCAAACTGGCACTGCCTCGAGCTACAAAGGACCCACTCCCCCGAATCATCCACTGGGGTTTTGTTTGGAGGGGGCTAGGGAGTTCTCAGGGGTTGCCGAAGGGCAGTTTGCCAGAGAGCTGGCAAGTGGGCAGACTGGCAGGCAGGTCCAGAGAGTGGGGCCCCCTGCCTGAGCTTCTGCTCACCACAGCCAGTGTCCAAAGGCCCCACCTGCCCTCTGGCCAGTGTCCCTTGGTCCCCCCAGCCCTGGGCCCTGGGGGCGGGGTGCACAGCTGCCTCGTGTCTCCCTGTGCCATTTAGTTTTTTAACTTGAGTGCTTTTTGATATCATTATAAACAAGCCTCGGCCCTACCTGTGCCTGGGGTTGGGGAAAAGATAAAAGAAAACTCTTGAGATTTTTGAGTGTTGTTGGTTGTTGTTTTCTCCGTTCAGTTTCTTTCTTTTTATAACTTGGATTATGAAACTAAACTTTAACCCAAAATTAACCCTGCCTCTCTCCCCACCCCACCCCGTTCTCCTTGACTTCATGGCAAGTTTAAAGGGCAGCATGGGGTTCTTTATGAATCTGAGAGCCGTAGTCGTCTCCCACGGTCTGTGCCCGCTTCTGCCACCCCACCCTCTCATGGACCCCCAGAGCCAGACGGGAGTCCCACCCATCCCTCTAACCCCTAACCCCCAAGGTCATCTCCAGCCACACATTTTTTTTTTTTTTCAGGATCAATGGTGTTTGATTTGTAGCCATTTCCATCGGGAGCAAAGTCTCTCCCAGCCCATTCTAGGTCAGCCATGCTCATCGCTGCACTGTTAGTGAACTGTATTCAGGAGTGTGCTCCCAGACCACCTGCCCACACCAGCCTGGGTTAGTGCAAGGAGTAAATCCTCAACTCCGAGGTGCCTGCCCTGCCCCACAGGGTGCAGGGTCAGCCTAGAAGCTACAGGGCAACCCCACAGTGCTGCCGGGCACGGGTGTCAGGGGCTTGGGATGTGCCCAAGGGCAATGACTAGACTGTATCCACCATAGTGAGAGCACTGCCTAGGCAGGAAGACACCTGCCTGTTTGTAGCCAGGTTACCCTAGTTCCTCAGCCCCACTTTGGACCTGAAACAGGGTTACAGGTTTGGGAAAGGAAGCACTCTGCCTTTCTTTCTTTTAACGCATTCTGCCAGTAAGGGGACTGTTACCTCACTCCCTCTAGAAAATGCTCGGGAAGCCAAGCCTAATGGGAGGGCCAATTATTTACCTGTGAGTGGCCTCTCAGTGGCAAAAGCTCGTTGCTCTGAATTTCAAGGGACCACACAGACTCACTTGGGTGTATGCATCAATCTGGGCCACAGAGGGCTTACTGGGTGTTGATGGCCTAGTTTCACCTTCCCCAGCTCCTGAAGCCCTGCCTTACCCACCCCAGTTCCTCCCCAGGGGAAAAGGATGCTCCTGCAGCCTCAACTACTGCAGGTCGGCACGAGCTCAACTGCATTCCCTTATAGGGAAACACAGGGAGACATTCAGGGAGGGTCTGTTGAGTACCTACCCTGAACTTGGTACCGTGCTAAACCCGGCAGGCAACTCCAAACAGTAGGAGACGTGGCCTCCGCTCCCCGTGGTTCTCAGGCTTTGTTCAGGGATCAGACATCATCCTATGGAGGGCCCTTTTTTTGTCTTTGATTTTTGTCTAGCTCCAATGTTTGAGTTTTTTTTTTTTTTCCTTCTATTATGACTTATAGGGGGAGCTTCCTGAGGTGAGAAGCACTTGCTGAGGGCCGTGGGGTGGAGGCAGCTTCGTTTTTGCTCAGGGTAGCAACTTGGAACCGTCAGGGCTATGGTGTCAGGGTAGGAGGTCTGGGGGGGGGAGCCTTGAGGTCTGTGCCCACCTCAGCCAACTCCTCTGGGCCAGCCTGCCCCCCTGTTCCTAATTCCCCCAGGACCTGAGGTGAGCAGGGCTCAGGCGACCCCACCAGGTGAGGTCCCTGCCGACTCCTAGATAACTTCACTATCAGTGGTCACTTTTCTTTTCCCTTCACCTGGTAGTTTGAAATGTCATCTTTTCTTGTGCTCAGTCGAGAGTTTGTTTGTTTATTTTGATCGTATTCATTCAGTTCCAGTGGCCCCATCCTGTCCCACCCAAACCTCAATTCAGTTCGACAGAAGCCTCCCCCGACAGTTGAGGGAAGTGGTTTGGATATTCAGGGTATTTTAGTTTGGGGTGACATTATGGGTGGGTCCGTGTATCAATCTTAGAGCTTCTGAGCCCCTGGTGCCACCCCGTCCCACCTCTCCCCACCCACCCAGCCCCAGCCAGGACCCCTTACTGTACTTTATACTTGCCAGCTTTATTCCAATCTAGTAACATGAGCTCCTGATGGTGGTGGTGAGTGTGAGCAGTCATATTTCTGTTGTCTTTTCTCTTGCTTGGTTGGGGCTGCGGTGAGAGTGTCTCTGAGGCATACTTTCCCGCCTCTCTTACGCTAGGATCTGCACACCTCCTCTCAAACACTCTTCTGAGCACGCTCAGCGGGAAGGTTTGTCCACACCTATTAATCCTCTCTCAGTGTCCAGCTTCCTGTTAGTACCAGCTGGTTTGCATGTTTTTGCTTGTTCAGATGAAACAGTTCAAGAAACAAACTCATACCCAACTCTCAAGAAATGTCTTTTTTTGTACACTTTCGTTTTTGATTTTTTTTTTATTAGTTACAACTCCAAAACACCTGTTGTCCAGTAAAACATTTCACACCTCCCCTGCCTGTTCTTAGATTGTATGTATCTGTGGGACTGAACTAAATGCATGCACTGTAGTAGATGTACTGGTAGCCGTAGCTGTAGTTGTAGTACATGCATTGTTGAGTTGATATTACAGGGTCTTTGACGGCTCGGCACAGCACAGCCGTCTGAAGGATAGTGCGGGGACCAGGAAGAGAAGGGGCTCCATATTTTCAATGTTTCCAAGGGGCTTGGATCCATGTTCTCACCATCAGCCACCACCACCTCCCCTCACACTCCCCGCTCCCCCGGTCCAGAACTGGGTCACCACCCTCAGCTCTAGCCTTCCCCACTGAGATCTCTGTTGATATTGTCCAATTATAGTGCAAAAATGGAACCAGGATTGGAAGGAGTCTTAAAGGTCTTCCTTGTTCTTGTCTTTCTCATACTATTCTTGAACAGAGCAGATCTTTTTTCATTTCTTAAGGCCTACCAGCAAGACTCCTTCGAGCCCCTCTACTCCTTGAGTCCTTTGGCAGGTCACAGCCAGCCCTTCAGGGATACAGGTCTATGTGGCAGCCCTGTCTCTATGGATTACTTCTTGGGGTGGAGGGGAAATGAGACACGGTAAGGAAGGGTTTGAGATCTTGAGATCCTTGGTCTGCAGACAGGGAATGCACTTGGTCCTAGTGAATCATTGCCATTTGTTTTTAAGGTTGGTGAAGTTTAAGTAGGGTAAGAGTGGTGACATTCTTAGCATGGAGGTGACTGGCACAGTTTCATGGAGACAGGAAGGGAGGTGTGCTTGGAACATCCAAGAGGAACCACCCCCAGTTTCCTCCAACTCCCCAGGAAGGCTCCCTAAAGGGGAAAGGAACAGTCCTGCAGCCTGTGCCCTTAGAACAGGAGCACATGCAGCCAGTTTGGACACACTATCTTCCCTACATTTGTGGTGACAAGCCATAAGGGAGTGCCAGAGGTCTCTCAGACCTTTTGGAGGTGTCCCCACCCCTTACATGTTGATGCCGAGTGAGTAGTGCCTGCCTCCTGGAACCTGCTCTTTCAGTCAGGGTGTGGTGGCTCTGCCCAATGCTGCAAGAGCATTGATGGAACACAGGTGGGATCTGAACCTTCAGGGTGCAGGTTATCTACTGTGGGAGACAGAAGCCCAGGAAAACGTCAGAATCCATAAAGTCCCCTGAGAGAATGCGTAGAGATAAAGCAAAATGGTAGTGCTGTGGAAAGAATCTACCAAGTTGTGGAAATTGGTGGCAGAATCGGAATGAACAAGGATTGAATGTGAGTTAGGCCAGTCTGCCCCCAAACAGAGTGAGGGCACCAAGGCCCAGGAAGATAAATCTGGAAGGAGCTGTTCTTCTAGCTTGGCCTGCATGGGGGTGCGGGTGGGGGAGGTGCACAGGGAGATGGCTGGAACTGTCAGGCTTCAGGGCTGCTGAAGCTGCAAATTGACCTGAGGCTGGGGAGTAAGAGAAAAGGGTAGGGACAGAAGGCAGGGAGAGCAGAAAATCCCCTCCCACTGGCCTAAATCCCAGGTCTGGTTCTGCTAGGAAAATGGCTTTGCTGCCCTGTGGCTGGAAATTCTAAGAGCTCCAGTTCCAGTTGGTAAAATGAGCAAAAGTAAAATGCAAGTCCGGGGATGGAATAAATAGTTTAACTTGAACCAGAAAAGAAATTGCTTTAGGGAGGAGAATAGATCTCAAGAAGTAGTCATGCCCATCCCAATCTCCCTTCAAGATGTTTTCTGTGTTCCTGCTGCAAGCCTCTGCCTTATATATGTTAGGGGCTGGGGGACATGAAAGATAGTATCCGACATATACTCTTCCACTTGCCGGAGGGATCCTGGAGCTATTTGGGTCAGTTGCACCATAAGCTTTAGGGTTCCCAGGTATTGCTTTCAACATGTATTAAGGATTTGTTTTGTGCCAAGCACCAAGGAATATAAAGGCAGATGGCACTTGTAGCCTTTGGTGGCCTGAGACTCTAGTCCTGTCCTCTGAAAGTCCGTGTTTCCCACAATGCACTGTTTCTGGCCTGAGAATGACCACTGTCAGCTTCATTTAAAAAAGGAAAATGGATCAATGTGTGCCTTCATTTCTGAAGAGGGCTTTCCTGCGCTTCCATGAGCAAGATCCATGGCGGGGCGGAGCGGGGGATGCAGTGCAGCCATCTCTGCTTTCTCACCCAGCCTCCCTGTGCTAGCAGCAAGCATCCTCTGGGGGCTGTGAACCCAAGATGGTCCATCTGTGGGTAAGGTCATGGGGACACCCTTGTGCTAAGATAAAGCCACATCTGTGGCCATGGAATAGAGCCAGTAGTGGCCCAGGGGGAGAACAAATCTCTGACCCATTAGGGCCAACCACCACAACCAGCCAGACTTACCAAAGGATCTTACCTGAACACACGTCTCTCAGTCCACTGCTGTGTGTTCTGGTGATGGACACCTCGTTTCCCAGTTTGTCATTAAAATGTCCATTTCTGGGACAGCCAGGACTTTTCACCATAAAGAGTCCAGCATTGGATTTCAGTAACCCCAGTGAATTTATAATAATGCTCAGAGCTGCCCGCTGCTGACCTCAGCTTCATTCATTTTCCAAGGGCTTTCAGACCAACCCTGTTGAGGATAAAATACATCAGCTCTAATCAATAATTTTGTAATAGAAATACTGTGCACTTGATAAATCAACTCTAGTGCAATTAGTGACTAGCCTTGAAGCCCAGACCTAAGTATAAGTTAATCCTAAAGTGAATGGAGTGGGGGAATGTTAATGGTCTTTTAAATCAGTGGAATTATTTTCAGTGGTTGACACATCTCTGCCTGCCCCCTGAGCTGGTTGGTCGTTGCTCTTGTGTTGGCTCAGGAGCTTAGGCCCAGCTGTCTGGAGCAGGGGTGGAAAGTGTGGTGGTGTCCTTGGTAGCTCCATAAGGGCATGTAGAGCACAACAGAGAGGGGCCTAGAGACCCGCTCCTTGCACCCTGGGCTGGGTGGGGGTACTGCAGGGTCGAGGAAGCCCCTAAAGCTGGTCAACCTGTGGGTTAGTGAGAGTCATCCAGGGAGCATGTGCCCAGGTGTATCATTCATGGTTGCTTGTGTTTTGCTGAGGTTTTTTTATTTGGATGGTTGGTTGGTTGGTTTGTTGTTGTTTTGAGACAGACTCTCACATGTTGCCCAGGCTGGAGTGAAGTACAGTCTTGAACTCCTGAGCTCAAGTGAACCTCTTTACTCAGCCTCCCAAGTAGTTGGAACTGTAGGTTCATACTACCGTGCCCGGCTTTGGTTTTTTTGTTTGTTTGTTTTTTGGTCTTTTGCTTGTTTGTTTGTTTTTGTTTTTGGTAGAGACAGGGTCTCACTATATTGCTCAAGCTGATCTCAAAACTCCTGGCCTGAAATGATCTTCCCACCTTGACCTCCCAAAGCACTGGAATTACAGGTGTGAGCCACTGTGCCTGGCCTCTGCAGAGTTTTGACGTTCAGATATACACCATGATGTATATTACCACAGCCACCCTGTGAGACAGTCAGGAAGGCAGAAGTTTGTGGCCTGGTTTACAAGCATGTTTTTGTTTTGTTTTTGTGAGAAAGCTGGGCTACAGAATGGCTACGTGACTTATTTTAAATCACACACCTGCCCCCCAGGACACCGGGCACAAGCAGGAATAAAGGCCGTGTAGGGAAGCCCAAGTAGCCTCAGCTTCCAGCTCTATATAGGCCAAGCACTCAGGCTCTGGCCTAAAACCTCATAGTCTGATCTTTCAGATGTAGATTTCAGAACTGGACCTAGGGGACATCTGCCATGGAGTTGAATGTGGCAGATATCTATTAAGTGTGTAACAGTAGTAATTATTGTTATATGTGGTAGGTGTGGTAGGTACTGTCCTAAGCCTGATTCAAGGGTGCTTTTCACTGTATCAGAAACCTCCCAACACTGATTAAACACTATAGGTTAATGTTACAGGGAATTAAATATTATGGGGGATTTATTGGCTGACATCCTGGAAGCTCCATAGAAGAGTGGGGTTCATGCCTGGATTGTTCGGGGATCTTTTTTCTGCAATTCTCTTAGCTCTGTCCTCCTTCTCATTTCAATACTGTCTTTATATTGGTTTTCCTCATGGTGGCAAAATGATTGCAACAGTTTCTGGCATCATACCATCCTGTCCAGAAGAGGGGAGTCAGATGGTCCAGAATTCTAGGAAAGTCCAGAGCTTTGTGCTGCTTGGCTAAGGCTTGGGTCACAAAACCAGTCACTGAGGGTGGGATCCATCACCCTCTAAGTGGAATGGCTCTTTACACAGTGGGGTAAGGATGGATTCCAAAGGAAAACCTGCGTGCTGATAAGAGGGGAAATGGAAGAATGATGCTGGAGAGACAACCAGTGGATGCCCACTACAGCCCTGGAAGTTCCTGGATAAATACTAAGAGTCTCTATGCCCTTGAAGATCTCCCAACCTAGTGTGGAAACTAATGGGTAATTACAATAGAATGCTGTAAGCCGGGTAACAGAAGCCTATCCAACATACAGAAGTAGCACAGAGGAGGAAGTGGTTAGCTTTGCCTGGGAAGTCAGGGAACGTTTCACAAGGGAGTGAATGTTTCCACTTTTAAAGGACAAATAGGAGCTCCCCAGGGGGCCAGGGAACATCATGGGCAAAGCCACCAGACCCCAGGACAGTGGAGTGAGGTGGAGGCCCTGCAGATGCTTTATTCCGGCTGGAGAATAAAATGCAACAGGGGAGTAACTGTAGGTAAAACCAGAGAGCTCGGCAGAATCAGAGCAGGGAACCCTTGGTACTAAGCTAAGAAGACTGGATTTACATGGGCAGGGCCCATGAGACCATGGGAGGCCTGAAACTAGGAACTGACATCAGATTTGTATGTTTGACAAGCTTTGCAAACATTGTCCAGGATGGATTCAAGACGCAGGACTGAGGTGGGAGGACGAGTTACAGATAATTCATGTGCATTCTAAACACTCCATAGATGTTAATATATAGCTGCTCAAGAAGCAGTAGGCCTTTTGCTCTTATCCATAAGATGATTAACTCTGGATCACGCTAGGGGCTGGGGTGGGATGCAGAATAATTCCATGGCATGGTCCTTGCCTTCAGCCAACTTTCAGGCTTCTGGGGAAGACAAAAGTATACAACCAATGTGAGAGCTAGCCTTTAATAAGGATAGATTCCTACATGGTCAGAGAGTACCAAGCAGGCAGGAAGCTTGGTGGAGGAGGCAAGACATGACACAGGCCTTGGAGAATTTGGAGTGGGAGCTGTCTGCTAGGCAGGAATACGGGCTTGAAGAGATAGAGACAGTCAAGGTTCTGAGAGATCTTGAAAGCCATGTTGATATAGTCAGAGGAGAGAGAGGTTCGTATTCTTCGTGGAAGTGAAGCTCAGCAAGGACAGAGCCATCTAAAGAAGATAAGCCTGGCTGTAGCTCCACAAAGAACAGTCTGACCCCTAATCCTGGGGTCTGGGGCTGGGCTTGTGACCTGGAGCAAGGGGTGTGGAATGAGAAGCATTGAGAAAGCAGACACAGGAGGGCATTCCATGGCAAATCTCTGCCTTAGTTCCCCTATTTTCCTTTGCTTCTGCCAACAAGTTGTTATTTATTCCCTGCTTGGGGCTATTGCTTCCCATTCCTTTGCCCTTGAGGTGGCCACTGTCCCCTTTCTTTCTGCCACTCCACTTCCCTCTGTCCTTGTCTTTGCCCTCTCTGTCAAAATTCAGCTCCAAGTGCCAGGAAGCCATACCTGATTCACCCTACCTGGGGCACCTCCTCCTCTGCTCCATGCCCTCAGTCCTCTTCCTCATCGGTGAGCTCTCCTGAATGAAAGGTGGGATTATGGGTCCTTGGAAGATATTTTGCATATATCCGTGGGTGGCACCTGCTTTCCCCAACAATGCAAACCATCAGGCCTCCCAGAGGCAAAGTCAACCTAGTCCTCATTCTTCATATGGATGAGTAATTACTATGCAATTAGAAAATACAGAAAATAAAGGGGCCCTTTGTTCCTGATTGCTTATTAATATTAATTTTTTAAAAAAGGTCTCCCTTCCCAGCTTGGGATCCTACAGAACAGGAAGCAGACGAATAATGCTTTTGAACAGCTGTGATGGGCTGTTGAAATTAGATCTGTCAGGGGATGAGAACACCACGATGGCAGCCACTCCATGGTATAGGCTAAAAGGGTTCCAGGGAAAGGTATCTTGTAAGTGGTCAATAGAATGCTAGAGACACATCCTAGCCAATTTTAATACAATAATGATAATAGATGTTAATAATGCTAGCTCACATGTATTATGAGTGAGCCAAGTATCGTGTCAAGCCCACCAGCCTTACCCTATTTAATTCTCATAACCCTATGAAGTGAGCACTAATCATTCTCATTCCCATTTTAAAGATTTAAACACTGTAGTTTGGAAAGGATAGTAGCTTATCTGAAGTGGCAGAGACAGGATTTGAGCCTAAGCCTGTCGTCATTCTGTGCTCGGATAAGCCACTATCAGCGGACGCTCCATCGCACTAGCCCTGCGATGGCTGAGCCAGGCTCTACAACCTTAAAACAGACACTCAAGAAAAAACCACAGCTGCTCTTAACTCAATTCTCCATTATCCTTGGGGGAGGAGATAACCCCAAATCATTTACGAGTGGCCTCGGGAGGCAGTATAAGTATTTTTTGCACCTGCTCCTGCTGTTGCAGACACTGCCTGGCTTTGGCTGAGATTTCTGATCAGGTTTCTGGTCCCTGAATGCACTCAGACCAATGTCAGACAAAGGAGGCCGCGAGGAGGCGTGGTCGGGTAAGAGGAAGCCAGCCTGAAGAGAATTATTGGAAGGAAACCTTTAGCTGAAACAAGGCTGAGGGAAGTTAGCCAATGCCCAGAAGAAACTAGGCGATGGAGCACGGGCGGGCTTCTCTGGGAAGACAGACGTCCTCTGTAGGGATGAGTCAACATTCTTTCCTGTGGGCTGCGAGGACCGCATCTGGAAGGTCGCTGGGAAGCCCCGCCCGGCCTTACGACTGGGAGGTGATTGGCTGCCCAGTTGCTGGGGCTTTGCTCTGAGCCAGTGGCGGGGGGAGGGGCGGGGCCAAGGCGGGAGCCGCGGGCTTCTTGGCCAACCATCCTGCAGGGAGGCTGGGCACCCGGTACCATGGCAACCGCGAGCAGGGCCTCATTTGTTTTGTAGATGAGTAATTACTACACAATTAGAGAAAGCTAAAAATAAAGGGGCCCTTTGTTCCTGGTTACTTATTAATATTAATAAAATGGTCTGCCCAGGTCTGTGGTAAACATTTGATGCCTGGGTGCCTGTGGCAGAGGCTATATAGCCGGGAAAGGCAGCCCAGCCCCTCTTGCCTCTCTTTCGGAAAGTTATTTCTGACTGTATCCTGGAGAGGGTGGGCTTCTGACCTTGGAGAGAAGAGGAGGGGCTCAGCATGACAGACATGGGATCCAGGATGCCCTGGAGTCGGGGTCAGTCCCTGACTCGGGTGGAAAGGTGGCGGCAGCGTCACCATCCTTCAGAGGAAAGACAGACGCACAGCAGCAAAGCAGACACCATGGACCAGTGTCAGAGAAGACCCCTAGTCCAGTTTTGCTGTGTCCTTCTGTGTTTTCTGGCTTTGATTGATCAGCTCCAGGTGTGTAAAATAGTCTTTAAGTCTTCAATGGAGGTAGCCCCCAAGACTCCAGTGACTCCCCTCCCGTCTGGCTTAAAGGACACATTTGGTTCAGGCTTGGAAATGATCTGCTGGAGGTTTACACTGTTCAGGGTTGTCCCCATGGCTCCGCATGCCCTGGCCTTCGAAGTTAAAGCAACTGAGAGGCTTGCTTTCTATCCCTTCTGCCTGCTAGGGGGAGAGGTTGCCTTGTTGATTACTCCAGTGAGGATGATTAACAGCTTAAAAAAAAAATAGAGGCAGCATAACAGCATAGAAGGCAGAGTAGGGAATCAGAAGACTTGGTTCCAGGCCTGCTTCCACCTCTACTAAATGAGGATTTCAGATAAAGGGTCCTTGGGGGCCATTTCAGTTCTACAGCTCTGTTTTGCTGCTGTTTCCAAAGCTCGAAATCCCTTTTCCTTGGAGATAGGAACAGTGACAGTGACAGTGCCTTAAGATCTGAGAAAACAGACCAGGCACAGTGACTCACACCTGTAACTCACTCAGTGACTCACTCCCAGCACTTTGGGAGGCCCAGGCGGCCGATCACTTGAGGTCAGCAGTTTGAGACCAGCCTGGGCAACATGGTGAAACCCCATCTCTCCTAAAAATACAAAAATCAGCCAGGTGTGGTGGTGTGTGCCTGTAGTCTCAGCTACTTGGGAGACAGGCAGGAGAATTACATGAACCCGGGAGGCCTAGGTTGCAGTGAGCCAAGATTGTGCCACTGTACTCCAGCCTGGGTGACATAGCAAGACTCCCTCTCAAAAAAGGGGGGGGAAAAAAAGAAAAAAGATCTGAGAGAAGTGAGTGGAGAGAAAGCCAAGAGGTTCCAGGTGATAGAAAACTTGGTGGGAATTTGAAAACAGTCAGCCATGAATTGTTTAATGTATGAAGGCAATGGGAGGGACAGAAGCGGTTCCAGAACTGTGTATCATTTTACACATCTGTCCTCAGACTTCCATCCTTGGGTGTGGTTGATTAAATCTTAGGGTTTGATTCTGTGTGGATGGTATTCATGAATAATAGTGGACCTGTAAATAGCTGCTGTCAATGAGCAAATCAACCCAGAGACTGAGGCCAATGCTGTGGCTCTTGAACGTTACTCTCTGTTAGGATCACCCAGGGAGTTTTTAAACTGTGCAGTGGCCAGGCTGCATCACAGACCCATCAAACCAGAATCTAGCAGGCTGAGCCTCAGGCAGGTGCAGTGTGTAACACTGGGCCCAAGTATCTCATGTTCTTGCTGGATGTAAAGCTCCATAACATCTCTGTGGCTGTCACTGGTACCCCAGCCTCCTCTAACTGGGAGGTGGGGAGGTGGGGCTGGGATCTCTAGCCTGCTGCTGTGGAGCCCATGGCTCTCCTGCCTCCATTGGTCTTCCCAGCAGGGTCAGGAAGGCCACCCTCCAGAGTGGACCAAGGGGTTTTTGTCCTCATAGAGGGACCCTCCTGTCTCTCTCGAGGACAGGCCAGTCCTGGCTGAGATTAAGTACGTGTACAAATAAAACTAGCAGCCTGTAGCAACCGTAAACAGAGAAGCAGCCACCCTCCTTGACTGACCAATGGGGGCCTTTTGGTAAGGTCGGAGTTTGTTTGTTATTAAAGACCTAATTAGAAACATGAGAGGGAGCTGAATGGCTCTGTGCTTGGCTAATTAGTGACATGTATGCGCTTGCTTTGAACTTCAAGGACACAGAACTATTAGTGCTTACATCAAAAATGGATTAGACTCCTGTGCCTTTATAATCATTAAAAAGGAGCTACTCAAGTGGAAAGTCTTTTGTGTGGGTCCTCAAGGGGCTGCCCCTGGGATACCTTCCCCACCCCACCCTGCCCCCTGCCTGCTAGAGCCCCAGCAGTGAGTTTTCTATTAGATATGATTGGGCAATAAATACCGTTCAGCCCTAGGGCATGCGAGCTCCCCAAAGGCCTTGGCTCTCAGCAGAATGGAGTGGTCTTTTAGGATTGAGATCAGCTCTCTGGGTGGCCCCCTGGGTCCAGGCACCTTCCTGGGGTTGGGGAGGGGAGTTCTAGCGAGGGCCCAGGGTTGACCAGGGCTTACTTTCGCTCTGGCAGTGCCCTCTCTGCTTCCAGCCTGACCCCACCAGTACTGCAAGTCTGCTTGTTCTTTGGTCTGTGGCATAGGGGAGAGTGACCTAGTCATCAGGAGAGAGGCAGTCCTGTATCTCTTGGGGCAGTCAGATCCTGACCTCAGGGAACCCCCACCCTGATGGAAGAGATGTTTCCACTGCCAGGGAGCTCCCAATTTGGAAAGGGCAACAGGGTCCATCCCTCAGGAGCTTCTACTCCAAGGTTGGAGAATCTGTTCTGTGTCCTTGAATTTGCAATTTCTCTGGGGCAAAGAAAGATCCAAGTAAACAGAGGAAACCTTGTCAAAGTATAATTCCAGAAGGGACACCTGAGCAGCATAATTCAAAAAGCATGTGCCTTCAAGTTAGAGCCAGATTTGGTCCTGTCTGAGACACTGTGTGGCATTGGACACATTTCCTAGCTGCTCAGACCCTTGGTCTCCTTATCTGTAATGGGGGTTACAAAGCTGCTCTTACAAGATGTTCGGAGCATGAAAAAAGATGGTGTGAAGCACCTACCAACATGCCTAGCAACACGGTAGGGGCTCATAAGTATGGGTTCCCTTTCCAGCCTCACACCTGCAGAAGCCGCAGCTTCTAGAACTTTGTGCTTCTTGCCTCATTGGTTTTCACCTCCAGGCCCTGTTTTGTCCCTGCTAGTATCAGGCCTAACGGGGCAGAGTGACATCTAATTCTTACACAGCTTCTCATCATGATTGAGAGGACCACGTTAGGCTGCCTCATAAGTCTGTGGTCCTAGCCTTGGATTTCATAGTGTTTTCTGTTAGCAGTAGTCTGTCGTGCAGAAACTGGGCCTGCAGTGAGTGGAATCACTTGTAAGACACAAGGAAGGATCTGAGCCTCCTGGCCAGAGGCAGGCAGGAAGGTGGTTTTCAGGTTGGAAATTGGTGCCCGAGCACACCACAGAGCAGCAACATGAGAGGGTGGCTGGAGATGTAGGGAAAAGCCAAACTGGCTTCTTTTTTGAAAAAAGAGATGAATGTGCTTCAAGGACAGAGGCAGTCACTGGATCAAAGCAAAGCAATGCAAGGCACATTTTCAGGACTGAACTAGTAGAAACTTGGAGCCACCAAACTGTAAGAGAGAATAGGGAGTTGTCTCCGGGCAGCAAACTCCCTGTCTATTTCCTTTGGAGTCTCAGACCTGGGAGGGCTGGATGAGGAAGCAAGGGCTCTGGTATCACCCAACAGGGGCCACCTCTCTGCCTTTTCTCTGCTGAGTGGTGATGGTGGCATCTCGCCTCCCCACAGCTACGTGCCCAGCTGCTGGGTGGCTCAGTGCAGCATGGCATGGGTGCTGCAGGTTCCGAGGAGCCTCCTTGTCTGTTAATCCTTGCAAATTCTAACCTGTGTGGGCCTGGAGTCTGAAGCCAATTAATTTAAGGAAGAGGCAGCAGGATGTTAGTGTTAAGACACCGCCTGCTTCAGCCAAACCATAACATGTGTCTCCCGGGTTGGTTTTCCCTCCTCTTCTGAAGCGCTTTAGAGGCTCAGGGTGAGGTGTTGTTGAAGCATCCGTTCACGGTGGAGAGGGATCAGGAACACCATCCTGCATTTGAGACTTGAAGCCTGGTCTGGTGAAGCCTGGCAGATAGTTCACACAAGCAGGACAAGCCCTGTGCCAATGCCAGGCAGGAGTGACATCTGGTCACTGCACAGGGCCCCAGTGACTGCCTCATGGCCTTTCCCTTCCCGGGGCCTTCTGTGCTTGCCTCCTGGAAACCTGCAAACAAACTCAGTCCCTCAGGGCCCTTAGGGGTTGAGAGAAATGGGAACTGACCTCAACTCCAGAAAGTTCTTTCCTTGGCCTCATGACAAAAGCCTAGTTTCTCTGGCCACAAGGCCACAGCCCATTCAAGGCTGCTCCATCCCCAGAATTTGCACCATGAGCAGACAGCAGTCAACCACTAACAACCATCCTCCCTCACCCACCTTCCCAACCCACCAGCCTAGAACCCGCCCGGCCTGGCCCTTTTGGAGCTTGAGATACACTTACAGAATCAAATCAGGGCTGATAATAAAAACGTATCAGGAGGGCCGGGCACGGTGGCTCACGCCTGTAATCCCAGCACTTTGGGAGGCTGAGGCAGGTGGATCACCTGAGGTCAGGAGTTCGAGACCAGCCTGGCCAACATGGTGAAACGCTGTCTCTACAAAAAATACAAAAATTAGCCAGGTTTGGTGGCATACACCTGTAATCCCAGTTACTCAGAAGGCTGAGGCAGGAAAACCACTTGAACCCAGGAGGCAGAGGTTGCAGTGCGTCAAGAGTACACCACTGCACTGTTGAGATTATATCTCAACAGAAAATGCATGGTCCTAGCCAGAAAGCCTTTCTCAGATGGGTTGGTTCTGGGTGTTTGGAACTTTCTCCCTACACTGATCTGAATGGTAGTGTGCTTCCCCAGCTTTACCACTCACATGTTATAGGAGAGTTTTAGAACTGGCTAATAATGATACTATCTCCTGAGGGTTTTAGGGGAGTGTGACTTGACCAGAAGCCAAGATCTTTCAACAAAATAATTCACAAGTGTTAAGTGCTCATGTCCATCAGTTCGCTACTTGAGACAGGCCAACATTAACCAGTAGACATTATCAGCACCAACCTCAGTGGTCTGAATCAGGTTAAGTTTTGAGAACAAGCAGAAACTACAACTTATCATAAGACTGGCGCCATTGTCACTGACATTTGGAATGTCTGTGTGATGCTGGCTGTCCTATCAGCCCAGTGCGTGCCCAGACACTCACCATGTGTCCCGTGCAGCATGTAAGAGGAGCCAGGCGACTCCAGATACATCAAGACTAGCATGATGTTGACACCAGGCTGAGTGTGTACCTCTCAGTCATGTATCTGTTTGTATATGCAGACAGTGAAAAAGAAATCCCATCACATCGCTCTGTTAATCCTCCCCCAGTTTTAAAGTGTCTTCCCCCTTCCCTTCTAAAATAGCCTGAATTTCAGCAGAGCTTTTAAAACTATATTGTGTATAAAATTGACTGTCCCTGCATCTGGGTGCCTGAACTGATTTGATTTTAATTTAGCATGTCATACAATTTTCCCAGGTTGGACATCGTTGCTGATCTTCTCTACCAGTCTCTCCTACCTTCAGGCTAAGCTCTAGAAGGAAAGCTTGAGCCAAGGATTGCTGGGACATAGCTGGCCGGGCAGACTCCTGGAGTGTAATCCTACCTTGCTCTGCTCGAGACATGCCAATTCATAACCGAGTATTCTCCTTCCATTATCAGAAATAGATTTTGTCTTTTCATGCTTACCTTTCGCATTTGACCATCTGCAATTATTTACAGTGAGCACTGTTTTCAGAGGACACAGGAAGGAAACTGCAGAATGGGATCCCCAATTCTGTTCCCCAGGAAGGCCTCTGGCTGCCCAGTTGCCGAAATTCAGAGCCCTCCAATAAAGAGTAGCTGGCTGTTCAGAGAGACTCATGCAGGCCCTCACTGTTGACAGCCAACTGGCATTGTGGAGCCAGTGTCCACTAAGGAATGGCAGAAGGTTGCTATTGCTCTTTGGAGAGTATGCTCTCTGATCGGGAACATAGGGCTCCCTGAGAATCCCGAGAGTTCCCCACCTGCCTGGAGGAATTTCTTGCTAATAAGGGAGATAGAGTCCTATGACTGTGGAGTTTTAAATCAAGGCAGATACAAGCATGATATAGACAAGATGAAGGCAGAAGTGAATGTTGGAGGGTGTGATAACTTTATTCAGTTTCTTTAAATTTCTCTAAAACAAAAACTCCTAAAAATTCAGCATGATGAATTAACACAGCCTCTGCCCTCACAGACTATTACACAGGCTTATGACCGCTCCTGTTCTCAGTCCTCCATCCTGTCAGGACTGGGGGTTGGGAATGGAGGCCGTGACACCAGTCAGCCCAAATCCCTTCTGAATTGGCCTTGGCAAGGGTGGGCCCTCCGTTGCATTTGCCTTACCCGGGCCACATGCACGAGCTGGGCAGGGGAGGGTCCTTCTCCCGGAAATGTGCCGGGGCCACTGTGGTCTTCGGCCTGAAATGAAACCTGGCAGCAGCAGATAATTCACAAAGCAGATGACCGAAATTGTCTTGAGGGCTGGCCCTGGCTTTTGCGGAAACGTGAGACCCACCGAACTAGGAGCTGGATCTAGGGCTGGAACTTGGTGGGCCCCTGGCTTGTCCCAAATATGTGAACTGAGCTCATCTGGAAAATATTTTGTAAACAGTTCCTTTCTCTGGATCAGTAATAATCCAATTTTCAGGCCTTAGAGCCAGAGGTGCCCTCTGAGAGGTGCCCCCCTCATTGTCCTGGCTCTAGCTTTTTGCCTCAGGTCCAGTGGCATCACTTAGGGACAACACAAAAATTATTGGACTAGACTTCCATACCTTTTCTAGACCTACAGTGAGGCTGTTCTGACTCCTACCACTTCCCTACCCTCCGTGCCTAATTCCACTCTCAGCCCAGTCCCTTCTCACCACAGTTGGGCAGAGTCACATGCTGGCCAGACAGCAGGCATCTCTCGCATCTCGTTTTAGAACCCTAAGGGAAAGATGCACGGTAGCTTTGGGTCCAACCCTTGCAGGTGAGAGTCTTAAGCCTGCAGCATCCGTCTCTGTTAAGATCTACAGGATAAGATTCTCGGACTTTCCCAGGTCAGCCATCAGAGTATTTTATTGATGGGCAGGAAGTTTCTCCTTTTATCCCATGTGAAATGCCACCAACTTTCATTCAAGTGCATCTCCTCTTGCCATCCTCGGTGAGATTCGGTGTTCTCGCTTTCTGACCCCCATTCCCAGGAGTTCTTTCTTCAGGCCCAAGATGATTAAATGCACCAAATGGATAAATTGGGATTTTTGTAAGTCACCTCCTGATTCATATGGATAGTGAATTGCATTTTCCTATATCAGATTTTCCTAAATCCACAGGTGGTACCTGCCTTATTGGGCTCTGCATACATAACTATTTCAGAAATAGGGTGTATTTGTTTTAAACTTGACAAGTTACAGAACACTTTCTCTTTTTCATTCCTGAAGCAGCCCCGTGAGTCAGACTGAATAAGGAAAGCATCACTCACTTGCTACAGATGAGGACTTGGGCTTGTGAGTGGCTTCTTAGCCCAAGGCACCTGACTGTAAGAACAGAGCTGGGGTCACAGTCAGGTCTTCTGCCTCCGAGTCCAGTGCTCCCTTTCTCTACGTCATTGCTGCCTCTCTGTGGGTGCCACCTTGACTGGGAAAGCCCAGAGGATATTGGGGAGTGAGGATGAAGGGCAAAGAGAAACCTGCCTGGGATTAAAATGCTGCCATGGATGCTGCTAATGAAATGAACCTGATCACCACAATGAGCCCCCAAACTGCCATCCTAGAGCAGGGCTTATCCCAAGCCACTTAACGCTCATAGCTCCTGCTGAAAAAATGCCAAGACGTTTGCAAGACATTGTCCTCTTCTGGGACAGGAGTCACAATATCCAATTTATAAATCTCAGCACTGTTTATTCAACAAAGTGTACTCCCTGCCCCTCCCCCCCGACACACACGCACACCCTAGCTGAGCAGTAGACAAGGTGCCCTTGTCCACTAAGAGCCATGTCCCATCTTCTCTTCCCGAGCTGATCCTGGTATATGGGACCGATTCTGGCCCCCAAAATAAGTCTCCGTGCCTGGGGAAAAGGCACCCTTCACTTAGAAAGATCACTGAGAATCGACTGGAGAATGACTTCCACAGAAAGCACCCTCAGGTCAGAGATTTGGCTTCATGCCTTCCCCCCCACCCCCTGCAACCCCACTCTCTACGTCTCCTCTTAGAGGGAGACAGCGTTCTCAGATGAGCCCCTTTCCTGTGTAGCCAGCCAGTGTTCAGTGTGTGGAGTTACGCTGACTTCGCGAAAGAAGAAAATTGCTTTGTCCCTAATGTCTTCCCACTGTCAGATAGCAGGAACAGCTACTGACACGTTTATGTGCCAAGTGGCAGTCCCCATTCTCTCCTAAGCAGCCAGAGCCGTTGCTTTTTATGAGTCTTCTCAAAGATGCATGAGTTTCCAGATGGCTTGTTCGGGGACTTTAACATGCTTTCTGGAGCCTGGGTCTTCTGCTCGCAGAGACAGACACACACAAGTGTTGAATATGGAAAATAGAGGCTCCTCTCTTCCGTGCGCCCGGCCCTCAAGGGTGCGAGTTCCACTGCCCAGAAGCCTAGCTGGGACCAGCCCAGAACTGGGCGCTTATTGCCTGCCGGCTGCGCCCTCTAGTGGGGACCCAGCAGCCCTGTCTTTCACCCCTGGCTGGGGGACATCTGCAAGGTGACTTTGAGCTGAGGCTCCGGCATTGTGATGAGCAAGTGCATAATAAAACAGGACTTGGGATTTGAAAGCTGCATTCTAATACAGTGTCTTCTCCATGGTGATTTTTGTGTCATTTGATGGAGGATGACTGAGCAAGGAGGGGTGATATAGACCTAACATGAGCTGCTTATTGTGAAATTCCCTTCAGGCCAACTCAGAAGCCACAGGCCTCCCCGCACACAGGAATGGGAGAGGTTGCCAGGGATGGGCATAACACCAACAGCCCTTCTGTCTTCTAAGCCTGCAGAAGGGGGCATTTCTGGACATCACCCTTCTGTGGGCATGCTACATCCTGTCTCCGAGACTGCTTCTGCTGGCTAGGTTAGTCTCTAGGTGGCTCTTCTGTTGGAAGAAACGGAAATCTAAACCTGCTTCTCCCCACCCACTAGTTAGGTGAGCCTGCCCAACACCTTCCTGGGTTCACATCCGGCCAGACAAGAAAGAAGCCAAAAAAACTTTCTTTCCATCAACCACTGCGCCTCCTCATGCCCACCCCATCCTATTAGCCTAAAATGGAACAGGCTAATTCATTCATTTGTATAGGGAGGGATTTCAGCTGCCTGGACAAAACCAGGAGTCCACTGTCCAAGCTTCTTCTGTTTTCCTGAGCTCAGAAGAAAAAAATGTGTTAGACTAAGATAATACCGCCTTTTGAATATCTCGGCTTGATATTTGCCTCCGTGAGTGAGAGGGCCAAGTGTTATCTGCAAGTTGAATCTTCTGTATTCAAAAATCTCTGATCCTTTTGTCTGCCAGCGCATTCCCAGATCAGCCGTTCACTTGCTCTCAGCCTCTGTAATTTATTTTTTTTTCTTTTTCTCTTTAACCTGCTCTTTCCATTGGCCAGTTTATTCATTTCTCAGCTACAGCTTCAAAGGGGCTCACCTTCGGGCTTCCCACCCCAAGGGCATCCGGACGCTACAGTTCTGTTTTCTCTGCTGAGTCAGGAGCCAGGCCCAGCTTGATTTGGTCTCTCATGTATCTTTGTGTCTCAGTCTCAGTCTCCTGCCAGTGTGCCTTGGGTGCCTCATCAATCTCTTCCCATCCCTGTGACAAGTGGGTGAAAATCAATCCACTTCTGGCTCTTCCAGGCCCACCAGAACTGAGGGCCTCAAACCACAGGTCCCTGGGCAAGGGAGGGGCCAAAGCCAGGAGTGACCCCACCTGCATGGATGTTCTTTGCCTCTGCCATTGAAGGCAACTGGTCACAGGGAAGAGGGGGAGAGGCCAAGGGAGGCAGAAGGGAGAAGTGATTGTTGCCAGGAGCAGCCCTTTGGAGCCGAAGATCTGAAAGTGTGACTCTCAGAATGTCTGGTTCTTTAATACAGGTTAGCCGTAGACCAAAGTTGGCCAGCCCAGACTCACCTTGAGGCTTAAAAATCAATAAGAACTTCCTTTTACAATTAAAAAAAATATTGTTTTCCATTTTGGAAAAGAAAATAAAGTTTAAACTACTAAGGGGAAATAAAGGTGAACAAAATTAACCTAGTTAACTGGTTGACAGGCTGCGACCCTCATTAGGGTCAGAATGATGAGGTTGGTGGGGGGCCGAGGCAGTGTCACCTTCCGCTGCCCCCCGATCTGCAACCCCACCACTCTCTGGATTTGTGCGTGTCAAGTCCCCTCTCTGTATACATCCTGAGCTTGCTGTTCTCAGTCTGGAGTTGACATTGCAGGATAACCAAGAGAAAGCAGGCATTTTGATCAGCTATGGTTTAGCTATGAATTGGTTCAGTCGGTATGTTCTGCATTCATACTTCTTTGTCTTTTTTTTTTAAACAAAAGGAAAAAAAAGTTTAAATCCCCCCTTTCCTTCTCCTGCAGGAGGTGAGTGTGTGGGTGTCCTGTAGAACCATTGGCTTCCACCCCAGCTCTGGCCCCAGCCTCCAGGTTTACCATTCCCCCCCATCCCTCCCTCCATCCCCTTCTCTCCACCCCAAAAGGAAACTCTCTGCCGCCATCATTACTGTTATGTCAAGATGCCCAAACTCTCCATGACATATCCCATCCTCCGACCACGTTCAGTATTGATGACTTTCATTCAGGGTTATGAGTGGGAAGGGTGGGAAGGGAGGGAGTAGCCAGTGGGGAGGGGGGAGTGGTGAGGGTGGGATGGAGAATGGAAATCTTTTTTGTCTTTTTTTAAAAAAACAAAACAAAACCAATTTGTCATTTAATGGATCCAAAAAGAAAAAGTGAAACACACATACAAGAAAAGATCAAAAATCCCCTCCGCAAAGATTTTTTTTTTTCCTGGACACAAATTGCTTTGTTTCCTGTCACGTTTTAATATCAATATTAACACAATGTGTAGTCTAAAACTAGTTCCTTTGTAGTTTGCATGGGATGTGAATGCTGTCTCAACGTGCCCAGATCTAGAAGACTGCATGAGCATCAATTCAGATGTGAAAAAAAAAAAAAACTCTTTCTCTCTCTCTCTCTTTCTTCCATATATATCTCTATTTCTATTGTGATAATTTGGTGGGCAGTGAAGCACCTCCGGTTGGTTGCCGTAGTGTGTTGAATGATTGTTTTTTTATTCTCTATATTTTTGGAGCTCCAAGCTTCTTAGTAGTAGCCTGGGCTGAGTATTCTTGAGTCCCTGCTGATGTTTTCGCATGGCCTTGGTTGAGTGTTAGAAGTTGGGCCTCAGCTGTTTTTTTCAAGTGTTTGGCTTGTAATGACCGGTGCATGCCTGGCTTCTGGCCTCATACCCAGCTCTATTCTCTGCACACCAGTCCTGAATAGCTACAGTGCTCAACCGAATTTTGGCGCGCCCGCTTCCCCGGCAGGCTCCAACCCGGCGCGGCCCGGAGGCTTCCCGGGGGCCAACAGCCCAGGACCTGTCGCCGATCTCTACGGCCCTGCCAGCCAGGACTCCGGAGTGGGGAATTACATAAGTGCAGCCAGCCCACAGCCGGGCTCGGGCTTCGGCCACGGCATAGCTGTAAGTACCTGCCTTCCCTTGCCCTCCTGCCTCCTCCTTCCTGACCAGCTCCTTGTGGCCTGTGGGTGTGCCAGGAAAGCCCAAAATCGGGGGCAGAGGAGAGGACAGAGGGTCCCCATCAACATCACACCAGCTCCTGAGGGCTGAAGCCTCCGTCGCCTTAGACATGTCCTGAGTGCCTCTCGTGTGGCTGTGTGATGGAGCGGAAGGAGCGTGGGCAGGTCCGGTTCAGATCTCACCACTCCATCACCTTCACACAGTGCATCCTTGAGCCACTTTGATGACCCGCCTGAACCTCATTTCCCCGACTGCAAAACCAGCATCTCTGTACTTTCCTCAAAGAGTGTGGGAGGATTATTCGAAATAATGTCACGCACTGGCACGTAATAGGGCCTCAGTAGTGGCCACCTTCCTTGATCCCCGCTTTCTGGACACTGTCATGTGGGCTGGGACCTGAAAGCCGGGAAATGTCCCAGCTCCCCACCAGAGTAGGAGCCTTAGTCACCAGAGCCCCTGATCTAAGGTCCAGTGGCAGTGCTGGAGCCTGGGAGGTGGTGTGGGGGTCCAAGCCCTCTCCCAGGCAGTTTCCTTTGCTAATGTTTCTTACAGTTTCCAGGTTCCAAGTAAGTTCCCATTTGCGTTCTTTAGCTGCAGCCCCCACCCCTTGAAGGCCAGATGCATTTGATATTTGTAATGCTCTGTGGTTCTATAATCTGACTAATCCAGGCAATGGAGATTTGCTTAACAGATTTGCATGCTGTTTTCAGATTGTATTGTTCTTCTCCCTCCCGGTGTGTGTGAGCATGAATGTGCCTGAGCCCACTTGCTCGCTGTCCCTTCCATTTTGGAAACAGAAAATTGGCCAACCTTTGCCCTAGCCAGCCTCACTATTTTGGAGGCAGCTTGGTTTTGAGCTAAGATGGGTGCGTCTGCAGTCCCAGGCCACGTTCCTGTCAGACTCTGCTTCTGAGCAACAGCTGGCAAGCCCTGCCTTGGGGGCCACGCTGCGGAGAACAAAACACGTGCAGACAGTCTAGGGCACCAAGGTGGCCTCATTCATGCCCCCTGGCATTGGGAGCTCCTCCCTCATACACACACGCGCACGCACACACGCACGCACATGCACACACGCATGCGCACACATCCATGCACACACACACGCATGCACGCACACACGGACGCACACACGCACACACACACATGCACACACACCTGCCAGCCCTATTTGTGCAGGGTGGGTCCTTGTTCAGTTCTGCTCCCAAGCCAGTATCACTTAAGTCAGTAGTTTAATGAATCTAATCCCCTCGGATCAACTGTGGTATCAAATCCAGAATATTATTATTCACCTGAGAGCTGCTCAATTTAGGGGACCATCTATCACTACTTAGAACACAACTCATTTCCATATTCAGCATCCAGAAACACAGGCCCAATTTGTTCTTGAAAACCGGGGTCTTTTGACCTGTGGGCTGTGATGTTTTTCTGAAATAACCAGAAAGCATCCCAGTCTGTCTGCACCGGGATTTCTTCTCCCCAGCTAGAGCCGCTGGGACTGTGGACAGAGACTTATCTTTGCACTCTGGGGTTCAGGGCAGCCGTGCCCATCACTGGGGGCACAAACCCCCGTTTCCCACCACCCACCCACGCCTCTGAATCTGGCTTTTGGTTTTTCCCTGGGTAAGCAGATAGGCTTGGTAGGGGCGGAGGGAGTGGGGACTAGGGGTCTGGAGCTTAGGAGGATGTCATCCTGGCCCCTCATGGCACGGTGTCTCAGAATTACATATTCATGCTGGCAACCACAGAACTAGTCCTAGAGATAATTTCCTTTCCCAGAATGTGACAATCTGTTCCCATGTATAGCACACTGATGACCTTAACAATTGTGCAATTTTAGGGACCTTTGATTGCAACGGCCTTTACAAATGGATACCATTGAGCAGGTGCTTTCGTTGCCATCTCACTCTGAGGTATTACCGTCTCTGCCATGTGTCTCCGCCCTGCTGGTGTGTCCGTACATGTATGTCCACGGGTCATACATGTACGTGCGTGCCCCTGTCTCATCACATCCACATCTCTCTCCTCTTTCTGGACCCCTTTTCAGGAGGGTGGGGGCAAAAACAAATCCAGTCTTTTAATCTGTCATCCCTTCCTCCAGCTTTTAATCATGACCCCCACCTTTTTGACTCTCTCTTTTTTCTTAATTTGGTTCTTTGGATTCTTTTTCTGTATCTTCTCCACCCTTCATCTTTCTCTGTCTTGAAATACAATCAAGAGTGTGGGAAACTGGAAGGAGATCTCGTGCTGCGCCCGTCCCAGGGGGATAGAGGCAGGGAAGCATTGGGCTTCTGCTAGGCCTGGAAGCAGGGATGGGGGCCAGGGCCACCACTCCTGGAGGTCCTTTGAGCTGGCCCTGTGAGTTGCTGGGCCCCTTCAGCTCCCCAGGCCTTGCTGGGGCTCAGCCAATGGGGTTCATGCAGTCAAACAGTCAGACTCCATCTTTTAGTGAAAAGAAAACATTTTTGCCAGTAACTGCTGAGTAATTATCCAGATTACTGCACGAAAAGCAAATTAAATTAACGACATCACCTGTGTAACGTGGATTTGGATCCCTGCCAGTTTCCTAACCTTTTAAACTGAGCTCAAGTTAATTAAACATTTTTTCAATCACTTTGATGGGGATGTGGAGGGGATGGAAGAGAGGAGAGGGAGGTTGGGGCAGTGAGGGAGCCCCTTGCCACACACTCCTGTGGAAGTGAGTATCTGTCCTTCTTGGGAAGAACACCAGCAAGGGAGGGGGTTGTCCTTGTGAAAGCACTAGATGTGTACTGTGTTAGCACATTAAGTGTGTGAGGTTGCAACATGGATCTGTCTCTGGAAAAGAGAGGGTGACAGCTGAGGCCAGGCAATGTATTCCACTAGGAAAATCCCACAGGGGCACCAGAGCCTTTCACTCTTGGAGTTGGGAGGTAGGAGAAACAAGGCTGGAGATGAACTGGCCACTTCGGGCTTGCACTTCGTTGGATGCCTCTCTCCTAGTGAGGGATTGCTCCTGGCTCCTGAGTCGGACCAGGTGGAGAACTGGGTTGAGTTGAGCTCCATAAATCTCTTGGATTTCTCTAATGTTGCTGCTAAGGGATCACCTCAACTAACGCAACTGCCTCTGTTAACCAAATAAACCATGTGTGTGAATTCCCCCACCCCTCGCCTCCACTTCCCCTTGACCACTGACCCAGCCATTGCTGGCCAGAGCCAGAGGCCACTAACAGTTTGAAGGAAAGCTACTCGCTACTAATTAAGCTGGGTTTGGGGGCCCAGAGGAAGTAAGGTTTCTCTGGGAGCAGGGACAACTGATATCACCAAGAACTCCGGAGACTGAAGATGGCTCCAGCCCTTTGTGAAGTCACATGAAGAGGGGGTTAAACAACTACGAGGCACAGCAGACCCTTGAAAGGCCAGGCACTGGGGCTGCCTGTGCTCCCTCCTTACCTCCCTTGGAAGAGAAGGAGTGGTGTAGGGCTTCCTGCCCACAGCTCCATGTACCCCCAAGGCCACTAAAGCCTTTCCATAGGGGTGGGGCGGGATAGAATGGGATGGGGGAGGCTGCTACCAGCCCATCCTCCCTCATCTAAGTCTAGGACTCAATTTCCAGAGAAGGACGAAGTAGCCAAGAGTGTGATAGCAACTCACCCCCTTCCAAAATGGATTAGGTGAACTCATAGAGCCACGTGGCTGCACCACAGCAGTTAGGAAAGACTGGTCAGACACACACATTGTCCCCAACAGAGGTGACCCTCTGACATTTAGCGCCATCCACAAAAGAGGAGCCCAGGCCCCGCTCCCCGCCCCCCGCCCCCCACCCCCCACCCGCAGTCAATTCAGGGAGACTCAATTAACGCATCTGTGAATCCTGGGCCTGTTTTTGTTTCCTGTAACCAAAGCTGGTTATTTGTTGTATATTTTTAGTGTCATGACCTTTAGTTTTTGGTATGTGGTATGATCTTTTAGCGTAAGTTTGCATTTAAAAGTTATTGATGGGTATCTAATAAAGGCAAAAGTTGGCCGGGCGCAGTGGCTCAAGCCTGTAATCCCAGCACTTTGGGAGGCCGAGACGGGCGGATCACGAGGTCAGGAGATCGAGACCATCCTGGCTGACACGGTGAAACCCCGTCTCTACTAAAAAAAATACAAAAACTTAGCCAGGCGAGGTGGCGGGCGCCTGAAGTCCCAGCTACTCGGGAGGCTGAGGCAGGAGAATG
The DNA here is from genome assembly GCF_043159975.1 of Macaca nemestrina. NCBI lineage: Eukaryota > Metazoa > Chordata > Mammalia > Primates > Cercopithecidae > Macaca > Macaca nemestrina. The sequence goes on along the minus strand of NC_092141.1, from coordinate 51,503,093 downwards.
GCGTAAACCCGGGAGGCGGAGCTTGCAGTGAGCTGAGATCTGGCCAGTGCACTCCAGCCTGGGCGACAGAGCAAGACTCCGTCTCAAAAAAATAAAAAAATAAAAAAATAAAGGCAAAAGTTTGCGGGGTTTTTTTTGTTTGTTTGTTTGTTTTTAACATTTAGCTTTGGAAACAGAAGTTTAAACAGAAAAAAGGTATCTCTGGTCAATGGGCAGTTGGCCCATCTGGCTGCAACCCCTGTGACCACATTTCCCACCATTACCTCAAGAACCCTATGGTACTGTATCAAATCAGCAAGAAGAGTTGTAACCTTGTCCTCTCCCCAGTATCAGGCATGGTTTAGGTGTCAGATTTCCAAAGCTGTGATCTCAGTAGGCTTCTAGCCAGGTGATTTTCATACATATTCAGTAGTGCAATGAAGTCCATCTTTGAAACTCTAGTTAAAACAGTGGAGGAAATCTCATACTTGTCTGACACTTCTTTCTCCTCCCCTCTCCCCTCCATTTTATGTTTTCTTCTGGACATCCTGGCCTTCCCCACCCTGCAGAGCATACCTGGATGTCCAGGCAAGACTGGGCGAAGTTTCTGAGTGGCCCTTTGTTTAGGTGATGTCCTCAGACCTGGACCCCCACCAGCCTCACTCCCCATCCCAACCAGAGATGGCTCACTTCGGATCGAGGGTTGACTACATCTCATCATCTCACGAATCTGCTGTAATATAAGACAACAGCTTTTAAATGTGTATATAACCCATGATTTCAGTTTGTTTTGTTTTGTTTTTCTTGATGGTTTCCCTCTCCCTTCCTCTCTTCCCATTCTCCTTTTAAATCTCTTTGAATCACATTTGGTAGTGATTTTGACTTAGTCCAGTAGTCACATAGCTTTAATATCTAGTTCAAAGCTAACTATAGTATAATTGTTATATTAAGGAGTTATTTTTTCTTAAACATTTTTTTTTTTTGCTTGTTTTGGTTCTGTTCTCACTTTTAAAGGATGCTGAGATGGTAATATTACTCTCCCTATTTTGGTACCAATTCTGAGACTGTATGAATTTTCAGGTGGAACTTGAGCACACACTGAAGCAAAGTTGTGAAGTGCGGGGCGGGAGGTGGGCATGAGCTTTCTATTTTGCGTTGTAGAAGTGAGATGTAGTAAGCTAATTCACAGACTCTCTAGCAGTTCTTTTTGTGATGTCTCTTTGTTAATCTGAGTCTATCTATTTTCGGCAATAAGGTAAGGACGACAGTGTTTTGGGTGTCCTCCTTTTCTATAAGTGCTTTTTTTCTGTTGAAAGAGGTGATATTATAAGGTTTTTTGAAATTGTGAATTCTAAAAAAGAAATGTTGTAAATACAATTCCATTAACTACATAGAAACTATTAAGAAAGAGAGAATCAAAAATATTTTTGTGAGGGAGTCGGTCCCAGGCAGTTTGATGCTCTGTGGAAGGAGGCGGGAAGGGAACGTTGGCCAAGTCAGTTACTGAGATGAAGATCGCCCAGCTGCCAGGACCACCCCAGGACAAGTTAGAGCACTGTTTAGCTCCTTTGTCTGTGTGATAGACCTAAGAACTGTATTAGTGTTGTACCAGCCTATTAACCTCTTGTCTGTGCACAGCTTCAAATGTTACCGTCTAGTTAGATTTTTATTTAAAATATGAAAAACTGCTTTTCCCAAGACGTTTTTTAAAAACAAAGCTACAATTTTAATATTTAACATATTTAAAGTTTCAAAGCACACCTGTTTGGCTTGGGTGGGGGTGGGGTGGGGGGGATATTCTTTTTCAGTCTTAATTTTTAAATATTTGATCATTTTCTATTGTCCAATCATTTCAGCACCTCCAAAGGTTCCTAGGACACTTTGCCTCTCTTCTCCCCCTGCTCCCCACCCCGCTCCCAGATCTGGGGGCCCATGGGCCAGGAGTGGATAAGCCTGCATTAATACAACCTTTCTCCATTCACTTTCTATTTACAAATTAGGAAAGCAACCTTTTGGTTTATATATTTTTTTTAATACCTCAGTGCTGCAAGTATCACCAGAGAGGCTATGGAAGAATTTTTTTTTTTAATTTATTGTAGATGTAAACAGAATTTTAAAAATAAAAAGTATAAACATCACTGCACTGTGACTGGTGGGAAAAACTGACAGTTTCCTCTTTGCACATGTTTAACATTTGGCTGTTATAATATATGGTCCTCGGTTGGGGAAAGATACTTATGATGAAGGATATTTTTTAATTTAACTTTTTTTTAAATATTGGTAATAGGTCGGCAACAGCAACTATAGAAGTACAACTCAATAGATGGCATTAAAACATATTGTAGTGTGGATATATATTTTTTCTTTTTTAAAATGTGATATTGACGTTTTATTAATATTTTTTAAATTGTTACGTTTATAAATTTGGTACTTAAGGCACAGCCAGTATGAGACACTGAATGCGACATTTATTATAAAGAGCTGCTGCACTCCTATTTTTATAAATTTTACTAACAACGTAGACTAATGTAGACATTCACAGACATGGTAGGGCAAAAGCATCTTCAAACTAAAGACTCCAAAATGCTAACTCAGAAAGAAAGAAAAAAGCCTTTTTCAATTCTAATGAAACAGCAACAACATTTTTTTTTAATTAAAAAAAAAAATCATGTTCTTTGTTTTTCTAATAAAATGTTAGGTTGTTTGGTGAGGTTTTTTTATTGCTTTTTTCCTTTCTTTGTTTCTTTTCTTTTCCCCCAAACAACCAGATTAAATGCTGAGCGCTTTTAAAATATCAAAACTTGTTCAAGTCATAAAACAACAAAACAGAAGTTTTATTTAAAAAAAAAAAGAAAGAAAGAAAAAATAGTAAATTCCCAGAAATTCAGTGTTTAGACGAGGGAATTTAATTCCTATTTTGTCCATGTTGGTGATGTACTGTACTTCCCTTCCTTTTCTCTGCATCCCCCATCACCTCATAGAAGACTCTTTGTTGATCATTGTATGTTAATAATGTATAAAATGGCTATCTTGTAAGCGTGCTGTCCTGGTACTAGTGTAGCGACTTTTTTTCTCCTCTTTCTTCTAGTACATATTGATAGGTATAACATAATTAAGGTTTAAAAAAATTAGACATAGTTATTCAGATTTAGGACCAGTAAGGATAGAACTTTCTCTTATTTATGAAAAAAAAAAAAGCTAATAATTTTGGGGCAGTTTTTTCCTTTAATTATTTTTTTCAATTTCAAGTTTAATTTTATTTTAGCTGATCTGATGTGGTTTCAACTAACCCAAGGTCTCACCATGTTAAAATGCCGGCGGACTCTACGGCGTTTTGTAGATTCCCCCCCCCCCCCCCCCACTGTGAAGGGGTGCCATACTACCTTAAATGCTAATGCTAGATATGCAAAACTGGATTTTTTTAATTTATTTTTTAAAAGAGGGAGGCATGGTATATTAAAATGATTTTACTAAGAGAAAAATATTTTTTTAAGAATGCTCAGAAGAAATTGATAATCTGTGTGAATATGTTTTAGATGTTTATATACCTTTTGAAGAGACCCAGTAGCCCATAGCACAAATCTTGTGGAAATCCGATATGTTTTAATGTGGCTACCTAGGTTTAAGGTTCACGTTAGTCCCCCCATCCATCTAGAAGTCCATTTTGAAAGATTTTTGTAAATTCTTTTAGCACTGATGTTCAGCCTTGTCTTTGTTTCAGTTAAGCTCAATGGCGAACATGGGAACCACCTTTCGCCTTCCCTGGGGGAGAAACCCTCTTGGCTGATGGCTTTTCCCCGGAATTATCAAACAGCCACCGGGTGACTTTCTGGCTTCCAGATCCATCTGCCTGAGACCCCCGAACTCCTCTCCTCCCAAGCAGAGGCGAGTGAGTGGCATTAGCTCCCGGACCCATTCCCGGTTCTAGCTGGGCATGGGGCTGACGGATATGACCAAGCCTTGGTCTGCTCTCTAGCAGCTTCCACAGACTTGGCTCGTGGCCTTCCTCATATCCATTGGGAAAACCAAACAGCCTCGCGCTCTATCCCAGTCGCCCATTAGCTTGATTCAAACAAAGCCCCAACAGGCCTTTGCGTTTTTATCCTTCATAACCTTCATCTTAATTTGAACTTGTAGCTTGGACTTTAAGGTAGCATGGCTCTATTGCTGTCAATTTACTGTTTCACTGCACAGCAATCACAGCCAGTGAATGTTACACACATCTTGCTAGACTAGTATAAAAATCATTGGGTAATTGTTGGTTCTAATGACCTGAAAGGTGTTCAGTTTTTGTTCTTGGTTTTGTTTTGTTTTTGATTTCTTGGGGGTGGGTTTTGCTTGTTGTTCTTTTTCATTTGGGGATTTTGGGGGGAAAAATTTTATTTTTGGTTCCAAATAGAAAAACAAAACCTATTTTGATCTTTAGTGCAAACGAGGGCTAGGGACTTAGCCTCCTCCACCACCTCCACACTGCTTCATTCTGCCATTCACTCACTGCAGCATATTCAAGAATAAAGCAATATCGTTTACTACATTTTTTATTGAAGGTCAGCCATGCTTTCTGTATTATATTGCATATGAAATTGTTTACAAAAGAAACACTAACTCATACTTCTTTTTATCGGTTGCAAGTGGCACGCAGGGACAGAGGGAGAGTGGGGGGCTGGTGGGGGAAGGGAGATTTTTTTTTTTTTTTTCTTGAATGTGCTTCACAAGCCAGGCTATCTTCCAAGGGAGGCAGACAGTGGGTAGAGCAGAGGGACTGACTGCAGGCAAGCACATTGAAGAAAGACACTGGCGGGTTTCCCCACCCTCACCCCAAAGCAGACAACTAGCAGACGTCAGCTTAGCCCTGTCCTGGGCACAGACACTACACAAGGAGACGCTGGAAGTTAAGCAATACTTTAATACTGTAATATGTTTGTTTTCTTTTTCTTTTTTTTTTTTCCACCAAAAAAAAGTAAGTAAACTAAAACACAAAAACATATAAATAAAATCCACCCCTCTTGTCGGGGGCTGGGGGGGCAACCTTAATCCAAACACCTGGCTATCAAATAATCAGAATGTATTGTCTCAGACAGGATTTCAGTTCCGGGAGGCAGGGGCATGATGGGGGAGGGGGCTGGAGGCTGAGAGACAAAAGTTCCAGAGCCTCCCTCGAAGGTTCTCTACTACTGTATTCTGTACATAATGTACCATCGCGTGTGGAATCTGTGAGTGTCCTCTTAAGTAGCGTGGGCTAGCCAATCTGCCGTTCATGGTGTATTGTAAACTCCGAATTCCATATGTAATAGGATGCAAGTCTAAGCGTTTCATGTGGACATAAATGTATCTAAATAAAACTTTCCCTAGCACTGTGGCTGACCTCACCCTTACTTTTATACTTTAGTATGAAACTGATGAGAACTTTGGTAGTGAGTATTTTTTTTATATATATACATATATATGTATCTATCTATATATATATCTCAAGCATCTTTCAGGTCTTTGTGTGTGGCTTTCTTAAAGCCCTGTTGTAAAAAATTACTATGTGGATGGCAGTCTCTCACATCACAGATGTGGAAAGTATAATTTTATATTTGTATTTTCAAATAAATAAGTTTGTGAAAGGTTTCCATCCTCTACTGTGGTCCAGAAATCAATGTGTTTGTCTGACAAAAAAAAAATAAAATAAAATAAACTGTTTTGAACAGAGTTGTTTGGTATTCTTTTGCTTGCAGAGGAGGGCTGGGCTCCGGGAGACCTGTTGTTTTGCTTGAGCGGGAGAGGATCTCATCAAATAGCACCTGCCACCCTCACCCCTCAGCGTGAATGTTGGCCACGGGCCTCCAGCAGGGAAGAAGCCCCTGCCTTGTCCCCAGGGAGCTTGTGGCACCATTTTTATGAAGTGGCAAGAGAGCACTAAGATGGAAGGGCAGATGGGAGAGTGGCGTAGATTAACAGCAGAAGGCACACAGAACCCATGGGTGGACAGGGAATAAACCCCAAAGGTCCTGCAGATCAGAGGACCCAGATGGTGGAAGGAGCTAAGGGGCTTTCTTGGGTGCTGTCCTCAGTTATCAACAGCACGTGGGAGAAGGCGCCAAACCACATTCCACAACCCTTGAGTAGGGATCTGAACAGGTATCAGACCTCTGCCCTCAAGGAGGTTAAAGTTTTGCCTACTGGAAATCAGCAGAATCACAAAACTAAAGATGTAGAGATAGATCATCTGCAATGCTTTCCACCCCTCTCTCTACCAAACAAATGAGAGGATACAAAAGAATTGACACCCAGTACATTGAGGGCAAGTCCCAAGACCTGATGATGACAGCTACAGCATGCTCTGAATCAGTGGATTCCTCAGCTTCGAAGCCCTGGAGAGAAACACCAGGCCAAGAGGTGTGCAAGGGATGAAGCATGGATGAAGGACAATGCCTGCCAGTGTCCCTTAGCTGCTTCCTCAAGGCCCCCAGGAAAGCTGTAGTCTCCAGGACATGGCCTTCTTGGGTCCCTCCTCCAACTTCCTGTCTCCTGCATATAACAAATTTATCTTTTTTGTAAAATGGGCTTTCCAGTGAAAACCAGAAAACCAGCTAGACAAGATTCTTTAAAAAAGCTGAAGCACTAACAATTTTAAGGTATTCCCACTACACTGGGGTCCTAGAGGAGACAGTAGAAGATGCATTCCTTTATCTGGAGCTGGAGGCAGGAGCACTGGGTTCCAGGCCCACCTCCTGTGTGTCCACAGACAGCCCTCCACAGTGTCTCGTTACATTGTTTAAGGGCAGGAGAGAAGAGTATAATCCCTGCTGCCCCACAGAAATGAAAGACCAATGGGAGCTGACGTGAGAAATCCCTTTTAGGAATTCTGAGAGAAGTGAGCCAGACACATGAGGCCGGCCATTGTGGCCATCTTCCTCATCCTGATTGCTCAGCTCAAAGAAGGGGGAGGCCCAAACCCAGCCCAGGAGCCTAAGGAGAGACAGAGCAGGGAACAGGAGCACCAACTGTATGCCAAGTGGATCATACATGTGCCCTGGTTAGTCCCACATGTGCCACATGACTATCTACATTGTAACGGTCAAATAAGGTGGATAATTTGCCCATGGTTGTACAACTGCAGAGTGGCAGAATGGAACCCTATCTCCAATACATCCTGCTGCCCCGGGTTCAAGCCTGGTGACAAATATCAGCGTCAGTGTTGAGTGTGCCTGGGAGGGTGGGAGTGAGGCTTCTAACCTAAGTGCCTACCTGAGTCAACAAAATGCACCAAAAAAAGGCAGGACAATACCAAGCTAGAGAACAACAAACTTTCCTGTTTTAATGTTTCATGGAGAAAAAAAAAAAAAAAAAAAGAAAACAAATCAGCAAAAACTAGAAGGAAAAAGAAGAAACAACAATGTAAAATAAATAATACACAAAGTAGGATAGAAGGAATGAGATCAATTGAATCTACCATTATCTAAATATGAATGGATTGAATTTTCTATCATTACAAAATAGATGTGTTTAGAAAAAACAAAACCCAGTTATGTGCTAGGTATAGAAACACACTTAAAGTGATGAAAATGGCTAACAATAAAGGGGTGACAAAGAGAAAATAGGCAAATACAAAAAACAAGGGCGAGAATTGAAATGTCAGTATCAGAGTGGAATTTAAGGTTAAAAATACTCCACAGCATATTATGTAATGACAAAAGACACAATCTATTAAGAAGATATAGTGGCAGTAAACTCTATGTCCCAATTATCAGAGGAACTGAATACTTTAAATCAAAAGCCACTAGAAATGCAGGGAACTTGATAAAAAGTAAAAATACAATTAGAGAAATTAATATACCTCTCTTAGAACTAGATATAATCAATAGACAAAAAATAAAGACATAGAAGAATTGAATAATGCAACTAGTAAACCTGATGTGATGGCTCTATATAACCTGATCTGATGGCTCTTTGAATAGAGGTTGCACATTTTTTTTGGTTAATATTCATGGAACATAAAAATCAAATAAATTTTGGCCAGCAGCACCCCCACCCAAAAAAAATTTTAGAAACGAATAATTAACATGTGACTATAAATATTGTAACTGTGTAAAAATTAAGAAACATTCTGTTGGATCAGAAAGAAAAGTTAAAGAAGATTACAAACTGCCAAAAAGCAACAGAAAACACACATTATACCCAAACTTGATAGCGTATAGCCAAAGCTGTACTCAGAGGAAAAATGTAAACTTGAAATGCCTTCAGATGGAATTTTTTTTTGGGTGAAGGAATATATTACTTATTCTCCTTAATAAGGTAGCAAATAGCAACCAAAAAAAAAATACTAGAAAAAGAAATTGATAAATAGAAGTTGAAAGCGATAGAATAGAAAACATAAGTCCAAAAGCTGTATGTTTATAAACAGTAATAAAATAGACAAACTCCTCCGAATAAAGGAGAAATGAGCAAAAATATACAATATGAAGAATATGAAAGGAGATAACAGAGAAAAGCATGAATATTGGCAACAAACCAAAAAATTCAGGGGAATCAGAAAATTTCCTAGCAAATATAAATTACAAAAACTAGTAAGAAGTGGAAAACCAGGATAAACTTATTATCATAAAAGATACTGAAATGATAAATATATACTGAAAAATAGACTGGATCCAAATGAGTTTTATCTAACTAATAATTCCAGTACCATTTAAACTATTCCAGATGATAGAGAAGTATGGAAAGAAAGCTCTCCTGTTTTATAAAACACATGGCTTTGATGTCAAAACCCAATACAGTAATAAAACAAAAAATGTATCTACAGACTTAGGAGCTCAGATGTAAAATTTTGAAATACGATTTTAGCTAGTAGAATTCTACAGTATATCAAGAGTGTAATTTAATATGGCCAAGCAGGACTTCTTTCAAGAATTCAAGGACACTTCAACATCAGGAAATCTGTCAACATCTGTTTTACTAGCAAACTAAAGGAGGAAAACCATATGACCATAATAATATATGCTGATAAAGTATTTCAAAAATATGGCAGCTTTTTCTAATAACACCATGGAAAGTTGAAACAGAAAACACTGTTTACCAAAAGACTATTAATATTTGCCAAACCAACATTAATTATTCTAAATTGTGAAACACAAAACCTATTTCTGTTAAAATAAGGAACTTGTTGTAGTGGTGCTGCTGTCACTATTATTACCTTAAACCTTCTAAAAAATAAGGTAACAAAAGACATAAACATTGGGAGGAAAAGACAAAGATGATTTTATTTCTAGAAATTTTAAAAGACTGCAGTAAAAGAAAATGAATACAGAAAAATTGCTACTAAAATTCATGAAAACTTTGGCAGGATGGCTGGATGTAAGATAAATATACAAAAACCACTAGGCCTCCTCCTCTCCAGTAATAAGCACTTAGTAATGGAAATAGGAAAAAAATATTTAAGGATAAACTTTATAAGAGTGGTATATGCATTATAATAATGGTTGAATTCCCCATCACTAGGAAAATTATGGACTAACATATCAATATACATCATATCATAGAAAATTAGGCTGCCATTAGAACAGGTAACCCCAGAGTCTAACAAGTGGCTTGAAGAAATTTATGAACCACAGTTGAATAAGGTAAAATATCTTTGAAAAATACATATATATGTATGTGTATGTATAAATGTACACATACACAAATTAAAACTCCTACATATGTATATATGTGAAGATACATATGTGTATATACATCACATGTATGATGACATGGGCACAAAGAAAAGGGTACACTCCAGGTTGTTTACATGGGCTCCTGGGATGTGGGGCTGAGAAATAAGACAAGTGGGAGAGGGGAATAGGAAGAGGTGACATGCCGAAAAATACATGTTTAAAGATTTCACTGAAAATTCTGTAAGATAAAATTTTAAAAAATTTTTAAGTGTGACTATATGAAAATAAAATTTTTAAAACAAAAGTATTTTTAAAAGAGCTGGGATCCACATTCCAGTAATAATAATTACATCTTGACTGGTGAAATGGGGAAGAGGTAAGTGGTCAAAGAGAATTCTGGCTTTTCCTGTCCTTTTTAATTTTTCAAAAGAAGTGTGAATTTGTGTATTCAGTTGAGATAAAATTAACTTTAAAATTAGCTGTCTAAAAAAGGGAATACAAGAATGTCTGGGAAGAGAGAATCAATTGTATGCAGTGATATGTGGGTTTTCTCTTATTTTTTTTTATTATACTTTAAGTTCCCGGGTACATGTGCTTGTTAATAGTACGTTCTCTCTCTCTAGATTTTAAAAGAAAAAATATGTATCACTTTTTCATTTACAAAGTATTTCCATTTTTTAAATAATAAAATATGAACTGAGTTAGTAAAAAAAGAAAAGGGTAAGCAATGATTTTGATAGAAGGAGTGAAAGGTAGCTAGGAGCATGCCAAAAGAGTCCTGTGGTCAGGAAGCTGCAGGGGCAGTGATATCCCTCTGGGAGAACCTGGTTTCATGTAAGCACTAAATACAATAGGTTCACGGCCACAATCCTTCCTACCTTCCAAAGACAATAATGCATTTTTTAAATCAGATACATTGAGGTATAAAATTACATATAATGCAGTGCATCCATTTTAAGTGCACAATGCCATGAGTTTTGACAAATGTATACTATACACCTGTTTAACTCCCTGCATAGTCAAAATAGAGAACCTTTCCATCACTTCAAAAATTCTCTTGAGCTCCTTACTGGCATCCCTGATCCCAGACAATAACTGACCTACTTTTAGTCACTATAGCTTAGTTTTGCCTATTCTAGAGTTTCATATAACTTGAATCAAACAGGATGGATTCTTTGTGTCTGGTTTCTTTTGCTCAGCATGCGTTTTCAGATTCATCAATGTTTTGTGTGTCAAGTACTTATTTTTATTGCTGAGTTAGTTTTCCATTATATAGATATACCCAATTTGTTTCCAGTTTTTGGCAATTATATATAAAGCCACTATAAACATTCATGGACAGGTTTTTGGTGAATATAATTTTTCATTTCTCTTGGGTAAATAGGACGAAGCCATTGGGTCATATGACGAGCATATATTTAACTTTAGCCAACCTGTTTTCCAAAGTGACTGCAATATTTTGCATTCCCACTAGACATTTTTCAGAGTTCTGGTTACTTTGTATTCTTGTTAGCACTTGGTATTGTTAGGTTTTTGTTTTTCTAGTCATTCTAATGAATTCGTAGTAGTATCTTATTGTGATTTTAATTTGTATTTCTCTAATGAGTTATGATGTTGGGCATCTTTTTGTATGTTATCAACATTTGGTTATCTTCTTTGATGAAGTATTTGCTCAAATCTTTTGCCCAAATTTAAAATTGGGTAGGATGGGCATGGTGGCTCATGCCTGTAATCTCAGCACTTTCGGAGGCCAAGGCAGGAGGATCACTTGAGGCCAGGAGTTCAAGATCAGCCTGAGAAACATCATGAGACCCTATCTCTATAAACAAAATACAAAAATGAGCTGGTCATTGCAGTGTGCACCTGTAGTCCCAGTTACTCAGGAGGCTGAGGTGGGAGGATAACTTGAACCCAGGAGGCTAAGTCTGCCGTATGCCAAGATTGTACGACTGCACTCCAACCTAGGTGACAGAGCAAGACCCTGTCTCTCTACATTTTTTTGATTGGACTGCTTGTTTACATATTAAGTTTTAAGAGTATATATTCTGAATACAAGTTCTTTATCAAATATGTGCTTGCAAATATTTTTCCTAGTCTTTGGCTTTTCTCTTTATTCTCTTAATGTTTTTCAAATAGCAAAAGTTCTTAATTTTTATGAAATCCAATTTATCAATCTTTTAAAATGGATTGTTCTTTTAGTGTCATATCTAAGAAATCTTTGTCTAACTCAAGACACAACAATTTTATCCTATATTCTCTTCCACAAGTTTTATAGTTTTGCATTTTTCTTTTAGGTCTGTGGTCCATTTTGAGTTAACATTTATGTATGGTGTGAGGTATGGGTTATGGTTTTTCTTTTATTCCACATATTGAACTCCAATTGTTCTAGCACCATTTGTTGAAAAGAATATCCTTTATCTATTAAATTGAGTTTTGTTGTACCTTTGTCAAAAATCAGTTGACTCTTTGCATGGGTCTTTCTAAATTCTCTGTTCTGTACCACTAATCTATTTCTCTCTCTCTCTCTCTCTCTCTCTCATCTATTTATCTATTTATCTATCTATCTATCTATCTATCTATCTATCTATCTATCTATCTATCCCTATCTATCTATCTATATTGCCATACCACACTGTCTTGGTTGTATCTTTATACTAAGTATTGCGATCAGGTAGAGTGAACCCACCAACTTTGGTCTTTTTCAGTGTTGTTTTTGGCTACTGTAGTTCATTTGTTTTCCATATACGTTTTGGAATGAGCTTGCTGATTTTTACAAGATAATGTGGCTAGGGTTTTAATTGTAATTGTGTTAAATCTATGGATCAAATTTAAGATAATTGACATTTTAGCAAGGTGGAGTTTTATAATCTATACACAAGGGACATTTTTCTGTTTAACTTTATGTCATCAATGTTTTGTAGTTTTCAGCATATAGACCTTGAACATAATTTGCTGGACATAATTCATGTTTTTCTGTGCAAGTCTAAAGGGTACTTAATTTTTTTTTAATTCCGATTGTTCATTGCTTATGTATAGAAATACAGTTGAACTTTGTATTTTGACCTTCAGCCTTGTTAAACTCCCTTATTAATTCTGGCAACTTTTTTGTAGATTCACTGGGACTTTCTATGTAGATAATCATACTGTCTGAAAATAGTTTCATATTCTGTCTTTTGTTAAGCTGTCTTTTATTTATTTTTCTTGCCTTATTCACTGGCTAGGAGCTCTAGTACAATATTGAACAAGAATGTCAACAGCAAATATCCCTGACTCATTCCCTATCTTAGAGGTAAGTGGACAGTCTTTTATCATTAAGTATGATGTTAGCTGTAAGTTTTTGTCAATATATTTTATTGAGTTAAGGAGTTCCATCCTATTCCTAGTTTACTAAGAGCATGTATGGATGCTGAGAGCGTGTATGCAGCATAAATGGATGTTTAATTTTGTCAAATGTTCTTTGCATATATTGAAATGGTCATACTGTTTTTATACTTTAATCTGCTGATATTATGATTATATTAACTCAGTTTTAAATGTTGAACCAGCCTTGCATTCCCAATATAAGCCCTCTGGGTCATGATATATTATCCTTTTTACATATTACTAGATTCCATTTGGTAATATTTTCTTAAGGATGTTTGTGTGTATGTTAATTTGTACTGTTATTTTCTTTTAATTTATTTGGTATCAGAGTAGTGATGGCCACATAAAATGAGTTGGGAAATAGTTCTTTCTCTTCTATTTTTAAAAAAGTTTATATAGAATTAGTATTATTTCTTCCTTCGGCCCAATAGTAATTCATATTAGACAATCAATTATGTTTTAGAGGGAATGAAAATAAGGGGAACACCATTTCATACATACCTTTATTTTAATCATTTTCAGTCATCTTCATTTCTTTGTGTAAATCCAAGTTTTCTTTGGGTATCTTATGTTTTCCACCTGAAGAACCTCCTTTAACACTTTTTGTAACACAAATCTGCTGGTAATGAATTTTTGGTTTTTATTTGTCTGAAAAACTATTCGTTTCTCTTTCACTTTTGGAAGATACTTTTGCTCGGGATAGGATTTTGTCTTGACAGGTTTTGTTTTGTTTTGTTTCCTTTCAGTACTTTAAAGATGTCACTCCATTGTCTTCTGGCTCACATAATTTTGATGCTAAATCTACCGTTATTTTTTTCTTAATTTTACCTCTATCTCTCTTTATCCTATCTTTGCTTTTCAACAGTTTGATTATGATGTGTCTAGATGTATGCATGGGTTTTTTTTTTTTTTCTCTCTTTGTTTTGTCTCTTTGTTTAGTTTATTCTGCTTGAGATTCTTTGAACTTCTTTCTGTGGTTTCATGTCTTTCGTTATTTTGGAGACATTCTCATCCATTATTTCTTCAAATATTTCCTCTGTCCCATTCTCTTTCTCTTCTCTTTCTGGGATTTCAATTACACAATGTTGGACCATTTGGTATTCTTCCACACCTCTTGGGTACTCTTTTTTTAACTCTTTTTTTCTCCTTGTATTTAATTAGTTCAATTTCTACTGTCCTATTTTCTTTTTTCTTTTCTTTTTGAGACAGTGTCTTACTGTTGACCAAGCTGGAGTGCAGTGGCGTGATCTTGGCTCACTGCAACCTCCACCTCCTGGGTTCAAGCGATCATCCCACTTCAGCGTGCCAAGTAGCTGGGATTGCAAGCGTGTGCACCACGCCTGGCTAAATTTTGTATTTTTAGTAGAGATGGGATTTCACCATGTTGGCCAGGCTGGTCTCACACTCCTGGCCCACCTGCCTCTGCCTCCCAAAGTCTATTGACCTATTTTCAAGTTCACTGATTCCTTCTTAAATTGTATCAAGTTTACGGATCAGCTAGTTAAAAGTATTTGTCTCTGTCACTTTTTTCTCCTTGCATTTCTGTTTGACTCTTTCTTGTAGTTTCCCTCTCTCTGCTAAAATTCTACATCTATTCATGTATGTTGTTCATCTTTTCCACTCTAGCCTTCATACAGTAAGCATAGTTACTCTAAGTTTCCTATGTGATGGCTTCAACATCTGGGTCATATTTGAATCTGGTTTTGTTGACTGCTTTGTTTCTTGACAGTGGGTTGTTTGTCTTGTGTTTGGTGTCTCATGACTTTTGATTAAAAGCAAAACATCTTTAGAACAGTAAAGGCTGTATTAAATATGCATGCCTCTTTTTCTGCCAGGCAAGGGATCTATCTGCAAACTATGGTCCTTGGGCCAAATCAGACCTGTGGCCTTTTTTTGTATGGCCTATGAGTTAAGAATGGTTTTTATATTTTTAAATGTGTCAAATGGATATCAAAAGAAGAATAGTAATTATGCAATATAAGACAATTATATAAAACTCAAATTTCAGTGTCTATAAATAAAGATTTATTGGAACATAACCGTGTTCGTTCATTTACGTATTGTCTATGGCTGCTTTCATGCTTCAGCAGCCGAGTTGAGTAGTTGCAACAGAGCCTGCATAGTCCACAGCACCTAAAATATTTGCTGTATACTGGTCCTTTGTAGACAAAGTTTGCCTCTTGATATGGGTGGTTGAGTCGATTTAGTCAGAAGTTGACTTGGATTTGGGTTTTGCTGCTCTAGGTTTGGGTTTATCTTCAGTGCCCCACCAGCTTTAAATTCCTCTAGCATTTTCTTATTCTTAAGGTGGAGGCTGAGTTGCCAGAGGGTTTTTCTCAGTGTTTCTGCTTCACTCTTAGCCTTAGGCATTCCTTGTGTGCCTGTGCCTTAGTCCTGTCCCTGGGTGTTATGATCTGCCCCTCTCCCAGCAGAAGGAGATTCCTCTTAGTCTGGTCCCAGATGGTTTCCTTCCCTCCTCCTGAAAGCTAAGGCTTTTGTTACATGGAGGACAAAACCCAGTGTAAGTTCCATGTTTTTCCAGGCTTTGGGGAAGGGGGTAATTAACAGTTTTGCCACTTTTTGGCAAAATACCTTTTTTTTTTAGAAGGCTAAGCGCAAATGAAATTAAGACATACATTGAAAGTATGTTCATGCTAAACCTATCAAAGATCTATACAACACTCTGTAGGAGTAGGCAGACTAAAGTAGCTCATCAGTACACAACATGGCCTTAGAATCCCTGGCCCCTTTTTGGTTTAACCAGACTTAAGTTCCATGAACTTCCTGGCTTGATAGGTTAACTGCTGTCCCAGACATCTAGTTGCTTAACCCATTCCTGGTCCTAACCAATGTATACATCCTCAGGTTCAGCGAGTACTATGCCAATGTTTCAGAATAATTAATAACTCATGCAATGAGTATGTGAATTTGCACTAAACGTAAGTGCTATAATTATGTCAAATCAAAAGCTGAGCATAGAACATAGAAAATCTTTGGGGAGATAAATTGAACCCTTTGGTTTCATTGAGGAAAAATAATCAAATCACAGCATGTCATAACTGAAAAAACCCCTTGAGAACATCTAGTTTACCCGCCTCACTTAACCAATGAGATAATCAAGGCTCAGAGAAAAGTAACATGAGAAAGATCACACAGCAAGTTAATAATGTGGGAAGGATTACCTTTCAAATTAGAAGTAGGGAGGAGGCAGGGAGCCTGTGGGTCTTTGTGGAAGGGGGTGGCATATTGGGAGGAAGAGTCCCAGGCCTGCTTCTATTTCTAACTAACTGTGTGGCCTAGCTAGTGAGTGTGACTCAGTCTCCCTCTCTGCCATCTATCTGCCCCGCCCCTTTCCTGGGAACTATATTAGCTGAGAGGTGTAATGGCACTTCATTAAGACCTTGGGGGAGCTGTGCTACAGGGATCCTGCAGTCACCCAGGACTTGCTTCCCTCCATTTTCTGAAGATGAGGCTCAGGGCACAGCCCGATGCAGTGAGGCAAAGAAAACAGGTACAGAGTCCAGCTCCTCAGCCTGGAGGTTCCTGCCCTTGACTAGTATAGGCACCATCTCTTCCTGTCTTTCCCATAGCTTCTGGATCAGTCAGGGTCTTATCAGAAAACCAGAAGCAGAGCTCTCTGTGAACAGAGATAAATTAACATAAGGACTTGATTAAAAACCTCTGAGGGATATCACAAGGGTGATTCTAAGGATACCCCCTACGTTAGTCTGTTGTGGTTTCCATAACAAAATACCATACCCTGGGTGGCCTAAACAACAGACAGTTATTTTCTCATAGTTCTAGAAAATGGAAGTCCAAGATCAGGGCGCTGACTGATCTGGCTTCTGGTGAGGGCTGTCTTCCTGGCTTGTAGATGAGCATCTTTTCCACTGTTTCCTCACATGACCTCTCCTCACTGTGTGTGTGTGTGTAATGAGAGAGAGAGAGCTCTCTGGTGTCTTATAGGAACACTAATCTTATTGGATCAGGGTCCCACCCTTACGACCTCATTAACCTTAGTTTCTTCCTTGGAGGCTTCACCTCCAAATACAGCCACACTGGGGGTTAGGGTTTCAACACAGGAATTTGGGGAGACATGAACATTCAGTTCCTAACACCCCCCTAAAAAAGCTGGAGACTGGAACCTATTATCGCTACTAGGTGAAGACCCACTGCTGAGGCATGCTGCCTGGAACAGTAAGTAGATAGAAGAAGGATGTCCTTCCTCCGTCCTCCTGCCATGTTGGGAGAGCCTGGCATGGATCCAGCTGGCAAAGTGGCAATGTCATGGCAGAGTGTGGAAGGCTGAGTGTGGAGCTGAGAGGAACCCTCTCCAGCCAAGACAGACCATGGAACCAGAGCAATCAAACATTTATTGAGTACTTATTATGTAAGATAGTAAAAGTCACATTCACTCCCCAGGATTACCTAAAATCTTGAAAGTCATATTAAAGGTTTTAGAATTAGGGATGGGCTCAGTGATTCATGCTAGTAATTCCAATGTTTTGGGAGGCCAAGGCAGGAGGATCGCTTGAGGAGTTCCAGGCTGCCTGGGCAACATAGCAAGACCCCTATCTCTACAAAAAAATTAAAAATTAACCAGGCATGCAGGCAGGTGCCTGTAGTTCCAGCTACTTGGGAGGCTGAGGCAAGAGGATCACTTGAGCCCAGGAGTTCAAGGCTGCGGTGAGCTACAATGGCACCACTGCACTGCAGCCTGGGCCACAGAGCAAGACCTTATCTCTAAAAAACAAACAATTTTAAAAATAAATAAAGAATTCGGCATTTGGTCAGTGGACACTGGGGTAATATGGATTTGAGTAAAGGGGTGATGTGATCAGCTGTCCTTTCTTCCTTCACCCAGTCCTACCCATCCTTCTTCCCCAAACTGTTGGCACACCCCAGACTCTCCTCTTTTACACTGCATACCTTCTCTGCTCATTTGATATACATTAGCAATTTAATACGCAGCATGATGAGCTTAGGAGAATATTCCATGG
The DNA here is from genome assembly GCF_043159975.1 of Macaca nemestrina. Taxonomy (NCBI): domain Eukaryota; kingdom Metazoa; phylum Chordata; class Mammalia; order Primates; family Cercopithecidae; genus Macaca; species Macaca nemestrina. Next base: position 51,485,116 of record NC_092141.1, on the reverse strand, counting down.
GACCAGAGCTATCTCTGCAGCTTCACTGTCAGCCAGGGAGGGGTTGTCGGGTTTAGACCATGGAAGGTCCTTAGGGGATGTGGTGAGAGTGAGATGGGAAGTGCCTGGTCAGACCCACCCCATCAACAGCCTGTCTTCATCTTCGCCAGCAGGACACACACACACACACACACACACACACACACACACACACACGCACACACACTCTCCTCACACATGCACAGTCAAATCCTCTCATTTGCACACTCCCACACTCACACCCACACTCCCTTGTGCCCTCACAGTCTCACACTCACCCTCTGAGACTCACACCCCTCACACACTCTACACACTCACTTGGCCCTATGCACACTCACTTTACTCCCACTCAGCCCTCTCACTCACACCCATGGCCACTCCCACTCCCACGTTCTCACAGCTTCACGCACTCCTGCTCAGTCTTCGCCCACGCTCTCTCCCACTCACTCACAGACACTCACTCTCTCACACTCTTGCTCTCACATTTACCCTGCCATTCCCACATTCCCACTGCTTCCCTCACACTCCCACCCCCTTGAAGTCATCCTACCCATCACTCAGTCACTCGCTGTATTAGTCCATTTTCACGCTGCTAATAAAGACATACCCAAGACTGGGTAACTTACAAAGAAAAAGTTTTAATGGACTCACAGTTTCACGTAGCTGGGGAGGCCTCACAATCATGGTGGAAGGTGAAAGGCACATCTTACATGGTAGCTGACAAGGGAGAATGAGAGCTAAGCAAAAGGGGTTTCCCTTATAAAAACATCAGATCTCCTGAGACTTATTCACTACCATGAGAAAAGTATGGGGGAAACCGCCCCCATGATTCAATTATCTCCCACTGGGTCCCTCCAACAACACGTGGGAATCATGAAAGCTACAAATTCAAGATGAGATTTGGGTGGGGACACAGCCAAACCATATCACTCACGCACCTGCACCCCTCCCTCATGCCCACTTTGAATCACACCCACCCACACGCCTTCACTCCCTCCCTCACTGCCTCCCACACTCAGGCTGTCACACTTGCTCACTGTTATCACACATTGCCACACTCTCCCACAGACAACCGCTCAGCAGGATTCTGCCCTCCCACATTCCTGTCATCCTGCTCTTCTTCAGGGCTCTCTTCCTCACTCAGCAAATCGACAGACACTGGACCAGCCTCTTAGGCTGAGGACAGACCAGGAACTTGCTGTCTCCACCCACCCTCTGAGCAGGACAGCTCTGCCTGCTCCTGGTGGGGTGTGAAAAAAGGACAATGTACAGCAGCAAAGAAGGCAGACACGTCCCATCCACTGTCAAGGACCCTCCTCCCTCCCTTGCTCGCTTTTCCTACCCACATGCTGTGGGTGTTCCAATAGGGAGCACCTTTCCTCAGTGACTCCCTGGCCCATCCCTGCCTCTGCTGCGTCTTCACTTCTGCCTTCCCTCAGCTCCCAAGACACCTCCAGTGTCATCATGATAACATGACCCCAGTAGCAGGCCTGTTTTCCTTTGATCTCTGTCTTGCTCTGAATATCCCTACAAAAGCCTTTTGTGTGAAGTGCAGGGTGCGCCTTCCATGACTGCTTGCTGGGCCTTCCGCCATCTTGGGTTTATTCTTATGGGTCTAGGCTGCCCTCTTACATGCTCTCTTGAGTTTGTGGCCCTCTTTCCATCTCCTATCAATACTCCTTATTGCCTTTTTATGTATTCAGTTGAATGGGTAATACAGTCAAGTCATGTGTTTCAAAATTCAAAAGATACAAGGAGTAAAGTTCCCTTCTCTCTCCGTCCCTCAGCAGCATAGTTCCTCTCCTCAGAGGCAATTGTTCTCTTCAGTTTCTTGTAAAAGATTCTAGAACTAGATACAAAGAACTGTGTGTGTGTGTGTGTGTGTGTGTGTGTGTGTGTGTGTGTGTGTGTGTGAAGGTGAGAAAGGTCTTACCAATGCACTTCTGATTGGGCCACTCTCAAATGACCCTAATGAGGATCATTTAACTATATATTATTTTCTAAATGTCTTGCACTCTGCCTCCCTCAAGTCTAAGAGATACTTCCGTGTGCTAAGCCTCCGTGCAGTGTTATAAAGGGTATAATATTATACCCGTTCCCTCAAGATTCTTATCACTTCCAGTTGGCCGGTCAGTTCTTTGATGGTCAGAATTGATTTCAGAGTGGCTGATCCACTGGTCATTTTCTCTACCCCCCTGGGAGATTAAATTGTTGGGCAAGTCAAAAGCAACAGTCCAAATGGATGCCTCTGTGAGGGCATCCCTGTGTCTGCTGATGTCCTTTGCCAACCCTCCAAAGGTGGATGAGGGCCAAAGAGCCGCCCTCCCCCGCCCCATGGAACAGGGGACGGGGCACATGGCCACATCAGCGAGCCTGGCTGTCCTGCTGCCCTCGCCACCCTCGCCACCCCTCCCGCAGGTCTCTGGTTAATTGCCAGGACACATCAGTGGGCAGTCTCTGAGGAAGGAGCAGGCGGGCCAGCCCACAGCATCCCAGCTCAGCAATCATCGCTGATTAAAAACTAGTTACAAAGCAATGAAGATGGAATCCTGCATTAACCAAATGACCCCGTCCATGGCCAAGCCCAGATAGATGGGAGTGATTATGGAAGCATCACTCACAATGTCGGCAAACGTTAACGGCTGTTCGAATTTCCGGGAGATTTACGGGGTAATGACAGCATTTGGCTGGATGGGACTCTGGCTTTTTGCTTCATTCCCAGATGTGCCTGTGTGTTTATGGGCTCCTGTGGACTCACAGCCTATTCAAAGTGGTCTAGCTCAGCTGTGCTTTTACGTGGATTTAATCTGAATATGCTAGCTTGTGTAAAGTAGAAATGTATTGTATTGCCAATTTTCAGAGAATCTGAATTAGCTCAGCTATTCTGAACATAATTTAATTTTTCTTTAATGATTCAATAGGTGCTTTGAAGTCTCGCACTAATCAGAGTCATGGTTATGAATATCAAAACTTGATATTGAAGAAGATAAAAGTGCTCATCAAAGAATTAAGTGATGGAAATGGCAGGAAACAGCATAAGTGGATGCTTCCGTGAGAGTGCAGGTATGACCACGTGTGTCAGTGGAAGCCAGGTGTGATAGGAGGTCTAACTGGGATAGTGCTGACCTCACCACAAGCAATGAATGACCCTGTCAAAAAGTCAGCCTGGGCCAGGCGTGGTGGCTCATGCCTGTAATCCCAGCACTTTGGGAGGGCAAGGCAGGCAAATCACCTGAGGCCAGGAGTTCAAGATCAGCCTGGCCAATGTGGTGAAACTCCGTCTCTACTAAAAATACAAAAATAGCTGGGCGTGGTGGCAGGTGCCTGTAATCCCAGCTGCTTGGGAGACTGAAGCAGGAGAATTGCTTGAACCCGAGAGGTGGAGGTTGCAGTGAGCCGAGATCATAACACTGCACTCCAGCCTGGGCAACGAGAGTGAAACTCTGTCTCAAAAAAAAAAAAAAAAAAAAAAAAAGCCTGCTCCCACACCTCCCAAGGAGAATTTGGTCTTTGCTAACTTGGGCCTCAGTGGAGCAGATTTGAAGTGAAGAGTAGAGGAGAATTGTCCTCCCCAGAAAAGGCCCAAAAGCCCAAGACAGAATCCCCTTTAATAGGTAAAAGGGAAATGAACAGATATGTAAGGTGGTCAGGGGGAGACCAGAGCTGGGTTTAGAAAAAGTAAGTAGAGCCGGGCGCGGTGGCTCAAGCCTTTAATCCCAGCACTTTGGGAGGCCGAGACGGGCGGATCACGAGGTCAGGAGATCGAGACCATCCTGGCTAACATGGTGGCACCCCGTCTCTACTAAAAAATACAAAAAACTAGCCGGGCGACGTGGCGGGCGTCTGTAGTCCCAGCTACTCGGGAGGCTGAGGCAGTAGAATGGCGTAAACCCAGGTGGCGGAGCTTGCAGTGAGCTGAGATCGGCCACTGCACTCCAGCCTGGGTGGCAGAGCGAGACTCCGTCTCAAAAAATAAAATAAAATAAAATAAAACAAGAAAAAGGAAGTAGAGTGTTAGGAGGCAGCTGCCACAGTTATAAATATACATGTGTACGTGCACATAAAGTGGGAATAATCGCATCTTCCCCATTAGGTTGTTATGAGATCTAAGAAGCCCACATGCTTTGCTGTGGACTGAATGTTTGCATACCTTCCCGAATTCATATGCTGAAGCCTAAACCCCCAATTTGATGGTATTTGAAGGTGGGGACTTTGGGAGGTAATTAGGTCATGAGAGTGGAGCCCTCATGAATGGGAAGAATGTCCTTATAAAAGAAATTCCAACAAGCTGCCTTGCCCCTTTTCTGCCATGTGAGAATACAGTGAGAAAGTGCTGTCTGTGAACCAGGAAGTGGGTGCTCAGCAGACACTGAACCCGCTGGTGCCTTGATCTTGAATTTCCCAGCCTCCAGAACTGTGAGAAATAAATGTCTGTTGTTTAAGCCCCCCGGTCTGTGGTATTCTGGTTTAGCAGTCTGAAGAAACAAAGACATGCTTGCTCTTTCCTTCTCTCTCTCTAGCTCTCCGGTGAGAGAAAATTTTGATAGAATCACCAATTGAAATGTTTTGAATCACTTCGGGAAATACTTAATTGCCTTTCAAGGGCTAGGCGCAGTGGCTCATGCCTCTAATCCCAGCAGTTTGGGAGGCCAAGGTGGGTGGATCACCTGAGGTCAGGAGTTCAAGACCATCCTGGACAACGTGGTGAAACCCTGACTCTATTAAAAATACAAAAAATTAGCCAGGCCATGGTGGTGGGCACCCGTAATTCCAGCTACTCGGGAGGCTGAGGCACAAGAATCGCTGGAATCCGGGAAGTGGAGGTTGCAGTGAGCCAAGATTGCACCACTGTACTCCAGCCTGGGCGACAGCACAAGACTCCATCTCAAAAATAAAAATAAATACATAAATTACCTTTCAATAATATTTGACTGTAGAAATCTCTTTGAATACACCACCATGTGGAAGTGGGGCAGTAAGTCGGGAACAAGAAGGGCTGTCTGTTAGACTAGTACCATTCAGGCCAGAGACTCTCCCTTCTGGGTATGCCCCCAGAAGTGGTTCCCAGCAGCCGGATCAAGCAGATGGTGCTGGCCAGCCTAGAAAGTCTGCCTGAGAACCACCTGAGGCTAGCACCTCTGCCCTCACTCCCTGCCAACCTAGCCAACTAGAAGAAATGGAGATGCCCAAACATTCGGACATTAGCGGGACCACAGGGCAGCTCCTCCAGCACTGAGACAAAAAATGAGTTACAGGGGCAGCTGCATAGCCCAGCCTACCTCCACTGCACATCCCCTTTCCCCTCCCCAGGAGACAGAAGGCTGGGAAGGAGGTTGTGCATTGGAACTAGGGATAGAAGGTGGGATGGGGGTAGGGTTGTCCCGAGTCAGCCAGGGCAGAGACCTAGGGAAAGGATCAAAGGCAGGTGGGCACGGTGGCTCACGCCTATAATCCCAGCACTTTGGGAGGCCAAGGCGGGAGGATCACTTGAAGTCAGGAGGTTGAGACCAGCCTGGCCAACATGGTGAAACCCCATCTCTACTAAAAATACAAAAATTAGCCAGGAGTGGCGGCAGGTGCCTGTAATCCCAGCTACTTGGGAGACTAAGGCAGGAGAATCGCTTGAACCTGGGAGGTGGAGATTGCAGTCAGCTGGGATGGTGCCACTCCACTCCAGCCTGGGTGACAGAGCGAGACTCCATCTCAAAAAAGAAAATGAAAAAGAAAGAAAGGGCCAAAGGCTCCATTATCAAAGGACCCAGTGGTCCTGGCTCTGTGGCATTGCAAGCCAAAGTGACTATCTCTGTTTGCCCCTGCCCAAATTCTACCCCTACCCCATCCTTGACTGCCCCGTATCCCATACTTATCCAGGGCCCATCTGTCTGAGGATCTGAGGAACCCAGAGGCTCTTCCCTGCATTTATGTGGTAGTTACACTCTTGAAAAAGTCACTGTGTACTGAAATTATGCAAAAATACTTTAAAAAATATTTTTAATGTTTATTTTAGAGACAGGGTCTCACATGTTGCCCAGGCTGGTCTCAAGCTCTTGGCCTCAAGTGATCCTCCAGCCTCGGCCAGGATTATAGGCGTGAGCTACCATGCCCAACCACAAAAAAACACTTTGAATTGGCTGTCAAATAAAATTAGGCAAAAGGCCCAGATGATTATAGACTGGTTTCTTCTCTACATGGATATTGTGGGGGACTCTTGAAGGGCTCTGCTGCGGATTGGGGGCCTACCCCTGTGCCCTCCCTCTGCTGAACTCTCAAGTGACACAATAGCCACTAATGTCCTCCCCAGCCCCACTCATCCCTCCACCACTGCCAGAGTGGGCATTCTGCACTACCAGCCCAACCATGACATTGCCCCTCGAGCCCTTTATTAGCTCCCCATACCCACAAAGAGGTTCTCAACACTGGCATTTGGAAGTTTCTGGGGGCATGTTGATGGTCACAATGATGGGAGACCTCTGCCATCATTTAGGGGGCAGGGCCAGAGATGAGGCTGCCCAAAATGTGTGGGCCAATCCCACATGAAGACAACTTGTCCTGGGTCCCTTGTACCCTTCAAGGGACCCACGCAATATCCATGGAGATGAAAAATCAATCTATAATCACCTGGGCCTTTTGCCCAATTTTATTTGACAATCAACTCAAAATATTTTTTGCATAATTTCAGTATACAGCGACTTTAGCAGGAGTGTAACGACCACCTAAATTAAAAGCATGCTCTATTTTGTTCAGAATATCACCAACAGTTATTTGCCATTTCAGAAAATCAAGTCATCAACAGCAAATGGCCCTTGGTATCCATCTGCACTTAGAATGCCACATGCACTGTGACTGCACATGTAGGAGCAGGCATCTGACTACTTTATTATGTCCTCTAGCACGGTCATTCCCAAATATTTACATATTAAAATACATATTTTTTATTAGGCCAGGTGCAGTGGCTCATGCTTATAATCCCAGCACTTTGGGAAGTCGAGGCAGGTAGAACACTTGAGCCCAGGAGTCTGAGACCAGCCTGGGCAACACAGTGAAACCCTGTCTCCACAAAGAATACAAAAATGAGCTGGGCATGGTGGAGCACACCTGTGGTCCCAGCTACTCAGGAGGCTGAGGTGGGAGGATCGCTTGAGCCCAGGAGGCAGAGATTGCAGTGAGCCGTGATCATGCCACTGCACTCCAGCCTGGGCAACAGCATGAGACCCTAACTCAAAAAACAAAGCAAAAAACCATATTATTTTATTAAATAATTTACATTTCTCCTTTATATTAAGAATTATTATACAGTTTTTTTGAAAATACATGTATACATAAGTTATGTTATTTGTGGATTTTCTTTCAAGATAGAAAAGGGGGCATTTCATCCTGTTTTTATATAAAGGGAGTGGTGGGTCTGATAAAGTTGAGAAACATAGGCTCACAGGCTACTGCCAGTCTCCCTAGGAAGGCTTCCAGATCCTTCTGATCCAGCCCTGTCTGCGCTCCAGCCTCATTGCCTGCCACCTCTCCAGCCTGGCATCTTGAACTCCAGCTTCTCCAGCACAAACCGTGCCACGGATACAGCACAGGTCTCACCATCCGTGCGACTGGCTGACCTTCCTGCCTCAAGCCACCTAAAACCCCCATACTCACCCTTTATTACGCCTCACACAAAGCACCCACAAGAGAAGGACAGGTTGGCATCACCCACCTGACCCTGGGACCCAGTCACCTCTGTGAGCTGGAACTCCACAGCTGGGTCTCCCAGGAAGGCGTGTGGGAAAACAAGTGAATGACAGTGCTGCTCCTGATATGATACATATGATACATATAATCATGTACAGATATAGTACATACGACACATAGGATAGCTTGTAGTATATGTGTATGATACATATGACAGCATAGAGGTATAGTGCATATATTACACATGATAGGCCGGGCACGGTGGCTCACACCTGTAATCCCAGCACTTTGGGAGGCTGAGGCAGGCGGATCACCTGAGGTTGGCAGTTCAAGACCAGCCTGACCAACATGGTGAAACCCCGTCTCTACTAAAAATACAAAAATTAGCCGGGCGCAGTGGTACACGCCTGTAGTCCCAGCTAGTCGGGAGGCTGAGGCAGGAGAATCACTTGAACCCTGGAGGCGGAGGTTGCAGAGAGCCGAGATTGCACCATTGCACTCCAGCCTGGGCAACAAGAGCAAAACTCCATCTCAAAAAAATAATAAAATAATAATACGCATGATAGTGGATATGTATAGGTGTCATATATGTGATATACGTGATAGTGTATAGGCATGGCATATATGATGTCCATGATAGTGTATGTGTAAAATGGGTATGATACAGTTTGGTACCTGAGCTCTTCTTCATAACAAACCACCTTACATTTGGGGACACAACAGAGAGGCACACCATAGGTTAAAAAGCTAGAGTCCAGGTGGCCTCAAGATACAGGTGCTCCTCTTCCTTCAGCTCAAGCAGCCCCCTTTCTGGGCTGCCTTCCCCACCCACCTGCCCACTATGTCCATCCAGGGTCTGTCAACTTCATGTGGCAGCAGGCCACTATACCAAATGACCAGTCATCCAAATGTCCAATCTGCCAAAAGGAACGAGTTCACTAGAATCTTGCTTTTTATGATCATTTAAAAAGTTTTCAGCTATCTGTGTTGAATGAAACAATTTTAATAGCCTTGAAAGATTTCTGTGGAGTTGTAGTCATGTACTTTTCATTTATTTATTTTGGCTTCCTCACAACAGATGGAGGTTTCTGGGAAGAAATAGGGACTCTCTGCTAAGGAAAGACAGCTTCAGATCAGAACACAGCTCAGCGTGGTAGTAGGACTAAAGGCACATGCGGTGGAAATTGGGGGGTGGATGGGGAGGCTGGAGGCAGAAACGGGAGAATGACGGGTGAGAGGAGTCTGAAGGCTCCAGGCTGGAGCCCCAGCTCCCCACAGCCCTGCTGAGCCTGCTCTGCCACCCCGTGAGATGATAAAGCAACTTCTCAGATGAGTTGGTTGCAACCACTTGTCAGAGTTGTATCTCAAACTTGCCAATTAAAAGAGCTACTTCCATGAAAGCCAGTTCTGAGATTTCTTCTGTGGTAGAGACATCAGAAGCAGGAGAAGGGTGTCTAAACCACACTGTTAGATCAGGTGTGATGAAGGAATGTGTGGTGAAAAGGCACCGAGGGAACAGTGCTGGGAAAATCTAACCTCCCCCAAGGGCTGTAGATCATGTCATGCAAAACAGTTCTGCGTTCTGTCACAGACAAGGTGTGGGACAATTTTCTCTTGCAAAGAATTGCAGTAAAGACCATAGCTAAAAGAAACAAGTTGTGTGTGTGAGGGCGGTGTTGGGGGGGTTTGTGTGCGGGTGTGCGAGTTCAAATTTGGTAATTTTGGTGGAGTGGGTCGTTTGATGAATTGGTTATTGGGTGTGTTGATAGGAGGGTTAGTTACTGTGAGGCTTTCCTAAAAGTGCTTGCAAATGAAGGGATCAAGATCTCTCTTGAGGAATCAAACTATAAAATGGGAGGTAGGCAGAGAGGAGTGTCATTTAGCCATGAAAGCAAGATCAAAGGAGAGGCTCCAGGCCAGCGTTCATCTCCTGGGGAGAGGAGTCTTAAACAATGAACTTCAGGTGTCACAGCCAGTCAGCTGGGCGTGTGCAACGTGGAGACAGAAGCAGGGCTCGGCTGATGGATTTCTAGTATTCTTGTCCTGTGCTCAGACCTTCCCTATTGGGAGGCAGATGCACCCGCCGACCTTCGTTGATGCAGTTAAACATTTACTCCATCCAGCTCCCCTTGTTCTGATTGAAAACGTGCCAAGCAGCCTTCTGGTTATAATCTGGCCTGCCAGGTAGATCTGGATGATGTCAACGAGCCAGCCCTCTGGAGTTGCCCCTCCATTTTCTGTGCTCAATAAGTGAGCAGAGAAGGATCTACTCTCAGGGTGCTGACAAAATCAAGTGTGACCAAGCCCAGAATGGGGATACATTCTAGAATGCAGTGAGTACCTACCTGAGCTCCCTGCCTGCCTCCCCTGGGGAGCCTTCACTCTCACTTGCCCATTGAAAGAATATAGTGCTTGCATCTACTTCTGCAGTTTCTAACACAGGACTGTGGTTTGGGGTTACCTGCCCCTTTTCTTCCCAGCCTCCAGGCAAGTACACACAGTAGCTTATTCAAGTTTATATCTCTGGCACCTGGAACCCTGCAAGGCTGTGGGCTAGCAGAGAACAGTTCCTGGTACATAGCAGGCCCTAAATAAAAATATATGCAATGGATGAATGAATGCACCATCTAGCCATTCTTTAGCCCACTCTTGGTGGTAGAACCCCAGCTTACCCACCATGAAGCATTTCTGGGCACCTTCAGGGTCTGCTGATGGCTTTCAGAATTCCTGTGACCTTTCTCTTGGTTCTCCTCAGTTGGGAGGATCTTCAAATCTCTTCTGTCCTGTATCCTGCACTATGCGGGCTTTGGAATCAGCTGCCCTTGGGGTCTAAAGCCAGGTTATTGACCTTTACCTATCTGTACCAGCTCAGCTGCTGCTTCTGTGAAATGAGAATTATAATGCCAACTATACCAGAGACTGGGTAGGTTTTCTAAGAATCCCTCAGGCTTTGCCATGAGGAAGAAGAGGCATAAGAAGGTAAATATTCTTCAAAATCTTCTGCCAAACAACCCTGAGATACAAACTCCTCCTGCCCCGCTGCAGTCTCCCCGCCACCCCACTCCTGACCCGGGACACCTTGAGCTGTGCTCCTGCAGAGAATCAGAGGGGCTCTATATTTGCCTCCCTTCTTCCCCTCCCCTCCTCCCAGGAGCCTCTGAGGTGAGCCAGCTTGGCCTGACAGCTTCAGAGCCCGTCTTCTGGCTAGGGAGGGAGCTGACACTTCCATCTGGAGCCAGGAGCAGGATGTGAGCTCTGCACAAAGAAGATCCGTCCCTGAAACCCTGCTCCCCGCCTCCTCCACAGCACAGCAGCTGGCTTCCAGGGGAATCAAGTGACAGCCAGACTCCAGGGAACCGAGCTAGCGAGACCAAATTCTGGGGGGTGATCCATAGTGACAGAAGAGGCTTTGGCCTGGATAGCTCAGCGGGGCACCAGGGGCAGGGCCAGTTAACCCACAGAGGAACAGACAGTCTCAGGACTGTGGCCTCTGCTCTGCTCCAATGGGCACCGTCAATTGTCTCATAATTCCCTGCTACTATTAGCATTCAGGAAGCTGAAAATGACCTTCTGTTGCTGTTTTCCTGACCACAGGGTGGATTCTGCCCATCAGGGCCTCCCTTTACCTTGGCACACAATGGCCTCCATCCTGGGGCACCTGCCCACCTGCCCCACCCCTCCAACCTAACCACTTGCCATTTCCCAAATACATCGTGCAGTGCCTGGTGTCTATCCTGTGGTTCATGCTGCTTTCTCTGCCTGCAATATCCTTTCCCTGCAATAGCCTCTTCCACCCAGCAGACACCTCCTCACTCTCTTGGCTCAGCTCTAAGTCATATCCCCTGGGGAAGCTTACCAGGATGCTGCAGTCAGATGGAGTGTCTCCTCCTGGGCCCCCACAGCCCCTGTGCTTCCTTCTGTGACAGCAGCGATCCCACAGCAGTGGAACTGCCTGAGCTCCTGGAGGGCAAAGATGCCATGTGCTTCCTAGTTCTGAATCTCAAGCTCCTAGCACAGAACATGGTGGGAAAAAAAAGGTGCTCAACAAATACATACTGAATTTAACTAAATTCGGTAGAAGGTTCATTTTCCCCCCAGATCTCACAGATTAGGATTACACTGGAATATATATATTGCTGAGTCATGTGTATCTAGGTTTTTTTTGGTAGTGGATTTACTGAGATTGAATTTCTATAACCATATAATTCACCCATTTAATTTAAAGTATACAATTCAATGTTGTTTGTATATTCACAGACTTGTGTAATTATAACCACAATCAAGTTTAGAACATATTCATCTCCTCAAAAAGAAACTCATACCCATCAGCATTCATTCTCCATTTACCCCCTTCCCCCATTCCCTGGTAATCACTCATCTATTTTCTTGTCTCCGTAGATATATCTGTTCTGGACATTTCATGTAAATGAAATCATACAATATGTGTTTTTTTGTGACTGGCTTCTTTTACTTGTATATAATGTTTTCAAGGGTCATTCATCTTGTAGCATGGATCAGTACTTCATTCTTTTTATTGCCAAATAATATTCCACATTTTATTTATCCACTCACCTGTTGATGGACTTTTCGGCTGTTTCTACTTTTTGGTCATTATGAACAACTTGCTTTTTTAATGCTAATATATTTTTTATTTTAAAATAATTTCAAATTTACCAACAAATTTTGTAAGAATAGTAACAAAGGACTTTTTTCCTTTAACCATTTGAGAGTGAATGGCTGGCATGATGTCCCATCACCACTGGCAACTCCAGGTACACGCAAACATGCAAATAATACTTGTGTGTACTCTCCTACATAATCATAATACAACCATGAAATTAGGAAATTAACATTGATTCATTCCTTCTGGATAATCCATGGACCCATTCAAGTTTCACCAGTTGTCTCAATGATGTCCTTTAGAGCAAAAGATGCAAGCTAGGATCATGCATTACATCTTATTGTCATGTCTCATTAGTGACCCTCAATCTGGAATAGTTCATCACCCTCACTAACTTTCATGACTTAGCACTTTGGAAGATTATAGGCATATTATTTTTCAAAGTCCCTGATATGGTTTGGCTGTGTCCCCACCCAAGTCTCATCTTCAATTGTAGTTCTCATAATCCCCATGTGTCGGGGAGGGACTAGATGGGAGGTAATTGAATCATGGGGGTGGTTACCCTCATGCTGTTCTTGTGATAGTGAGTGAGTTCTCACGAGATCTCATGGTTTTATGAGGGGCTTTTCCACTTTTGGTTGGCACTTCTCCTTCCTGCTGCCATGTGAAGAAGGATGTGTTTGTTTCCCCTACCACCATGATTGTAAGTTTCCTGAGGCCTCCCAGCCACGCTGAACTGTGAGTCAATTAAACCTCCTTGGTTTATAAATTACCCAAGCTTGGGTATTTCTTCATAGCAGTATGAAAATGGACTAATACAGTCCCTGAACTTGGGTTTTCTGATGTTTCCTCATGATCGGAATCAGTCCGTGCCTTTTAGCAGGAGTATTACAGAAGAGAGGCTGTGTTCTTCTCATTGGTCTTACTAGGTGATACACAATTTCTATTTGTCCTGTTACTAGTGATTTTCACTTTGATCACTTAATATGCTAGGTTGTATCAGGACAAATTTACTCTTTTTTTCCTTGTGATTAATAAATATATTTTGGGGAGATACTTTGAGACTATGTATACAAATATCCACTCCTCATCAAACTTTCACTGACCAAGTTTAGCATCAATGAATACTCCCTAGCTGAATTATTACTATCATGGTAGCTAAATGGTGATTTTCTAGTTGCATCTTTTCTTCTACACTTATTAGTTGTTATTTAATTCTAAGGGAAATTTATTTTTATATTAGTGTGGATTTGGGAATTATTAAAGAATTATAATTGGTTATTTTCATATTTAAATATTCCCTGATTTAGCCAGTGGGAGCCCCTCAAGGTGGCTTCTGTGTCCCTTCAACACATCCTCATCAGTTCTTGAGTACTTTTTGTCTGGCACAAGATATTCTAAGCTCCTCTTATTCTTTGTCTGCCCGGGGTCCAAAGTCATCCATTTCTCCAAGGAGTTTTGGCTTGCCTTTTTTTTTTTTTTTTTTTTTTGGAGATGGAGTCTCGCTCTGTCGCCCAGGCTGGAGTGCAATGGTGCAATCTCAGCTCACTGCAAGCTCCGCCTCCTGAGTTCACGCCATTCTCCTGACTCAGCCTCCCGAGTAGCTGGGACTACAGGCGCCTGGTTTTGGCTTCTTTTAGTGGAGAATGGCTTTTAGAAATGAAGATATGGGTACTAGATGTGCTCATTGGTATTGGGATATCACTTCTCTTAGGCCCTCTCAATGGACAGAGCTAAAAAATACACACATGCACAACATTCTCTCTCTCTCACACATACACTACCTAGATACGTATTTATACACATTTATACCCACTTTTACATCCACGTATATATAAACATGTATAGAAAATTATAAATTCAACTTAACACCTCTAATTCCAATCCAACACCACAGAATTCATTCCTATGTTCCTTTTTTCCATATTTGTAACTCCTTCTCAGACAGTGAGAGTCCTGGCTCCCATTATCCTCAACATATTTGCTTATAGAATAAACCTAAATGTGTAACCCATCTCCCATCACCCATGTGGGGACCCTCACATGGACACTCTCCTTACCCTGCTTTGACTGTAAAATTCCACATAAGGCCACAGTTGTCACCACCCCTCCCAAGTAGATGCTCCCTTTAGCTCCCTCCGGCTCTAACACATTATGCTCCACTGCATCCCCTCACCAGGATGCTTCTCGCATGTGGACACACTCCTCACATTCCTTGGACTCTAACCCCCTGTGCCACACCATGTAGACGCTTGTAAATCCTCTCTTTACACTGGGCTCTGACAGCCACCCTAGGTTGCTGCCACCTGCCCCCCATAGGGACACCATTCTTCTCTCAGGCTCTGACATCCTAGGCTGGACTGATGCCACCCATGCCACTGCCTCCCCAGCCTACCCCAACATAGACATCTACCTTGCTCATCGAAAAGGTGGGGTTCTTAGTTTTTTAGGCTTTTCACAGCTGGGATTTTGTGGACTGCATCTCCTCAGTGTCCTTAAATGTTTTTCCTTCTCCTTCACAAGAAATTGATAGTTAAACCTAGAGGTTTCATAACATTCAGATTCAGTTTCTTGGCAATAAAACTTCATAGGTAGTGCCGTGTTCTTCCACCAGATAGTACATGATAACCAATTATCCATCATTTCATTAAGAGTTGTAAAATGATGTTACTGTATTTCTCATTCTTCATATGAAGAGATCCTCCTTCTCATCAACCACTCATTTACTTTGTGGTTCATGTAGGAAAAGCAGGTGCTTGATTCTTTCTCCTTATTTTCTAGTTTTCAAAATTATGAATAGGTTCCCTAACATCTCCCAGGAATGATCAATGAGTGATTTTTCTTTTGCCTCTTAAAAAATATTATGAATTCATGGATTGAAACATATTTGATGTGTTTCAGTCCAGTGCATTTATTTTTACTGATGATCAAATTGTCTTATCTTTGGCCAGTAGGAGCCTCTTCAACTTGCTACTCCCTAGTAATCTTTGATGGCTTCTGATATAACAAGATGTTCTAGGCTCATCTTGTATGTGTTGTACCCCCAAACTGGAAACTGTCATTTCTCCAAAAAACCCAAATCCCCATTTAGGGGGTAACAGTAGTTAGAGGCCATAAGCTGGTGTTCATTGTTACTGGGTTGGCTATTGTTCCGTAGTCTTTTTGATGGAATAAAAAATAATCAGACCATGGACAGAACTAGAAAATAATGACATATCTCTTGAATTCATATTGATACTACCAATTTAGATTCAGGATTACAGAGCTTATCCTTAGCTTCATCAGTCTTACATCTGTATATCCTTTCTTTCACACTGAAAGTCACAATTCCCAATGAAAGCAACATAATTATTCACTTCCTTGATCACACTATATATCCAGTAGTCTCAGATTAACAATACCAGCACTGTCATCACCAATGTGCATATATTGATAAACAGTTCTAGAATTTTTCACAGATATTTTTATTAAGCTATATCAACTTGGGATGATAATCAAATTAATTTGTCTTTAAATCACTTGAAATAGTTATTTCTGTGTAATTATGCTATAGTACCAATTAATACATAGGTTTCTCTTTTTCATTTTGCTTTCATGATTTAGACTTCTTAGAAAAACATTTATGGATTACTTTATAAAAATAATTTTATTTTACAACTGTAAGGATATTTGTTTTTGCATGGTTCCAGTGGCATCTACAAAACAAGATATCTTAAAAGAGACCTTCAAATTCCCTCTATTAGAATTTGAAGAGTTCCTAAACATGCCCAGAGTATTGTAGGCACCGGAATCTTAATGTTCTGCAATATCAACACTCTAGCCAATTCTCAGTTCTTCATATCAATATGAAGATATGATATAATTCAAATACGGGCTTTGTACGGTAACAAAGACCCAAAAATAGCAATAAGATAGAATTCTCACTTAATATTTCAAGTATAAGCTCTCTAGAGCTGATGTGATGGCTCCGAACGGATCTTCTTTCTCCAGTACTCTCAACACATGGTGTTCATCCTGTAATCTACACAGCTGCGCCGGATTCTGCCCTTCCAGCCCCACACCGGCCAGCAAGGAGAAAAGGGGACGGGAAGTCCAACTCTCTGGAAGGGCAGGACCTAGAAGTTGCACACACAACTTCCATTTCTATCCCACTGATAGCCAAATCTATCTCTTATGAATTCTGCCTTGGTTTCTACACTGAAAAAGGCATTTTCCAGTTGAGTTGAGATACATGTTCAGCTTTATTTTCTACAGTTCTTTTCATATCATATTTTCCTTTTACATGTAAAATTTTTGTTGAGTAGTATCAGGGAACTAAGGCTGTTGTTTTTTCTTCCAAATTGCCAATCAGCAGGGTCAGACTTGGGACAGGTGGCATTGCATCGCACACCCAGATGGTCAAGATTGTCTAGAACGATTTCAAGTTTTTGTCAATGGCGGTTGAGCACTTATACAAACCAGGCTTCTGGCCAGCATTTAAAGAGATGAAGATAAAAATGACCCACCCAGTTCTTGCTTTCAAGGGGCCATAGAATCAGGGAGGTAAATCATAAGCAAGTCAGCACCACTGAATAGACTCCATGCTGGGATAGTGTGGAGGGAACAGCACACAGACAAACGTCACAAAGGAAGTCACACTTGAACCAGGAAAGACCAGGTATTTTCCAGGTAGACATATGAGGGAAGAGCTTTTCAGGGCACATTGCTTTCATCCTCTGAGCCCTAGTTTCTTCACCTAGAAAATACAGTGGTAGTGCCTCCTTCATCGGCTTGTTAGAATTCAGGGAAGGGGGCCAGGCACGGTGACTCCCACCTGTAATTCCAGCACTTTGGGAAGCCAAGGTGGGTGGATTGCTTGAGCCCAGGAGTTCAAGACCAGCCTGGACAACATGGCAAAACCCCATCTCTATCAAAAATACAAAAATTAGCCAGTCTCATAACCCAGTCTCAAAATAAATAAACTAATTTTAAGATTCTTAAAAAAAAAAAAAAAAAAAAAAAAAAACAACAACAACGAATTCAGAGATGGGACCTGGGTAAGAATCTTCTGCTGGGTTTCTGGTGTAGCAGTGGATTAACATACGGGACACTTCTTCCCTGGCAGGAGATACCAGCAGGCCTGGTGAAACGACTCCTCTACGCTTCATTCTCTGAGCCTGAGTAGGTGGGATTTCCAAACAGCTCAAGGCTTCATGGAGGAAGAGTGCTAAAATGGAGCCACACAAAAGCTTCCTATACCTGGGTAGGGGTGAGTGTTAAGAGGAAGCTGGAATTGAACTTCATCACCTTCATAGTTTCTACAGGAGGCAGACCCAACCTTTTGCTGCAAAACTGATTTTGGAGTGGAAGATCCAGGTGGCAGAGCCATAGAGGCCATATGGCTGATTCACTGCATGACTTTAGGCAAGTCATTTCCCCTCATTTGAGAATTGATTCTTCTAGCTCCAGGACATCCAGAGCATCCTCTGGCCCTGAGCCAGTCTAGGGATGAAGACGGGGAAAGCGGGACATACACCTTCAAGGCCATCATCCAACCCTTAATGGAGTCCACATGCCAGCTGTCCCATTGCCAGGTCCTCAGGCCGGCAGTTGCCATGGTGTGTGGACTCAGAAGGCATGTTGCTATAATAAAATGTGTTTATTTGAATACGAAGGTCAGGGAGTTAAGTAGTTGATATTCCAGTCATATAGAGTCGTTTGCACAGTGTCACTAATAATTAAAGGGGGTTTTGACTAATCTAGTTGCTCTTCCTAAATATACTCTGCTCAAGAAACTCATCAAAGCAGCAAAGTAATCTTTGAGGTTATTAATCTCCTCTGCTTCACAGCTGGGGCAAATTTATTTGCTTGAATTAGCATGTAATAAACTTATAATAAAGCTGCCAGAGCCCCAGCTTGGTAGAGATTGGCTCCATGTAATGGGTAGTTACATCTAGGAAATGGGGCGCTAGTCCCTAGGCTGCTGCAAGCCTGCTGGGGCTGGGGGCCTCCCCCAGGGGCCACACAGAGAGGGGGCCACCAGGCATGGGAGAACCTGAGATGGAGCTAAAGGGAGCTTTGCAGACTGGTGACTCTACCTCCTCATCTCTGCCCCTCCTCATTGCACAGGTGAGGAAACTGAGGCTCAGAGAATGGATGGATATGCCTGAAGTTGAGAAGAGGGCGACTCCAGGAGCCCAGATTAGAATCCAGGCAGGAGGCATGGCTGCCCACCCCTGCTTGTGGGTTGGCAGTCCTCATGGTCGGGAGTTTTCTGCCCAGGTTCTACTAAGGACCCCTGTCTGTGTCCCCTACTTCCCTTTTATCTGCCCCTCTACCTGTCTTTTCTTTACACTACAACCCCACCAAGACTTGTTTGCCTTCCCTGCTTCTCCATTTTCCAAGGAATTGCTGCCCCTCTGCCCTGTCTGGAGGCCTATCTGGGCTGTCTGTGTGCTTCCTGGCTGCCGCAGCCTTGTTGGTGCCTGATCTGTCAGCACGTGGACAGTCTTCAGCAGGGACTCTGCAGTGTCTTCTGAGCCCTGGCATATGGAGGAGCCATCAGGCTGGGTGACAGGCAGCCTCGGGTGGGGGCCTGAGAGTTTCTTCTACTTCGCCTTTTCCTTTCTCCTTTCTTCCTGCCCCTAGGAAACCAGCTCCATCTGGTCTTTGAGATTTTCTCCTGGAGTTTGAGACTGGGGAGATATTCTCCTGATTCCCACCTGGGGTAGGTGTGGTGTGTATGGATGCTAGTGGACCCTCTCTTCTTAAAGGGGAACAGCTACAAGACAACAACCTTTCTGGCCACCTTGCATAGCATTGCTTTGAAGGATTATACCAAAAATAGCGTATCCCATGAAGCAAGGACATGAGAAAAGGAAGATGATAAAGAGGACAGGCAACACCATCTTATCTCTTACATAGCCATGCTCCTCATCCCCCAATCCCATCCTCCAGCTCCTTATTCCCTTCCCCTCATCCCCCATTCTTTCATCCTCTCATCTCCCTACCCCATCCTCCCCTATCCCTTCATCCCCTATCTCCTATCCCCCCAGTCCCTTGTCCCCTTTTACTTATAGTCTTTGGAGGAGAATACAAGGGGAAGCAGGAGAAGAGAGGCTTCCTGGAGTTCTTGCAGACCCTGAACCTTGCTTCAGACACCTCTAGGATACCAGCATGAGGGATGCCTTCCAGCAAAGCTTACACCTGCAGCATTCCCAAAGTCACAGACATTTCTTCTCAAGCAGTGAATAATAAAAACAGAATAAGTCATCACCAGAGTCTTGAAACTCTAAACACTGAGAACCACCTATCTAGGTCAAGTTCTCTCTTTTTTTGAAGGTCAGAGAGAATAAGTGACTTGCCTAAAATTACACAGCTACTAAGCTCAGGAACCGGGCGTTCTAACCCCCTCTTGGGAGTCTTCTCCCACCATGCCAAACTGCCTTAGACAGGGGCATGTGGTGAGTCCCGTCTTTGCCAACCAACAGTTGACCTATATTCTGGGAACTGGATGGCTCCCTAGTTTTCCAGATCATTTACTCAAAGGCCCCCAAACCCCTTCTTCCCATTCAATTCCCTCATTACTCCTTAAAAGTGACAGTCTAGGAGGTGCCTTTTCTTGGAGCCTTTATGCCTGGCACAGCTCATAGGAGCACAACACAGACTATGTGGTATGGTAGAACTAGACCTGGCCTGTGAGGTGCCTGGTGCTAGAAGGACAAACCCAATGGTAGGTGCTGTTAGAGGAAGAAGAGTCTGGCAGGAAGAACGTAAAACTTGGTGGATAGCACAGACATCATCCCCGTGGTGCTTAGCATCAGGGGAGCCCCGTTCACTGGGGACAGGTTGCCCCAGCCTATGGACAAAACTCTTGCTCCATACCTGCCCACACAGATGAGCTAAGTTCACATCTTCACCATCATCAAGGTGGTCTGGGTCAGCTCAGCCAGGAGGGTTCTCCCCACCACCCTTCACAGTCCTCTGATTCCACCCAGAAGCTAAGGAGCAAATAATTTTAGCCTTTTCTTGATGAAGATGGCAGTGGCTGGACCCTAGCTAAGGTATCAGAGGTGTCAGTGTCAAAGGAATGGCAGAAAGGCCTAAACTTACCCTGTGGTGATAAAATCATTAAGAAAGGAGACAGGAGCTAGAGAGGCCTTCAATTATTTTTCATCTCCCAAGCTTTCTCTGGAAACCCTTGGCGAGATCTTTATTTTCTTTGACAAAAGAGTTTTGGGAATGAAGTGGAAAAGAATAGAGTCTGCCTTCACAAGAACTAGTTAAACAAGTCTTCGTGGAAGAGAAAAATCATCAGAAGAGGGTGAACCCAGACTCAAGTCAGGAGAGATTGAAAAAACACACAATAGCCATGTCGTTCGCAACCCGAAGGGCTTCTGATCTGTCTTGGGAGCAAGAAGAATCTGCCAGCTGGAGCGGATGGTGGCATGGGACAGGGTGGTAGGGAGGAAGCAGAAACACCTCACCTCTTCACTGAGCTCCAAATGTCTCTGTCACGGAGGAGGGTCTTCAAACCCAAAAGTGTCAATCAAACACAGTTAAGAGATAATTGATCCATTCCTGGAATTCTGTCTAAAGGAAGGAACCTTCAGTAGAGAAAAAAGGCATGCACAAATTATTACAGTGTTGTTTAATGAAAAACCGGAAACAAAAGGAGGGCCCCAAACAAGAGACAATTTAAACAATCTGCAGAACGTCCAGTCTACGGACTCTCACAAAGCCATCAAAACGCCTCCAGACTCTGTACGAGCTTGGAAACTGCATGCTGGCATGTTAAGTAAAAAATAAATAAAGGCAGAGCGCGGTGGCTCCTGCCTGTAATCCCAGCACTTTGGGAGGCCGAAGCAGGGGGACCACGAGGTCAGGAGATTGAGACCATCCTGGCTAACACGGTGAAACCCCATCTCTACTAAAAATACAAAAAAATTGTGGTGGCATGCACCTGTAGTCCCAGCTGCTGGGGAGGCTGAGGCAGGAGAATGACGTGAACCCAGGAGGCAGAGCTTGCAGTGAGCCGAGATCGTGCCACTGCACTCCAGCCTGGGTGACAGAGCAAGACTCCGTCTCAAAAAATACATAAATACATAAATAAATAAATAAATAGGCCAGGCATGATGGCTCACGCCTGGAATCCCAGCAACTTTGGGAGAATGAGGTAGGCAGATCACCTGAGGGTCAGGAGTTCAAGACCGGCCTGGCCAACATGGCGAACCCCCAGCTCTACTAAAAATTAAAAAAAAAAAATTAGCCAGGCATGTTGGTGCACACCTGTAATCCCAGCTACTCAAGAGGCTGAAGCAGGAGAATCACTTGAACCTGGGAGGTGGAGGTTACAGTGAGCCAAGATGGTGTCACTACACTCCAGCCTAGGTGACAGAGCGAGACTCCGTCTCAAATAAATACAAACATACATAAATTATTAAATAACAGGATGTAAATTTGCTTAGACAGTTCACATTCTATTATGAGCATGTACTACTTTTTATTTTATTACCTTTGTGTGAGAAAAACTGTGGTATAAAATATTTTGAAAATCTTTATAAGATATATTTAAATTGTATTATCATATGTCTCAACAGTCTAACACAGACTACACTTAGAAAATAGGTGGAGGGTACACTAAATTGTAAATCAGGTAATGTCTCAGAGGTAGATATTTCCTAAATTTTCTACAGAGAATATGTCTTTATTGTGTTATATTGGGGGAAAAAATCTCAAAAGTTTTATTTCAGGAGAGAAAGAAGGAGAAAGGAAAGGAGGGAGAGAGAGAGAAAGGCAGAAAGGGCAGGAAGGAAGAAAGAAGGGGAGGGAAGGGAAGGGAATTGGACTCAACACATGTAAAGCCCAAGAAACTCTGGTCTTCTGAGTTCAATTCTCCAGACACAAGGTCCCAGGGCAAGAAGCTCAGAAGCAAGTACAGAACGCCTGGCAGGCAGGCATCTTTGAGGGATGATAGCAAGTGAAGAGATGCTGAATTATTGACAGCCCATACTCTGATTTTTAAAAGAAAACAAAACATTAAATCCCAGTAACAACAGGCTGGCAAGTTTGATAACAATCTCTGGTAAATTTCTAAGCATGAGGACTTACAGAAGGGAAAGCAACAATCTCTAGAGGCCAGCATGAGTTCACCAAGGCTAAGCTGTGCCCAACTGGATTCCCATCCTGGAGGGACAACTAAGAGAGGAGGGATGAGTGGGTGCCTTTGGCAAAAGGCACAGTGTGGCCATTCGAGTGTCAAAGCCGCTTGGTCCCTGAATTAGAAGGTGAAGTGTTGCCTACCTAATGGTTCAGGTGCCGGGGAAGCAGGTGGGGCCACAGTGTCAGCTCAGCAGGCATCTCCAACAATACCCCAAGGCTCAGCCCTTGACCTTGTCCACCTCAACCCTTTTCTCAGCAACTTGCCTGAAGTCGAATGGAAGATATGCTTATCAAATTTGCAGTTGACACAAAGCCAGAGGGATTGTTAACAGAAAGGATGGCAGAATCAAGATTCAAAAGCATCTTGACAGGTTGAAATAATAGGCTGAAAACATGTAAAAGGGATAAATGTAAATTCCTGCATTTAGGTTTAAAAAAAAAATTTAATAAACATCAGACATGAAAAAGAAGGCTTAAAGCAGAAAAGACAGCTAGGAAGGAGCCAGTGGGGCATGGTTAGTGTGCAGATCAAGGGAAGGGAGAAAGAAAAGAAAAGAATATTTGCTAAGTGTATCAGAAACTATACTAGATGCTTTTTTATTTATCTGAGACAGAGTATCTTTCTGTCTCCCAGGCTGGAGTGCAGTGGTGCAATCATAGCTCACTGCAGCCTCAACCTCCCGGGTTCAAGAGACCTACCTACCTTAGCCTCCCAAGTAACCAGGACTACAGGTGCACACCACCACACATGGATAATTTTTTCATTTTTTGTAGAAATGAAATCAGTCCCTCTATGTTGCCCAGGCTGGTCCTGAATTCCTAGGCTCAAGCCTTCCAAAGTGCTGGGACTGAACTCCCAGCACTCTACCCAGTTTGCCCAGGCTGGTTTTGAACCTCAACCTTCCAGAGTGCTGAGATTGCAGGTGTGAGCCACTGCACCTGGCTTCCAGCTAACTTTTTTATGTCTTATTTGTAGAGATGCCGTCTTGTTATGTTGCCAGGCTTATTTGCTTTAAATTATTGCACACCATGTCTATGGGTCAGACATTATCACTGAGCCCATTTTACAGATGAGAAACTGAGACTCGATTATATCATTAGCTGATTAAATGATTCACATCAAGCTATTCAGTGATTCATGTTAAGCTACAAAGTGGTAGAGTCAGAATTGAAACTCACGTTTTCCTGTCTCCAGAGCTAAGACTCTGTCCCTCCCCTGCTTCAGGGAGTAAATCTTGATTAATCTGTGTTCATCACAATGATTCCTTTCTCCTCGCCAGTAATGGTTTTCAAAATGGGTCATCATTTACCTCTTGCCAATGAGACATGGAGATAAATATGGTGGTGGAGTTTCCAGTAAAGTTTTCTACTTTCTTAAAAATAAGCCCAAGAAGCATCTGTCCCTGCCCCTCTTCCGCCTCTAAGTGTTGTCAGCATGTAGGATCTGGAACTGCAGGAGCCATTTGGGCACCTCGAGGAATCTGGCATTAGATGACCAGCCAGATGTGGAGGATATGGGGTGGAGAGGCACTGAACTAACCAAGGCCACCCAGGGCTTCTCCTTGGGAGACCATCCATTTTCCTGATTGTTCAAACCCCTTCTGCTTGGGTTTTCTGTCAGACTCTACCTGTATGTATCCTAATACCCAAGGCTGGGTGAGTCGCCTCTGCCAGCCCTGGCAAGGCCGCATTTGGAGTCCCGTACATATCCACCTACACCTGGGCCCATGGGTTGCTTTAGCTCTGCGGTCTCAGACCTACCTCTGTTCCCAGGGCCCAAGCTTGCTGGGGTCTACCTTGCTTGGCCCTGTGTGTGGGCTGGGGGTGGGGATGGAGGGTGTCCAGCCCTGTCCTCTGCTCTGTCTTGTTGAAAGGTCACCAGGCAGTGCTTTGCCCAGGCCTGAGAGATGATAACACCATGTAGGGCAAGGTGTGAGCCAGAAAACAAGGGGAATGTGTACAGGTGAGACTTGGGCTCCATTCACTCATTTAACTTGTCATTCACACACTTGTTTATGCGTTCATTCAACAACTATATGTTGAATACTATATGGATTGAGCATCTACTATGTTAAGTGCTCTGTCCAAAGACTTAGCACAAGGGTTGGGAAACTTTTTCTGTTACGGGCCAGGTAGTAAATATTTTCAGCTTTGTGGGCCGTATGGTCTCTGTTGCAATTACTCAGCTCTGCCTTATAGAACAAAAGCAGCAATAGACAATATGTTTGTTAAAAGCGGGCTTGGCTGTATTCCAATAAAAATTACAGTTGTTCCCCTTTATCCACAGGGGATAAGTTCCAAGACCTCCAGTGGATGCTGAAGCCATGGATGGTACCAAACCCTCTGCATGCTATGTTTTTTCCTATACATAGATACCTATGATAAAGTTTAATTTATAAATGAGGTACAGTAAGTGGTTAACAACTCATAACAAAGTAGAATAATTACCACACTCCACTGTCATAAAACTTACTTAAATGTGCTCTCGCTCTCTCTCAAAATACCTTACTGTACTGCACCACAGGTAACTAGAACCACGAAAATTGAAACTGTGGATAAGGAGGGACTACTATATTTACAGAAGCAAATGGTGGGCCAGATTTGGCCACTGTCTGTAATTTGCCAATTCCTGACTCAGAACATGCAGTTGGAGAAGGTAGTGGGAGATACTTTAGATTAAGTAAAGCCTTGAATATGAGATTAGATTAAGTAAAGCAGAGAATATGAATTTTATTGAAAGGCTGATGGGAATTTGAAGAATGTTTATGCTGGAAAACAATGAAATCAAGGTGGGTGACAGAGGGATTGATTCAGCACCAGCCTCCTTGCCAGGCACTCATGATTCCTTCACTTACTCAATGAATATTTATTGAATGTCTACCATGTCCAGACACTGTCCTAGGTGTAGGGCAGACAGTGGCGAGCAGGGCAGACAGTGGTGAGCAAGGCAGTCAAGATGCTTATCTTTGTGGAGCTTATTCTCTCTCAAGTTCTCAGTGCTTTGTGATCTAGCCCTCGCCTACCCTGCCAGCCTCAAATTCTCCCACTCTCCACCTGCTAAACCACTCAAAATTCCCGAATGTTCTTTCCCACTTCTGTGACTTCGCACTTGCTGCTGTCTCATCCTGGAATGCCCTCATTCGCCTCGTCCGCCTGCTGAAGGCCTTAGAGCCCAGCAGAGTCTCCTCCTTGTGAAGCCTTTGCCCCCAGCTTTCCCTGGGAGAGAGGTGGTCACTCCTTCTGGGCTCCCCCACTCTATGTACCCACCTTAGCTCAAGTGCTTCTCATGTGACATTGGAATTATTTGTTCATAAGCCTGTCACTTCTATAAGAGCATGGGTTTCTCAGGGTGCTGCGTCCCTAGCACCTGGCAGAGGCCAGGCATATCAAAGTGGCCCAACAAGTGTTTGTGAATGAATGAATGAATGAATGAACGAATGAATGAATGAATGAAAATATCTTTGGGAAAGGAAAGAGTTATGCCAGAAAAAAAGGTGGGAGACCTCAAACCTGAGAAGAAGGATGTCCGCTACCTTAGGGATCTAAATGCTTGGAAGATACAAGGGATCTTATTTACAGGCTTACATCTCCTGTCGAAAATTATTTGTTGAGCATGAACAATAATACAGTCTTTCCCTCTCTGAAACACCATGGTGAGGGCTCCTTTGTCTGATTAAGGGCTGTCGGGAATGACTGATGGGCTCCCGCTGGACAGCTGAAACCTCTTTCCTCCTGACAGCACGAGCGATAGCCGAGCGGAAGTTGACCCCAGCTGACACAGCCATCTTAAAATATCTCGAGAAGACCAGTGATGAAGGAGTCTGTGATGTCAGGACTCAGCTGGAGGCCAAACCAAAAGGACCCCAAGAAACTAGCCCTGGGTGAATTGTATTCCAGGAAGCAGCTCGATATCCAGCCAGAATGAATGCAAGACCATCATCAGCAATATCAAGAAGCATTTATTCAGCATGTAGTGGCACCTGGTACTAGATTCAGTTCAGATCCAGATCCAGAGAATAACGTAGACACAGCCGTTCTCCAATGGCACCTTGCAACACACAAAGAAACGTAAGGATTCAGCCATTGCTATGGGCCTTTCTGGTTTACAAAGAGCTTTCAGCAGCACAGGGAAGGAAATAAAACAGGTTTTAATATTATTCCCACTTTAGAGGTGAGGAAACCAAGGCTCAGGTTAAGTGCCTTGTCCAAGTTCACACAGCTAGGAAGGTCAGAGCAGGGATCTCTTTCAGAGCAGCAAACAAACAGCACACTCAAGCGTTCAATGAAGACATTCTTTAAAGAGCCGTGGACAGGGCCAAGGGAACCAACAATGAACGGAGAAGCACCCTCAAGGTTATGGGCTGAATTCTGTCCCCCAAAGAAGACATGTTGCAATCCTAACCCCCAGTATCTCAGATGTAACCTTATTTGGAAATGGGGTTGATGCAGATGTAATTGGTGAAGATGAGGTCACACTGGAGTAGGGTGGGCCTTGGGCAGTATGATTGGTGTCCTTATGAAAAGAGAAGAGACACTGAGGCAGACACCCGAGGGGAGAAGGCCATGTGAGATGGAGGCAGGGACTGAAGTGGTGCAGCTGCCAGTGAGGATCTCCAAGGACACCAGCAACCACCGGAAGCTGGGAAGAGGCAAGGAAGTGTTCTCTACAGTGTTGGAGGGAGCACGACCTGGCTCATGCATTCATTTGGGGCCTCAGCAACACAGCAAAGGAGGTAGAACAGAGAGGAATATTATGTCCACTTTAGAGATGAAGAAACCAAGGCTTAGATCTAGCCTCCAGAACTGCGAGAGAATACATCTCTGTTCCCTTAAGCCACCCAGACTGTGGGGCTTTCTTACTGCAGCCTTAGGAAACTAATACACTGAGGTTGGCAACAGTGGGCACCCCTAGGCCTCAAGGGAGCATGTTGTAGCAGTCCAGGGAGAGCAGAATTCACAGAAGTGGGGCTGCCTGACAGGAGGGGTGACACTGCTACTGCCAGTCACCATCCCTCGAGGAGGAAGCTGAGCAAACAAATGCCCTGACCCCTCTCTGCTTTCCTCCTGCAAAGCCTCCCCTCATGTCCCCCATCAGTCAAACCTAACGAGGAGCCAGTGGGCAACAGGGTGAGGGTGATGCAGTTTGCAGAGTAAGGGTCATGCAGTTTGCACCCTGGGTCTAAGAATAGGTTGGGAGGGTGGGGAGAGGCCTGGGAGAGCCACTGGAGACCTCCCAGCACATGTCCGGAGCTCATGCCCCACCAACATGCCTGTTGAGGAAGGGACTCTAAAGACATGGAAAGGACAGTTTCCACCCTTTGGAAACCTGTAGTTTCACAAGGAGCCCACAGATGCCTGGGAAGCAGAACCACGTTGATATGTGCAGCAAAGAAATCAGTGTGCAGGAAAGACATGTGCTTGTGGTTAGCAGAAGGCAGGGTGGTCAGGGACACCTTCCCACCTCCCCTCCCTATGCCTCATTGTCCTCGGTGTAAACTAGGAATATTGCTTCCTTGCCAAGGAATAGCCAGAGAGGTCACAGTGGAGGCAGGAGTCCTCGGTCTAGTGGCTCCCGCCTTGCCACATGCGTGCTGCAGAGCTGCAGGCAGACTGGAACCAGAGAGGGCAATCCTGTCACCAGACCCCAGCCTCACCATCCCCACCACAGCAGGCCTGAGCTCCCGGGTGGCCTCTGCCCCAGCACCTCTTCCACAGGCAGGTGGCTTCCTGGAACCTCAGCACAAAGATCTCTGCAGAGCCCCAGAATGGATCCACAGGGTTTCTCAGGGAAAGGGCAGGCAGGCTGAAGCCTGAGAGTGTGGGGAACCCCCACCAAGCTAGTAAAGGTCACGAGGACAGAGAGGCGGCCTGCTCCAGCAGACAGAGCAACCGGGGAGAGGATCCCTAAAGACTCACAGATGGAAAGGTCTGTCCTCAGCTGTGCACTTGACTACAAGACTGTCCTTCTCTGACTAGGACTTACGCTGAGGCTTTAATTATAGCTTGTCACTCATGCACCATCCCCGGGAGATGGCTGAGCGGGATGGCAAAGGAAATGAAACTCTCGCTTCAGATGGCTCATTCTGTCTGTCAGGAAATTTCAAACTCACAAACAATAATATCCTGAATTGTGGCAGAGCAGTGCCTCCTGAGCGCTCAGCCCGCTCCCCCACCCAGTCCCTGCCTCCCAGTCCAGGCCCCACCAATGAGTCACTCCTTGCTGGGGTGGGACAGCTGCTGCCAGACGCCATTCCTCACCCTATCCCAGCCAGGCAAAGTGACTGACGCAAGGTCACCCAGCAGACAGTTGGTGGAGCAGGGAGAGCTGCAAGCACTGCATTGCTGTGAGCATAGCATTGTAGGTTCTTTTCTGATTCTTCAGCATCCCAGAAGGGCAGGCCCCAGCCATGATAATAGAACGGTTTATGATCCTCTCTGGCTGCCAGGAGCTAAGGCTTTGTGTAAACCATCTCACTTAATCCTCTCGGCAGGATTGAATTGGTTTGTAATTATTATCCTCACTTTTCATGGACAAAATTCAAGACTAGAGAGTTTGTTCAAGGTCACACAGCTAGAACCAGGCCTTGAACCCAGGTTGCCCAACAACAGAGCCTGTGCTCCTAAGCCCATACTTGTCCTTACACTTGGACCTAGATAAGGAGGTGGCAAACCTGGAGTTCTAGCCATTCCCTTCTGCCAAGGGACACAGATTGTTTCTGGAAGCATTCAACAAAGGGCATCCCCCACATGACGGAGACAGACTGTCCTTGAGCTCTGGCAGGGTCGGCTGTGAGTGTCAGGGGTAGAGGGGGCGTGTCCTTGCATCTGGTCCTCAGGTTGGCCTGCTGCAGTGCTGGTAGCAGGGAGGGGAGCTGTGGCTCAGGCCTGGCTCCCGGCAGCTCAACCATGAGATCTGTGGTCTCACTGGGCAGTTTCACATCCCTCAGCCCCTGAGTCTTGAGTGGGACATCTAGAATGGACTAGGGTTAGGCTTAAAACAGGACATCAGCAACTTAGGGCCAGTGTGACCCAGAGGAGCATGAGGCATGCCACACAGACCCCTTCCAAGCAACAGGGCCCAGAGACCACTAGCCTCCCTGCTGGCAGTCTCCCTGGGCCACCCAGGAATAAGCTGCTTTGGATTACCTAAATCACCAAGGTTTCCACCTGCTTTGGGAAAAGAGGAATTTCAGGCTTAAGACACTCCAGGACAAGAAAAATCAAGTACAGTGCCGATGGGGAAGGGCGGAGCATCTTTGTTGGGCTTGTGGTCTAGAAGTGAGAGGACCTGATCCAAATCCTGGTTCCCATCTTGCTAGTTGTGGGGCTTTCAGCAGGTCCCTGAACCCCTGTGAGCCTTGGCTTCCATGGATATAGGCCTTTAGTAATGTGATGGGAGGGGAGGCATTTGATCCCATGATTAGGTCTCAGTCCTTTAGTGGGCCTGTGCCCCTGGGCTTCACAACACTCCTCAATTTTTTCAGCCCCTTAGGTGGAACGGGAAGGCTAGAAGACAGGGGCTTGAGTTGGGTGTTTTTCTTCCTCTAGGTAGGTTAGGCTCTGATAAAATTCCAGCAGGGGCTGGGCACAGTGGCTCACTCCTGTGATCCCAGCACTTTGAGAGGCCAAGGTGGGAGGATTACTTTAGCCCAGGAGTTCGAGACCAGCCTGGGCAACATAGTGAAACCCAACCTCTACAAAAGATTTTTTTTTTTAATTAGCCATGTGTGGTGGTGCATGCTTGTGGTACCAGCTACTCAGGAGGCTAAGGCGGGAGGATCACTTAAACCTTGCAGGGATGTGGCAGGCCAGGTCTCACTAACGCGGGCCTCCATAACAACTGTGTCAGTACTGACTGAGTGGTTAAGTATAAAAATTCACATTTTTATTTGGTTAAGTTAAATATAAAAAGCCAGTGCCCTTATACAACGGCTGGAATGTAACAAAAGCCCATCAAGAGTTTTGTCTAGGCCTTTCCTGGGCCTTAAAGCATGATAAAATAACGAAGGAATTCTTAACAGGACCCATTTAGGATTAAACAAGTTTTATTGTGGGTCTGAAGAAACTCCCCAGGGCTCCACAAATAAGTTTATTGGAGGGCTGAAGGAACTCCCCAAACTTCAGTGATTTAGCAGGAGACAAGATAAGGGTAATTACCCCAGCACCTGGACCCATTTGGATGAAGTAAATTTACTGAGGCTCCAGTGGAAGGTCTCCAGGACTCGGACCTTGGTTATAGATTAAAAGAAATTAATCACTTATGTGTTTAGATGAATGCACACTTGTGCATAGACATATAGCTTAGAAGGTATATCAGCTCTGGAAAACTCTATAATTTGGAGTTGTTCTGGCAATAACTTCCAGGCCTTCTCCCTGTCATCAGTTGCAGAAATAAAAACTCTTCCTCCCCAGTTCATCTGCATCTCATTATTGGGCCACAAGAAATAGCAGCCCAATCCTCAGTTTGGTCTGGGAACAGGTAGAGGCTGCAGCAAGCTACGATCACACCACTGCACTCCAGCATGGGCAACAGAGTGAGACCTTGTCCAAAATATACATATATTTTTTTTTCAAAAAACCACACCGAGCACAGTGGCTCACGCCTGTAATCCCACCACTTTGGGAGGCTGTGGGCAGATCACCAGAGGTCAGGAGTTCGAGATCAGCCTGAGCAACATGGAGAAACCCCATCTCTACTAAAAACACAAAATTAGCCGTGTGTAGTGGCACAGGCCTGTAATCCCAGCTACTTGGGAGGCTGAGGCAGAAGAATCACTGGAATCGAGGAGGCAGAGGTTGCAGTGAGCTGAGATCACGCCATTGCACTCCAGCCTGGGCTACAAAAGCAAAACTCCATCTCAACAACAACAACAAGAACAAAAAATCTCCAGCAGGCTAGGCTCCTGAGGGCAGGACTTGGTAAGAATAGAATGCTCTGAGTATTTCAGAATGTTTTCTTTTCCCCTCCCCACCACCAGATTTTTCTGTGCTATTCACTGTGATGACCAGGTGGGCCGTGGGGGCCTGGTGACTGGGTTCCCCCGAGGCTCTTCTTTCTCAGGTTTGCCCGTGCAAAGCCTCTAGGAATTTGTCAATTACAGGGTATGTTTTACCCCGGAACTGGTTCCCACAGAAGTTTCTGCTCCAATAAGTTGTGATTCTCTGTATCCACCTGTCTGTCTTTACAATTTGGGGTGCAGTGCAATTTCCGGTGGCCTCAATTCTGTGGTGGATATAAGAAGACTCGGTTTCCAGTTTGTCCAGTTTTGTACGTGTGATTACGATGCAGTGGTGGCTTCTGAGCGCCTTCTTGGTGCGTGCCTGTGGAAAAGGCTTGTGTGATGTGTTGAGTCCAGTGGACTCAGTTAATTCATTCAGTGCCCTCTTTGTGCTGGCATTGACTCAAGGTCTGTGTTCTTCGTCTTGCTATTCCTCACCTCCCAGAAGGAAAGGTGTTACAAACTTCACTTTACAGACAAGAAAAACTGAGGACCAGAGAAGTTAAGTCATGCAGCTGAGGGGGTGAAGGTTTGCACGACTCCAAAGCCCACGTCCCCACGCTGATCATGTGCTGCTGCTCACTCTTAACGGTTCGGTCCCTCTCCCCGCAAATGCCCTCTGATCAGCCAAGCACACAGACCCACCCCTGGTCCCATGAGGAGGCTGTGGAGCACTCCATCTGTGCTCGGGTGAAGGGTTAAGCTGCCTCGCGTCATGGGAGGGAGGGTGCTGGCAGCCCCCTTATGTCTAGGTCCGGTTCCTGGGAAATACGCTCAAATGGTGCATTATAGTTTTATGAATCCAGCTCCTTCTGTTGTCCTGATTGAAGTACAGAATGCCTGGGGCAGGCTGCCCTCCTTCACAGACCCATTTGTCATGGGAATTGATTAGAAAAGAAAAAGGCAGCTTGATGGCTTGATTGCATTTGTTTGAGGCAGGAGGAGGACTGCCACCTGTCTCTGCCACCCTCGGCTTGGCTGGACCAAAGGAAGTGCCGGCTCTTTGTCCCAAAGCAAGAGTGCCTTGAGGAGTGCCACAGATGCTGGGGGGAGCTGGCGGGGTCAACATGGTAGGGAAGCAGGGTCTCCCGAGCCTGGGGTTTGGGGCAGTGATGCGCCCTCTTGGCCTTGGAGGAGGCGGGGACACAGAGGAGCATCTGCTCTGAGGCCACTCGCCAGAGGCTTCAGAAGGGGGCTGCTCTGCCTTCAGGGTCAGAGGCAAAGAAAGGGGCAGCTTAGTCTGTTTCTAAGCAGAACCTCCCACACCAAGTGGCAAGGGAGCAAGCCCCAGGAAATGAAGGGTAGGATGAAGAAGGGTAGTCTTAGGGGTTCACTGTTCCCACATCCAGATTGTCCCAGTGTGACAACAGAGTGTGCCACTCAGCTCCCCCCGCTTCCATGTGATTCACTGTGAGGTAAAGTTCAGACCCTGAGCAAGGCAGCCACGATGTTTGAGCCACCTACAGGCAGCAGGGCTACATTTATCCCCCGTTCCTGGGAAAGTCGCAATATCTCAGACCATTGGACCCACCTTGCTGTTCAACAGACGAGGAGGGACTTGCCCAAGGGCACACAAAGACACTTGGCAGAGCCAAGACCTGACCCACCTCTTGACTCCCAGATGAGGTGGCAAGAGAGAATGGGATCAACCACTATCCTTGGCCATCAGGACAGTGAGGAAAAGAACAGCACCCCTCGCCAGGGTGAGCAGCTGAATTAACCTTGGCCTTCAGCAGGGAGACCGAGGCCTCTGACAGTCTGTCCTCTTGGCCACCTTGCAGCAAGCCCCTGTTTCAGGTTCTCACATGTCTACACCCTGGTCATTGCTGCTCCAGGGCTGAGAGGTGCTGCAGGGAAGGAAGGAGGGAGGAGGGAAGGGCAGGAGGAGGGCAGTCCGTGCCAGGAGACTCAGGGGACACTGAGATGGAAGAGCAGGCTTATTGACCTACAGCACACCGGGACAGATTTCCATATTCAGCACATACTGGAAGAATAAACTCATTGAGATGCCACATTGCTTTCCAAGATGTCCCAAGAGGCACAGGGTTGGAAAGGCCTAGACAGAGCTAGGAGTGTTCCTCCATCTTGGGCAGAAGGCAAGAAGACACCTCCTCCGGGACTGGCCAGCAGAGGCCTCACAGCTCCCTGCAGCCTCAGACACTTGATGCCCCCAGCTGTCCCTGAGGTCCAGCAGAGCCTCTCCTGGAGCTAAGCCACTCTCTCACTCCGGAAGATTGTGCACACACACGGTGGATAAAGGGAACGCACTCTGGGGAAACAGGAACCATCTTCCAGCTCTTACACACCTGTCCCCAGATTCAGCTGAATGTCTTCCGTGTACCAGGTCTGGGGATAGTAGGATGTGACTGTAACTCAGAAACTTCTTCCAAAGGGCTTATAGTCTGATAATGCAGGTAACTGCAAACAGGTGACTGCAACATGGGGTTTAAAAGGCCAAGATGCCGGTAAGCAAAGGTATGATGGAAATACAGGGCATTTAGCCAGAAAGGAGGGTCAGGGCAGGAGGCTTCCTGCAGGAGCTGAGTCTGAGAGGACAGGGAGGAGTTAGCTGGTCTGAGTGGTGTGACCTAAGGCAGAAGGCAAAAGCAGCACTGGGCCTAGACACAGAGCTGGGAAAGAGCATGTGGTGCTTGGAGGATTAGAGGAGGGTGGTGTTGTCAAGCTCAGAAGGAGAGGCTGGGGAGGCAGCTGGAGCCAGGGCTGCAGAGCTCAGATGAGCTTCCAGGGCAAAGGGCAGCATGGTGATCAGAGCCTGGTTCCTACTGGGCCCATCTTCTGTGGTCCCTTCCCCTTCTATGGGTGCTGTTCCTTTCCTGGCTATGTGCTGCCAGAGGGACCCCAAGGGACCTGTCATGTAGCCCTATCCAATGTCACTCCCAGGCCCTATAGGCCGAGTCTATGCAGCTTGTCTGTCTCCCACCCACGGCCCCTCAGTCAGTCCATCCACAAAATCTCCTCCTCACTTCAGGCCACAGAACTCCCAAGGAGGGGAAGAGCCTGTAGCTAGCATCTGCTCCATGGGGCCCTTTAGATCCAGGGGAAAGATACGTGGCCAGGGCACTGCCAAAAGTTATACCCCCTAAAAGCATGGTGAAGGCCCACCGGGGTTTTGTTGGAGATGACCACCTGAGGGCTGGCATTCGCCTGCTCCTGGCGCTTCCCACCCTGGCTGCACACTGTGATCATCAGGGTTGTTCTCCTCAATAGCAACACCTGGGCTCTCCCCAAACCAGTTAAATGGGTTTTCAGGGTGGGTCCCAAGCATGGGCATTTTTCAAAGCTCCCTGGGTGACTCCATTAGGCAGCTCAGGCTGAGAACCACCAGTCCATACCAACCAACTCAGATTCCATCTTTCTTATTACATCTTCTTCCTCTAATCTCACAACTTCTATCTCTCCCACTGGCTCTCTCCTTCCACCTGTTCCTTCTCCTCTTCTCCAAGACTGACCCCTCTGCTAAGCCCTGGATCTCATCTCCTCCCATCACCTGGGGAACCACACTCCAAAGAAAACAACGATACTAATAGTCATAAGAATAATAGCAGCTGGTATTCATGGAGCGCTTAATCTGTACCAGGCATATGAATGTTCTCATTTGGATTTTGTCCTCAGAACAACCCTTTACTATAGGTACTATCATTGTCCCTCATTTCAGAAAAAGAAACTGAGTTCCAGGGAGGTTAAGTATTAAATCATATAAGCCCGAGGCCCTGGCACTACTGAGCAGCAGGAGCAGAACTCACACCTAGGTGCCTATGGCACCAACGCCTAGCCCTTAACTGTCATGGAGACCACCTCTCCATCACTACCTTGGACCTCCCATGTCTTCAACCTCCATGAACTTGCACTTCCTTGGCAGGTTGATCTTCCAGCATTCTCAGCCTTTCCATGCCAGTCACTGAGTTAGCCTGCAAGTTCCAGAGCAGACACAGGGCGCTCTGTGTCCCCTGTGTCTCCACAAGGTCTCCCCAGGTACACGCTCGAGGCAGGTGAGCTCTGGGCCCCCAGGGCTCTGGAAAGGTTTTGTTATAACCTGCTTACTTGTCAGTCACACCCACCATATGGTGAGCCCCTTAAGGCAGCACCTATGGTCTTACTTTTTAGGGAGGAGAAAAGGATCATCTGACTTAAATAAATTTCAAAAAAATTCCACCAGCTTGAAAAATGCTCTGTTGTACCCAGATGCCTATTTGATGCCCAAAGAATGCAATTGCTTGCATGCAGCCACTCCATCCACACTGTTTCCCCCTTGCCTATGGGGCCTCATGCCATGAAGATGATCAGTAAGACATTTTTAGGTTTGTGCCCTGGTTAGAGTGAGAAGGAACCTGGCAGGGGGGTGTGACATGGGGCACAGCAGATGTGTGTGCTATGAGGCATGCAGAGGAGAGATGTGTGGGTGTGGGTATGGGTATGGGACATGGGGTGGCAGGCATAAAAAGTGTGTGCATGGGTGTGATGTGTGTGTATATGGTGTGATGGGTGTGTCTCATGAGGGGCACATGTCTGGGAGTAATTTTTGTGTAGTGCATTGAAGTGTGGTTTTGCTGTATGTATGATTTGCAGATGATGTGATGTATATTTGTTATGTGGTGTGTGGTATGTTTCTATAGCACGTGTGGCATATATGTGATATGTGTCATGCATGTGGCCTGGGATATGATGTGTGTGATCACAGTGTGTGAAAGGGTGTGAGGTATGGGGTCATTTGCGTGTGGTGTTACATATGAGGTGAGTGATCTGTGACATGAGGAAGGAAAGAGATTTAGCCCCTCTCATTCCCACTTCTGGCTTCTCTGCTCAGCCTGGGTTCTGTAGGCACCTTCACTCATGCAGTAAGATTCACAGACTAAGACCCAAGGAGTTCCATCCTGAAAGTGATGCAGCAGCCATCCCAGGAAGGGAGAGCTTGGGCTCAGCACTCCCCATCAAAGTAAAACTAGACTTTCTTCATTTTCTCAGCTACTGAGAGCCCTGTAACCTGGGAGCTCAGCTTCAGGAATGCCAACAAGGAGAGGACAGAGTCCTATAAATGGTCAAGACCCCACTGCCTATAAGTAGGCAGTGAATGGGGAAAGCCTATATTCTTAAGTCTCTTCCCAAACTCAGATGGTCAGTTGATGGGCAGAACATTGTAGATAAAACATTGAATTGAAAATAGAATTCCTATTTATCTTCTCCAGTTCACAATGGGCTCAGCCCCATGCCTGATGTAACCCTGCTAAAATCTGGACTCATGTGGCTCATTGAGAATTATTATGACCAAGAAGCACAATGCAATGCCATTCCTTACTCTCTGTCTTAGCACCACTAAAAGAGACTCAGATCCATGGACTCCAACAACATTTATTAAAATCTCATTCATTCTACTTCCTTCTTTCCTTGCAGCTGCTTGGGTGTAACTCTCCTCAACCCCCTGAAAAAGCTCCTCCTGGCTCCCAGTTCGTGAAATTCTCCTCTGCTCTTCCTACCTCATCCAGCACTTTAAGATGTAGAATAACTTGGCCTTTCTGCCCACAAGAAGGAATCATTTTTTTTATAGGGGCTGGGGGTAGGATGGCGATTTCAGGATCCTCTTTGTAGAAAAGGAATGTCAGGGAATAGCACCACATTTGAGAATCTTGGGTCCTGGTTCACTAAACTGTGTGGCCTATATGAGCTGCATGTTCTCCCTGAGACTCTTTCCACAGCTGCTTAAGGCAACCATTATCCTAGCAACTCACTGCTTCAGAGAGTTAAAATCTGCTAAAGAGCCATGCTAATACTCAGACAAAGCTCTAGGAGAAAAGAACAATACATTGACGAGTTATCTTTCTTACCTGTCCATTAGCAAGGCAGTACCCATGGCAGTGCAGTGCAGGACAGCAACCTTGACCAGAACTGATGGAAAGCTGCAGAGATGCCACTGGAAACTCAAATTGTAAGTCAGTGCCAGCATTTTAATACCTTTCTGTAGTATTGAGTTAGGGATTGGGGAAGGCTGGGAGGGTTTACAAGTGACATTCCTTCATTACCTAGGACAAAGAAGGAGGACTCGCACACACAC
The DNA here is from genome assembly GCF_043159975.1 of Macaca nemestrina. Taxonomy (NCBI): domain Eukaryota; kingdom Metazoa; phylum Chordata; class Mammalia; order Primates; family Cercopithecidae; genus Macaca; species Macaca nemestrina. Next base: position 51,447,597 of record NC_092141.1, on the reverse strand, counting down.
ACACACACACACACACACACACACACACGATGTTCTTGTTTCATCTTTCTACACTCATCCCCAATTTTTCTGAATCTCATTTTCCTCACTTGTGAAATGAAGGTGACAACTGCATAGAACAATCCTTTAGAACCAGACTTTGGAACCTGTTCTACCTTTTCTTACTAGATGTGAGACCTCAGACAAGTGATTCAACCACTCTAGGTCAGTTAGTGATTACAGAAAAACAAGCTACTTTAAAACTTAATGGCTTAAAACAACAATCGGTTATTATTTCTCATGAGTCTATGAGTAGCCTGGGTGGTTCTGCTGATGTGAGCCAGACTTGACTGATCTTGGCTGAGGTCACTCATGCATCTACAGTCAGCTGGCAGATCAGCTGGGGGCTGGCTGGTCTAGGATGGCCTTGGCTAGGATAACTTGGCTCTGCTCCACATGGTCTCTCATCCTCCAGGAGAGCCCAGGCTTGTTCTCGTAATGGTGTTTATTTCCAAGAGAGTGAGTGGAAACACACCTGGGCTTTTTCAAGCCTATGCCTGCATTAAGTTTTCTGCCATCCCATTGGCCAAAGAGTCATTTGACTGAACCTGGAGTCAGAATGGAAGAGGCCTGTAAAGTTACAGGGCAAATGGCGGGATCACAGGGAGGCAAGTAATAAGTGTTGTCAGTGTAATCAATCTACCACACCCTTTAAGCTCAGTTTCCTTATTTTCTTTTAATTGAGGTGAAATTCACATAACATAAACTTAACCTTTTTTTTTTTTTTTTTTTTTTTGACACAGAGTCTCAGTCTGTCACCTAGGCTGGAATGCAATGGTGCCATCTTGGCTTACTGCAGCCTCCACCTCCTGGGTTCAGGCAATTCTCATGCCTTACCTCCCAAGTAGCTGAGATTACAGGCACCCACGACCACACCCGGATAATTTTTGTATTTTTAGTACAGACAGGGTTTCACCATGTTGGCCAGGCTGGTCTCGAACTACTGACCTCAGGTGATCCACCCACCTCGGCCTCCCAAAGTGCTGGGATTACAGGCATGAGCCACAGTGCCCAACCAAATTAACCATCTTAAGGTGCACAATTCAGTGATATTTGGTACATTCACAATGTTATGCAATCATTACCTTTATCTAAGTTTCCAACATTTTAGTTACCATAAAACAAAACCTCACAGTATTAAGCAGGTACTCCTCATCTCCCCCTCCGTCCTCTCCAGCCCCTGACAACCACAAAACTGTTCACTGTCTCTATCGATTTACTTATTCTGGATATTTCATATAAATAGAATATGTGAACGGTGTCTGGCTTCTTTGACTTAACATAATATTTTTGAGTTTTATCCATGTTGTAGCATATATGAGCACTTCATTCCTTTTTATGGCATAATAATATTCCTTTGTATGAACATGGCACAATTTGCTGATTTATTCATTTATTGCTGGATATTTGGGGTGTTTTCATGCTGTGGTTATTGCAAATGATGCTGTGATAACATTAATGTACAAATATTTGTTTGAGTAACAGTTTTCAATTCCTTTGGGTCTATTCCCCCCAAAAGAGTAGAATTGCTGGGTCATATGACAATTTTACATATAACATTTTGAGGAACTCAGTTTCCCTTATTTTCAAAACGGATTACTTTGCGGACATGCTGAGAGGCTTCGAGAGTGCGTGTGAAGTGTCTTGCACAGAGTACGACTTCAATAAAGGGTGTATATAACTATTCTTTTGTTCCTTCATTCAATAACCATTTATTGAGCCCAGGATCAGGAATTATGTGAGATGCTAGATAGATACATGGATATAGATGATATAAAATATCTATAAAACATATGCCTATATTTTTATAGACATATAAATATATCCCCAGGGTCCCTTCCAGCTCAGACTTACAATGGTTCCCTCCTTGGTTCTCGCCTGGTGTGTCCTTCACAAACAGAAGACAAAAGGCTCTCTCTCTCTCCCTCCCTAACTGAGTCCCCAGGAGGCGGCTGGCTTCATTGCTCCCCACCTGAATCAGTTCAGACCACCTATTTCAGATCTGTCGGCTCTTATAAATGTAGCCACACACCCGCAAAGTGAGATAAAATGGCAATGTGATTAGTGTGTGTGTGAGTGCGAATGCTCATGTGTCCCTGTCTCATTGCTTTTGTAAAGATTAATACATCAGAGCAAGCACTTACGAAAGGAAGAATAAAAAACAACAACCGGGTCCAATTCTCCAGACATTCAATAACCGAATGTCACCCACATGGTAAGCAATAAAATAAAAATATATGCTTAGCAGAGGCAATATAAATATGATGTATATTTTGAAGTCGGATAACAGAACAGTGGCATAAAAATAATACCCAGTGGCAAATTCAGGAAAGAGACCTTTTAAAAACACAGAATGTCTTTGGGCTGCCATTCCTAAAATATCACAGCATCTCAAGCAGTAAAGCAGGGCTTGGTTTAAATCTGACAGGAGCACCTCGTGTAATGAGGGCATGGAAATTCTTGCCAGCATCCCATTGTCAAGGCGACATCTACTTCCCCTGCACCCCCCACTACCCCACTCCTGAGAACTGCCCTCTCTACAATCTACTAGCTCCATCCCCTTTGCCTGTCTCAATAACCCCTTACTTTTCTTTCTTTCTTTTCTTTTTTTTTTGAGACAGAGTCTCTCTCTGTCACCCTGGCTGGAGTGCAATGGCACGAGTTCGGCTCACTGCAACCTCCGCCTCTTGGATTCAAGCAATTCTCCTCCCTCAGCCTCCTGATTAGCTGGGATTACATGTGTGCCACCACGCCCAGCTAATTTTTGTACTTTTAGTAAAGACAGGGTTTCTCCATGTTGGTCAGGCTGCTCTCGAACTCCTGATCTCAGGTGATCCGCTGCCTCAGCCCTCCAAACTGTTGGGATTGCAGGCGTGAGCCACCGCGCCCAGTCTCAATAATCCCTTACTCTTTAAAACTCCTTCGCAGACGTTTTTCCATTCAACCTTTACAACCTGCCTCTGAGGTTGGGAGGACAGGTATCATTATCGCCATTTTATAGATGAGGAAATAGAGGCCACATAAGTGGTCTGAAACCCAGGACTGAAACGCCACCTACCTGCCCCTCCACCCCAGAAAGAAAAAATGTCTTCCCTGTATTAGAAACTGTCATTTTCTGCTCACACATGCATACACACACATACACACACACACACACACACACACACACACAAATCATTAAAAAGATTTCTGTGCAAAATCAACTCCTCCCTCTGTGACCCAGCACAAATCTCGATTCCTAGCTACTATTTGTTTAGGGACTACAAACCAATTTTTTGTACGAACCAAACAAAATATAATTAGAAAGTAAATCCAGGAGTGTATTGTAAACATCAAAATATATCAACGGTAGATGGCTATGCACTTCTTAAAACACGCACCTTTTGCAAGTCTTAGTTACTGAGATTCTAACCAGAAAATGGAAGTCCGAAAATTTGTGGAATTTGCCTGAGGCCTTGAAATGAGAACTCCAGGATTGAAACGCACGTCATTGCTGCAGAGGAAAGAACCACCCGTTATGTGTTTCTAAGCAAATCACTTGGCCTCTCTGAGTTTTCATTTCCCCGTGATGGAGAGAGTAGAAGGAGAAGATCTCTAAGCTGCTTTCTAGCTCTGAAATGCTCTAATTTTATCTCTAGAAAAAAAGACAAATGTTGCTCAGGGAAAGCCCTATGTTGCCCACAGAGGGGTCAGTAAAATCTCTCTGATGGAACCCTAACCTCTAATGCCTTCCTGTTGGGGGGAAAGTCTATTTTAGGAGCAAGAAGACAGGGCACTGGTTCTGTATCAGCCACTAATCACTATGTAACCTTGAACGTCTCCTCTGCTAAATGAGAAATTTGGACTTGATGAATATGAGAAATAAATGTCACCTCAAGTGCCACTCTGACCAATATAGATAGTGGCTACCTGGGAGTGAGGTGTTTAGAAAAAAATATGAATCTCCCTCCGACTCAAGAAGGAAGAGTGTTGGGATGGATGACTGATGTCTGCCGCCTGCGAGGGCTGCAGGCAGTGCACGTGGCCTTTGCCATCCCTGGGGTAGATGTTCTCTAAGGTGTCTTACTTGAACTAATCCCCTGCGAGTAGCACACGGAAAACCAGGGGATTCAGAGTCACCGATGGACCAGAAGAAGAACTTGGCTCGTTCAACTGTTTTTATATTATCCAAGGCTTGGGTTTGAATAACCTGTCCCCTGATACCACTGTATTTTAGAAATTGCTACCTAAGGCAAATTCTCCACTTTTAAACTCATTTCCTGAGTCGGTCTTTTTAAGCCCCACATTAAATATTGATCTGCCCTGGAGAGATCTAATTTATTTAGTAGAGACATGTTTGACTCCGCCAGAACGGTCAAACTCAAAAATGGGGACACACCCCTCCCAAAGCAATAACCATTGAGGATAGTGACAGACAAGCCAAGGGCACCAGAACCAGCGGCGTTCCACTCTCAGAGTCTCAGGGACAGGGCCTGCCTTCTGCTCTCACACAAGTAGCCCTCTCACCCAAGACTAGTGGAACCTCTCTGAAAACCTTTCCCAGGAGGCTGCTTTTCTGAAAGTCAAGGTGTCCACTCTGTGCCGGCCAGGCTAGGCTCTCCATCTGCCACCCCAAGACCCGTTGGCCCACGATGGGAAACCCCAGAAACCTCTTCTGCTTGCTCCCAACAAGCTCTGTTTCTGGGGCTATCATGACCAAGTTCCAACCTTCAGACTCTGCAACTCCTCCCTCAAGTCCTGATTCTGGCCCAGGAACAGGGACCCTGGTTCTAAACCTCAGCCCTGATGAGCTTTGGCTTCATTGCCTTTCTGATTGACAATGCGTTGGCTGTCTCCTGTTTGCACTTATTAGACTCAAAAAAGAAGCGAGAGAGAGACAGAAGGAGATTGGACCTGCTCCAACCTGGGGAGAAGGACCCTTATGTCCCACACAGCCAACTCAGCACACAGAGTGGATTGAAAGATTTGAGGTCCTGATCCAGCCTTGCCTTTGGATCTGGCCTCCTCCACCTCTTGCACACAGAATCACCTGCTTCCATCACCCTACACTCTGAGTTGATCCAGCGTAATTTCACTCCATGATCCAGGCTTCCAAGCACAAATGCCGAAGTTCCCTTCTGGGTCTCTGGCAACATCTGAGGCCTAGCAAATAAGAATCCCCGAGGCCAGGAACATAGCCTTCCTTCTTGGGTTAGGGAACCGAATTATAATTAAAAATCTCAGCAAATTATCCTCCCCTACCTGCATTCCCTCTGTTAATTCACCCAAGTGTCCTATGAGGCCGGTAGTGTCTTTATCCCCATGAGGAATATGGGGAAATTGAGGCTCCAAGTTTGTAGCCACTAACCACATATGGCCAATAAAATGAAATAAAACTTAAAATTCAGTTTCTAAATCCCACTAGCTACATTTCAAATGCTCAGTAGCCACACATGCCTGGTGGCGACTGAATTGACCATGCAGAATGACAGAACATTTGTATCATTGCAGAATGTCCTATCGGACAGCACTGTGAAGGGTAGAGTAACAGCCCTGTGCCATGCAGAAACTGAGTAGCAGAGCTGGTACTTCAGCTAGGCCAGTTTGTCTATCCGCTACTCTTTTCTGATGTTGAAAGGAATCCAAAAAGAAAGGGTTGAGATGGTCAAGAGGTCAACAAAGAAATCTCACTCTTAGAGTGAAGCTTTTTAGAGGGCACATCTGAAAAGCTTAAGACCTTTTGACCACCTCCTGGTCACGTGACAGCTGTCACCAGCGCCTGGTCATGATGCTGCAGTTTGCTCCATCAGACATCTCTTCCAGCCCTGGAGGGGTTTGGGGTTTGATCTCCCTGTGGCAGTTCTATCTCCTACCTCCCTGATGAAGGGGAGTCAAGCACACATTTGGGTACAAAAGAATGCCTTGTACATCCTGCCACGCTCCCGAGACCTCCTGGAGATGGTGAAGGTCAATCAAGGTCATTGATCTCCAGTTTTGATCCATTTATCATTTATGACATGCCTTCTATGGCCTAGTATCTAATTCAGGCACTTTTTACATGTGTAACCTAGATAGTTTTTGGAGCCCATGTGGCTCCCGAATGTCCGTAAACTAAAAACTAAAAACAACTAAAAATAATCCCAGTCTGTATTTGTATCTCTCAATATTAAATGGGATTTGAATGATAAATCATAGTATCATTTATTTTTCTCACTGTATATTTGAATTTATACTTTATTTTATAAACATTTTTGTTTTGTTTTTGTTTTTGTTTTTTGAAACAGAATCTTGCTCTGCCATCCAGGCTGGAGTGCAGTGGCACCATCTCAGCTCACTGCAGCCTCCACCTGCAGAGTTCAAGTAATTCTTGGGCCTTAGCCCCCCAAGCAGTTGGGATTACAGGTGAGCACCACCATGCTCAGCTAATTTTTTTGTATTTTTAGTAGGGACGGGGTTTCACCACATTGCTCAGGCTGGTCTCAAACTCCCAGCCTCAGGTGATCCACCCATCTCAGCCTCCCAAAGTGCTGGGATTACAGGCGTGAACTACCGCACCTGGCCACTACGTTGTTCTTTTTATTGCCAAATAATATTCCATTATATAAACATACCACATTTTGTCTATTCGTCAGTTGATGGACATTTGAGTTGTTTTCACTTTTAGGCTATTATGAATTATGCTGCCATGAACATTCACATACAAGTTTTTATGTGGAGATGTGTTATTATTTGTATTGGGTATATACCTACGAGCGGAATTGCTGGATCATAGGATAACTCTGCGTTTAACATGTTGAGAAACTGCCCAACTGTTCTCCAAGATGTCTGCACCATTTTACTTCCCATTCCCATCAGCAATGAGCTCCCATTTCTCTATATCATTGCCAACACTTGTTATTGTCCAGTCTTTTGACAGTAGCCATATTAGTGGGGTGAAATGTATCACATTGTGGTTTTGACTTACATTTCCTTAGTGTCTAAGGATACTGAATATCTTTTTGTGTGCCTGCTGATCATTTGTCTGTTTTCTTGGGAGAAATGTCTATTCAGATCCTTTGCTAGCTTTTCAGTTGAGTTATCTTTTTATTAAGTTGTAAAAGTTATTTCTCCTTTTTAAGGATACAAGTCTCTTGCCAGATAAATGATTTGTAAATATCTTCTTCCATTCTGTGGATTGCCTTTTTTACTTTCTTAATGGTACCATTTGCGGAACAAAAGTTTTAATCTTGATGAAGTCCCATTTATCTATTTTTTTCTTTACTTGCTTGTTCCTTTTATGTCATATCTAAGATTTGCTCCTATACTTTATTCTAAGATTTTATGATTCTGGCTCTTATACACATCACTTCTTAATGCCTTCCTTCCCCTAACCCATTGGCCTCCCCTCATCTCTCCTATACCTCTGCTGTCCAACCTCATTCTCAGGACTCATTCTCAACTACACACTGAAAAGACTTCTCTCTGAAAATCTGAGCCTGCCAGGTTTTCTTTCTTACTTTTATCCTTCTCCTTGTTTCCTTCTAGTTATGTCTATTTTTTCTTTCCCATGAATAAACTCAGCCCTTTCTGAAGCAAGACCCTTAGCTTCCCCTCTTTAGTTCTGCATCAAAAAAGTCTAGAAATTGGGCTGGCTCTCTTAGATGACTAGGAGTAGAAGATTGCCATCTCTTATAATTTAATGTATTTCCTTTTAGCACTGTTGTACAAGCCTTATCTCAATTACCTCTTAAACAAGCCTGGGAAGTTGGCCCCACAAATCCCAATTTGCAAATGGGGAAACAGAGGTCTTGGTGTGACAGAGATAATGTTTGTTAGATAAAGGATCGTGTCTTAAATAGAAACCGAAGAAGCTGCAGAGTTAGAATCTGAATGCGGAACTTCTGACCACTTGCTCAGTGCTCTGCCACAAAATGCTGCCTTTGCCCAGAGATTTCCTGTCAGCTGCTCTCAAAGATCATATTGATAAACACCACTCACACAAACAGGCACAGATGATGCCACCACTTCCTATTCTATTCATCATATGTTTCCTGAGCAGCTACTCCTTGCTGGGCATTCATTGTGAGCTACATTCACTTCTGAAGCAGCCAAAAGGAGGAGAATAGGAGAGGAGATGGACAAACCCCTGCGTTCCTCTTTGCCTTCTCACCTCTAACTCTGGAAGAGTTGCTATGTCTGCTGCATGAGCCACACCCAATACATCTGGATCCAGTGAAAGTCACTCTAGACTGACACCTGGTGAGTGTCAAAAAAACATGCCCAAGGCTCACTGCTCTTAGCACTGGGCGGATTACTAAAAGGATTGGGTCAGATCAAGAGGCAAAGTTCTGCATATGGAATGGAGCCAATGCCCAGATCCAAACCCTTGCTTCCCAGCCACACTGCAAAACTCTGCCTAGCCATGCTCCTCCCTGAGTGCTTTCTTCTTCCCAGCACGGCGTATCAATCAAATAGACAAGGCTGAAGTTGTGCCAACTAGGTGAGTTCCCTCCCCTAGCCACACACATGTTTGCTTTCCTGCATCTCAGCCACCTTGCTGCTCGGCCCAGCATCCCAGCTTGCAGTGGACACAGGACTTGGGGTCCCAGGGAGGACTCCCTTGTCTACCAGTGGTTTTCATAAGATGGAGCCATATGTCTAGGATCTCAGCAGCGCTCTGACTGCTGTGGATGCGGAGGGGGAGCAAGTAGAGCCTTGCAGCTTATAGAAAACCTTTGAGAACAACGGCTATTGGCATGGAGAAAACCATCTGTTATTTTTGTCTCCTATTTGTCTTAGAATTTCAGGGAAAGTGAGCAGTTGGGCTGCTCAACTTCATTGTTCACAGTTGGGAGCAGAAGAGTTGAAATGAGGCACCCAGTTTCCAAAGCTACAATGCAAAATTATCTCCTCTTGGCTTTATTTATTTTGTATTTTGTATTTTTTTTGAGACAAAGTCTTCCTCTATTGGTCAGGCTGGAGTGCAGTGGCATGATGACAGCTCGCTCTAGCTTTGAACTCCTGGACTCAAGTGATCCTCCTGCCTCAGCCTCCCAAGCAGCTAGGACTACAGACATGCACCACCACACCCAGCTAATTTCTTTTATTTTTGTAGAGTGAGGGTCTCACTATGTTGCCCAGGCTGGCCTCGAACTCCTGGCCTCCAGTGAGCCTCTCGCCTTGGCCTTCCAAAACACTGGGATTACAGGCATAAGTCACCACACCCAGCCTCTCCTTGGCTCTTTAATCCACCATGGGTTTCCTCTGTCCTCCAGGACTAAGGGTGCAGCTGTGAGTTGTGGCCTAATGAGGAATCTCAGGGGTCCCCAGAAGGATCTCAAAAGTTGCTCGGAAAAGGCCTCACTCTCAAATTTTCTTGCCAGATTGAGGTGGAAGGCAAGGATCTGAGAGTGGGGAGGAGAAATGAACACAAAGACAAGCTCTTCCAGCTGCAGAATGAACAGGCCAGCCTCCTCTGGCTAAAAATGACAGCAGAGATGCACTGACCTGGCATGTATGGCCTCTACCATCCTTGTTTCCTGCCTTGAGCTCCTGGGATTTGCCCCACCCACAACCTCGCCTGGATCACCCCACGGTATGTTTATGTTTAGTGCAGGTGACCAACCATCCCTGCTTGCCCAGGACTGAGAGATCTTGGCCTGAGGGACTTTCTGTTTTGAAACTAGAAAAATCCCAATTAAACTGGAACAAGTTGGTTGCCCTGGGTGGTGGTGTTAACTGATTGCATCTCTAAGAGTGGCTGCCTGTTTTAACGACCAAGGAGTCGCAAAGTCTCCCTGGCACCTTTTGGGTCATCTCAAGCCTCTGACTTCAAGGGTGAAGGCTGGGTATCAGGCAGATGAAGGTGAAGCAACTGAAGACAGTGGGCCTGTACCCACAGCACTGAGGTGCATCTGCACCTAGACCCAGCCCATCTCCCCAATTCCCAGACCTAACTCCATGCTCCCTGCAGCCATGCAACAGCCACCCACACTGCACAACACTGCCCAGCCAGTGCCATCTCCCAGAGCTGTCTTCTTCCTGGCCCTCAGTATCCATGGTACAGAAAAAATAAGACTGAGGATGTGGCAGCTGGGGTTGGTTACCACCAGCCTCATTAATGGAACCTTGATTTTCTTTGGATATTGGGTAACTGAAGTGTCCAGGCCCAGGAGCAGAGTTGTGGCAATTGCTCTCCTCTTTTCATAATTGGTTTAGGGTGGGCAAGCAACCCAGATATGGCCAAAGAAATGTCGATGTCAGTGGAAATATGATGGGGCCAAACTCATCCATTTATGAGGAGCCTACTCCTGAGATAACTAACCAAGCTCCTGTGATAATAGCGTTAATCTGTTACCACATAAAGGCCCCACCTCCCAACACTGTTACATTTGGAATTAAATTTCAACATGAGAGGCCGGGCACGGTGGCTCATGCCTGCAATCCCACTTTGGGAGGCCAAGGTGGGTGGATCACTTGAGGTCAGGAGTTGAGACCAGCCTGGCCAACATGGCAAAACCCTGTCTCTACTAAAAATACAAAAATTAGCCCGGTGTGGTGGTGGGCGCCTGTAATCCCAGCTAACTGGGAAGCTGAGGCAGGAGAATCGCTCGAACCTGGTAGGCAGAGGCTGCAGTGAGCTAAGAACGTGCCAGTGCACTCCATCCTGGGTGACAGAGAGAGACTCCCTCTCAAAAAACAAAAACAAAAACAAAAATAAAATCTTCAACATGGGTTTTGGAAGGGAAATTCAAACCACAGCAGTACTTACCTTCAAAGGGCCAACCATAGTGCCTGGACTATATTATATTCTTGATAACACTAAGCTCTTATATTAGTAATAATATTCATATTGTTAGTATTACAATTATTAATACTTCAGCTAAATCCTCCAAAGAAACTGCCTAAAGGCTGGGCACAGTGGCTCATGCCTGTAATGCTAGTACTTTGGGAGGCCAAGGTGGGAGGATCACTTGAGGTCAGGAGCTTGAGACCAGCCTGGCCAACATAGTGAAACCCCATCTCTACTAAAAATAGAAAAATTAGCCAGTCGTGGTGGTGCGCACCTGTAATCCCAGCTACTCAGGAGGCTGAGGCAGGAGAATCAGTTGAAAGCCGGGATGCAGTGAACTGATATTATACCATTGCACTCCAGCTTGGGCAATAGAGTAAGACTCTCTTCAAAAAAAAAAAAAAAAAAAACAGCAGCTGGGCTCAGTGGCTCATTCCTGTAATGCCAGTACTTTGGGAGCCCGAGGTGGGTGATCACCTGAGGTCAGGAGTTTGAGACCAGCCTGACCAATATGGTGAAACTCCAACTCTACTAAAAATACAAAAATTAGCTGGGCATGGTGGCATGCGCCTGTAGTCCCAGCTACTCGGGAGGTTGAGACAGGAGAATTGCTCGAACCTGGGAGGTGAAGCTTGCAGTGAGCCGAGATCACGCCATTGCACTCCAGCGCTCCAGACTGGGTGACAGAGAGAGACTCCATCTCAAACAAACAAACAAACAAACAACAACAACAACAACAACAACAAAACTGCCTAAAGTTAGAGTAGGGATGCAACCCTTCGTGGTAGATGGCTATTGGATGGGTATTACAATTAACCACGGGTCACAGGGTCCTTTTGGGAAGTGCAGCTTAGAAGTTCCAGATGTTCAAATCTTATCTGGGGAGATTCTATGACAGAAGAAAGAGGGAGGATGAGACTGCCACAGAAGATCAGATGATATGGAATCTGCTGTAAGCTCAGAGCTGGAAAGACAGACCTGACTCTGTTCAGGGACTGGCTCTCATCTCCAGGCACCTCACTTCTGCTGTTTAGAGGAGAATCCCTGCTGCATGGCAGCATTTGGGCCGCCAGAGAGGAGATATGTGAACTGATGAAATAGAAGACTAATTGGAAATAAAAGGTATAGTGTCAGCTAATGAACTCCCAAATCACCCATGTGATAGCCTCAGCCTTCCAGAACACGTCCATGAACAGCCTAAAGTGGTTCCAAAACTGGGGAGCAGAGAGGGGCGCAGCGGGAGGCAAATGAGCACAGCTGACCTGGACTTAAACCATGGCCCTGCCACTTACTGGGGTGCAGACCTTGGGTACTGGACTTGCCTTCCTGTGGCCAGTCTCCCAGTGTGAACCGTGCAAGATCAACATTCACCTCCAATGAGTGCCTATGGAAGTAAGTGGGATGGTATGTCTGTATCGCCTGATAAATGGCCAGGCGTTGTGACAACAATTCCTGCTCCACGGATCAAACACAGAAATCAGTTTCCCCACTTCCTAGTCCCATCTCAGAGGTGTTGCATTATCGGTCACTAAAGCTTAGCGAGTTCCACCCACACAGTCCTAATAAGCTCTGTCATTCTGATTGGCCAGTCTGCAGGAAAGGAAGTAGAGGTAGAAAGACACAGCAAAGAAAAGTGAGATGTGACAGTCTAACAGTGAAGGGAGACAGAAAGACCATACAGGCAAGGGTTAGAATACTAAAAACAGAGCAATCTGGGGTAGTGTTAGTGCACGGGCAAGCAGTCTGAACCCTCTGGGGAGATCATGAGTTACATGACATGGTATCAGTTGACCACACATTAAGTCTCAAATTATGAGAGCCTTGAATCATTCAAAAAAAAAAAAAGGTGAATCTGTTCAGCACAATCAGTTTAAGAATATACTGTACAAAAAAAAAGTACACATTGAGCAATAGTACCATTACAAACAGGAAAACAGTTCAAGTGAAAGTTACAGGGGCCTGACTTAGTAGTGGGGTGCCTCCTTCCTTGAGAGTGCTGGATAAATGGAATTTCACCAAAAAAACATATTGAAGTCTTTTTGCCTCTCAGCAAGGTGTTATTTAGGTAGAAGGGAAGCAATGGAAATGAGAAAAGGAAAGCAAGCGGGTAGGGACTTGGGGTTTGTCCTTCCATTTAAAAAAAAAAAAATCATCTACTTGGTGCTTGGCTAGTGCTACCCACAAGGCTCAGTCAGCCTGGCTCTTCTTAGTGGTACGCAGGGCGTCGCGGCCCCTGTCCAGCAGCAGGTCCTCCAGCCGCTTGCAATGCTCCCGGAGCTGTTTCTCCCGCGGCAGCAGGAAAGTGAGAACCTTGTTGCGCACGATGCCACGGTCCTCCTCCTCCCTTAGCCGCTGCCTCACACGAGCCGCCTGCTCCTCCTGCTGCACCAGGGCACCATTCATCTCGCAGAAGGAGTCCTCAAGGTAATGGATGGACTTCAATGTCTCTTTCTTAAAGTCTTCCAGCTCCCGTTGCACCCCAGCCACCTTCTGCTGCAGGATCTCCAAGTCGGCAGGTGGTGGGAGGCAGGAGGGCCATGACTGGGACAGGGAAAAGTCTCCAGACTGGAGGCCACTCTCTACCATTTTCTTCCCCTGTAAAGTATTCACCGTCATGAGAATGGACCCAGCCTGGTAGAGGGATTCCATTGTCTCTCTTCTATGTTGGACAAAGAGAGGAAGCCAAGAGACCAGCCAGGTCAATAAATATTTTTGGCTAGAGACACGATCATTCGGAGTGGAGAAACCCTAGAATTGTGACATCAGGGCCCCTTCAACCAACCAGAAAGAAAGCCACAATCCATTCATTTGCATATTGTAGCTTCCTTGCTTGGTTACCTAGAGCTTTGTCTGTTTATCTGACCAAGTTGCCTTCCTGAGATATGGATCCTTAACTCATCACCCTTCCAGAACCAGAACTCAGGTTCTTCTTTAACCTGAGGAACAAACCAAGTCCCAGAGCAGGGAAGTACATTGGCCAGAGCAAGGCAAGCCAGGCCAGGCTCACTGGCTGCCAGGACTGGGTAGTCTCCCACACTGGCAAGGGACCTGCATGGTCTTGGACTGGTCTCTGGGCTTTAGTACCTTACTAGTAAAACAAAGACATTGTAAGAAATGATACCTAATCCCACTTGTAGCTCTAAAATGCTAAAAAAGTAATCTCTTATTCCAAATCCATACTCCTATAATGATGCCAGAATTCCAGATAATCTTAGAAATTGTGAGAAATGTACTTAGATTTTGATGTGTGGTCCACAGCAATGGCTGATTCAGTAGATGCAGAGTAAAAATGAGTTAGTCATATTTATCCAATAAATACTAAGTGCTCACTACACACTAGGATCAGGGAGCAAGTGAGTGCATGGTCCTCCAACATACCTGAATGTTGACAAATATGAGAAAAAACACGTAGAAAGGTAATTCTTGTACTTTTTACCTGATAATTAGAACAAAGGAAAATACTTCAGCTAATCTACATTTGGTTTTGGTTTAGTCAGGAACAAACCTTCATCTTGCACATCTCAGTCTCTTGCTTAGACCTTTCTCCTGGGCTCCAAATCTAAATGTCTCCCCAACAATGGGCCTCCAATTCAAACCATCCAAAACTGAATCGGTGATCTCTTCACCCAAATCAGTTCCTGTTCCAGTGTTGCTGTCAGATTAATGACAGCAACCCAGAACAGCACCCACACCAGAGCCCACATAAGACAACTGGTGCTGTGATGCTAAAATTTGTCCCCTCCCAAACTCATGTTGCAATTTAATTGCCATTGTAACAGGATTACGAGGAAGGACCTTTAAGAGATGATTAGGCTACCCTTTAAGAGATAAATGGATTAATGCTGTCATCTTGGGAGCAGGTTTCTTATAAGTGGATAAGTTCAGCCCCTTTATGTCTCTCTCTCACCCTCTCTTTGCCCTTCTACCATGTGGTGTCTTCTGCTGTGGAATGACACAGCAAGAAGGCCCTTGCCAGATGCCAGCATTTTGATTTCAGACTTCCTAGCCTCCAGAACTGTAAGGAAATACATTTCTGTTCTTTATAAATTACCCAGCCTCCAATATTTTACTATAGCAGCACACAATAGACTAAGAAACCTAGGCTCAACCTAGACCCTTCCATGTCAAAGTGGCCCTAAGTCCTATTCAATCTACTATTGCCAAGCACTCTAGCATCAAACCGCCTGGGTTGGAGTCCCAGCTCCACTTATAAGCTACCTATATTTGGCAGATTACCCCATCTCCCTGAGCCTCAATCTTCTTATCTATAAAGTAGGAATACTAATTTAGTGGTGTGCAGTTCTATGGGGAAAAGTGAATAAAACTCTGATATCTATTAATAGCTGTTGCCAATTTCCATGGCGTAAATACTCCCACCATGGCCAATTTCAAGCTACCAACATGATGTCACTGGGAAGAGATGCACAAAATCAGCTCTCATGAGCCTCTGCAAGCTGACTCTTGCACCACAGGGCCTGTGATGAGGGCAGCTGCCTCCTCTGAGATGCACATTAACCTATCCAGGGAGCCTTGCAGTAGGCATCAGAGAGGGCATTTTGCAGGGAGGTTCAAGACTAAACTAAGGTGAAATTTTCTGGGGGATTTTGTGAGGCTTTTTTAGCATAATAAAGTATCAAGCAATAAGGTGAAATTTTAAATGGCAAGATGAAAAAAGCAACTTCGATTATTGAGACAGAATGGTGGAAAGAGCATTTTTCTAGGAGTCAGGAGATCTGGAGACTGGAATTGCTGTGTGACCCTAGGTCAATCACCTTCCCTCTCGGAACCTATTCCTTCCACCATAATGTGAGAAGGCAGGATTTGGCTGTTCTGACGTCTCTGATGTTTGAAGAATCCACATAGTCCTTCAGTTAAACCTCTCTTGAGGCACTTACAATCTTCTCCCTCTTTTTGTGACTTAGGACTTTGTCCTTCCAGGTCCCTGATGGCACAGTAAACTCCATGAGGCCAGGGATCATGAGTTTCTTACCCTGTGTAACCTCAAGCATCCTGCCTGGTGCCCTGCATATACTGGCACTCAGAGAACTAGATGAAATAAAACTTATTTTCACAGGTGGCTGTCAAATCCCGGGCACCCCTGGCTTTCCCGCTGACATGATGACACCTACTGGTCTTAGCAAAAACAGCAACCTCTTGATTCCACTACCTAAGAGAGCTAGATGGGGATTGAGGAGCTGATAAAAACAGCATGTGATCTTGTGGTGTGTTTAATTAAGGGAGTATGTGCATGTTGGGCACATAATAGATTCTCAATAAATATTTTTTGAATCAGCAAAAGGGCAGTCTCTATCATTCTCTGAGTGCTTTTCTGTTTCTCTCTCTCTCTTTTATTTTCTGCCACTTTTTCTCTGCCTCCCACGGGGAATGGTGGAAGTCGTAACCAGATCTGTGAAAGAAAAGTAGTAAAAGGCATGTGGAATAGCATTTTCTCCACTTGCCTGGTGTTTATTTTTAAATGACATTGCAGTTTGCTTCTCAGAACCAGAGGGGAGGACGGTATTTCCACAAGAGCACAGCAGAAGCTAGAAGTGAGTGAGTGCTGTCAGGAGAAGACCCCAGGCTTGGTGGCCTCCCGAGCCTTCAGGGCAGCATCCTCAACAGGGCAACTTGATATACACATTCTCCTGAACGTTCTCCTCCTAGAAATTTCATAGTCAAGGACTATGCCTTTCTCACAAAATTTCCTTCCATATAAACTAGGAAACTAAGAAGCCAATCACTTTGTTCCCTTAAAGTTCTCAAGGAAAAGGAGTTCTAACATCTCCGGGCCTTGAACCCACTGTCAGATGAGTTTCTCTGTCCCTGGCCTATTTCAGTGGTTACAGCCTCCTCATGTCTCAGGATGATGGGGGGACAAGCGGGGCACCTCAGCCCCGCAGAGATCCCAGTCCCGCCCTTGAGAATCAGATTAAACCTGAATGGGATGGGACTCAATAGTGGGCATGTTCTAATAGTTCCCCAGGTTGGGCATCACTGGGTCTGAGCACCATTCCTGTGGGACCCTGCCCATGGCTTGCCAGTGAGAGCTGGATGGTTTCCCCAGGACCCCACCCCATCATATGCCTTCATCTGTCTCTGCAAATGAAATAAGCCTTGGTCCTTTTGGGGACTGGGAAAAAGGACATGACATAGAGGCCCTCCTTCTTCGTGTACCTTTTTTAAAGGGAGGAAAATGCTCAGAAGCTAGAAGCTCCTCACATCCCATGAGTTAGAGCCACATTCCTGGGCCCCTTCTAACTGCATCACTGACTAGAGTCGTGGGGCTCCCACAGTTGGCTGAGGCCAATCACAGGCCCCTTCCTGGGACTGGGTCTGGGTCAGGCCTCCCTGAAACACAAGCCTCCCATACCAGAACCAAATTGGGGTTCTGTTCTCAAGCAAGAAAGGCAGAGGAAGAGGATGGGCAACCAACTGTGTCTTCCACCAAGAGTAATTAGACCTAAAAAGACTCGGTGAAAGAACCATGCAAAATCCTCTGAAATGAACTACTAATGGGAGCTTCCAGGCAGAGTCGGAAGCAGTCTTCTGGGAGTCTCTTAAAACTGGTTTATCTAGGCCAGGCGCGGTGGCTCACGCCTGTAATCCCAGCACTTTGAGCGGCGAAGGTGGGCAGATCACGAGGTCAGGAGATCAAGACCATGCTGGCTAACACGGTGAAACCCCGCCTCTACTAAAAATACAAAAAATTAGCCAGGCGTGGTGGCGCACCTGTAGTCCCAGCTACTCGGGCAGCTGAGGCAGGAGAATGGCATGAACCTGGGAGGTGGAGCTTGCAGTGAGCCGAGGTTGCGCCACTGCGCTCCAGCCTGGACGAGAGAGTGAGACTCCACCTCAAAAAACAAAACAAAACAAAACAAAAAAACACTGGTCTATCTCTCCCCATCCCCAAGAAAAAAAAAATCATTAAAAAAAACACACACACACACACACAAAAACGGAACTCAGAACTCAGAGCAATCTGTCCAAACCCCAAAGAACATGTGATTGGATATTTCTAAAAGAGAGAGGACAGCTGTTGGCCCTATTTAGCCACTCTTTTCCCAGAATCCCTTGACCTGGTGCCTCCTATGGCCTGGGCAAGGATACTGCGATACAATCAGTGTCTTCTCAGATGCCCCCATAAAAATGTCTTCCATTCATCCTTCCATTCATTCATCCATCCATCCATTATTCCATTCATCCACCCATCTATCCAGCTATCCAGCCAGTCTTTCATCCATCCTTCCATTCATTCATCCATCCATCTATTATTCCATTCATCCACCCATCTATCCAGCTATCCAGCCAGGCTTCCATCCATCTATCCATCTATTCAACCAGCCAGCCTTCCACCTGTCCATTCATTCATCCATCCATTCACTCATCTATCCAGCTATCCATCCCGCCTTCCATCCATCTATCCATCCAGCCAGGCTTCCACCTGTCCATTCATTCATCCATCCAACCATCCATCCACTCATTCAATGATAATCATTGAGTACCTACCCTGTGTAGACAGAGCCACGCAACTGAAATTCAAGAGAACAAACAAGACAGAAAAAACTCCTGCTCTCAAGCAGGCAGCATTTTGATGGAAGGAGACCAGTAAAGTAAGCAATCAACAAATAAGATGATTTGGGTTGGTGCTAAATCTCTGAAGGAAATAAGCAGTGAAAGGTGATAGCCTGTCGGGTGGGGGTGGGCTCAGGGAGTGCCTTTGTCGGGGTTAGGGAGTGGGCAGCATTTGGGGCAAGACAGGAAGGAGGAGGAGACCTGGGGATAATATTCAGGAAGGAAGTGCAAGTGGAAAGGCCTGGGGCAGGAAGAGGCTCGAAGAGCCCAGAAGAGGCCTGTGTGGCTGGTGGCAATGGGAAGCAGTGAGAGGAGGTCAGGAGGGGCTGGACCGTGCAGCAACCTAGCTGGGGGAGGCAGGAGTGGTATCCCCAGTGTTATGAGGGCTATCCAGGGCTGCTCCAGCTGTGCACAGTTTCCACCTCTGCAGCTGGTATTCCAGTCAGGGGAATGGGGACAAGTCTGGGATGGGGGGTGGGGACCAGGGTCAAGAACAAAACATGGTGCTGTTCTCTATGATTAATTAACCCAGCACCAGAGCCCCGAGGCGCGGTGCTAAAAATACCTGCTTCCCTCTGAGATGCGGCAGCTGCCACCCAGCAACTTTTACCCACGCCATTTGTCATAATTTGACACTGCTAAGGAGTGTCCACAGGGCTGTGTGTCTGCAAGAATCGGACTCATCCGCAGCCCACTAGCCAGCTGGTCCTCGGAAACCATCCATGGCGCTGTCCTACCTTCGCTCTCCTCCCACCCCTGAGCCCAGCCAATGTGCCTGCCACCTGCCACCGCCTGCCGGTTCGCCGCTCCTCCTGGAACCGAGCGGACCGCCTCCAGAGGTGGGAGCCAAAGCTTCCTCGAGAGCAGGAGGAGCGCATCGCTGGATGCCATGTTTCACACTCTGCAACTCTGCAACTCGGATTAGAGCCATCCATCAGAGGCCCTGCCAGCCCAGGGCGGCACTTTAATTAAAATATGTAAAACATCCTGGTGGGAGTGGAGCTGAAGACACAGGAGCAGGCCTTGGACAGAAGCTGGCCCTTCTCCAGCCTGGGAGGGCTAGGGCTGTGCCAGCAAGGCCCTCCGAAGCAATCTGGGGGAGTGGTGGGGTCTAAAATGCACCAGCAGCCACTCCACTGAGCACAGAACTTAGCCAGGGCAAGAATATTTGCTTGAAAGAAAGCCACACCAGGTCCCCGGGCCAGCACAGTGACCCTAAGAGTATGTTGGGAAGGACTTGGCATCACACCAGTTGTCAGTCTTAGGGGTTCGAATGTTCTATTCCCACTCTCAATTTTCTAAAGGACACATTGTGACGCTGATACCTGGACATTTACACAAACTCTTTAGCAAATCCATTTCCATTTTCCAGACGAATCAACTCCCCAAGTTCACTCTTTGTTCAGACTTTGCTTTCTATGTTGAGAGGAAGAGTGGCAGCGGCTGCATTGTTGAGGGCAAGGGTGTGCAACTGTTTTGCACGGTTTGCGCAAAATCAGAAGAAAACGTCTAGGCCAATTTTTTCAATCCAACTTTTAAAAATCACGAGATGCAATATTTAAAAATTGTTTTAAGCATCCTTTAATTTTTTTCCCCCAATGATTGAAGGACTTTGTGATTGTTATTGAAACATCAGAACCTGAAGAGGTATAGTATGCTGCAGTCTGACTCTGCACTTTGGGCCTGCAGCACATTTTCTGGCCAATGACATAGATTGTGTGTAGTGCTGAGGGATTTGGAGTTGGGGAGGCAAATTGGACTCTGAGCCCAGCCAGAGACCGGGGACAAAGAGCCCCATTAGGAGTTCCTGGTTCTGGTAGAGCAAGGGGTTGGGGGGCTATTTGGAAGCCCGTCTCAGTGGGGAGAAGAGGCATTGCTGCAGGAGGCAATGGGTACCAATTCTCCCTCCACTCCCAGCCCTCCGAAGCACAGCAGGGTGAGGAGAGATGCCCACGGGCTCTAAAATAAACCTGCACACAGACAAGCTACTGCTCCCATCAGCCTGCACCCCTCCAACCAGGGACAACTTCCACAGGGCAGAGCCAGAGCCACTGTCTGCATGTGGGGGTGTCAGGCTGAATTATGTGAGCTTAAAAACCAAATCCCCTCCTTCCTGGGTTACTTAACTGTCTGCCTGGCAAGGCTGGGAGATTACTGGTGACAGACACCAGGGCCTGCCTGGCTGCTCCAGACAGAGAAGCTTTGATCACCTGGAAAACTCCAGACACCAGGCCTCCTAATGATGAGTAATGAGCTCAAACCATCGGAAAGTTACCCAGCACCATGCGCTGGGGACATGCACAGCTTCCACAGAAGCCTGGGCTGGGGAGCCAGTGCACAGTCATCTAGTGTCCTAAGACAGAGTTTGACCCCGACTCCCATGCCCACCCCAGCCCCACCCAGAGTCTTGCCAGCTTGTTGATAAGGCAGGGAAGATTCTAAGCTCTGGGCACTTGTCTGTTCCAAGGGTTGATCTGGGGTCTAGAGGCCAGAATTTATCTTTCAATTCAAGAATTCAGCCTCCTTATTTGTTCATTCATTCATTCATTCACTCATTCACGTATTCAACACACATTTATTGAATGACTAAGATAAGCCAGGCATAGTGCTGAATGCTTAGGATAGAAGACACTCAAATGAGGCTCCTGTACTGAGGAGATTTGCCATCTCGCATGGAGATAACCTGCAAGTCCAGCATCACAACACTCTGTGATAAGAGCCTGACAGACTTGGCTACAGGGAGTTAAGATGGCCCAGAGGAGGGGTTCTAAATTAGAGTGTCCCTTCCTTCTGGCAGTGAGGATAGGAGCAGGATGGGATGGAATTCAAATATTCTGGGTCTTTCTAGGCTGGGATCCTAGGCCTAGGTCCTTCCAAGCTATGTGAGCCTGTGAGAATACCCAGTGTCAAGCTGTACCTGCATCACTTCATCTGGGATTTCCTCCTGCTCTGATGTCTGCTGGAAATACGTCAACCTTGAGTCCCCCTTTTGGCTTCATGGTAACTAAAGCCCATTGAGTCTCAAACTTTGACATGCATTAGAATCACCTTGGGAGAGTGTTAAAATATCATTTTTAAGTTCTCAGCCCCACTCCCAAGAGTTTCTAATTCAGAAGGCCTTGGGAGACTGAAATTAGGGTGATCAACCATCTTTTTTTTTTTTTAATAGACAGGGTCTCACTACATTACCCAGTCTGGTCTCGAACTCCTGGGCTCAAACAATCCTCATGCTTCGGCCTCTCAAAGTGCTAGGATTACAGGTGTGAGCCACTGCACCTAGCCGATCAACCATCTTGATTTACCCAGAATTAACATATTTTCCCAGATATGAGACTTTCCATTTTAAAACTGGGACAGTCCCAGGAAAACTGGACAGGTTGGTCACCCTAGCTAGGGCAGACACTGTTCATCCCTGCCCAGTGGCATTCCTTTCTTCCTTGAATTATAGAATCTCAATTTTGATGAGGCAGTAACATGCTTAGGGAAGGTGAGCCTTCACCCAGACCCAGGTGGTAAACCTGGGTGCATTCAGTATTTCCATTCCCTTTTGCCATTGGTTTACTTAAGGTAGGCCTGTGATTCACTTCTGGCCAATAAGTTGTAAAAAGAAAACTTATGGAAAGGATACTGAAGTTTAGAAGTGGGACAGAGAGGGAGGGAGGGAGAAGGAGAGATGCCTGCTCTTTCTTCTGCCTTGGATGCAGTTGTGTGACAACATGATGATTGGAACTGTGGCAGCCATTTTGCAATCATGAGGAAAACCTAAGGATGAAAATTCAGTTGGGCTAAGGACAAACAACTAGAAAGATAAAAAGAACCTCCACTGTTTAATAATATCATTGATACTCTATACCAAACCTGAAATTACCTACCTCCAATAGAGTTGATATGTGATTAAATGTCTTTCTTCATCAAACAACTGTTGTCTGATATTCTGTCAATTTTCTGCCATACACATCATGATTAATACAAAGGGCCTAGAAATCAGTATTTTTAATGAGATCCCCAAAATCATTCTGATGCCCTCCATCGATCTAGCTAATCCAGTGATTCTCAAAATATGGTCTTCAGACATGCAGCATCAGCATCCCCTGGGAACTTGCTGGAAATGCACATTCTCAGGCCCCTCTTAGACCTTCTGAATTAGAAACTCTGGGAGTTTCCAGGGCCCATCAGTCTGTATTTTAACAAGCCCTCCAGAGGATTCTGATAATTGCCAAAGTTTAAGAATCATTGAGCTAATCAATACCTGAGACTCTGAATAATATCAGACCTGAGAAACTTCTGGATGGAACTTTTCATCTTAATCCAGGTCTCAGTTGCTTCTTTATATTGCTTGGGAAATAAAGCAGGATGTCTTCTCACCTTCTGTGATTTTTCTCCTTCCTCCCCAGGTAATCTTGCATTAGTTGGATGCTTTGACCAGATTTCCTGGCCCGTGTTATTTAACAGCATGTAGTGACAGGGGAGGGAGGCAGTTCTCTGCAGTCAGGCCTGGCCAGGGCAGGAGGTAAACTTGGTCAACCCAACAGTTAAGGAGAGTGCATGGCAATGCCCCTGGCCCAGTAATTCTGGGTGAGTGTTTATACCCTTCACCAATTCATCAGACATTGCATTACATGGCAGCCAGCCTGGGAGGAGAAGAGGGGAGGCCCAGGCAGCTCCTTCTCTTCCTTCCTAGGGAAGCCTTGCCTTGGCTGGCCTTTTATACTTCAGGCAGTCCCCTACTTCTCAACATAATGAGTTACTCCAAACCCCGGTAGTAGTCTAAAGGCAAAAACTGAAAAACAGACTCCATGTTGCAAGGGGGATCCATTCTCAGTTCATTAAAAAAGGAAGTTACAGGCCGGACTCAGTGGCTGCTCACGCCTGTAATCCCAACACTTTGGGAGGCCAACGCGGGCGGATCACCTGAGGTTAGAAGCTCGAGACCAGACTAACCAACATGGAGAAATCCTGCCTCTACTGAAAATACAAAAAATTAGCCAGGCGTGGTGGTTCATGCCTATAATCCCAGCTACTAGGGAGGCCGAGGCAGGAGAATTGCTGGAACCCAGGAGGCAGAGGTTGTAGTGAGCCAAGATCGCACCATTGCACTCCTACCTGGGCAACAAGAACAAAACTCCATCTCAAAAAAAAAAAAAAAAGGAAATGATAAAATCCCTAATTACACCTCTTCTTTGGAATATTTCTTCAAAAATAATTTTCGGTATTTCACATATGCTTCTGAATCTTCCTCTTTACAGCTGAGCACTCTGTCAAAGGATCGTCCAATGAGCATCACATTGTGAATAATCATTTATTTTTTTAAAAATATAAATTATCACCCTTAAAGCATTTTCTTTGTGTCAGACACAGGGACTCCATATGCATCATGTTTTGAAGTCAAGAGTCACCAGCCCAGGCATGCCCGCCAAGGCTCACCTTTGTCCGGGTGAAATGAGGTTTATGAGTCGTATCATAGCAGCTTTATGTTGCCCATCTCCCACTCAAATGTATCAAATAAAGCCAAATGCCATAAAATATTCAAACACTTGCCCCACTTCTGTTGTGTGGTGCAAGCTGGCAAGACTGCCGACAAGGACCCACTGGCCTGCAGAGCCCCTGGGTAGCTGAGAGGGCGGTCCATCTGCTAAGGTTCTGAAAAAGTGAATTCAGCTTTCAATGGTTTTGAAGTGTGTTATCAGAAAGTGAGGGCTGTAGCAAAGTTCTGCCTTGCCTCTCTAGTCAGGGGGTCTGTGGATCTCTGGCTCCCACTGCCATGAGTCTTGTCTTGGGCGCACCTTTCAGAGGGCCCCCTCCAGCCATCCTTGTTTACAGTCTACCAACAAGCAAGGCTGCTTCCAGGAGCAGGGCCCCCTGATGGTCGGGTCTTGCTCACACTCACAGGCAGACATACTTCCAGCTCCTGGGTGGTCACTGGCCTACACACTCCAGTGGTCGATCTAACTCATGATTCATACTTTTCTTGGCCATCATCATGTGGTCATTGTTATAATCAAGGCCTGGATGCCAAATGGTCCCTCTCATACAATAGTTGAGATAAGCAGTAAAGTCAGAAAAGGGCATTAAGTGGGAAAAAAAAAAAAAACATTTAAGGCTATGCGATGGCCATACTGTTAAGGGCAGGCAATTTGGAGAGTCAGCCTCAGAGCAAGGCAAAAAGACCCACTGCCGAGCCTGACTTCGGTTTTGCATCCAAGCTGTGGGAGGCAAGCAGGCTGTCTCCTTCTCTCCTCCCACCCCCTGAATGTCCTCTGGTAGCCAGGTAGATGCCCACCTCATGCCCTTTTCCCTCTGGTTTCTGTGCTGGGAGCATCTCAGCTGCTTCCTGCTACAGAAACAGTTTTTTGCCATAAAGTCAGTTACTTCCCCTGATCCTAGACCCAGAGAATGAGGTAAAAAGCCCCAAGGAGGGCTTGTGAGCCTGGGTTTTTTTTCTTGTTTTTTTGTTTTTTTTTTTGAGACAGAGTTTCGCTCTTGTTGCCCAGGCCAGAGTGCAATGGTGCGATCTCAGCTCACAGCAACCTTTGCCTCCCAGATTCAAGCGATTCTCTTGCCTCAGCCTCCGGAGTAGCTGGGATTATAAGCATGTGCCACCATGCTTGGCTAACTTTGTATTTTTAGTAGAGATGGGGTTTCTTCATGTTGGTCAGGCTGGTCCCAAACTCCTGACCTCAGGTGATCCGCCCACCTTGGCCTCCCAAAATGCTGGGATTACAGGCGTGAGCCCCTGCGCCCAGCCGAGTCTGGCTTTTAAAGCCTGCTTCATTTGATTCCTAGCACTGGGGTTGGGGAGGGGTCAAAGTGATCCCACCGGTTGAGGATGACAGGTCAGCAGAGGTTGGCCAAGGCTCCGGAGGTTGTTACTTTTCAGACACAGTGTTCCTGGGGGCAAATAAAAGGCTGGTCTTTGGGAGAGGTGTCAACTGCAAAACCCTGCTAGGCTAGGGTTCCGGTCAAAGCCCGCGAGCAGGCAGCGAGATGCTCAGGCTCCCTCCCCAAATACACCACCTCCGGTTAACAAAGCCTTCAGGAATCAATCAATGGCTGCAGCATGCACCATTCTGTCTGAGCGGCTCCCTTTTCTCCCTCTGCTCTCGCCAGGGGAGGTCAGAGTTCACATCAAATGTCATTAATCTTCTTCCTGGGGGCTAGGGGCTTATTGGACAGTCCTATTAATCAGAGGCCTATCGTACCCACAGCCTGGCTGGGTCGCCATTGTCCTGCTCCTCACCTATCATAGAAAGATTAGATTATCAGTGACAACTGAGACACCCTTTGAGTCACAGGAAAGCTGGAGATTGGAGTTGCTTTTATTTTTTTTAATATATCCTCCTGATTTGAGGATGAGCTGTTTCTTGTCTTGTCACACTGCATCCTTTTCTTCAAAGGATCAGCTTTAAGAATCCAATTTGTCAAACTGGACAATCACTGGCAAATCCATAAAAAAAAAAAACCCTCGGTGACTCTATCAAAAAAGGTAAAATAAAGCAGAAGGTTTTAAATGGGGCCTGAAAGCATTAGAAAATAAGTTGCATTTGACAACAATTAATCTCTGAAAAGCAGGGGCTTTGTACAAAGGAACAGACAGAAATGTGTCCAAAGCGGGTTCTGGGGATCCACACAACGGGGATCTGTCCATTCCCTGTGCGCCCATCCCTCTTCCAGAGTGGAGTCCGGTGGAGACCTGGGGCTGCAAAAGCATGAGAGACCAACCTTCCGAGCTTCCCCCTCACTCTCTACCAACCAGTGTCAACAGCTGCAGCAACAACAAAACAGAACGGAATGAAAAAACACCAGGACAGAGCAGCGCAAAAACCTCAGCCCTCCAGGTCTCCCGATTGTGTGACAGACTCAGACAGTCACCCATCAGGTACCGAGCCCACCAGTAGAGGCCCTGTGGGGGTCATAAGTGAAGGGGACACTTCTAATTCCTTTGAAGTGTAGAGACCACGGGGAGCACATGAAACGCCTAAGTCAACTTAGATGGGACCAGGTCCTTGGAGACCGTGGTCTCCGGGGCTACAAATGGAGATGCCTCAAGGGCCCAGGAAGAATGTAAACCAGGGAAGCAGGCTGTGGGAAACCCGCTGGGAGCAGTGAGGAGTCCAGCAAGAGAGTGCTCCGCACAAGCCTGCCTGCAGGGGTGCAATGACCCCGTTCCCTCTCACCACACTGTGGGAAGGGGAGCTCCAATCCCCCAGATCTTTCCAGTTCCATGAGATTCCGGAGACTCAGGTTTTTATGTTAATAACTCTGTATTTTAGGCCGGGCGCAGTGGCTCACACCTGTAATCCCAGCACTTTGGGAGGCAGAGGAGGGTGGATCACAAGCTCAGGAGTTTGAGACCAGCCTGCCCAACACACTGAAACCCCGTCTCTACTAAAAATACAAAAGATTACCCGGGCATGGTGGCGGGCACCTGTAATCCCAGCTACTCAGGAGGCTGAGGCAGGGGAGTGGCTTGAACCTGGAAGGTGGAGGTTGCAGTGAGACGAGATTGTGCCATTGCACTCCAGCCTGGGTGACAGAGTGAGACTCCGTCTCAAAAAAAAAAAAAAATTCTGTATTTTAATCATTGGCAACATATTAAAAAAAATTTTTTTTAATCACTGGGCATACTAAATAAAACCCATAGGCAGGTCCAGTTTGGCCCCAGGCCTGGGACTGATGCCTGTTGGAATCCACCTGCCTTGGTGCCAGTAAGGACCAGGAGGCCCAGAGAGGCTGGTAACTGCAAAGATCACACATCTGGCAGGGCCAGTGCAAGAGCCTGATTTAGACTCCCAGCCCAGTGCTCTCTGCTCCAGATCTGAATATGGAAGCACATATGCGACCAATTATTATGAATAGATAAGCTCATTGGAGGGCAACGAAAGGGCTAAGAATGAAGAGAAGAACCTTGATTTCACACCTTCACTGTGAAAGCAGAGAAGAGACTAAATTGGACAAGACCCGAGTGATTATTGCTGTACCTTTGATATCATAAGCATTTAATTTTTCTACCTAAAAAAAACTAGCCCTGGGTGCTTCTCTATGTGGGTGCTATAGAGGCCTGGGGCAGGCGGACAGGAAGGGCTGCTCTGTGGCCCTCCAGTTATGCTGTGGGCTGCCGGCTCTGTAGAGGTGTGTTTCCCACTTGGCCATAGCCAAACACTGGAGCTGGGGAGCCAAACTACCTTTTCAAATCCACTCTCTGCCACTTAGTAGCTATGTGACTTCAGACGAGTTACTCAACTTCTCTGGGCTTTAGTTTTCTCATTTCAGAAATGGGGATAATAATATCTACCTCAGAAGATTGTTCTGAAGATTAAAAGTAGCATAGAACGAGTAAGTTGTGATTGTGCCATTGTACTCTAGCCTGGACAACAGAGCAAGATCCCATCTCTAAAAAAATAATAATAAATAAAAGTAGCATAAAACAGAGCCTGTCCCAGGGCAAGTGTTCTATAAATTATTGTTGTTATATAATATAATCATGTATTATACCATCTTCAAAAGTGCCTGGTTTTTGAGACACAACATTATAGGAAGCTGAGTCTGGGAGGAACCTCAGAAACCATTCCTAGTTTGATTATTCAAGAGAGGAAAAAAAAAAGAAAAGCCGGGGTCCCAAGATACAAAATAGTTTAATTTCTGTAGCAGGCACATGTGAAAATCTCTGCATTCCTACAAAGACAGTTCACTTTTTTTTTTTTTGAAACAGAGTCTCACTCTGTAGCCCAAGATGGAGTGCAGTGGCACGATCTCGGCTCACTGCACACAACCTCCGCCTCCCAAGCTCAAGCGATTCTCATGCCTCAGCCTCCCGAGTAGCTTGGACTACAGGTGCGCCACCACCCCTGGCTAATTTTTTGTATTTTAGTAGAGACGGGGTTTCACCATGTTGACCAGGGTGGTCTCGAACTCCTGAGCTCAGACAATCTGCCCGCCTCAGCCTTCCAAAGTGCTGGAATTACAGGCGATAGTTCACTTTTAACCATTTGCATAGCCCTATGCCAACCATTTTGTTTTCCTGCCATAACCCCATTGGAAATAAGGGAAGTTTCTACTACAAATATATTTAAAAGCAAAGCCATACAAGCCTTCAGACTCCCAAATATTCCAGCAATGTCAGCATAGCCAACACTGCATAACGTTCACTGCTGTGCTCATTAAAGAAAGATTTGTGAGATGACTCAGGGCTGTATTTGTCCACTGCAAGTGTATGACCAGCTTCATTTTCAAAAATCATCGTTCCCCAAGGTAGTTTGTGATCATTAGTGAAAGGCTGAGCCTCAAAGCAATTTCGATGTTTTGAGAAAGATGCTGTATGTCTTTCCATACTGGCTTGATGCATTAAGGTCAAACCAGTTGATCGTTTGTGAAAATTGAACACTTGAACATGTTAACTGTTGACAAACCTTGACAGGTATCATGTCTGCCTTTATTAGGAGATTAATTAAAGGCTGCTGGAGGTGGTGGCACTGTGTGAAAAGCCTAGATTTGGTGATAGATAGATTTGGGGATAGATCCTGACTCCTTACTTGGCTTTAAGGCCTTGGGCTAGTTTCTTAAACTCTCTGGGTCTCCATTTATTTGTGTGGGAAATGGGGTAATAAAACCTGCTTCATAGACTTTGTGAGAATTAAACACAAAGAAAAAACGTATGTGCTCAGGAAATGTGAGATCCCTCCCAGCCCGCCGCATCCCCTCTAGAAAGATGAGGCGAGTGTTCATCTGTGGACGGGCATTCACCGTGGGGCTCTTGTACGGAGCCCCTTGCTAACTGCTGGGATGAATCAACTCAAAGCCAAATTTAGGTTGATGTCAAATGAGAGGGGAGAACAATGAACACATCATGCTTTATGCTTCTGTTTAGGCTTCTGATCTAAAGACCAATTGTTGAGTTATTTAAATAAGAGTCTGCACCCTCTTTGGAGATGATGTGGCATCTGAAGTCAGAGTCCTGGCTGAGTTTCAGTTTAAGCACACTATTTTTGATTTACTGACCTTTCTGCAACCTTTCACCATCCTGAAGCAATCTGAGAGAAGAATTGTGAGGTATCTCCCTGAGCACCAATGTGGGGTGAGGTACTGGCCCTGAGAGGATATTGAGAAGGCACATCCCATGCAGGAGACCTCTGGCCTATCCTTCAGCTCTCAGGAAGTTCCCCAAGGGTGGATGACTATCTACCTTGGGTGTTCAAAGTGAATGACACCACTGCCAAATAAAAACTGAGGGAGTAGGGGGCCTGGAGTCTGAAGCCTGAACTAGAGCTAACAATGACAGCCAACATTCATTGAGCTTTCACTCTGAGCTAAGCATGAGGCTTGAAGCTTTCTTTTTTCTTTTTCTTTTTTTTTTTTTTTTTTGAGATGGAGTCTCTGTTGCTCAGGCTGGAGTGCAGTGCTACAATCCGGGCTTACCACAAACTCTGCTTCCCGGGTTTAAGCAATTCTCCTGCCTCAGCCTCCTGAGTAGCTGGGATTACAGGTACGCACCATCACAGCCCGCTAATTTTTATATTTTTAGTACAGACGAGGTTTCACCATGTTGGTAAGGCTAGTCTTGAACTCGTGACCTCAGGTAATCCACCCGGCTTGGCCTCCCAAAGTGCTGGGATTATAGGTGTGAGCCACTGCACCTGGCCGATGCTTGAAGCTTTAAACCCTGTATTGCATCCAAGCTTCCTATCAGCCCTATGAGGTAGATATGATTACTGTCATAACTGAAAATACTGAGAAGTTACACCTGTTGCCCAAAAGCCACGTGGCTCTTACCGAGCAGAGTGGGAGCTACGTACGAGTGACGCCCACACCCTTACCTGCTGGTCACACAGTTTCCCCAAACACATTGATTCCTTCAGTGCTCCCACAAGAGAATCCCAGCAGCCACACCTGCACCTCATCCCACCTTAGGGCAAAACTCCCCTTCTGCTTGGAAAAGACACATGATAGGCAGGGGCCTACACTTTCCACCAGGGGTCCTTTCTCTGCACACTGGGACTCCAGAGGTTACCTGGGCCTGGGGTTTAACCCTGCAATACAGACACGCACACTCATGCACACACATGCACACATGCACACACACACACACACTCACGCACACAAATACAAAACCACAAGTAGAATTCCTAGCACCCTGCCCAGCCTGCAGGGGAGGGGCAGTGGCCTCTCTTTATCCTCACGACCCCTCCACCCCCAGCCCCCTACACCGGCATCCACCGATCTGCTCCCTGCTGGGCTGTTGGAGCTAAGGCGGGACAAGTTTGTCTTCCACCCACTTCCAGGGCTGTGTCCTTGGCTCCCATGACCTTACAAAGGCTCTCACCGAAAGTGCTATTTAGGTTTAAGGGGCAAGAAGAAAAGAAAAGAAGAATAGCTGCAGCCTAAAATAAGTATTATTGGCAACCAGGAGAGAAACTCGGGGCTCGTAGAACCAAATGAAGAATTTGTAAGCTTTCAGCCACCTGAAATTGTGGCACTTTCCCCACCCCACGCACTTAATAAGAGCTGACAGCCTGCATTGTTCTGCCACGACAAGGTACGCTGCAGCCCAGTGATAGGGCGAGAGCAGCAGGGGGACAAAGGCAGCACAGCCGAGGAGAGGCAGAGCGAGGGGTGAAACATAAAGACTGAGGGCTGGGGGGGTTTGACTCCTAATCAGGGGCCTGGCAAGAGAGCCTGGGAATGGCAGCCCACTGACAGTGGAGACCAGGAGCTCCAGATGGCTTTTTTGTCTCGATGCAATAAAAAATGTAATCTGACAGGCCCTGGGATGGGACTCAGAGAAACAAAAGTCTGCAGAGCGGGGAGCGGGAGTGGGCCGGGTTAAAGGTATCAGAGCCTGAGAAAGACAAAAAGAAGTGGCTGTCTCGTTGAGCAATTATGGGCTTTGCAAATGACATTTAATTCCAGAGGTGCACGCCAGGAACAAAGCCAGTTGTTTTCTGGTCTTGGCAGGGGTAGAGGAATTGGAAATACACTGGACATTTGGCCTTGGAAGAAATGTGATAACTTTGCCAATTACCCAAGGATGTGGGCTGTTTGTGTCCACACTTTTCTCCCCACCCCAAGTCATTAGGGGATGATATAAAGATACAGGGCTTCCTGGTACAATTTAATTGCTCATATACCGAAAAGTGATGAGCTCCATCGAATTGCACAGACATCCTGTAGATGTCTGCCAGCTGCCGTATTAATGTGGCTTCTCAGAGGGGAACACACCCCGACCTGCTTCACCAGGAGCACACAGAAGCCCAGGGAAACAGTGGTCCCCCGTGGCCTCTGATAGGGCTGTCGCTTTTTATTAAGTAATCTCTGCCTTTCAGATCACTGCATGTTTCCTTCCCAAAGGTCCTGGTTGCTGTGTAGGCCCGGCACACAGCAGGTTCCCAAGAAATATTAAACAGTGGATGCTAGTGATGTCTCCAGATGTCACCGTAGGAGACAAATTGTCACCCAGGGGATGACTCCACACTGGGACTATGGTGTGGTCACTATGGCTATATAGCACGAAACTTAAGGCATGATGGGTTAGGGGTTCTGAGGCAGGGAAATGGGGCAGGAGGGTTAGTGGATATTACAAAGAGCCTCTTAGACAAAAATGATAAAGCCAGAAGATGCATAGTTCTGGTGAGGATGTGGGGAAACAGGCACTCTCAGATCATGGTAGAGGAGAAGGAGTAAAGGCTTTTCCAAAAATAATGTATCAATAGTGATTAAAATGTAAATGGCCAGGCACAGTGGCTCTTGCCTGTAATCCCAGCACTCTGAAAGGCTGAGGTGGGTGGATTGCTTGAGCCCAGGAGTTCGAGGCCAGCCTGGGCAACATAGTGAAATCCCGCCTCTGCAAAAAATACAAAAATTCGCCAGGTGTGGTGATGTGCACCTTTAGTCCCAGCTGCTTGGGAGGCTGAAGTGGGAGCATGGCTTGAACCTGGGAGATGGAAGATGCAGTGAGCCGAGATCGCGCCACTGCACTCCAGCCTGAGAAACAGAGTGAGACTCTGTCTCAAAAAGAAAAAAATGTAAATGTACGCACCCTTTCACCCTGCAATCTCAGGAATCCACCCTACAGCAGTAGCACAGATGTATGCAAAGTTGTAGACATAAGGGTGTTCATGGCAACATGGATCATAATAAAAAGAGAGAAACAACCTTTGCTATTCCTCATTAGGGAAACTGGTGGTACTTACATAAGATAGAATACTCTGCAGTTACTAAAACACAATGAAGTGACTACACCTACTGATGTAGAAAGACTTTTAAGACAGCTTGTTAAGAGAAAAAAAAACTAGTCAAAAAACAATGCATACAATATGATAACACTATGTAAAAAAAAACCCACCTCAATATCTAAATGTGGGTGCATCAGCAAATCTGTATACATAAATACACAGGCAGTGGCTACCTTTGGAGGGTTTAGGTAAAAGAGATGGTAGGAAGAAGCTTGTGAAGGAGCTCTTTAACATTTTACTTGTAAATTTTTATAATGAAAATGACAGCTGGGTGCAGTGACTCACACCTGTAATCCCAGCACTTTGAGAGGCTGAGGCAGGTGGATCACTTGAGGTCAGGAGTTCGAGACCAGCCTGGACAACATGGCAAAACTTCATCTCTACTAAAAATATAAAAATTAGTCAGGTGTGGTGGCATGTACCTGTAATTCCAGCTACTCAAGTGGCTGAGGCAGGAGAATCGCTTGAAGCCAGGAGGGAGGCGGAGGTTGCGGTGAGCCGAGATCGTACCACTTCACTCCAGTCTGGGCAACAAGAGAGACAGACAGACAGACAGACAGAGAATCTGCATGATTCATAATTTAAAAATTAAAATACACATTCAACAAACATCAAAGTGTTTTAAGCATGAACTTGAAGTCTGATCAGGCCATGAGTCCTGGCTTCATCTCTCTCTTGGTTATGATTTCAGGCAAAGTCCTCTGAGCTTGTGTTTCATGGCAGCATGGTTTGTAATAGAACCATGTTGTGTGTCTCTGAGCTTTGGTTTCCCCCACTGTAGGCCAGAAGTAGTAATAGTATTTACCCCACAAGGTTATTGAAAGATTTAGATGAGATATGCACATAAAAGCTCAGTGCCTGATATACCCTCAGTGCTCAGTAAATAGCACCATTTGATGTATTATAGACCGAGTGCCTCTAAGTGTCTCTCAGGAGTGGGAAAGGAAGGAGGGAGAGCAACAGAGGAGCCCAAATTACCCAATGAGCAAAAGTCTCAAAAATATCCAAGGTCCTGGGATGATCTGTAAACTGAGGACATAAAGGAACTCACTGACTAGTGTAACTTCCTCTTTGTCTCTTGGACCAACAGGTCTGGGTGGATTCTCGTTACCTCCCTGCCTTGTGAATTCAGGTAACAGAGACAGAAGTTTGAATTTTGGGCCCGCAGACCAGTGTCAAATGAGGGGTCCCATCACCCCTAGGTAATGACAAAAACACAGGACGCATCTTTTTCCAAGAGCTGTCTCCCTGGTTGTGGCTTCTAGGGTCCTTGGCCATCAAGGGGATTTGCTCTCATTTAGAATGACTTCCTGTCCCCAAAAGAATGTTTGTTAGGTTAGAAAAGTGATCACCAAGGCTATCAACTGAGAAGGCAGAGGGGGTTGACTCACATTGTTTGAGCTTATTAAATACATGTTAAAGGAATGAGCAAAAAATAGAAAAAGAAAAAGGAAAGAGATTCACCCCCTAAGAAAGCCAGGCGTGTCCCTGGATGTCCTCTCAGAAGGGCCACTCAGAGCGAACTGGAAGAGATGTGCATGGCAGCCGTTTGGGTGTCTATTTTATTCTGAGGAAACTGAAGCCAGAAAAGGTGAGAGTTCTTCTAGAGATACCCAGCAAGTGAATGGCCCAGGTGGAATCTGATCTTGAGTTTCTAGATCAGTGCTGTTCAAGAGACATACAAAAAGAGCCATATATGTGTTTCAAACTCATGGCATAGCCATATCAAAAAAGAAAATGAGACAGGTAAAATAAATTGTAACATTATATTTATGTAATATATCTAAAATACTATTTAACATACAATCTATATTAAAAATATAGGCAGTCCGGGCACTGTGGCTTAAGCCTGTAATCCCAGCACTTTGGGAGGCCGAGATGGGCGGATCACGAGGTCAGGAGATCGAGACCATCCTGGCTAACATGGTGAAACCCCGTCTCTACTAAAAATAAAAAAAACTAGCCAGGCAAGGTGGCGGGCGCCTGTAGTCCCAGCTACTCAGGAGGCTGAGGCAGGAGAATGGCATGAACCTGGGAGGCGGAGCTTGCAGTGAGCTGAGATCCGGCCACTGCACTCCAGCCTGGGTGACAGAGCGAGACTCCGTCTCAAAAAATATATATATATAGGCTGGGAATGGTGGCTCATGCTTGAGGCTGGGAGTTCAAGATCAGCCTGGGCAACATAGTGAGATCCTGTCTCTAAAAAAATTTTTTTTTTTGCTTTAGTCGATGTGGGAAAAATAAAAATAAAAAAAGAAACAAAAATGTAAAAATAAATAAATAACATTAGCCAGTGTGGTGGTGTGCTCCGTCAGCCTCAGCCACTATTGAGCCCAGGAGTTTGAGGTTACAGTGAGCTATGATGGCACCCACTGCACTACAGCCTGGGCAACCAAGTGAGATGCTATCAAGAGACGGAGAGAGAGAGAGAGGGAGAGAGAGAGACAGATTTTCCATCTTTGTGTTTTATACTAAGTCTTTGAAACTCTGCTGTGTATTTCATTCTTCCAGCACATCTCAACAAGGACCAGGCACATTGCAAGTACTGGCTAGCTAACAGCTAGTGCTGCAGTTCTAGGCTCCTAGCCAAGTCAGTTTCCTTCAGGTGTCTGGTTGCAATGCCAGGGTGCATGTGTGTTGGGGCTGGGATGGGTGGGTGCAAACTGGGAGGCACAGGAAAGAAATTCAAGATTTGGTAGGTACAAGGCACATTTGTAAAGAGACCCAGCAGCAGGAGGCCAGGCTAGGCACTGGGTGGGATAGGACAGAACTGAGCTTTAGAAATTGATGAGAATGAGTCAACCAAGAGCTGCAGCCACATCCAGGACAGAAAAAACTCAGGCGAGGTGGGGCAGGAGTAACAATTCCATGATGGTTGAGGTTGTGTGAGCCCCAGAGAAGGCCTGGCCAGCACACTGGGCAGGGGCAGCCCCCAAACTCTAGCAAGGAAACTCTTCTTCAGCCAGAGGACCCAGCTCTGTGAGCCCAGGGAGCTTTGCCAAGAAGGACACTGCCATGCTTGCTGCTCTTCCTGTTTCTAGGCACCACCTACGGCATGAATCTTTCTTTACCCCAACCCAAAACGAACAATGCAAGCTTGAGACAGCAACGCAAACTGTAATGACATTTAGGAGACAACCACCTCATCAAGATTGGGCATCAGTGATCCTGGGTACAAATCTCTGCCAGGACACTTACTAGCATGTGACTTAGGGAAAGTTACTCTCTGAGCTTCAGTTTTCCCAGCTACAAAGGGGAGAGGCGAATGGTGCCAACCCTATTGCCGACCTCACAGGGTCGCTGGGAGTGTTGGGGGAAACAGCGCTCCACACGGAAAAGGGCTCCATGTGCACTTGTGCCGCTACACACAGGCAGTACAGTTTCCTGCACATCTCATCTGTTGCTGGAGCAGGAGGTAGTCCTTCCAGTCATCTCACTGAGAAACAGAAAGAAGGGAGGCCTAGTGCCTTGCCAGGGCCCCACAGCTACAACCCGGCTTCAGGGTTCCCACTCTAGGGCTTGTTCCATGCCTAGGTTGAAGACATTTCTGATAAGTTTGAAAGATGAGATTCTTTTTACTTTCTCTTTTCTCTCTCTCTCTGTCTCTCTCTCCGTCTCTCTCTCTCTCTTTCTCTCTATTTCTCTCTATTGCTCTCTCTCTCTCTCTCTCTGTTTTTTGTTTTGGCTTTCGTTGTTGCTGTTTGTTTGTGCTTGTAACCAAGAGGTAAGGCAGAACTTTAAGAAGCTGATGTCTTCCCATCACTTCTGTTGGTCCAAGTCATCCTCCTGGAAACCTAGGTGTGGGCTGAGCAGCTCAAAAGCCAAGACTGTAGAGAAAGCACAGAGTGATGAGGGTCAGGTGTGTGAGGGGAGAGGGTCCACTTGATGGAAAGAGGGGGAAAGACGGGCTGTGGGTGGGGAGGTTTGCCGGATGCCGGGCTGGACTGACCCACCCCAGGTTCGGGAGGCCTAGAGAGCAGCTGCATCTTTTGAGGACTGTATAAGGGATCGGAAGCCCCACCTCTTCCTACCACCCTGTAGGAGGGCAGGGTTCTCATTTCCACAGCCACCCCCAGTGGGGCCAGGATGCAAGATTGAATCTCACCTCTTACTCTGTGTGCTGGAAGCAACCTGGGAAGTCATCTTGTCCAAACATTTTGTTTTGCAGGAGATGAAACTGAGGCAGAAAGAGGCTGAGAAATAATTCTCAAAGTCACACAGCTAGAGTGGTTGAGCTGCGTTTTATGCAACTGATTAGAGAAGGTAGTGGGCAGAGGAGAAGAAAGGAAGAGACAGGGCCCCAGGGCAAGAAAGAAAGGGATTGACAGGGAACGCTTCTGCAGGAAAGGGACTTCGGGGACTGCTCAGGATGTCTGCACAGGAAAAGAGGCCCAAGCCCTTGTTCAGTTCATTCCAAAAAGTGAATTGACATGAAGATAAATGGCCGATTAGGGAAGATTGCAGAGACAATATACAGAGCAAGATCACTCATATTCTGGGGCTAGATCATTTGGGGGAGACTCCAAAGGCCCATCTTCAGTAAAAAGAATCTGATGATTGCTAATTCTATAGCTTTGGAGAGACTGATGTGAGACAGTGTGAAGTGTTAAAATGACTCTCTTCCTTCGGGGGAGAACTTACAGCCTCAAGTCAGTTGGGGTTACAGTCCATGGGACTTAATTGAAAGAGAGAACATCAGTCCCAGACATCACAAGGGAGAAGCCCAGGGGACCCAAAGAATCAGCAATCTGTTTCTCCAGGGCTTGAAGGACAGGGTAGACAATGGTCTTTGGAAGGAGTTTGAAGGTTTCAGACCTTGAGGTGGACAAGATGGCCTCTAAGGGTTTCTCCCTACCAAAAGAGTATTTGTTTGAATGGTTCATTTACTAAATGGATAGCATGGGCTATCCATTCTTCTTGTTCAAGCGTCATAGAACCAAGGCCATGACCTTCCAGTCTAGAGCTGGCTTTCAGCTTGGAGCTTGATTGAGCACAGGGCCAGGAGAGTGGGGTGGGGAATAGGATTCCACAACCTCTTCCCAGCTTCCCAGCTCTGATGCCCTCTCTCTTACCTGAGGTGTGAGGGGGTAATGGCCCTGAGCAACCCTCACAGCCATACAGCGAGAGGATTAATTAATGTTGCTAACATGCCCGGAGATCCCTAAACGAGGGCGTTAGCCAAGGGCCAACATTATTAGAGGGATGATGGCTATTAGGATTACACTATTGTTATTATGTTTGCTCTCTCAACCCTTAAATCACACTCTATCTCGCTATCACTTGCATT
Organism: Macaca nemestrina; assembly: GCF_043159975.1. NCBI lineage: Eukaryota > Metazoa > Chordata > Mammalia > Primates > Cercopithecidae > Macaca > Macaca nemestrina. The sequence continues at coordinate 51,409,724 of NC_092141.1, read as the reverse complement.
TTATGTAATTATAGTTTATATAGGTAACAAATGGATATTTCTGCAAGCCTGGGAGAGAGTCTTCTGCATACATTAATTTGCTTGATTAGTTCTCTATTTAGTGTGCTTTGTTCCACCAAACCCCCCTTTCCTGCCCTGCTTCAACAGAAAATTAATGAGTTTTAACACCTTGTAAAAGTGGGTTGTGCTGTGGGAATACCTCTAGTGTACTTTGGGTTTTAAATCCACACATTCAGAGGCTTCCTAAAGGTTATGCAAAGGTTAACAAACAATTAATATGTTGAATCAGTGTGCTAAATCTGTTTACCCAATCTTTGCAATCTAAAGGCCATTAGCCATCAGCCTCAACACTTACATTGATCTCTCTCTTTCCTAACCCACCCCCACTCTGTTCCCTGAATAATCTGGGTGAAAAGAAATAAAAAATTCTGAATTGAGAGCTGTAAATATCTCTGGAAAGTTTGGGGTTTCTTGCTACGTAAGCCCCAAAGCTTTGGGAATCGTAACAGACTTGATCAAGTGAGTCAAAAAATTTGAGAAGACCATGAAAGATGGGAAGCATTTCCGCCTTTTTAACAATGAGCAAAATGTGTGTTAGTCTTGTACATGGATCCCATCTTGAGTTCATGGCTCTTGTGTTGATTCTCTTCCTTTTTTATAGGACAAAGGGGATGGAGAAGTGGTGGGAGATAATTCTCATCTTAGTGGACTAATTGGAAAGAGGCTTTCTACCACTCTCTAAGGAAAAAACTCAGCAGAGCTATTGGGGCCAGAATGTTTCTTTCCTTAGGAGAAAGAAGAAGAGGGTAAGGAAATAGCCAAATGTAATCCAGGTGGTAAGATTGCCCCCAAGGGTCTCCTAGTCCTTCAAAGAACCTCATTGTTCTCCTTCATTTTATGATGCTGTTGTTCATGATGATAATGATGATCATGACTATAATGAAGACCATGACCTTGATGAGATTGTCAAGATTTATCATTAGAGTCCAGTGGGCCTGAGGAAAGCAACATGCAGCAGTCCTTTCCAGCCTGGCCCCTTAAGAGGAGCTTTTCTGCCCATGTGATCCACCTCTAGCCTTGGCTCAACAGAAACAATCTCCCATGTTGACTGAGACCCCATCTCCTTAGCCTGTTCCCAGACTTGCCAATCACCTTGTCTCCCTACCTACGACCCCTTTTGTGATGATCGTTCTTGCACACAGACTGCCAGCTTTGGCCAGTGAGGTGATTCCTTAGACGTGATCTGACATTGGCTCTGGGACTCAACCCATAAGCCTTGCTCAGGTCTTCTCCCTAGTGTCGGAGGCAACTCCTATGGAGAACTTCAAAGTTGGCATCATTTTCCTCTTCAAAATAAATGTTAGCAAGGACTGAGAGCTAGCTCTCTGTCTGCTTTTGGTTTTATTGGTAGGTGGGGCCCAAAAACTGTAACAACTAGAAAAGCAGAGTCACTGACCAACCAGAATGGACACCTGTTGCAAACAACCAGAGTAACTGTGCCCTTGCATGCCAGTCAAATGTCTGCCCTGGTTGTCTGGATATCAATAGGAAGGCATTGTTTTGGGTTCTATCAAAGTGTACTGTTCATGAACTTTCTTGATTACATTTGGCTTTTGCATTGTTTGTGAATTAAGTTTTGTTTAATTTTACTTCCACTTACAATACACTGGTATGTGCAAATACCTTTGTTTCTAAAACTTCGTGGATATGGATATTAAGGGTGATAAAGAAGACGTGTCAGGTACTGTCCTAGGAGTTTTATGTGAATTATCTCATTCTGATTCTTTAGCTGAGGTACCTACAATTACTACTCCCATTTCATAGATGAGGAAAAGTAAGATTAAAAGAGGCTGTGGAATTTGATCAAGGTCACAAAATAGAAAAGTGATGGAACTAGCTCTCTTTGATGCCAAAACACATGTTCTCCCACCAGAGAAAATACTTTACTTAACAAGATTTAACACACTGTCTTTTATCCCAGAGCAAATCAGATGAGTCATGTAACCCCACTGGCCTCTTTTCTGTACCTGGAAATGAGAGTATTTGAAGTATAGCTTACATTAACAGATACAAAGGTAGAAAAATCATAGCTATCCAACAGTCGGAAATTGAAAAAAACAAATGATGGTATACTTGCTTCATTTTACATTATCAGTCATTAAAAATAAGTTTCACAAAAAGTTTGTTAACATTCAAGTGTATTAATAATATCAAAATAATTGAATGAAGCAGGATATAACATTATATATTAGGCATTTTCTTATTACAACTACTTAAAATATCATATTCAGAATGCTAAAGTGCTTATAGGTGAAGGGTACTGATGTTCATTGCTTTGAAATGCACTAAAAATAAGATAATTGTAGAATCTAAATAGTGGGTATGGAATGTTCACTTTATGTGTTTGAAAATTTTCAGAATAAAATGTTGAAAAATATGTGTAGAAAAAAAAAAGAGTGAAAGGAAAAGCTTACAGATGTTAAGAACAGTCATCTTTGGCCAGGCGCGATGGTTCACGCCTGTAATCTCAGCACTTTGGGAGGCTGAGGCAGTTGGATCGCCTGAGGTCAACAGTTCGAGACCAGCCTGGCCAACATAGTGAAAACCCATCTCTACTAAAAATAAAAAATAATAATAAAAAAAATTAGCCAGGCACGGTGGCACATGCCTTCAGTCCCAGCTACTCCAGAGGCTGAGGCAGGAGAATCACTTGATCCCAGGAAGCGGAGGTTACAGTGAGCCGAGACTGTGCCACTGCACTCCAGCCTGGGCAACAGAGTAAGACTTCATCTCAAAAAACAAAAAAAACAAAAAAAAACCCGTCATCTTTATGTGATGATGTGATGGGATTATGGGTAATTATTTTTTCTCTTTCTAATATTCTACTCTTTCAGTTACCTATTGTTATATCAAACCATCCCACCACCCAGAGACTTAAAACTGCATCCATTGATTATTTCTTATACTCTGTTTGTGAGCTGGTGACTTAAAACAACAGAACTCTTTATTATTTCTCCTGATTCCCTTTGCTAGCAGGGAGGTTCCTCAGCAGGTTTTGTCTGGGCTCACTCAGGCAGTTGCTCTCAGCTGGAGAGTTAACTGGGGTCAGAGATCCAAGTCGACCTCCCTTATGCCATTGGTAGTTGGTGCAGAGTGATGGTGGGCCTTTCTCTCCATGTGGTCTTTCATCTCAGGCTTCTTCATGGATGTCAGTCTCAGGGCAATGTTCCTAGAGGAGAGCAAAGGTGGAAGCAGCAATGACTCATAAGGCCTAGCCTCAGAAGTTGCCTAGCTTTGCTTTCTGCCCCTTTCTATGTGGACAAAGCTGGTCTCAAAGCCAACCAAATTGCAAGGCGTAGACAAGCAGACTTCTCCTCTGGATGGGAGGTGTTGCAAAGCTGTATTGCAAAGGGTCATAATCCTGGATTGAAATGAATCCGGAGCCATAAAAAACCTACTACAACTACTGTGCTAGATGTTAAAATGGGATTCTTGTCTCGGCATTTCTGAGGCCTGAAAGTAGAAAATAATGGGTGCAGAGTGAAGCAGGATGCTGGGCCAGCATGGTAGGATCTCCAGTTCAGTCAGCACTTAAACATCATTGACTGTTTTAAGAGAAGACTGTGAATGCATGAATCAGGGTGAAGAGATTGAGAGTAAAGATTTCTTTAAAGACAGAGAGAGAGAGTTAGTTGTTAAATGCAAAGGCGGGGGCACTTAGAACCACTCAAAGAATTTGTTCTATGCCTCTAGAATTTGAAGGATGCAGGAATGCAACCTGAGTCATGCTCCAAAATCAAAGACAGAGGGCCAGCTGGGATGGCCTGCATGGATGGGCAGCCAAGAGGCAGGGCACGGGTGGGAAGCGCTGCACTTGTAAGGTTTGGTGGTGCGAGGATACAGGTGCGCTTCCCATGGACCAGACATGGACTTCCTCTGAGAAAAATGCCTGCCTATGGGTCAGATATGGATCCCCTAGAAGCGAGTGCTCCCTGCTGGAGAAGTGAGGGGACCACAACAGAGGAGCTGACTGCTGTAAATTAGCGATTGTATGGAGACAGCTAGAGGAAGCACCGTCCAGGAAAACCCTCAGCCAGCGGGGAGATGGTGTCTCCGAAGAACCCTAAAGAGCACAAACAGGAGAAACACACCCTCGGGATACCAGGTTACAGCTGTTCCAGTCAACCAAGACTTTGCTGGCCCCCTAAGCCTCTCCCCCATCTTCCTCCCACACTGGCCCAGGCGGCAGAAGCCTACTACCGAGAGGGGGCGCAAGGGAGACAACAGAGAAGTGGCGACCACATACATGCCTGTGCCCACAGGCCAAGCTCAGCAAGGGGAGAAGTTATAAACTGCATGAAAGTTTGATAGGAGACTGGGACTTGACATTTTATTACCTGAAGGAACAAGACTCTTAATTAATACCTGGGAGTATCCAAAAAGCAAGAGAAAGGAAAAATGAATCCACAGAGCCAGTGTGCAGGGCAAGTCCAGGGAAAAGCAGAGTTGCTTTCTGCCTGCACCCCACCAAGCCAGCCCAACTCATTCATTTACCTGGTTACTTTATATTTTCCATCCTTTATATTAAACTGACATGACTTACAGAGAGAATGAAGAATAAACTCTATTTTTAAAAGAGAAGAAAAGAGCTTTGCACTCTACATTTCAAAGTTTTAAGATTGATGAGACAGCGTCCTGATAAGAGTCTGGGTTGACCAGGAGAGGAAGGAAATGAGGCATATGCCTGGGAATCGGGAAGTAGGTTTCTTCAAGGTTTTGTGTCTAAATAAGACTACAGACTTCAGCAAAAACAAGTTAAATAGCAAGCTCCGAAGTACATTAGCCACCCTGAACAACAGTGCGATCCAGCTACCTTGCCCCAGAAAACATAGTCTGGCAATTTTAGACTGGTGTAGCTGGCAATTTTAGAATATGAAAGGCTTCTTCTAGCATAAACACTTTCTTTCTTGCAAATTCCTGAGAAATGAACACTCAACCTGCTCTCAGGTCACACAGGGGAGTGACCTCAGCGAGAGAATTGTTCACAGCCTGGGTGAGCTCTTTACAGAGACCTCAAGAGATTCTAGATCTTCTGACTTCAAGTCGGGGTCTCTGAGGCCATGTTTCATGTCTAAGAAAAAAAAAAATAGTTTCATTGTTTTAAAGAAATGCCAAGCTGAAGATATGAGGGGAAGAAAATGGATAAGCTACACCATGCCCTTTGAATCATTCAGGTGCTTTATGCATAGATTTTTATCCTTAAAAATAGAAAGGGGAATTAGGTTATGTTTGGAAGGGCTGAAACATCAGATCTGGATTGCCCAGTGGCCAGCCCCAGATGATGTCTGCCTATTGATTGTGGAGGCCCTGGGAAAAAGATGTGAATACTGATCCAAAGCTACCGGCCCTGGAGAGGTTGCCAGTACCTGATAATTGGCACCCATGGAACCCAAGTCCATCTGAGAAGAGCCGGCTGGGTTTGAGCTGATTGGGGCCCTCTGGATGGAAACACCCCACCCCATTCCACCTGTGAAAGAGACACCCACCTTGCTGTTCATTGCAAAGCGTGGTCTGTGCTTTGTGGACCTTCAGGCCCCTTCTGAGCCCAGTGCTCAATTCAGGAGGCCTCATTCCCTCGCTAGATGCTGATGGCTGAATGTGGTCTCCTTCCATCCTGGATTGTACTCTCAATTTGCAAGGATAAAGAAGGGAGACCTTCTGCAAAGATGATGCTTCCATTCATGATAAGGGGCAACATGCCTTTCAGCTTCCTGCAGCCCAGGTTGGTGCCATGGTGGAGGTGAGAGCTGATCATTTGCAAGGAGATGTGGAGAGATATCGCCACACCTTCACGGAGAAGCACATCTGCTGCCAGAGACCGCTTGTACTGAGAGTGGAATGTGGTCAGCTTGTTGGTTGTGATGTGCCCGCCAGCAGGAGGACATCCAGGCCCCTGATTGATGGGGTGGCTCTCTTAAGCCCTCATCACAGTCTGCTACCTATCAGCACCTCAGCCTCTTCTGTTCCTCCTTCCACTAGTTCTTTGTGGCCTTGAACACTGCTTGTCCCCCAAGATGGCTCTCCATTCTTCCTGAGCACATGGTGAAACTACATCTCCCAGCTTCCCTTGCAGTTAGGTGGCGGCCATATAACTAAGATGTCCTCAAAGAAATGTGAGTGGAAATGAAGGGTGTCACGTTCAAGCCTGAGTCTTCTCTATGTTCTCTCCCTTCCCAGTGGCTGGAACCACAACAACTAAGCCTCAACCTATAGACAAAACCAAGGCCTGATGGAAGGAACTTGAGCCCCTCAAGGACTCTGTGGAACACACCTCAAACCGTTACCCAACAGAGAAGTAAACTGTCTACATAAGCTGCTTAATTACTATTGGGTCTCTTGGTTACAGCAGCCAAGCCTGTTTTCTTACCAACACCCCCACTGCCTCCCGACCAAGAACGCAGCAGTTCTCACCCCAGGGAGGGAGGGCAAGAGAAAGGTTTCTTGGAAGTAGAAACCACAATATAGAGAAGCATTCTGTCTGAGGCGTCACCTAGGTGAGACCAGAGGCCAAGAAGACAAACCCCAAACCCTTCTGATTTCTCCTCCTTTCTTAATTATAATCCCATTTGTAAGCCAAACTCTTCATTCTGTCTCGCTTAATGGCTAGTTTCTATTCTGGTCCTTTTTCAACCCTATTCTCTTTTGCAATATTCAGGAGCTCAGGCAATGAAGGGGTAAGGCTGTTCCTTAGACCGCCAGTCCCTTCTCTATCTTTTTAAATATTTCAGTTGCTCCCAATCCTTATTTTTGCATTTCGATTTCCTGTGGTATAGTAAATTTATCTTGGTCACTCAATCAAGTTCTCCCTGGCTCTCTCCCCTCTTATCTCTCCTGCTCTGGGCTGACTGAAAATACCTACATTATCTTTTTAGCCAATATGCCAACTGGAAAAAAAAAATCTACAGATTGTCTTGATAGGGAGTCATCTGAGGGAAAACTTGAAAACGCTGGACTTGTCAGGACAAGGATGAAGTGTGAAACCTCAGTCAGTGACTTTCTTTCAAGGTTAACCACATGGTGCAAGCCTCTTCCAGGGGCTTTTGTAAGGATTCTCCTCCTCTTTGTTTCAGTTCAGAAAGAGACCTTCCTCTGTATCTTTGTCCTCCCACGGAATAGGTTTACTCCTCACCACACCCCCTCACCTGGCCTCAGATCACCTTGACCCATGAGTTCCTGAGCCCCAGGCTTCCTACCTGTGACACCAATGTGCCATTTGCAGATTACTGCAAGTATCAGTAGAGAGCTCCCAGCAGAACTCAACAACCTAAGTTTGAGAGAAAAGTTCCATCTTTGCTACCTGGAATCCTGAGGCTCTCAAATCAGAGAATCTCTCCTTTGACTACGTTGTTCCCCCTCCTGGAGATCAGAACGTGGGGAGGATGGCAGGTGAAAATCTGTTCTTTTTAAAGAGGATTGCTGGATCCGAAACCAAATCTCTGAGTGGCAGGCCTTACTGAATAACCCTAAGCCCCCTCAGCTTTGGCAATGGATGGACTTTGCATATGGCTCACTCCCTGGGAAAGTGCATGGATATTGGGCTGCCAGCTGTCTTCACTCCCACCAAACCATAGCCTCTTGATGAGTAACCTCACCACTCGGGCACTGGCCAGTGGAAAGGAAGGAGAGTGCAGGTCCTTGTCACGCAGCCTGACTGATGGTCGACCCACATAGATCGAGACCATAAACAACAATTACTTGTTTGAGGTCCACGTTGTATTGTCTTATCTGTTCAGAAGCCACAGATAATTTGGGGTCCCTCTCCTCAAAGGACACAAGGCCTTCAGCCTCAGCTCTTGGCTCCACGTGGCCACCCCTCTCAAAGTTGGTAAGAAAAACCCTTTCCTCGTGTCTTGGGGCTTTTTCTTCTCCTTTTAGCCCACTTCCTCCCCTCCCTTTGGGTTCCACTTCTGTTCACTCCCTGGGACAAATCTTAGTCATTTTTTCCCATTGCATTTGATGACTCTGAACTTAGGGATGGGGAATGAGATATGCGTTTGAATCTGCCAGATGGACTCCTCTTCACAAATCTCTGGGTGTTATAAGAGCAGCTCTGGTTTCTTCTTCAAGGCTTTAACACTTAGGAATTACATTTATCTTCCTGTAAGAGAGATGTGATCGATGTGGCCTAAACAGGATAGAGATTTATTTCTTTCTTGTGTTATAGAAAAAAAAGAAAGAGTCCAGTCCAGAATAAGGCAGCCCAGAGCTGATCTGAGAGCTCCCAGGATCCTTTTTGCCTCTGTTCCACCATCCTTGGCACGCGGCTTCCATCCACACCATGGGTTCACAGTGGCTGCTAGAGCTCCAGTCATCATGCTTATATTCCAAGCAGGAGGAAAGAGAAGCAGCCAAAGAGCTACCACTTAATTGACTACATCTAATGGCAAAGGAGACTAGAAACTAGTTTGTCACCTGGGCATGTTGTCCAAGGTCCTGACACGAAGGAAGAAGAGTATAATGGATATCAGGAAAGCAACTGAGAGTGTTTGCCACAGAGGCAATCAGAGTGGTGAGGAGGAGTTAGAAGCACTAGAACCAGATGCCATCCTCTGCTCCACTAATCACTAGGTGGGAGAGTTTGGATGAGTTACTTAATCTCTCTGTTTTTCTATGTCCTCATCTTTATACTCGGAGTAACCACAGTACTGACCTCATTGTCAGCAATACTATTGTTGTTTGATTATTCGATGGATTATATAGGAAGCTACAGTGCTCCGGTGCATGGTAAGTGCTTGGCAAATGCTAGTTTTTGTCATTCCTCTGCCTATAGTGGCATTATTGATGCTCTCAACTGTTACCCTGCCTGGTACACACCCTTGCCCAAAGGCAGAATTGCGTTTGCGCTCAACTAAGGGAGTGGGGAAGAAAGGTTACAGTGCATCTCTTTAATTTCCCACTCCCAGGGCCTAAAGGACTCAAGTCACTTTGGAATGTCCCTTCTTTTTTCCTCTCCCTTTTCCCACCAGAGGGACAAGGAGAAGAGAGGACAGAGGAGGTGATGCAGAATGATGTCTCCGTGTCCTTTTTATCCATCTCAAGCCCCAAGTTCGTATTGAAAATGCCAGGCCGGGTGTGATGGCTCAAACCTGTAATCCCAGCTGAGGCGGGCGGATTGCTTGAGTCCAGGAATTTGAGACCAGCCTGGGCAACATAGTGAGACACCGTCCCTTAAAAAAAAAGAAAAAAAAAATGCCAGCCCTCTTACTGTAGTCATTGCCAAGGATAACTGTGCATAACCCTGGTCCAGGGGCTTGGGGAATCCACTTGGTCCTTGCCCCAAGGAAGTTACAATCTAGAACAGGAATCCATAAACTATAGCCTGCTGGCAAAATCTAGCCTGACAGCTATTTTTGCAGATAAAGTTTTAGTAGAAAATGGTCACACTCAATTGTTTATATATTGTCTGTGGCTGCTGTTACACTACAGCAGCAGAGTTTTGTACTGCAGCAGACATGGCCCACAAAGCCAAAATTCTTACTCTCTGGCTCTTCACAAAGAAAGTCTGCCAATTTCTGTTCTAGGAGGAGAAAAAGAACACATGGTTAAAAACATCAACAGGGGAACATAATCAAACAGTAGACTGGATGACGTATGTAAAGGTAAAGTGAAGAGCCTGGAAGAACTGAAAGCGACAGCTAGCAGTGGGTATGTACAGAGAGAAGAGGAGTGGAACAGAATGAGGAATGGGCAAAGCCAACCTTGGCCTGATCTGTTATGCTTTGTTTTATAAGGATAGTAGACTTAGGTAGTTAAAAACTAATTTTTAAAATAGTATATTGATGGTTGGAAAGAGTGTGACATGTTTAACACTCTTATAAGATTCCTAATAAAGTATAAATTAATATAACTCTTTTGGAAAGCAATTTGGAAAAATATATCAAGAGCCTTAAACATGTTCCTACTCCTGGCCCCTAATTTCACTTCTGGGAATCCATCCTAAGGTTATAAACTAAAATGTCAAAAATCTTTATGCACAAATATATCAATTGTGATATGACTGCTAGTAGCAAAAAGCTAGAACCACTTAGGTGGTTAGTTATATAGAAGTTAAATAAATTATGAGGCCATGTGCAGTGGCTCATGCCTATAAGCCCAGCACTTTTGGAGGCCAAAGTAGGTGGATTGCTTAAGCCCAGGAGTTTGAGACCAGCCTGGTCAAAATGGCAAAACCCCATCTCTACGAAAAAAAAAAAAAAAAAAAAAAATCAGCCAGGCATGGTAGCACATGCCTGTAAGTCCCAGCTACTCAGGAGGCTGAGATGGAAGGATGATTGAGCCCAGGAGGTGGAGATTGTAGTGAGCCGAGTTTGCCCCACTGCACTCCAGCATAGACAAGACAGTGAGACCCTATCTCAAAAACTAAAATAAAATAAAAACAAATTATGATACTTCCATATGACATACAGTAACTAAAATGATGTTCACAGAGTTTATAAATAATTTGGGGAAATGCTAAGTGAATAAATAGGATACAAAATCATATGTAGTTTCATCACAGTTGTATTAAAAAGAAATATTACAACCAGAGGATACCCAAATGTCACAATAGCACAATAGTTATCTTCAGAGGAGTGTATGATTTGGTTTTCTTTTTTATACTCATATACATTTTTTGTTCTAGAACATTTTGGTTTTATTTTCATGAGGGGGAACCTGCATGTCATCTTGAATTCTAGGGGTTTTCGAAGAGTGCTGTCATGAACTGAATGTTCCTATGTTGAAATCCTAACCTCCAGTGTGATGGTATCAGGAGGTGGGGCCTTTAGGAGTTGCTGAGGTCATGAGGGTAGAGCTCTCATGAATGGGATTAGTGCCCTTAGAAAGAGGCCCCAGAGACTTCCATCATCTTTCCTCCACATGAGGACTCAGTGAGAACATGGCCATCGCTCAACCAGGAAGCAGACCTTCATGAGACACCAAATCTGCCAGGGCCTTGATCTTGAACTTCCCGGCCTCCAGAACTGTGAGAAATAAATTTCTGTTGTTTATAAACCACCCAATCTAAGGTACAGCAGCCCAAACAGACTAAGACAGGTGCCAAGTTGATCAGAGATTCTGTGAAAATAGAAAAGAGAAGGTGGGTGTTAATCACCTCATTTCTATAGGGTCAGGAAAGCAAATAGAGGGAAGGGAGAGATTTACACTCCATTCCACCAAACTGACAGGCCAGAAGCGTGCTCTGTGGATACAGCCTCACCACATACTCCTTCACCCTGCTCCATCCTCCACTGCTGAGAGCCTGGTGGGTAGGGGCTTAAAGGGCCAGCCTCTCCCCACTCCACAGACTGAGGTTTCAGCTTCTTCCAGGAGCAGCGGTCTAGCTCATCAACAGAGAGGGAGAGGAGAGAGGGTCAAGGATGAACAGGGGCCAGGCACAGTGGCTTATGCCTGTAATCCCAGCACTTTGGGAGGCTGAGGCGGGCGGATCACTTGAGGTCAGGACTTTGAGACCAGCCTCCCAATACGGTGAAACTCTGCCTCTACTAAAAATACTAAAAATACAAAATGTGGATGTGGTGGTGGGTGCCTGTAATTCCAGCTACTCGGGATGCTGAGGTAAGAGAATCACTTAAACCCAGAAGGCAGATGTTGCAGTGAGCCAAGATAGTGTCACTGCACTCCAGCCTTGTCAGACTCTGTCTTACAAAAAAAAAAAAAAGCTGAACGGGGGGAGGGGGGAGGCATCCGTTTTCTCTCAAGGGACTTTTGAACCACTGGGATCCCTGCCTTCTGAAAAGTTTCCTCTGGTTCAGACCTTCAGTTCAATTCTGGAATCTGCAGCAACACTATTTGTTTGGGCTTCTCTTCCTTTATCCTTAAAAAAAAAAAAAAAAAAAAGGCAAGAAATAATATCAAAGCTGGGTCCTCCATCCACACAGTGTGTTAGGAAGGCTCCAAGAGACCAGGTCTGCCTGAAGGCGGGACATTTGGCATCTATATGGGAAACCCCTTGGAAAACAGCTACAGACCCTTCTGCAAATCTCAGCCCCACGGCTTCGGGGTAGGAAAGAACAGGCCTTGAATTCTAGCTTCACCATGCCTGACTCGGAATGTGCGACCCCAGGAAAGATACCTACATTCTCTGAGCCCCATTTGCTTCATTTGTAGTTGAGGGTAGGGGATGGCCATCCAATAAGTGTTGCTGAAAAATACCAGAAATAATATTTGTAATGTGCACTGTGCAATCATTGGCACATTGTAGGTGCTCATCAAAGGTCATTTTTACTTATCGAATTACATTTTCCGAGCACCCTGATGATGGGAGGGCAGTAAACTGGAATCAGGCACTAATCTAGAAAGGATGGTTAGTCTGTATGTTTTCCAAAGCAAAAAGAATCATGAGTTCTATTTATAGGATCTGATGCATTTAGCCTTCAAGAAGCAACTCAAACCCAGGCCTCCCTCCCATCAGCACCATCCCTGCCCCCTGCCCCAGTGCAGTGCTCCTGACCACAAAAGCCTGAAGCACGCCCTCTCTCCCCTAGACAAAGAGAGCACTCACTGTCAGAACCACTCATTTGATAATTAATCACAAAGGGACCTGCGACATCTCTTCTTCTGTAGTCGAAACTGATATGTTCACTGTTCCCAGATACTGAACTCCCCATGTATTTGGGTCTCATCTCTTCAACTAGATTACAAGTCCCTTGAGGGTGAGGTGCTTCCTTTACTTTTCGCATTCAGTAGGTGATTGATACTTGTTGCACATTGAATTTTTGTGTTTGTTTAGATCTAGTCCACACGAAGTACAGCTACAGCTGGCAGGCGCAGGGTGGAAGAGCTGTAGTTCTAAACAGATCAGGACAGCTCTGAGACTGGCAGCTTCCAAGGGGGAAAGGCAGAATGCAAAGAACTCGCAGCAGGAGGGGACTTTCTGTGCCGCTCAGTGTGTGGCTCTAACCACATCAGTGGGTGGAGGGCAGCGCGGTGCTGTCAAATCAGGGACTAGGTTTGTGTCTGGGGTGATGCCAGGACACTGGTTGCTTCCTGCCACCCACAGCTGCATCTGGGAGTCCTGGGCAGCAGCCACCTGGGGAAGCCAGACTTAATCAGGAAGTGTGGGGGCTGCCAGCAGGGGCAAGGGGCCACGCAGCCAAGCCAATTCTGGAATCTTTTGGAAAGAGGGAACATCCGGCCCCTCCTCCCTCACATCTCTGCTTCTGGTCTGGGCTTGTGGGTACCAGCTTGGGCTAAGGAGTGCCATGCTCCTGGTGGGAGCAGCTGTGTGCCCACCCACTCCTTCCCCTGCAACCTGAGGCCCTCTGGTCAGGACCAGAGCTGTCACATGCAGCCATCAGCTGTGGTAGCGTCAGGCTCAGGCACCTACCACATGGCTTCCTTTTTTTTTTTTTTTTTTTAAGACAGAGTCTCACTGTCACCCAGGCTGGAGTGCGATGGCACGATCTCGGCTTACTGCAACCTCCGCCTCCCAGGCTCAAGCGATTCTCCTGCCTCAGCCTCCCAAGTAGCTGGGATTACAGGCGCCCGCCACCACACCTGGCTATTTTTTGTGTTTTTAGTAGAGACAGGGTTTCACCACATTGGCCAGGCTGGTCTCGAACTCCTGACCTCGTGATCCGCCCACCTGGACCTCCCAAAGTGCTGGGATTACAGACCTGAGCCATCGCACCCGGCCGACATGGCTTCCTTTTGATTTGGGCCCTCCCTGGCCAGCTGTGCCTCCCCCGCTACCAGGGCAGCAAATGGCCAGTGGTGTCCTCAGAGAAGGGGCAGAGGAGGGTGGGGAAGGACTAACGCCACCTGCTTCCCTCCTCGCCCTGCTTCATGTGACATGCATTTCAAAGCTACAGGACACTGCTGCCCTTCTTTGTTGCAGATACGGGAATCTGATTTTCCCAACTAGGAATTTGTAATTCAGCGGTTCTAGTGCTTGGGACCTTAGAAAGAAGCCTGCTCAGAAAGAACTTAGGAAACAAATCGATGTTTGAGTGCCTGCCCCGCAGCGGATCTACCTGTTCCAGGAGCTGAGCGAGACACCTACTACCAGCCAGACCCAGGGCATAGCAGAGGGCCTTAGCCTGCTGTCCCCACCGGGTCTCCACTATTTTAACACCAACACCCTGAAACCATGGGCCAGGACCCCCCACCACTACCCCGCCCCTACCCCAGGACCCTTTCACCAGAGCAGAGGTTTTTCACAAATCTCCATAGAGATGGCTTTGCTAGCAGCAGCAGCGGCAAACTCAGATGCAGAATGGGTAAGGGGAGAGCCTGGTGGTTTGGGTGGCGGAGGAGGGAGTCGTCGCAGTCCAGGAGCCAGGCTCTCGGCGCGTTGGGTCCGCCTCTCGTGACAGCAGAGCGCCCCCTGCTGCCCGAGCCCAGGTAGTGTCGCACAGCCAGGATGGGGAGGGGGCGGAGCTGCTTTCCCAGCAAGGCGGGAAGAGGATGCAGTCTCTCGGTACCGACGTCTGCCTGCAGTGGCCAAGGCTTGCAGCAGCCCCTGTTGCGGGGCAGTTCTCTAGGGCGTCTCGCTTAAGTCAATGGGGGCTGGTTGGGAACCTGGCTTTACCAATGCACTGCCTGCCCCACCATGGACATATGGTTTAACCTCTGAAGCTTTCGTTTCTTCATCATTAAATTGAGATCATCAGTTGTACCCGCATCACATTGATGTTTTACAGAGATAATTCATGTAAAGCACATCCTAAACTTTCAGTAATAGTAACATTATTACGGATTCAGCTGACACCTTTACAACTAAGCGATAAGAGAACAACTGAAAGGGTCTGGTGGACAAAAGTCAGGAGATTTGTTTTTTCAAAGCATTTTCATCATTAAATGGATCTGATCCGGTCGCATGGGCATATTTGAGGGAAGCAACTTTGCCTAAAGGGGAAATAAATGCCAGAGATATTCGCGGAAACAACCACAAACAATTACAGAACACATTGATCAATGCTCTAAGCTGTACAAGAAAGAAAAGGGAAGTGATGTTTAGGGCAGTTTGGCCTGCATTCTCCAATCTTCCCTCCTTTTGCTGGATGTCTATTAACTACAAACATGCTGAAACATCTCCCATGTAAGAAAGCAAACAAACAAAAAAACTCCCTTGCACCATATGTCCCTCCAGCTAGCCCCTTACACCAGATTTCTTTCCTCCCCGAGAGGGCCAAATTTCTTGAAACATGTTCAGTGACTCCCTTCCTGTCCTGTTAGCTCTTGAACCCACTTAATCAACTGTCTGTGCCCACTTCACCTTCCCTGCCCTTGTCAAAAACACCATGACCCCACACCACTCATTACGTGGCCCATTCTCAGGCCTCGTCCCTCCACCCATCAGTGATATTGACGTAGTTGATGGGCAGCTCCTTCCTCCACCTTGAAGCACTTCTTCCTTCCACTCACCCCTGGTTCTCCTCCTACCTCTCTGGCCAGTCCTTCTCTGTCACCTTTGACTCTAAGCTCCTCTTCTCAACCCCCAAATGTCAGGACACTCTGGCTCAGTGTCCAGCCTCTGCTGTATCTGTTTGTCCTCTCAGCCTTATGCCTTAACTGCTGCACACTGACGCTGCCCACATGCATATCTCTAGCTGAGCACCTCTCGTGAACTCCACATGTGCATATCCCGCAGCGCCTTCGCCATCTGCACTTGGGTGCCCCATAGACATCTAACATAGACATCTAACTTAACATATCCAGACAGAGCTCTTGATTCCTCTCTCCTCCCTGTCTTTCCCATCGTTTTTTTTTTTTCTTCACTGGTTTCTCCTGAGAAATCTTTCCCATCCTAATGTGGGTAACTTCACAGTTCCAGTTGCTCAGGTCAAACAGAGTGCTTATCTTTATTTGTCTCACTTTCACACCTTCCACTAATCTATCAGCAAATCCAATCAGTTTCACCTTCAAGATGTGTCTAGAATCTGCCCACTTCTTGAAATCTCCACTGCTACACTCAGTCCCAGCCATGGCCATCTCCTGGCTGGGCTCCCAGGTTTCACCCTGTTCCTCTGTGGACATTTCCACATAGCAGCAGAGAAGAATCTTTTATGACAACAGCCGAATTGTGTCACTCCTTGGTTTAAACTCTCCAAAGCTTTCTCTTCTCACTAAGAGAAGAGGATGCAGGGTCCTTGCACGGACTCCAGGGCCACATGTAGTCTTGCCCCGGGCTTCTTCTCCAACCTCATCTCGTACCCTCTCCGTGCTCACGTCACTCTGGCCACATTGGCCTCCTTGCCATTGGTGGAGTGTGCCGAGCATGATTCCGCCCGAGGCCTTTGTCCTTACTACTCTCTTTTCCTGTAACACTCTGATCCCAGACAACCACAAGGCTCCTTCCCTCACTCCATTCAATCTGTGCTCATTGCAGTAGCAAGGCCTTCCCTGACCACTCTCTGTAAGATAGAAACCCCACCCTTTCCCCTTACTATGTGTAGTTTTTCTTCATAGCATGTATCATCACTTGACATAGTATAAGTTTAATAGTAATTTTTTGTCTCACCCAACTAGATTGTAAGCTCCATGAGAACAGGAACTTTGTTGTATTCACTGCTGTATCCCCAGTTCCTAGTACAGTGCCTGGCACATAGCAGCTGCTCAATAAATATGTGTTGACTGGCCAGGCACAGTGGCTCCTGCCTACAATCCCAGCACTTTGGGAAGCCGTGGTGGTTGGATCACCTGAGGTCAGAAGTTCACGACCAACCTGGGCAACACGATGAAACCTAGTCTTTACTAAAAATATAAACATTAGCCGGGTGTGATGGTGCATGCCTGTAATCCCAGCTACTCGGGAGGCTGAGGCAGGATAATTGCTTGAACCTGGGAGGTGGAGAGTGCAGTGAGCCAAGATTGTGCCACTGCACTCCAGCCTGAGCAACAAAGCAAGACTCTGATCAAAAAAAAAAAAAAAAAGTGTGACTACAGGAATGAGTTAGTCCGTACTGGCAACCCCCCACTGCCTGGTTAGGAGGCAAAAGATCCAAGGGCAGCCCCAGCACTGACTTCAGAGACATATTCATGACTCTGTGCTTTGTCTTTCACCAATAACCCACTAGATAGGCCTATAACTAGAACATGAGCAATAACGCCTTAGCCTTCTCGGTCTCAAAAATATTATGTAAAACCTTTAAAGGTTGTGAGATAACATGATATCTTCCACTTCTGAGCTGGACAATCAGATTTCATTTTTTCCCATCACAGGAGCAGAGACAAACTTGTGAAATAATTCACCCCAGATTTTCTCTCTGTTACATCACGTCATCACTTCTATCACTCATTGTCCTAGTGATACATTCAAAATAATGAACATTCAGGGAAATGCCAGCTGGGTCCGGGATGGCCCTGGCTGTTTCTAATCACACTCTTAAATAAAAGCAGAAATGCACCTGACCTTGTAGCATCTTCAGGAGAAAGAGGGTCAATGCTTCGAAATCTAAATCTCCCAACTATTTCATCTAAAGATCAACTGTAGAATTGTGTGCACTGCAAGAAAGACCAAGAATATACTCAAAAATTGACAGAAGGAGAGTGGCTTAGAAATCCGCGCTTTTCCACAAATTGCACCCTCCCAGAGTCTATCAACTTCCCAGCCACATGCAATATCACTTTCCTGTGTTCATCTTGCCTAGATGGGGATGCCTTTGGGTAAGTGAGACATCTCCAAATAAATAAAAGCTGTTTCAACTGGCTCCCACTTCTGTTTATTATGGGGTACCTTGAGCTGCCACCATGCAGAAGATCCTGCTTCTGATATTCATGGTACTTTTAACTTATCAGAATCATGTCTTGTATTATTAATATCTATGGGCATAGGTGCAAAGCACTGACATCTTCCAGCAACCCCCTGATCCACTTGGTTCTATCCCTAGCCTCCCATGCTAGTTCACCCTTTTTCAGTCTAAGGTCTGATTCACTTCTTCTTGGTGCTCTTGGGCCCTGGGAATGCAAAGTCCCTTCTCTATGGGTCCAAAGTTTACCCCTCAGCCTTCAAATGTTAATTCCTCTCCTTGAATATGACCTCATTCTTTCATTCAACAAATACTTGGACTGGATAAACTGATATAAATTCAGTTACCACTAGTGTGCTAAATACTAAATAGAGATATTTATAAGGTGCCAAGGAATCCTAGAGGAAGATTATTGGGTTGGGAAAGAATCTAGAAGATGGATTAGGGTTGGGGGCTGAAGGTGGCTCACCAGTTGGGAAGTCACTGCAATAGCCCAGGCAAGACACTGGTAGAGCAGCTGTGAGTGGTGGGGACGGTGCTGGGGATAGACCAAACCAGGGAAATTACAGGAGTAACTGGAGAAGAGGGAGAGGGGCAAGTCCAGGGATACTCCCAGCTTTTGGGTGCAGATAACTAGACATCCACATCCCCAGAAAGACTGTTTGCCACCCCTTTTTCCTTTCTCTTCCTTATCTTCAAGATCCAGCCTGTGTAATTGTCCCCAGTATACTCACAGCTCCAACCTACCAGTCTCATCACACACCCTCTCTGTGACTCAGTTTCCTCATCCATAAATGGAAGCAATAATAGTCGTTTCCATGTAAGTTAGCAGTGAGGAATAAACAGTTAATATGTGTAAAGTGTTTTGGATAGTACTTGAGACATAATAAGCACTCAAGAAATGTTAGCTATGGTCATTGTCATTATGGTCATCATTTCTTCCCAACCGTCCATCCTGAACCACTGTGCTTCTTTCCCACCTCAAGGAGCTATCCGTGTGTTCTTGGCTCCTCTGCTCTAGGTCTATGCACAGTCTCACATCTTTCCAAGCTTTATTTTTCTGGCATTTTTTAGATTCCCAAATTTCTGCTGTGGAGGAACTCTTTGCTGCAAGACTTTAACTTACTCTCAAAGTAAGCTGAATTAAACATGGAGATGGCTCCCTCGGCACCCCCAGCACTCCGCTTCTGCTGCATCCACAGCCAAATGAAACAATATAATCAGGACAGAAACTCCATGCCCTGGGTGGGTGCTGCCAACCACCTGCCTGGCTCCAGTTGAAACCTGCTTGTTTCTTTTTCCACTCTCTAAATGCTCACAGATGTCTGTCTGTTTTCCTCTAATATTTGACTTCCAAAAGAGGGGGGGATGATTGGCTACTTGTAAATATGTTAATCTCTCTCTTTTCTCTCTCTCCTAATATCAAAAGAAGCAGGGAGTATCTTTTTCTCCTGGGTGGAGTTTAAATTGGCAAAACCTGCCAACAACTTTATTGCATATCGAAGGGGGCTAAGAATGTTGCATTCCTTGACCAGAGAATTTGAGCTCTTAACCCCTTAGCATTAATCCCTCCACCTCCACTAGGACTTTGAGAAGCATTAGAAAGACCCCGAACCAGGGAGTGGCCAACATGACCACAGACTAGTAGGCACCAGGTAGGGTCTAGCTGGGAGAATTGGTTTCTGAATTGCTACAGGACATTCCGATTAGGGAACTGTTCCCAGGAGGAAAAGGCAGGAATAAACACCAATGGTCTAAGGTGAGAAATCGGAGAACAAGGACAGACTCTAAGCATGTCCTCCACCACAAGCCTGCTTTACAGCATTTTTCAAAAAGAACTGAAGGCTTTACATAGGAGAGGACACTGTCTCTGGTGTCAGAAACTTTAAAGTTTTTATCTGAGCAGGAAAATATTTACTACAGAAGGTGTGGTACATGGAACAATGTTCAAAATTTAAAGACTCAAATCCGAACTCTCGTGGGAGTGTAAGTTTATGCAAAATCTGTGAAAAGCAAATTGGCCAAATGAGTCAAGAGTCATAAAAATATCCGTTATCTTTGACTCAGAACTCTCACTTCTTCATTCAATCCTAAGGAAATTACTCCAAATACAGAAAAATATATCTGCTATGGGGCAAAAATGGAAACATCCCATCTGCCCATTTACAGGGGAAGGGTGAAAAAAATCAGGAGGAGCTCCTTGAGAAACCATCTGGCAACATGTCTCTTACGAAGAGTACATGAAAACATGGAGACATTTTGTAACAAGGCTGGAAACAACAGTTACACTAACATTTGTGTGCTAGAATTTCAACCATTGGCTGGAGATGGTGGAGACAGTGCACTTCAAAAGAAAACGAACAGAATGAAATAGACGAAAATGGATTTATCCAGAACTATGGCTAGATTTTTTTTTCTTTTTTCCCCTTCTTTTGTATTTTTCAAGAGTTCTTTGATGAGGTGTTTTACTTTTAAAGTGGAAAATAAGTATGGGTCTCTTCAAATTAGAAAATCCATCAAAAGTTTTTGTTCTAACCTCAAAATGAAAAGTTTTTCATGGAAGTCATTTTTCCAGAATTTCTTTCATTCCACTGAAAAGTCTATTGGCTTGCAAGTTCCGGGTGTGAGGGCGATCTGGCTGCAACATCTGTCACTCCATTGATCGTAAGGGTTGATTCGGCGGATCTGGCTGGCTAGGTGGGTGTTCCCTTCCTCCCTCACCACTCCACGTGCGACCGTCCCGAGGCTGAAGAGGATGACCATCCCCGATAGAGGAGGACCAATCTTCGGTCAGGGCATATGAGTAGCTGCGCTCCCCTGCTAGAACCTCCAAACAAGCTCTCAGGTTCTGCCACTGGAAGTGTATTCACACATCTTTGCTCCCTGAAAATACCCATGCTTTCTGAGCTTTTGTCTCCAAACAGGAGGGATGTCGAGTGGGGGCAGAAGCAATTATGATATATACGGCCAACTATAGACTGCTGTTTACGCAGGAACACCCCAAGAAAGTTAGGATAAAGCCTTGCATCAGATGACCTGATTTACCTAAAATACTGCATCTCTTTATGGGCAGTCCCAGGCAGATCTTTCAGGAATACCCGTCTTTTGTGTTGCAGACACAGATATGAGAGCACCCCAGAAATGGAGGAGGAAGAAGAGTTTGAGTGTGCGAACCCATTTCCTTCAAGCCTGCCGAAACAGTCCAGAACCTGTGTGCTGTGAACTGTGGAGTGAGCCAGGGCCACTCAGAAGTCCTCCCCACCCACCCCCAGCAACCCCTGCGAAAAGGAGAAACAACTAATCACAGTGACCTGTCTGCAGCATCCTGAATCCTAAAGACACAGAACTACTTCAGGGAACACCTGGGTGGATACCAGGCAGGAAGCCCAAGCAGCACCACCTGCACCTCTGTCCCAAAGGGCTGACACCCCCTGTAAAGGCAGAATTGGCAGGTCTCGAGGGAGCTCCAGAGTGAGTGAGCTAGGAGCTAGGGAGGGGGTGGGCGTTATTTTTGTTGTTTCTTTTTGTTTTTTGTTTTTTGCATACTGCTTGAGAGCCTGTTAGACTCACCTTTTAATTGTGAGTATTCTGTTTGTGAAACGGAAAGAGATTGGTAGACAAATGCATAAGGAAACAAACAAAAGGACCACTGTCAGAAGCCCCCTCATTTTGTCAGAGACAGCTCTGGTTTGGTAGCCTCCAGGCAACTTCTTGGAGGGTCCTGCATCTTTGAAACCTCTAACTTCCTTCTCTTCCACACCCTTCCCCATCCTGAACACCCATCTCACTCCTGCCCATTTATCTTTTGTTCAGCCAATCAAAGAGCTAAACAATTTTTTCACTTTTATAAGGAAAATTTAAGAGTATAATAAACCCCATATACCCTTGTCCCAGATTCAGTAATTATCAACTCAGGGCCAATCTTGTTTCATCGGCATTCCCACCCACTTCCTTCTTCCCCACCAATTATTTGGGAGTAAATGTCAAACATTACATTATTTTATTCATAAAGAGTTCACTATATATAAATCTAAAAGATGAAGTATTTTTACAAGCATTCTCGGTCGGGCATGGTGGCTCATGCCTGTAATCCCAGCACTTTGGGAGGCTGAGCCTAGTGGTCAGGAGTTCGAGACCAGCCTGGCCAACATGGTAAAACCCCTGTTTCTACTAAATAGAAAAAGTTAGCTGGGCGTGATGGCATGCACCTGTAATCCCAGCTACTTGGGAGGCTGAGGCAGGAGAATCTCTTGAACCCAGGAAGTGGAGGCTGTGGTGAGCCGGAATCACACCACTGCACTCCAGCCTGGGCGACAAAGCAAGACTCTGCCTCAGTAAATAAATAAATAAATAAAAATTTATTTTTCCACCAACATGGCGGAACCTCATCTCTACTAAAAATACAAAAATTAGCCAGGCATGATAGCGCACGCATGTAATCCCAGCTACTTGGATGGCTGAGGCACGAGAATCACCTGAATTCGGGAGGCAGAGGTTGCAGTGGGCCAAAATCACACCCTTGCACACCAGCCTGGGAGACAGAGTGAGACTGCGTCTCATTTAAAAAATTTAAAAAAAAAAAATGAGATGATAATGGAGTGACATCTTTAAGGTACTAGAGGGAAACAAACCATAAAATTCTATACACTGAGAAAGTCTTTCACTGCAGCCTCCACCTCCCGGGTTCAAGCGATTCTCCTGCCTCAGCCTCCCGAGTAGCTGGGATTACAGGCGTGCACCACCATGCCCAGTTAATTTTTTTTGTACTTTTAGTAGAGACAGGGCTTCACCATGTTGGTCAGGCTGGTCTCGGACTCCTGACCTTAGGTGATCCACCCACCTCAGTTTACCAAAGTTCTGGGATTACAGGTGTGAGCCACCACGGCCAGCCAATGTGGTTGGATTTCAGTGTACCATTTTACTATTTGTTTTCTGTTTCTGCCATCTAGTTTTTGTTCCTTTTTCCTCTTTTACTGCTTTCTTTTGTATTGAGTATTCTTTTTATGATTTTATTTTATCACCTTTATTGACTTATTAGCTAAACTGCTTTGTTTTGTTCTTTTAGTGATGGCTTTAGGATTTATAATGCACATTAACTTATCACATATACCTTCAAGAAATATTATAACACTTCACGTACAGTATAAGAACCTTACAACACTGTACTTTCCTTTCCCCTTTTCTGGCCTTTGTGCTATAGTTGTCATACGTTTTACTTCTACATGGATTAGAAAATCCACCATGCCAGGTTACTTTTGCTTTAAACCATCAATTACCTCTTAAGGTGGCTTAAGTAATAAGAAAATAAGTCTTTTGGCTGGGCGTGGTGGCTCACGCCTGTAATCGTAGCACTTTGGGAGGCTGAGGCAGGTGGATCACGAGATCAGGAGATCGAGACCATCCTGGATAACACGGTAAAACCCCGTCTCTACTAAAAAAAAATACAAAAAATTAGCCAGGCATGGTGGCAGGCGCCTGTAGTCCCAGCTCCTCAGGAGGCTGAGACAGGAGAATGGCGTGAACCTAGGAGGCGGAGCTTGCAGTGAGCCGAGATCATGCCACTGCACTCCAGCCTGGGTGACAGAGGGAAACTCTGTCTCAAAAAAAAAAAAAGAAAAGAAAAGAAAAGAAAAGAAATCTTTTATATTTCTCCACATATTTACTACTATTTCCGGTGTTCTTCATTCTTTTATGTAAATGCAGATTTTCCTTTGGTATAATTCTCATTTTAGCAGAGACAGGGTTTCACCTTGTTGGCCAGGTTGGTCTTGAACTCCTGACCTCAGGTGATCTGCCTGCCTCAGCCTCCCAAAGTGCCGGGATTACAGGCGTGAGCCACCACACCTGGCCTCATTGGTTTTCAAATATTAAACCAATCATGAATTCCTGGTATAAAATCCACTAGGTCATGATGCATTATCCTTTTTATATACTTCTGTGTTTGATTTCATAATATTTTGTTAAGAATTTTTACATCGATGTTCATGAGGAATGTTGTTCTATACAATTCACTCTTGAACAATGGAGGGTTAGGAGTACTGATACACACACACAGTTAAAAAATCTGTGTATAACTTTTGACTCCCCCAGTCAGAACTTAAGTACTAATAGCCTTCTTGACTAGAAGCCTTAACACTAACATTAACAATCGATTAACACATATTTTGTGTGTTATACGTATTATATACTGTAGTCTTACTGTGACATAAGCTAGAGAAAAAAAATGTTAAAAACAAAATAAAGAAAAGAAAATATATTTGCTATTCATTAAGTGGAAGCAGATCATTCTAAAGGTCTTCATCCTTATCATCTTCACATTGAGTAGGCTGAGGCAGAGGAGTAAGAGGAGGTGTTGGTCGTGCTGTCCCAGGGGTGGCAGAGGCAGAAGAGGTTCTACAAATGTCAACTAGGTTGGTTTGGTTGATGGTGTTCAAGTTTTCTATAGCCTTACTGATTTTCTGTCTAGTTTTTCTATTAATTATTATTATTATTGAGACAGAGTCTCGCTCTGTTGCCCAGGCTGAAGTGCAGTGGTGAAATCTCAGCTCACTGCAAGCTCCGCCTCCCCGGTTCACGCCATTCTCCTGCCTCAGCCTCCTGAGTAGCTGGGACAACAGGCGCCCGCCACTACGCCCGGCTAATTTTTTGTATTTTTAGTAGAGATGAGGTTTCACCGTGTTAGCCAGGATGGTCTGGATCTCCTGACCTCATGATCTGCCCGACTCAGCCTCCCAAAGTGCTGGGATTACAGGCGTGAGCCACCGCGCCTGGCCTTCTATTAATTATTGATCATTGCTCTATAAATTTTGCTTCATGCATTTTGAAGCTCTGTTAATGAATGCATTCAGATTTAGAATTATGTCTTTTGTTTTTAGTTATATTTTCCCCATATAGCAAAACAAAAAACAACCAAAAACAACTGCTACTTGGTTTTTTCACGATTTATAATCTTTAAAAATATATAAATAGAGGTGAGCAAAATGAGAGAGCAAAAATCAATTATATTCCACCTACAGAATCACATCATTTTAGAATATGTCTTTGAAAATGTTTTCCATGCACATTGTGATGGCCTTTTATAACCAAATAATTATGAATATTTTTCCATGTCATTATTATTTTTCGACATTATTTTTAGCAGCTGATATGGTTTGGATCTGTGTCCCAGCCCAAATCTCATATTGAAATGTAATCCCCAGTGCTGGAGGTGGGGCCTGGTGTGAGCTGATTGGATCACAAGGGCAGTTTCTCATGAATGGTTTAGCACCATCCTCCTTGGTGTTGTCATCACAATAACGAGTTCTGATGAGATCTGCCAGTTTAGAACTGTGTAGAACCTTCTCTCTCTCTATCTCTCTCTCTCTTCCTCCTGCTCTGGCAATGTGAAGTGCCTCCCTCTCCCTTTACCTTCTGCCATGATTGGAAGCTTCCTGAGGCCTCCCCAGAAGCAGAAGCCACTATGTTTCCTGTACAGCCTGCAGAACCACGAGACAATTAAACCTCTTTTCTCTATATATTACCTCGTCTCAGGTATTTCTTTACAGCAGTGGAAGAATGGACTAATATGGAAAATTGGTACTGAGGAGTGGGACATTGCTATAAAAATATCTGAAAATGTGGAAGCAGTTTTGGAACTAGGCAACAGGCAGAGGTTTGAAGAGTGTAAGGGGCAGAAAAGATGGAAGATAAGGGAAAGTTTGAAACTTCTTAGAGACTTATTGGGTGGCTTTGACCAAAATGCTGATAGTGATATGGAAAATGAAGTCCAGGCTAGGGAGGTCTCAGATGGAAATGAGGAACTTACTGGGAACTGGAGTAAAGGTCACTTTTGCTACACTTTAGCAAAAAGCCTAGCTACATTACGTCCCTGCTTTAGGAATCTGTGGAACTTTGAACTTGAGAGTGATAATTTACGATACCTAACCAGCAAAGCGTTCAAGATGTGGAAGAGGTGGCCTGGCTGCTTCTAACAGCCTGTGCTCATGCGCATGAGCAAAGAAATAATCTAAAACTGGAACTTATATTTAAAAAGAAAAGCAGAGCACAAAAGTTGGAAAAATCTGCAGCCTGACCATGTGGTACAAAAGAAAATCCCATTTTCAGCGGAGGAATTCAAACAGGCTGCAGAAATTTGCATAAGTGAAAAGAAGGAGCCAACTATGAACAGCCAAGAAAATAGGGAAAAGGACTGGAAGGCATTTCAGAGGCCTTCCTGGAAGCCCCACCCATCACAGGCCTTGAGGCCTAGAAGGACTGAATGGGGATAGTGATTTCTCATGAGATCTGGTTGTTTACAAGTGTGTAGTACCTCCTCACTCTCTCTTTTCCTCCTGCTCCAGCAATGTGAAATGTCAGCTCCCCTTTCACCTTCTGCCATGATTGTAAGTTTATTGAGGCCTCCCCAGAAGCTAAGCAGATGCTGCCATGCCTTCTGTACAGCCTGCAGAGCTGTGAGTCAATTAAACCTCTTTTCTCTATAAATTACCCAGTCTCAGGTATTTCTTTATAGCAATGCGAGAACAGACTAATAGAGTGGCTATATAATATTCCATTACGTGGATTATCATAATGAAATTAACTTCATATTACATTTACATTTATTTCTTTAATGTTAATCTTACAGTTATTCATTCATTGGAATCTTCCTTTCAACTCTTTTGTCATTTGTTCCATTAGCTTTCCTCTCAGTTTAGGAGAATCCACAGATATACTTGGCAAGAGTTCTCCATCTGCTCTAAGATGTAGATATAAATATTTCACAATACAAGCCCTAGGTGGAGTCCTGTGTTATACTTTTAGAGCTATCTACCCAATCGACAGCCATTCCTGCCATATTCTTCAGAAATATTCACTCAACCAATTCTGTATCTGCCTACATATACTATTATCTTTCTTCTAAAACACGGTTCTAAATACTGTGTTGTGGGAAGCTAATTAATTTCACTGATTTTTTGTTGTTAAGGTCGAGCCCTTGGAGAGTCATTTATGTACCATATTTGGCACCTATAGTAGACTCTGTTGAAGCCCTCCCAGATCCCCTGAAATCCCTATCACCAGCTCCACATGCCCACTCTCCACCTCTGTGTTCTTTGTTGCTAACAGCTTGCACTGATGACTTTCAGAAGACTGACCGGGGGCACCAAAGCTGCTTCCCTCTGAAAATTTTACACTTTATCCTGGGAAACCTATAAGCAATAATTGACTAATTCGAGAGTATGAAGCCCAAGCTCCTTTGATTCAAGGTGGTAAATGCTGGGGTGTAATTCACCCCAAAACTCCCCATGGGATCAGGCTGAGTCTGGGACCTGATATCTGACCTTTGCCTGGATTCTTTTCTTTCCCTATCCTGTTTCTCCCATCCTACAGATTTCTCCTGAGAGCAGTTCCTTTATAAATCACCTACACTGGACTTCTCGGCCCAGGCTTTTCTTTTGGTAGTAACTAACTTTAAGACAGCATCCAGATAACACCCAAAGCATCACTCAGAGTAGATTCCTTCCCAGGCCCCACTCACACTCTTACTAGCCAACACCTTCCAAATCCAAAAGCACTGGTGTGCTGAACTGCAAAACTAGTTGACATCTGAATATCTATGCTTGCATTCAAAGAATAATGAGGGTTTTTATTCACTTTGTAAAAGAATTCACAACAAGGTTCCCAATATAGGGAACTCTAGTGTATGTTTAAAGTAACATTACAAAATTTTACCCCAAAGAATGACATAGGGCAACTTTCCAGAAATAACATATCCCATACGAGGCAGTGCCCCGTATACCAACCCAATCATTGAGACTTTGAAATTTTTCTCTGTGAAAGTGGCTTTCTCTTGGGGCCTCCTGGTAAGTTTCTGACTCTTTTCCTCAGCTCCCTCCATCATACCCTGAAGGGAGTTGCCATGGTGACTGTGGGACTATGACCTCCAGGGTAGCTCAGGCTCAGAAGAAAGGATTTTCCCCAGGGTGGCTGAGAAGCAGGGAACAGAGAGACAAATGGCATTCTCTTCAGTCAGTGGGCAGATGTTTAATGAGTTTATGTCGAGGTGTTTTGGGGGGAAAGTGTTGGACCATCTTCAGATGCAGCACAACTGACTCTGGGCCCACCCTGCTACTCATGGGTAGAGGCGTTAACAATACACTTGCCCTGATCCTAGTTCAGACAGATGCCTGCACCAAAAGAAAGTCACCCTCAGGGAGGCAGTTGGGACTGACTGGCTCTAATTCATTATTGGAGCTCACTGATATCCACAGAGGGTCAAACTACATATGTAAATGAGGCTGTTTTTACCCCAGCATCTAAACCCATTTAACCAAGAAAATGCAAACTACCTCACTTTTGTTGAATTAGCTTATTTGAATAGTTGAATAGGAGAGAAGCCAGGGAGGGGTAAATAGCCCTGAACTCAGGAACTTGCCCACCCCTGAACATTGAGACCTCACTCAATTATTTCTTTTTTCAGTACTTTTTTTCCATGTTATTAATATTTATCTTTTTTTTTTTTTTTTTTTTGAGACGGAGTCTCACTTTGTCACTCAGGCTGGAGTGCAGTGGCACTATCTCAGCTCACTGCAAGCTCTACCTCCTGGGTTCACACCATTCTCCTGCCTCAGCCTCCTGAGTAGCTGGGACTACAGGTGCCCACCACAATGCCTGGCTAGGTTTTTTTTGTATTTTTAGTAGAGACGAGGTTTCACCATGTTGGCTAGGCTGGTCTCAAACTCCTGGCCTTGTGATCCACCCACCTCAGCCTCCCAAAATGCTGGGATTACAGTCATGAGCCACTGCACCCGGCCAATATTTGTCATTACAAATTAACTTTTTAGCAACAGGCTCTCATGCTGTCACCCACGCTAGAGTGCAGTGGTGTAATCATGGCTCACTGTAACCTTGAACTCCTGGGTTCAGACTCCTTCTGACTTAACTTCCCAAAGCACTGAGCTACTGCACCTGGACCAACACAGACTTTTAAAGTTAAAGTCTTCCCTTCCTTAGCTCCCATTTCTGTCCCTTCAGGTAATGACTGTTAACGTCCTAGAGTATGCAGCCTTCTGTATCTTTCTTTGAGATCATTTAATAGTACACAGCCATTCCCCATATGTCTCTCCCTCCCGCCTCGCGCACTATGACACTGTCCTTGCTGATTGCTTTTTGCTTTCACTGCTTAACATTATATCATGGTAGCATGGGGATTCCTCCAGGTCAACATGTATGGGTTTAATGCACTCTTCAATATTTCTATAATATTCTATAATATTTAAGTACTATAATTTACCTAAAATTCCCCTATTAATGGAAATTCAGATTCTATCCAGTTTTTGCTACTAGAAACAACCTTGCAATAAATATTATATGTATATATCTCCTTAAAATACATTCTCAAATTGAGATTTCTGTGCCAAAGGATTTTTTCTTTTTCTTTTTTTTTAGACAAGGAGAGTCTCACTCCATTGCCCAGGCTGAAGTGCAGTGGCATGATCAGAGCTCACTGTAACACAAACTCCTGAATTCAAGTGTTCCTCCCACCCCAACCTCCCAAGTAGCTAGATCTATAAGCACACACCACCAAGCCTGACTAATTTAAATTTTTTTTTTTTGTAGAGACGAGGTCGCTCTATGTTGTCCAGGCTGGTCTCAGACTCCTGGCCTGAAGAAATCCTCCCACTTCAGCCTCCCAAGTAGCTAGGACTACAGATGTATGCCAACAGCTAGGATGTGTTCATTTGTAATTCTAACAGTCACTTTGTGATTGCTTTCTCGAAAGGATTTAGCAATTCATATATCCATTAACAATGTACCAGAGTCCCTGTTTACTCAAACCCTTGACAACATTGGATGTTATCAATCTTTAATTTTTGCCAATCTGATGAGTGAAAATGGTATTAATTGTTGTTTTATCTTGCATTTCCCTGACTACAAATATAGTTGAGTATCTTTTCATGTACTTATCAGCTATTTGTATTCTCTCATCTGTAAAATGTTTGTTCATAGGCCAAGCACAGTAGCTCACGCCTGTAATCCCAGCACTTTGTGGGGTCAAGGCGGGTGGATCACCTGAGGTCAGGAGTTCAAGACCAGCCTGGGCAACATGGTGAAACTCTATCTCTACTAAAAATACAAAAATTAGCCAGGTGTGGTGGCACATGCCTGTAATCCCAGCTACTCGGGAGGCTGAGGCACAAAAATTATTTGAATCTGGGAGGTAGAGGTTGCAGTGAGCCAAGATTGTGCTATTGCACTCCAGCCTAGGTGACAGAGCAAGACTCCATCTCAAAAAAAAAAAAAAAAGAAAAAGAAAAAGTTTGTTCATGTTCTTTGTCCATTTTTTTAAAAAGCTTTGTCTTTTCTTCTTATCAGGTTACATATTAGGAATATTGTTTCTTGTCTGTCATATGTATTGTCATTAATCTTTTGACTCAGAGTGACTGGATGATTTTTGTCCCTTCCCTCTCAGCTTCACTTGTGAATGTCAACTTTCACCATTTTTTTCTAATTTAACAGGCAAAGATATGGGACTGGGAAGAGGCAGGCCATGACCATAGAATACAGAGGAGGCTGAAGTAATCAGAGAAGAGTTTGCTCCAGGAGGCTGGGAAAACCAAGTTGGACAGGATTTGGCGTCTATACTACTCTTTGTCTTTTCTTCTGTTCAATTATTTTATTATTTTATTATGGTAAGAACACTTAACATGAGATCTGCCCTCTGAGCAAGGTTTTAAGTATACAATGCCTTATTGTTCACTACAGTTACAATGTTGTACAGTAGATCTCTAGAGCTTATCCATCGTGCTTGGCCTATAATACTCACAGCTGATAGAGAGAGGTAAGTAGCTTTTCCAGAATTCAGTCAATCTCTTTGTTCTGCTTTAAATGGACCTCCTCTTAAGCAAATAGAACCCTTCTCCCACATCCCTTTATCCAGCTCACTCCTACTCATCCTTCAAAACCCAGCTCAAACATCACTGCCTCTGAAAAGCCACCTTTGATCCACCCACAAGCTGACCTGAAGACCCCTCTGTGCGTAATTCTATTCTAGCACTTGTCACATCACACCCTGACCCGCCAGTTTCTTGTCGGTCTCCCTTTCAGACTGAGTGCTCCTTTAGAGCAGGACACCCCCTGGAGCACAGTGCCACCCTCAGGGTCTAGCCCCTCTGAGAGTATTCAAAAAAGGACTTGAACAAATTTAGCAAATTGTTCTTCAGCAGCACTGTGCCAGGTGCTGTGGAGGTGACAGATGGACTATAGCACATGACCCCTGATCTCAGATCAAAAACTAGCTGAGATATAAGAACACACTAACATTGAAACAACAGCCTGTGAAAGCAATTACACTGAAGTAGACTATTATGTCATTGAGAATGCATGTGTTCCAGAAGGCCTGGGCTGTATGTGAGGGGGGCACAGGAAAGGATCATGGAGAATGTGGGACTTGATTTGGATCTTGAATGTGGGCAAAGTCTGAATGTGGGACTTAAGGGTGGGTGGGATTTGGACAGAGGGTAAGAGGAGGTGAAGGCAGCTGGTAAGAGGGAAATGGGAAAAAGTATGGGTGTTATTTTTAAAGACAGGGTCTCGCCCCATCATCCAGGCTGGAGTGCAATGGTACTATCATGGTTCACTGAAATCTCAAACTCCTGGACTCAAGTGATCCTCCCGCATCAGCCTCCTCCGTAGCTAGAATTCTTCAGTACCTCCATAATATTCTATAATATTTAAGTACTAGAAACAGTGGAGGGACTGAAGTGACCAGAACTGAGAATTTGTGCTGGGAAGAGAAGGAAAACTGAGTTGGACAGCATCTAGCCTCCCGGCAAGGAATTTCTGAATTATGTATAAATATGCATATTGCCTCCCAGATTCCAAGAGCTGATTATGGCGCTCTGCCATGTACGCCAAAGATGTGTTCACGTGTTTCTCCCACTCAATTGAGGGCTTCTGGTCGGTCTGGAGTGTGATTGGCAGAATAATGCCACTCCCCCCACCCCCTACCCCCACACAAAGATGTCCACAACCTAATGCCTGGAACCTGTGAATATGTTTCCTTACATGGCAAAAACGAATTAAGCTAGCAGCTGGAATTAAGGTCACTAACCAACTGACTTTAAAACAGGGAGATGATCTGGGTGATTGGAGTGAGCCCAATGTAATCACATGGATCCTTCAAAGTGGAACAGAAGCAGAGAGTCAGAGGGAAATGTGCTTACAGAAGGTCAGGGTGACACAGTGGGAAGGATTTGGCTCAACATTGCTGGCTTTGAGAATGGAGGAAGGCTGGGCGCCATGGCTCACACCTGCAATCCCAGTAGTTTGGGAGGCTGAGGCAGGCGGATTACCTGAGATCAGGAGTTCCAGACAAGCCTGGACAACATGGTGAAACCCCATCTCTACTAAAAGTACAAAAATTAGCTAGGCGTGGTGGTGTGCACCTGTAAACCCAGCTACATAGGAGGCTGAGGAATGAGAATTGTTTGAACCTGGGAGGCAGAGGTTGCAGTGAGCCGAGATTGCACCATTGCACTCCAGCCTGGGCAACAGTGAAACTCTGTCTCAAAAACACAAAAAAGAGAATGGATGAAGGAGGCAAGAAGTCAAGGAATGTTGGGGGCTCTAGAGGCTGGAAAAGGCAAGGAGATAGGCTCCCCCCAGAGCCTCTAGAAAGGAACATGACCCTGCCAACATCTTGATTTTAGCCCAGGAGACCCATTTCGGACTTCAACCCAGAAAACCATAAGACAATTGGTATTGGTTAAGGTAGGGAGGCCCCAGTCCCCAGGCAGTGGACCAGTACCAGTCAGTGACCTGTTAGGAACCGGGACGCATAGCAAGAGGTGAGCGGCAGGCGAGCAAGCATTACTGCCCGGGCTCTGCCTCCTGTCAGATCAGTGGTGGCATTAGATTCTCATAGGAGAGTGAACTGTATTGTGAACTGCGCATGCGAGGGATTTAGGTTGCACACGCTTTATTAGAATCGAATGCTTGATGATCTGAGGTGGAACAGTTTCATCCACAAACCATCTCCCCCCACCCCACCCCCATCCATGGAAAAACTATCTTCCACAAAACCAGTCCCTGGTGGCAAAAAGGTTGGGGACTACTGGTTTAAGGCACGAAATGGAAGGTAATTTGTTACAACAGCAATGGGAAACTAATATAGGAGGGACCTATATGTGTATATGTCTCGTCTGTATTTACATACATGCATAACCTGGCTACAATAAATTGAGGTGTTCAGTAAATGCTTACTTTATGAAATTACATAAAGAATTCCTTTTGGTCAGGCGCGGTGGCTCATGCCTGTAATCCCAGAGCTTTGGGAGGCCAATACGGGAGGATTGCTTGAGCCCAGGAGTATCAAGTCCAGCTTGGGCAACATAGCAAGACTTTATCTCTATTAAAAATAAAAAATTTGGTCAGACATCGTGGTGCATGCCTGTTGTCCCAGTTACATGGGAGGCTGAAGCAGGAGGATCTCTTGAGCCCACGAGGTTGACAGCTGCAGTGAGCCATGATCTTGCCACTGAGTTTCAGCCTGAGTGACAGAGAGAAGAGACCCTGCCTCAAAAATAAATTATTTTCATCACAGTATTATTTACAGTAGCAAAGGCATGGAATCAACCTAGGTGTCCATCAATGGTGGATTGGACAAAGAAAATGGTGTACATATACACCAAGAAATACTATGAATCACTAAAAAGGAATGAAATCATGTTCTTTGCAACAACATGGATGCAGCTGGAGGCCATTATCCTAAACCAATTAATGCAGGAACAGAAAACCAAATACCATGTGTCCTCACTTATAAGTGGGAGCTAACCCTTGAGTATTCATGGACATAAAGATGATAACAATAACGGCCGGGCGTGGTGGCTCACGCCTGTAATCCCAGCACTTTGGGAGGCCGAGGTGGGCGGATCACAAGGTCAGGAGATCGAGACCATGGTGAAACCCCGTCTCTACTAAAAATAGAAAAAATTAGCCGGGCGCAGGGGCGGGCGCCTGTAGTCCCAGCTACTCGGGAGGCTGAGGCAGGAGAATGGCGTGAACCCAGGAGGCGGAGCTTGCAGTGAGCCGAGATTGCGCCACTGCACTCCAGCCTGGGCGACAGAGCGAGACTCCGTCTCAAAAAAAAAAAAAAAAAAAAAAAAAAAAAAGATGATAACAATAGACACTGGGGACTACTAGAGTGGGGAGAGGGGGAGGGAGGCAAGGGCTGAAAAACTAACTATTGGGTTCAGTGCCCACTACCTGAGTGACAGGAATCAATCATACCCAAATCTCCACATCACACAATATGCCCAGGTAACAAATCTACACATGTATCCCCTTAATATAAAAGTTGAAATTATTTTTTAAAAAAGAATTCTTCTTGTTTCAACATCTCTCCCAGAAAACAAAAACCGAACTCCATCTACACCCATTGCTTGTAGCCGTGTGCTCCAAGTCAGTTTGCTCTTTAGCACAGACTTTGATTTTGCTATTATAAATAACACTAGAGCCAGCCAGGCTCGGTGACTCACACCCGTAATCCCAGCACTTTGGGAGGCCGAGGCGGTGGATCATTAGAGGTCTGGAGTTTGAGATCAGCCTGGCCAACATGGGGGAACTCCGTCTCTACTAACAGTACAAAAATTAGCCGGGCACAGTGGTGGGCACCTGTAATCCCAGTTACTCAGCAGGCTGAGGCAGGAGAATCACTTGAACCTGGGAGGTGGAGGTTGCAGTGAGCTGAGATCACACCACTGCACTCCAGCCTGGGCAACACAGTGAGATTCCATTTCAAAAATAAATAAATAAATAACACTAGAGCAAGCATCTTTCTTCTGTTTTTGATGAAATTTGTTTATCCTAAATGAAATTAATGAGTCAAAAATGACGCACATGTTGTATGGCTCTTCACCCATTTAGCCAGCTTACTTTCCACAGAGTTTGCACGAATCTACACACTCACTCATGATGTGGGAAAGCACGACCTTCTGCCACAACTGCGCCCAGCAGGGGACGCATGCCCAGTCCCCTCCTTGCACATTCAACTTTTTCCTGCTCCAATATCGACTGTATAACTTCAGGCTCAAGTGGGGCCCTCCGCAGTAAGCAGAGATCCTAAACATTGTGTTGTGGTAGAAAAAGTGATTTCTCTGTAGCCACAAGGAATATTATTTAGAGATAATGCTGGTCCGGGAGGGAGGAGTCTGAACATCCCTAGTTTATTTTATCAGCAATTGCAATGAGAGGGTTTTGTTTGTTTGTTTGTTTGTTTGTTTGGAGTTGCAAGAGATGATCTGCCTGTTCAAGGAGCTGGTCATCTTCCACTGCCCTCAAATAGAAAGCCTGGAAATTGTACCTGACTGACCCAAAAGAAAAAACTGGTTTATTTAAAAGTCTGGTTCCTTTTTCCCCTTTGCAATGCAGTGGTAGGTTTTTGGTTTGTTTTATTGGTGGTGTGTCTTTTTTGTTGTTGTTTTGTTTTTGTTTTTAACGAGTTCTTTGGTGACTATACTAAAAAAAAAAATCATGGAAGCAAGAACATTGATAATTTTTTCACCCACTTCCAGCCTCCAGAACAGAGACAGACCTACAGGCTTTATCTTCCCCTAGGACTGACTATCTTCCCTGCTTCAGGGGGGAAAAAAAAAAAATCATATGACAATGTTGCTTGCCTTGGCTTGCGTGTGGGTGTGGGGGTTACGGTCCAGGCACGGAGAGACACCCAAGTAGGAGCAGGATAAAACGGCCTCCCAGAGATTTAGGCTCAGAGGCTCCAGGGAGATTGGGCAGTCGCTGTCCCACGTGCTATCATGAGCTCCCAGCCTGATGCTTCCATGGGAAATGGGGCCAATGAGATCTAGACCTAGGACGACAGAGAAAGGTCCCCCCTGCACCCAGAGGCACAGTCTGGAGCTCTGGCAGGCCTAAAGTAACTAGCTTTTGCCTGCACATGTTTGATCCAAAGAATGGAAAAAGCCTTTGGACTCCGTAGGTCTTCGCTGGGGTCCTGGCCGCTCTCCAGACTTCCCTCACGACCCGGGGCCTTCAGTTCTCTGGGCCTCGGGTTCTCTCTCTGTGAAATGACCGAACAATCCCGCCTCCCAGGGAGCGAGCACGCGGCGTGCCCGGGGAGAAAAGAGCAACAAATATTTATAAATCCATCACTGAGATGGCAGCTGAAACAGCTGACGGAGCGAAGCCTGACCCAGTCGGGTCCCGGGCCCTCCACGGGGGTCTGCGTCCTCCCGCTGCCTCCCACCCACCCCAGACAGGGCAGGGCAGACCTCTCGGGCAACTTCCCAGACCATGAATTTCCTTTGGCACTTTGAGGCTCCCCCAGGAGGATTCATGAAACCGCAGCAGGAAATGAGGAACATATTTTTAAATCAGAAGGGGGAAGCAATGTCTTTGTGTCAGATACGTGGCCTGGATCCAGGGCTGAGAGACTGTGGCGCATTTCTCCTCGCAGACAGCAGGTGCTCTTCGAGATGTGGTTATGGCAACAAAATAAATGATGGATAATTGCTTTTGTGACAACTTGCCAATTAAATTAGACTCAGCAGAATAACATAATGACAATTTGTTATGCTCCGATGGGCACTAACATACCAATCGTAATTAAATGCTATGACTGAAATAGAATACCGCTCAGCGCAGGAATATACAACCCCAATTCCCTCTCTGTGAAACATTATAGGTTGAGGCTTGATTTTAATTTCAGGAAGATAATGGCATTAGCTCATATCCGAGTGGGTTTGTGGAGAGGCCTGTGGTGAGGGGAGATGGGCCTGAGCAGGAAGGCGAGGCCTGTAAGGAAGCACCCGGGGGGCTGAACTCCAAGGTCAAGGGGAAGCGCGGAGGAGCCCTGTCGTGAAAACAGTGCTTGCTGGGCCGGGGAATGGAGGCAAAGGAGGAGCAGAGTAGGGAAATGGAGGCAAAGGAGGAGGCCCTCGCCCATGGTCTGCAGTGACAGGGCCCGTGCTGTGGCAACTCCAGGCCTCCACACTGTATGTGTGGAGCATGTCCTTGAACGAATGAGGAGCCCAGGCTCACACGTGATGATAAAGAAGAGCTTAGGGGCTACTTGGTGCTAGGCATGTACAGGAAGTAGTAGAAGAAGTGAGAAGTCCGCTCAGTCTGCAGATGCCCCGCCTTCCCTGGCCCCTGGTCACAGCTGATTGGGACAGGGGTGAACAGCTGACCCAAAGTGGGCCAATCAAATTCTTCCTCTGGAAACTTTGCAGGTGAGCCACTGAGCTATTTCTACAAAACGGTCATACACGTACAGATTGATGTATAAGCACTTCCCAATATTATAATATACATACAGGACATGCACATATAAAGGCTGCAACTCAACTGTCAAAAACTTGACCTAAATGGGATATTCTAGGTATTGATTGTGTATTCAAGTTTTAATATATTTACTGATGAATTCCCAAACCATTCCATAAAAGATTTGAGGTGGCTTTTGAAAAACTCAAGTAAGAATAATTCTGTTTGCTGTTTTTAAAGTTTAAAAGGGGTTTCTATATAGATAAGAAGGATAGTTGTTGAGGTCTCTCTTTTTTTTTTCTTTTTTTCTTTTTTTGACAGACTCTTGCTGTCACCTGGGCTGCAGTGCAGTGGTGCAATCGTAGCTCACTGCAGCCTCGAATTCCTGGACTCAAGTGATCCTCCCACCTCAGGCTCCCACGTAGCTGGGACTATGGATGCGCACCACCACACCTGGTTAACTTTTGTATTTTTTTGTAGAGACAGGGTTTCACCATGTTGCCCAGGCTGGTCTCGAATTCCTAGGTTCAAACAATGCACCTGTCTTGGCCTCCCAAAGTGCTGGGATTGCAGGTGTGAGTCATCTCACCCAGCCTCTCACTTTCGTGCGTACAAATCTCAATTTTTAAAAAACAAAGAAATGCAAAAATAAATTATATATTTAGTAATCTAAAGTGTTTAAAATAAAAACTCATACTCCTCAATCCTACTCCCCAATGATGATCACTAACATCAAGTTGGTGTGTATCCTCTGAGCCTTTCTTCTCTGCCTGAGCCATCCTTTAAATGTGAAAATGGCCCCAAGGTTATTTACAGGTACAATGTTAGGGTATATGGGATTTGCTTCACATTAATCCATGGGTAAAGGAGGCAATGAATGGGATGGAAAAATAATAGCCAAGAGCCTAAAATTGTTGCAACCAGCCAGGCGCGGTGGCTCACGCCTGTAATCCCTGCACTTTAGGAGGCCTAAGGTGTGGATCATTTGAGGTCAGCAGTTCAAGACCAGCCTGGCCAACATGGTGAAACTCTGTCTCTACTAAAAATAGTACAAAAATTAGCTGAGCGTGGTGATATACGCCTGTAATACCAGCTACTCGGGAGGTTGAGGCAGGAGAATTGCTTGAACCTGGGAGGCAGAGGTTGCAGTGAGCCAAGATCGCACCACTACACTCCAGCCTGGGCAACAGAGTGAGGCTCCGTCTCAAAAAAAAAAAAAAAAAAAAAATATATATATATATATATACACACATATACACACAAACATGTATATATATTTGCAACCAGGTGATGAGATATGGAGTTTCATATACTATACTCTTTACTTTTAATGTGTTTTTAAAATGCTGCAGGCGGTGGCTCACGTCTATAATCCTTGCACTTTGGGAGGCCGAAGAGGGCAGATTGCTTGAGGTCAGGAGTTCAAGACCAGCCTGAGCAACATGGCAAAACCCCATCTCTACAAAAAATACAAACATTAGCCGGCCGTGTTGGCTCATGCCCGTAGTCCCAGCTACTGGGGTGGCAGAGGCAGAAGAATTGCTTGAACCTGGGAGTGGAAGCTGCAGTGAGCCGGGATCTCACCACTGCATTTCAGCCTGGGTGACAAAATGAGACCTTCTCAAAAAAAAAAAAAAAAAAAAAAAAAAACTACAATACACCAAGTACAGTGGCTCATGCCTATTATCCCAACACTTGGAGGTCAAGGCAGGAGGATCCCTTGAGGTCAGGAATTCAAAACTGACCTGGTCAACATAGTAAGATCCCCGTCTCTACAAAAGAAAAAAAAAATTTTTGAGTTAGCCCGGCATGGTGGTGAGCACCTGTAGTCCCAGCTGCTGAGGAGGCTGAGGTAGGAGGATTGCTTGAGCCCAGGAGTTCAGGGCTGCAGTGAGCCCTGACTACATCACTGAATTCCAGCCTAGCTGACAGAGAGAGACTCTGTCTCAACAAACAAACAAACAAAAACTACAATCGTAGCTTACATTTTTAACTACTGTTTTACCTTTTTTAACTTTTAAAAAATGGAATTTTGCTTTATGTGCCATTCATCAGTTTACTCTTCAAAAAAAACTAACAACTTGTGCACATAGCTCCATGTCTGCACAGCTGTTCTTTCTAATAGTTTTCCATTGTACGGATTTTCTACAACTTATCCAACCTCTGTTACCCTGAAGAATTATTTGCAGTGTTTTTCTATAACAAAGAATGCTAAGTAAACATACTTTAAGCATACATCTCTTTTCTCTTGAAGAAGGTTTCCCTATGATACATTCCTAAAAGCATAATTTCTGGCTCAGTGGGAAAATGTATTTTAAATTTGACTGCAACTGCCAGACTCTTCATCAAAAATGTTATGGCAAGTTTTAGTTTTGTCAGCTATGGATGCCTTTTTATCTGTATCCTTCCAAACACTGAGTACTAGCAATCTGTTTAATTTTGGCTAATTTTGGTAGGGAAACTACATCTTCTTTTGATTTTAGTTGTGTTGTTTTGTATTTTGTTGCTAATTTAGAGTATCATTTCATGCTTTCTATGCCACATGTGTTTCTTCTTTGGTGAATTGCCCGGATGTCACCTGTGTTCATTTATCTATGGTATTTCTTTTTCTCACTGATTTGTAGGACATTTTTGTATATTATGGATGTTACACTTTTATCAGTTACGTATGTTTAAAATATTTTCTTCCACTCTTTAACCTGTCTGTGGCATTTTTCACCATACAGAAGTTGTTATTGTTTTTTGTTTGTTTATGTAGTTAGGACTGTTGTTCTTTTCCTGCTGTCTTCTGGTTTTAGTGTCATGCTCAAAAAGGACCTATATTTTTTTCTAGCACTTTTATCGTTTTAATTTTTATTTTTAGACCTTTAATCCATTTCGGATTTATTTCAGGTATGGAACCCGAAAATGGGCACAGGAACCAAATTTAAATTTTATCTGAAATTCACAACCTATCCCTAATACTGTTTCTGTAATAAACCATCCTTTTCTCACTGATGTGAAATGCTATTTTTGTCATATATTTAATTATCATATACACACATATTTTTTTCTAGACTCCCTGTTGTACATATTCCCCTGGTCTAATTGCCTATTCCTATATATGTACCATGCTGTTTTCATGGTTGTTGCTTTATAACACATTTGATAGATAGTATTATATACATAATATTGTATGCTTATATTTCAAAGTTTTATTTTGGCTAATTTTATCCTTCCAGTTAAACTTTATTATCAAATTGTTAAGTTAAAAGTAAAAACTGCAATGAGAAAACTGATTAGAAATGTTTAAGTTGTATATATTAAGTTGGGAAAAGTGGTCCAAGATCCTGAAAGACAAAACTATCCATGGATGCCCACACATACACTGGATGCCATGACCAGAATTCAGTGTGCTCAGGGCCAGTCTAGGAATGATCTAGCCCCACACTCATGTCTTACTTCACTCAGCCTGCTCTGTATTCAACTCCTGTTCTCTCTTCCCATGGGGTTCTGTCTTTGTACATTTGGGCTGCTACAGCAAAATACCTTAGACTGAGTAAATTGTAAACAACAGAAATTTATTGCTCACAGTGCTGGAGGCTGGGAAGTTCACGATTAAGGCACCAGCAGATGCAGTGCCTGGTGGAGGCCCATTCTTCATAGATGGCACCTCTTGCTACATCCTTACACAGCAGAAGGGGCAAACAGGCTCCACCTCTTCTATTTATTTTGATTTTATTTTATTTTATTTTTGAGGCACAGTTTCACTCTTGTCACTCTGGCTGGAGTGCAATGGCATGATCTCAGCTCACTGCAACCTATGCCTCACGGGTTCAAGTGATTCTTTTGCCTCAGCCTTCCGAGTAGCTGGGATTACAGGCACCCGCCACCATGTCTGGCTAATTTTTGTATTTTTTAGTAGAAACAGGGTTTCGCCATGTTGGCCAGACTGGTCTCGAACTCCTGACCACCCACCTCAGCCTTCCAAAGTGCTGGGATGACAGACATGAACCACCACACCCAGCCACTCCACCTCGTTTATAAGGGACTAACGCCATTCATGCTGCCCTCATGACCTAATCACCTCCCAAAGGCCCTATCTCTTAATACCATCACCTCAGGGGTTAGGTTTCAACCTATAAATTTTGGTGAGACACAAACATTCAGAGCATAACAAGCTCTAATTCTAATTCCTACTTGCCTATGAGTTATGTGCCTAGCCTTCAAATCATCTCCTCCTCTCCCAGAATGGCATGGCTGGTCTTCTCTTTTTTGGCCATTGTGTAATCCACCCCCTCACACCGGTGAGACCTGATGCTTCCAGGCTGGTTCTACCCACGGAAGCTGGCCAGTAGGATCAGGATTAGACAATATCTTCAATGCCATAATAACAGAAGGAAATTTCAAAATTTTCTAGCTTAAACTCCTTCCTTTGACTTCATTCCACAACACAAAGATGACCATGGGGCTCAGAAAAATAAAGTCATAGAATAACTGATAGGAAAGGTGTTTTGAATTTTTTGGCAGTAATGACAGCTGACACCTTTCTCTAGTGTCCACCTTCCCGGTCCCCTGCAGAGAAGTGGAAAGGAAATAGTCTAGGACAATGCTGTCCAACACATCATTCCACCCGTTCCAGAAAGAGTCTGTCTTCATGGAGACATGAAGTTTCTCCTAGCCAAACTGAACTTCCTATGATTTCCTGCTATTAGTGTCCCACGGGTGTTTGACAGGCCCAGGACTAGGGTGAGGCAAGAGCTGAATCTGCACTCACATAACCCGAGTCTGAGGGACTCGCTACACTTGTTCCTATGTGTCTCACTTGCCTCACCCTAGTCCTACCCCTGGAGTTGGGTTGGGTGTCATGAAAGCTGTGCTCCCCTCCCCAGATCCCCTCTTCACCTGTTCCAGCTCTGGGGACTAAGTTCATAGCTACATCCTTCATTGAGAATTACTCTGGCCACAAGGAACTGCCCTGTCCAATATTATGCCCCTTCCAGGACAGATTATGATCAAGGACTGGCTGAGGCAGGGATGCAAACACCTACTTTTTTGTTTTGTTTTGTTTTGTATCACTTTAGAAGAACTCTAAATAGCCATTCCCCCTCCAGAGCTCCAGAGCCTCAGCTCCCACAATGAATCAAGAAGTATGATGCTTGGTGGGTTTCATCAGGTTCTGGAGGTGCCATAGTCCACACTACAGAATACTACCCTAACCGTGCAGGTAACAAAGAAGGCTGCCAGCATTGAAAGCGACCCAGAGCCGGAAAGGACTCTGCAGCAGGTTCAGGCTGTGATCAGAAAGCCCTGCCTCCTGCACTGTGTGACTCCGCAGACTCTGTGGTACTAAAGGTTCTGTGTTTTTTGTGGAGGAAGAAACACCACATGGAGTTTCTGGTGAGCCCCAATAAGAAATAATATTATAGATGCCTAGAGTTCTGAAGCAGGGCATGCCCTCTGCAAGAAAAACTACACACCCATTGAAAAGTAGCTCCCAGGCCAGGCGCGGTGGCTCATGCCTGTAATCCCAGCACTTTGGGAGGCCGAGTCTGGCAGATCACCTGAGGTCAGGAGTTCAAGACCAGCCTGGCCAACATGGTGAAACCCCGTCTCTACTAAGAATACAAAAATTAGCTTGCCGTGGTGGCAGGTGCCTGCAATCCCAGCTACTTGGGAGACTGAGGCAGGAGAATCATCTGAGCCCAGGAGGCAGAGCTTGCAGCAAGATCTTGCCACTGCACTCAACCCTGGACAACAGAGTAAGGAGAAAGAAAGAGAGAAAGAAAGAGAGAGAGAAATAAAAAGAAAGAAAGAAAGAAAGAAAGAAAGAAAGAAAGAAAGAAAGAAAGAAAGAAAGAAAGAAGAAAGAAAGAAAGAAAGAAAGAAAGAAAGAAAGAAAGAAAGAAAGAAAGAAAGAAAGAAAGAAAGAAAGAAAGAAAGAAAGAAGGGAAGGAAGGAAGGAAGGAAGGGAAAGAAAAGAGAAAGAAAAAAGAAAGAAAGAAAAGAAAAGAAAGAAAAGAAAGAAAGGAAAGAAAGAAAGAAAGAAAGAGAAGAAAGAGAAAGAAAAAGAAAGAAAGAAAGAGAGAGAGAGAAAGAAAAGAAAGAAAGAAAGAAAGAAAGAAAGAAAGAAAGAAAGAAAGAAAGAAAGAAAGAAAGAAAGAAAGAAAGAAAGAAAGAAAGAGAAAGAAAGACAGGAAGGAAGGAAGGAAGGAAGAAAAGAGCCACTCGTCGAAGGGTCGTCTGTCAGAGACACTGCCCACCCAGATCCCTTTTCAGGGCCCACACACCCATCCCCTAGCTACTGAGAATAGGGGCTGCTAATGGCTCAGAGGTTCATCCCTCATTGGGAAATGCGTGACCCAAGGCACATCCCCTCCTGGGGGAGAGCCTTAGTCAATGACTGGCTGATGGGGGATGCAAAGGCCCAGCTCTCCCACAATAGGACAACTCTGGAGGGCCATCCCAGCTCCAGAGCTCCCTGTAGAATTAACTGAGGTCTCCATGGCCAGCACATTGTGGGGCAGCTTCTCCCTCTGCCCCGTCCTGCCTCCCTTGCCCCCTTACATGTACATCTCCCAAGAACACTCCTAATTAATGTTCTGCATGCAGCTCTCTATCTCAGAGTCTGTTTCCAGGGAACCCAACCTCAGGCATCTCCCAAACTCAGGCTGAGATACTGGGAAACACAAATGATACTGACTCAGTCCCCTGACTCAAGGGACCCAAACCGTTACACAGTGATCTGCCAATCAACAGTTGAGCCTTTGACTGGTCTTCAGATTGGTTGTTTCCAACCTGTACCCTCTCACTGAGATTCAAGGAAATTACCCAAAAGAAAAAGAATCCCGCCTATACCACACTTCAATGGTCATGTCCATTCATGTGCCCTCCTTCCCCACTTGAAACCAAATAACTGAAAAAACTTTAAATAGTAATAGCGAAGCCTTCAGCAAGGCAAGGACAAACCCAGGGACCTCTGCTAGGAAACATGACTAAGCTTGTCCTTCTGAATGAAAGAGGAAGGGCTATTAGCATTGATGAGGTCCACAGGGAATTCAGTGTTATACAGGAATAGTTTTTGTAAATGACAGAGAAAAATGTAGAAAACAGGCTGATAGACTGACAGACAACCCAATTTTTAATCTGGACATCTTCAATAAATTCTGTAATACAGGATTATCAATCTTATCTCACCTGGATTTCTACCCTTCACAAGGAGATGGCCTTGATTTTAGAGGCCAGAATAAGTGCCTTCTTTGTCAAAAGGCTCACTGTCAATGTCCAAGTTGAGCAGCCCTGAGTCAGTCCTCAGGAACCAAATTTCATCAACTTTTTATGGTAAGAGAGTTTTTGTGACTAGTTACACATAGGCAATCACTCTCTTTACATAAAACTTTCCTGGATTTGAAGTGCAAGCAAAATGC
Organism: Macaca nemestrina; assembly: GCF_043159975.1. NCBI lineage: Eukaryota > Metazoa > Chordata > Mammalia > Primates > Cercopithecidae > Macaca > Macaca nemestrina. The sequence continues at coordinate 51,365,311 of NC_092141.1, read as the reverse complement.
AAATGCCACTTTCATCTGGATGCAGTAATGCTTCTCCAAGAAACTAAAGTCACAGTGGCAAGTTTCATGTTGGCAGAATGCCGAATTCTTAACATCCAGAATCTCTTTTGACTCCTTACAACTCCGAGAAGCAGGGGCAATGCTCTTATTATCTCCATATTGCAGATAACCAAACTGAAGCTCTCAGAAGTTAAATAACTTGCCCAAGATTCAAAAATGTGTCAGAGCTGGACCCCAACCTGGTGTGTCTGATGTGGAGCCTGTGTTCTTAAACTATGACGTTATACTCCAATATCCTAAGTATTTTTGGCCATGTCATCTATACATCATAACATCACATCCACTTACGTTTCATACTTCAACACTTATATATCAAATTGAATATTTTCTACAATGATTTAAAATTTTCAGGTTGTATTTCCTCCCTGCTTTTTGGGGAATGGGAGTATAGTATATTGTCCATTGTATTTTCTCAAGACTTTTTAGTCAATTTATTGAAAGGTATTTCTTACTTCCATATTAATAATAAAATGCGAATTCTAATATTTTTTTTATTTTTTTGAGATGGAGTCTAACTTTGTCGCCCAGGCTGGAGTGCAGTGATCTGGGCTCACTGCAACCTCCACCTCCCAGGTTCAAGTGATTCTCCTGCCTCAGCTTCCCAAGTAGCTGGGAACGGGTTTTCACCATGTTGCCCAGACTGGTCTCAAACCCCTGACCTCAAGTGATCCGCCCCCCTTGGCCTCCCAAAGTGCTGGGATTACAGGCATGAGACACCACACCCAGCTTCAAATTCTAATTTTTTAGAGTCACAAGTAAAAGCCAAAAGGAAGTTCTATGTTTGACCTTCTTTGTTAAAAATAAATATACTGAGGACAGGACAATGTCTTCTGTAGTTTGCCTAATACTGAGCCAAGTGAGATTTTCATATTAAATTTTGCTGTTCAGTCTGGGCACGGAGGCTCACGCCTGTAATCTCAGCACTTTGGGAGGCCGAGGTGGGTAGATCACTTGAGGTCAGGAGTTCGAGACAAGCCTGGCCAACATGGTAAAACCCAGTCTCTATTAAAAATACAAAAATCAGCTGGGCGTGGTAGTGGGTGCCTGTAATTCCAGCTACGCAGGAGGCTGAGGTAGGAGAATCGTTTGAACCCAGGAGGCAGAGGTTGCAGTGAGCCAAGATCATGCCACAGCACTCCAGTCTGAGCGACAGAGTAAGATTCCGTCTCAAAAATAAAAATAAATAAATAAATAAATAAATAAATAAATTTTCTTTCCAGAATTTTATTCTGCCTTGGGGAGGTAGAGTGGGAGGTAAGAACAAGATTGTTAGTGACATATTTGTCCCATAACAAATTAAAAAAATTTTTTTGTTCTCTGGAGATATATTCAAGTTTATCTTTTATTTATTTAACCATAATAAGCAAGAAAAGTCACCTATTGTCTGTAGTTCGATAATCTCAATAGCTTACATCTTTATAGATCTGCTTCTATTCTATCTGGTTTCCTTGCGTACCTGGTTATCTTTGACAATATTCTAGTATTTTAAACATTATGTATAGGAATAACATGAGGCCTCTGGGTGTAGATATACCCAGAGATGATCTGCTTCTTTAACGTGTTGGGGTCATATCAGTTTGGGACCACCTTAAGCCAAATCCAAGGCCTGAGATTTCCTGGACCTGGACAATCTGAGTAATTGGAACCTGAGTTATGATTCTTCAAGAGGGCTGCTCCACTTCTAGCCACCCTCCCCGCTGGGAAGTCCCAGTGTACTGTAGGAGGGCCGCCTCTCCTTGGCTGGCTCCTGGCTTCCATTTCCAGCCAGGTTGCAGCCCATCCTGGGAAGTTCCCCACAAAGGACCAGCAAATACCTGCCGGGCAAAAACAGCTTTGGTGCTCCTTCACCTCTCTGGTTCCTATTCTCTCTCTTCCCTCTCTCTTCCCTGTTGCCCTAGTCATTTCTTTCCTTTTTTTTTTTTTTTTTTTTTTTTTGAGACGGAGTCACGGAGTCTCCCTCTGTCGCCCAGGCTGGAGTGCAGTGGCACGATCTCGGCTCACTGCAAGCTCCGCCTCCCAGGTTCACGCCATTCTCCTGCCTCAGCCTCCCGAGTAGCTGGGACTACAGGCGCCCGCCATCACGCCCAGCTAATTTTTTTATTTTTATTATTTTTTTTATTTTTAGTAGAGATGGGGTTTCACCGTGTTAGCCAGGATGGTCTCGATCCCCTGACCTCATGATCTGCCTGCCTCGGCCTCCCAAAGTGCTGGGATTACAGGCGTGAGCCACCGCGCCCCGCCTGACCTAGTCATTTCTATCTTGTCAGCAATTTCATACTACTGAAGATTTCTAAATAATAGTTTATGTAGCTTTGTTATTTGTCTTCAGTGGGAGAGTTGGTCCACATAGTTTAGCCTACCATTGCTAGGAAGTCTCACCCTATAGGCTTCTCAAGAAATAACCAACTTAGGCCAAACTGGGGACCCTACTAATAGGTGTTAAGAAAGACCTAAAGTTGATGTATGTATTTTAAAACAAAATAATTGAGTTTTCACAAACACATCTTTCTGCTTACTGAGGCCTGTAGTTCCAGAAGCACTGGTTTAGGGTCTTCAAAGGAACGGGGGCATTGGGGGTGGGAAGGGAAGTGCACACGAATCACCCACAGCCTCAGGTGCACCGGCTCTGTTACTGAGCAGTTGTACAACCTTGGCCAATAAGGCCAGCTCTTGGCTGGTTTTCTCATCTGGAAAATGGGAATAATAAAAATCATAGGCCAGGCACGGTGGCTCACAACCTGTAATCCCAGGACTTTAGAGGCCAAGGTGGGCAGATCACCTGAGGTCAGGAGTTCGAGACCAGCCTGGCCAACATGGTGAAACTCTGTCTCTACTAAAAATACAAAATACAAAAATTAGCCGGGTGTGGTGGCAGGCGCCTGTAATCCCAGCTACTCAGGAGGCTAAGGCAGGAAAATCGCTTGAACCTGGGAGGCAGAGGTTGCAGTGAGCCGAAATTGCACCACCGCACTCCAGTCTGGGCAACAGAGAGAGACTGTTTCAAAAAAAAAAAAGAAAAAAATCATGATGCCTGTCTCACAATGTTGTCATGTGGATTGAATGAAATTAAATGATACATGCAAAGCCTTTAGCTCAACGTTTAGCACAACAACACCTGTTAAGTGTTGGAAAAACATGTATTATTATTATCCCTAAGGTGCTGATGGCCTGAGACACACACTCACCAGACCATCCCCTCTCCCCCGCAGATGCTCGCAGTCTTAGTTCAGTAGTTGGAAACCACTGCCTTAGTTAATGATGATTTGAATAAATCACTGGATTCCAATGGTCCAGTTGCTAAAGACATTATTCTGAAGGCCTGAAAGGCAGGTCTCCTGAGTTTTATCTCCCTTAACTCATTCTGTGACCTACAAATTGAAAGGAGGACAATAATTCAGATGGGGAAAGGGCCTGGAGATCCCCCCGGATAAAAGGTCCCCCTGCAGCCACGTGGCAAGTTGTGCTGTTATGATAAAGCAGAAGGCTGTTTGAAAATAATCAAAAATTCCCTCAGGAAGCCCAATTATATTTTTACATCAAGAATCAAAATGCTGGTGCCGCAGACTTCAGCCTATCATTCACAAACCTTTTATCCTGTAATTAAGCCAGATCTGCTGCTGGGCTAATTCTTCCCTGAATGACACCACCCTTTGAGCCAGCCCGTATGTCGGTAGAAGACTTCACTCTGATGATCTATTACACCAATACATCACCGCGGTGAGCTGCCTCCTTAATGATTTATCCATAACACATCATCAGAGTGAGGCACACTCATAATATATTGCTCAATAAGTCTGCAGTGGCCAAGGGAGAAAGCCACGACCAGTGGCCGAGTCTGTGCCCTTACACGGCTGGTGTCAGAGCACAGGATCCACGCTGGGCTCTCCCCTCCTAAACAAATGTTTGTATAGGTGGGAGGGCTCTCATGCCAATAGGCTTTTAAAACATGAAGAACCATGACCTTCAGAAAGCACCATAAATCCAGAGCAGAAAGGCCCCTCAGTGTGTAGTGGGGCTTACTCTTCTAAGCCTGTCATTTCTAAGCATTTTAAGCTCCTACTCAGTAGAAGGCCAGGACCACTGCGACGCACACCCCCAGAGGGTGCCATTCACATTGTAGTCTGCACAAATGGTGCCCCCTGGAATTGTGCAATGTGCGGCCTGAGTCACCCCACATGGCAGCCCTGTAGGAAGACCTATGGTTAAAAGCATAGACTCTGGCATCATTCTGCCTTGTTTGAATCAAAATTCCTGGAATAACAGTCCTATTTCATGGAGTTGCTGTGAGGTTAAATAAGGTAATGTTTGTAGTTTGTAGAGCACTTATCATGTAATAAACACGCAGCAAATGTTAGCCTCTTCTAATAGCTACCTTCACAATGCTGAGTGCCAGGAAGCCTTTAGGTCCAGGCCTAGGGTAGCAGGCTGCCCCTAGAGATTGTGTTCTTCATTCTGGGGGATGCTGTCTAATTTTTATGTATTTATATGCTGCTTCATTCAAAAGAAAAAAGGGGGAGAGTAGATAAAAAGGTGCTTATGGGGCCAGGTGCGATGGCTCACGCCTGTAATCCCAGCACTTTGGGAGGCTGAGGCAGCCGAATCACGAGGTCAGGAGATCGAGACCATCCTGGCCAACATGGTAAAACCCTGTCTCTTCTAAAAATACAAAAATTAGCTGGGCATGCTTGCATATGCCTGTAATCCCAGCTACTTGGGAGGCTGAGGCAGGAGAATCGCTTGAACCCAGGAGTCAGAGGTTGCAGTGAGCCGATATCCCGCTGCTGTACTCCAGCCTGGCAACAGAGCGAGACTCGGTCTCAAAAAAAAAAAAAAAAAAAAAAGGTGCTTATGGAAATACATAATAGGATGAATATAAAGAATGGGGACATCTGGGAAAAGGGGGAGAAAGATCAAATGAAGTTTAAGCGAAAGTAATGTACAAAAACAATGCCAAGAATCAGTAAGAGTAGGGTGACGAGCACACCCATTCCCTCCAGTGGGAGCAAGTCGGTGCAGCCACTCTGGAGCGCAACTTGGCATCACCCAGAAAGGGAAAGATGAGCTCTACCGCCCAGCAATTTCACTCTCAATGGCATTCCCTGGCTCACAGGGACTCTTCCCTGCACACATGTACAAAGAAACAGGGATAATCATGTTCCCTGCAACATCCTAGGGACAGCAAAAATAAAAATAAAAATAAACAACTTGGCCGGGCGCGGTGGCTCACGCCTGTAATCCCAGCACTTTGGGAGGCTGAGGCGAGTGCATCACGAGGTCAGGAGATCGAGACCATCCTGGCCAACACGGTGAAACCCCGTCTCTACTAAAAAAAAACACAAAAAATTAGCCGGGCGTGGTGGCGGGCGCCTGTAGTCCCAGCTACTCGGGAGGTTGAGGCAGGAGAATGGCATAACCCGGAAGGCGGAGCTTGCAGTGAGCCGAGATCGCACCACTGCACTCCAGCCTGGGCGACGAAGCAAGACTCTGTCTAAAAAAAAAAAAAAATTAAAATAAATAAATAAATAAATAAATAAACAACTTAAACCTCCACCAAGACGAAAATAAATATATAACAATAATAACCAACTCTCTTTTTAAAAAATCAGGGTTTTTTTTTGAGACAGGGTCTCAGCTCTGTCGCCCAGTCTGGAGTGCGGTGACACAGTCATAACTCACTGCAGTTCAAGGGATGTTCCCAAGTAGCTGAGACTACAGGTGTCCACCACCAAGCCAGGCTAATCGTTTTGTTGTTATTGTTTTTATTTATTTATTTATATTTTTATTTATTTATTTTTTTAAGACAGAGTTTCGCTCTTGTTGCCCAGGCTGGAGTGCAGTGGCGCAATCTCGGCTCACCAAAACCTCCACCTCCTGGGTTCAAGTGATTCTCCTGCCTCAGCCTCCCGTGTAGCTAGGATTACAGGCATGCGCCACTATACCAGCCTAATTTTTGTATTTTTAGTAGAGACGAGGTTTCGCCATGTTAGCCAGGCTGGTCTCAAACTCCTGACCTCAGGTGATCCTCCCGCCTTGGCCTCCCAAAGTGCTGGGATTACAGGTGTGAGACACCATGCTCAGCCAAAAATTACTTCTAATGTTTATTTTTTAATTTTGAACTCTTTTTAATTTATTTACATAGTGTTTTCATTCTACTACATACATAAAAATAGAAGCTACAGGTGAATTAAGTTTATTAATGTGGTCTTAAAACATCTTCCTGTTCAGTCTGACATGTATGAATCCCTTTCGGACTCCATGTCATTGATGTCTGCGCTTTTCTACATACCTTCCTGTTCTGTTCTATGAAGGACATTAGTGATATGGCATTTCTTAAAAGAATGTTCCATTAGTGCTTATGAGACCAAGTCTTACACTACATACTGGGAATATTTTAAATGCTTTTCACCTATCGAATCATTTATTTTCACCTCTGTTAGACAGGTGGTATCATCAGCCCCATTTTACAGATGAAGAAACAGACACAAGAAGAGGAGGTTAAGTCATGTGCCCAAGTCACAGAACTAGTAAGTGGCAGGGCTGGGGTTTGAACCAAGGCAGCCTGGCCCCAGAGCCGTACTCTTAAACCCTACGTATTCATACACTAGTCTTAGAATAGATTACTATACAGCAGTGAAAATGAATTAACTAGAGTTACATGTGGCAAAACAGGTGAGTTTCAAAAGAAAACTCTTGAGTAAAAAGATCAAATTACAGAGGGATACAGGCAGTATAAAGCCACTTTTATAATATTTTAAAATGTGTAAAACAATATTATATGTTTGTTATAGATGCATATGTTTGTAGAAAAAAATATTATTTTTTAAGTGGGAAAAGTCCAGGAAAACATCCACCACAAGAGTAGGGATAAGAAGAAAGAGATCAGGAATGGATACAAGAGGCTCATGTCTTAACCTGGGTGATGGGTACATGGATATTTGTTGTATAGTCTCTGTAATTTTTGAATGCCTGAAGTATTTCATAATAATCAAAAACAGTGCCATCTCCTATTCCAGAGCTGCATGTAACTGTAAATTAAGCTCTGAATTTCCCCACAGCCAAAGCTAAGAGGGAAACTAAGACACCAAATTTGCCACGACCACAGAAGCAAACCACCCCAGTTGTTCAAAAGCAGCACAGTTTTTGTTTTTCTTAAGCTAAAACGTGAAAGATATTTCTCCCATGGGCCTTCATAGAGGAAAAAATGGGCAATAACATTCCTACAGAAAAAAACAAAAGTCTGCCTCATACAACCATTTCCTAGCATCCCTCGATGCATTGTAATGGCTTAATGCCAAAGCAGCGTTCGGAAGAAGCGGCTCAGCCGGGCGAGGTGGCTCAGACCTGTAATCCCAGCACTTTGGGAGGTCAAGGCAGGAGGATCGCTTGAGCCTAGGAGTTCAAGACCAGGCTGGGCAACAAAGAAAGACCCTGTCTACACACACACACACACACACACACAAATTGAAAAATGAGACAGGGTCTCATACACCTGTAGTCCCAGCTATTCAGGAGGCTGAGGCAGGAGGATAGCTTGAGCCTGGGAAGTTGAGGCTACAGTGAGCTTTGATCACGCCCCTGCACTCAAGCCTGGGTGACACAGCGAGACCCTGTTTCCAAAATAAAAAATAAAAATAATTAAATTTTAAAAAAGAAGAAGCTTCTCTATAAGGGGAACTGTCTTTATTGCCAGCTTCTGGGATATTTCCAGAGAGAACAGACCTTCGTGAGAAAGAGGGAAGCGGGCTGACTTGGCCACGGTAGCCTGTGGACTGACACAGCCTTAACTCTGGGAAGGACCCTCCTTCAGACTCCTGCTCAGGGGCCTGGGACCCGTAGCTGCAGACAAGTCATCAGGATATCCTACAGTCCTGGGATCTGAAAGCATTCACCCTTTGTTTAGTTCTTCTCGTGATCACTCAGAAATCTTGGACCCTGAGTCCATCCAGCAGTCTGTTGAAACCGTTGGCTCTTACCTTCATCTTACAAAGGAGGGAGCCAGCTAGGCGCCGTGGTTCACACCTGTAATCCCAGCACTTTGGGAGGCCAAGGCAGGCAGATCACCTGAGGTTGGGAGTTCGAGACCAGCCTGACCAACCCATCTCTACTAAATATACAAAATTAGCCAGGCTTGGTGGCACATGCCTATTATCCCAGCTATGTGGGAGGCTGAGGCAGGAGAATCGCTTGAACCCAGGAGGCGGAGGTTCCAGTGAGCTGGGATCGTGCCATTGCACTCCAGACTGGGCAACAAAAGTGAAACTCTGTCTCAAACAAAAAAAAAAAAAGCTGATTATTTAGAGATGTAAAGGTACCCACCAGACGCACTAAAAACAGAAATGGTTAAAACTAGTTGGCCCCAAGAACAGGCCTGGGGTCGGAGGGGTGGATAGCCTGTTCAGAAAATTGTGGAGAAATTTGAAAATGGACTGAGTATGAGGAAATCTTCAAAAACTGGCTGTTCAATACCATGTTGTTGGGTTTGATAATGGTATGGTATTGATACAAGAAAGGGTCTTATTTTCCAGAGAAGTAAGCTGAAGCCTTGGGTGAGAGAGGTTTTGCGGGAACTTGCTTTAAAATACCTTAGAAAAGCTGGAAGCTATCGCTCATGCTTGTAATCCCAGCACTTTGGGAAGCCAAACTGGAGGGATTGCTTGAGTCCGGGAGTTCGAGACCAGCCTGAACAACCTGGTGAGATCCTGTCTCTACAAAAAATCAAAAAATGAGGCGGGCAGATCCCTTGAGCCCAGGAAGTTGAGGCTGCAATGAGCCATGATTGCACCACTTGTACTCTCGCCTGAGTGATACAGCAAAACCCTGACTCAAAAAAACAAACAAAAAATAACAAAAAACACTTCAGAAAAAATATAGATGAGCAAAAATAGCAAAATATTAATAATGGCTTAGTCTACATGATAAACATATGGAGGATCTTTATATGATTCTTTTTTTTTTTTTTTTGAGATGGAGTCTTGCTCTGTCACCCAGGCTGGAGTGCAGAGGTGCAATCTCAGCTCACTGCAACCTCCACCTCCCAGGTTCAAGCAATTCTCTTGTCTCAGCCTCCCGAGTAGGTGGGATTACAGGTGTACGCTGCCATGCCTGGCTAACTTTTTGTATTTTAGTAGAGACGGGGTTTCACCATATTGCCCAGGCTGGTCTCGAACTCCTGAGCTCAGGCAGTCCACCTGCCTCGGCCTCCCAAAGTGCTGGGATTACAGGTGTGAGCCACCACACCCAGCCAATTCTCTCTACTTTTATGAATGCTTCCATAATCAAATTTTAAAAATGTGCTTGTTTTGTTTTGGTTTGGTTTGGTTTGAGACAGGGTCTTGCTCTGTCCCTTAGCCTGGGGTGCAGTGGCATGATCACAGATCGAGGTTTCACTGAAACCTCAAACTCCTGGGCTCAGGGGATCCTCCCACTTCAGCCTCTGGAGTATCTGGAACTACAGGCACACACTACCACACATGCCTGGCTAATTTTTAAAAAAAAATTTTGTAGAAATGGGGTCTCACTATGATACCCAGGCTAGTCCTGAACGCCTGGCCTCAAGTGATCTGCCTACCTTGGTATCCCAAAGTGTTGGGATTACATGTGTGAGTCACCGTGCCCAGTCTGAAAAGATTTTAAATAAGTATTTAATAAATCTTGGAAGGTGCTGATTCTATTCATCTTGGAGCTCCGCTTGGACCTATGGACCCAAAGAACAGGACTTCAGGGATCCTGTAGCTCAACCCCCTCATCTTACCAATGGCTAAAAAGGTTTGAAAGACTTACCAAAGTCATACAGCCAACAAGTGGATGAGCTGGGGCCAGGCTGGGGTCTCCAGGAGCCTTACCCAGTGTCCTGTCTACAGTCTCACGTCTGCCTCATTTTTGGACAAAAGGAGCTATTTTTAAATGTCAATAAGCAACCGGAGTACGCTCAGTTCTTTTTTTCTTAAGGCAGACATTGCCCATGGGTCACTGGGATCTCATACGTAAAAAACAAACCCTGACTATACCCTGAAAGTTTTATTCTCTTCAACATAACAGTGAGGTATATTCAAGTCCTTTAGATCTTAGAGGCACTCCTTTGGGGGTTGGCAAAGCATGTGTCAGTCGAGCAATAAACATCTGTCATCTAGAGCTCATTAATATTAATTACAAGTGGCCAGTGGCTCAGGGGACCTCAGTCCTGCAGATGAGATTTTCCTAAATTTGACCTTCTTAGAATTCACAGGTGTTTAAAGTGGTTCTTTTAAGAAGCCAGTCTATGGCTGGGCACAGTGGCTTACACCTGTAATCCCAGCAGTTTGGGAGGCCAAGGAGGGTGGATCACTTGAGGTCAGGAGTTCGAGACCAGCCTGGCCAACACGGTGAAACCCCCATCTCTACTAAAAATACAAAAATTAGTTGGGTGTGATGGCACATGCCTGTAGTCCCAGCTACTTGGAAGGCTGAGGCAGGAGAATCATGTGAGCCCAGGAGGCGGAGGTTGCAGTGAGCCAAGATCACGCCACTGCAGTCCAGCCTGGGCTGCTACAGAGCAAGGCTCCATCTCAAAAAAAAAAAAAAAAAAAAAAAGCCCGGGGGCAGTGGCTTACGCCTGTAACCCCAGCACTTTAGGAGACCGAGGCTGGCGGATCAACTGAGGTCGGGAGTTTGAGACCAGCCTGACCAATATGGTGAAACCCTGTCTCTACTAAAAATACAAAAATTAGCTGGTGTGGTGGTGGATGCCTGTAATCCCAGCTACTGGGGAGGCTGAGGCTGGAGAATCACTTGAACCCAGGAGGCGGAGGTTGGAGTGACTGGAGATCGCACCACTGCACTCCATCCTGGGTGACAAGATTGAAACTCCGTCTAAAAAAATTAAAATTTAAATCTAAATTAAAAAAAAAAAAAGCCAGTCTAGGCCCATTTCAATAATCAAAAGGGAAGAAATAAACAGTCCCAAGTATCAGAGGTTAGGTTGCCCAATAAGCCAGAAGGGGCCTGGTCAGAATGCTACAGGACTGTGGGACACTCTGGTGCCTTCTGTCTGCCTGGAGCTTGGGTTGCCAGACCCTCCTCCTTATCTGGCCCATCTCCCACGGCGCTTTTGTCTTCTCTCACATACAAAAGTAGGAAAGTTGGGGATGGGGCAAAGTTGCCAAAGACAGGCTTTACCTCTTATATTTAAATTGGAATTTTTCTGGGATTAAGCCCACTACCTCTTGTTCTAACCTTGGGGGCCCTAGAAGAGTGGATAGGCAGAGAAACCAGATGTGGCTCAGGCACATTCACCGAGGTGACCTGGATCCCGGGCACTGAGCCTTCCCTTTTCCCATCTGAAAATGGAGCCCCTGCCCATGCTATGGGAGTCAGCCTGTGGCTGCTGGCAGTAGTGGCAAAGCCAGCCTATTGTCCCTAACGTCACACTCAAGGGGGCTGGAAGCCTTGAGGAGCCAGTCAAGTGACATCTGTACCAGCCTGGTTCTCAGAGGGAAGCCAGACCCGAGAAGGCAATGGGCTCCGGGAGGGCAGAGGAGGTCACCTGAGCTGCAGAGAAGGGGCAGGGCCATTTCACCCCACTGGGCGGGAGCCAGTGGGGGCTGATGATAAAGCTCAGGACCTCCTCGTATGCACTGAATGTTCCAGAGATAACCCTGAGCACACCTAGGGTTTCCACCGAGCAACTGGGAGAGGAGAGGCTTTGCAGAACAATCCTGCATTTCCTGCAGAATTTTCTAGGAGGCAGAGACTAGAAAGCTGAACTTTTCCACTAGTTGTCCCTCATCCTGCCACACTCCCTCTCCGGAGGCCCTCATCTTGGAATCCACACTGCTTCTGGGTTGAAGGCCAGTAGCATCACCACCCGCCCCACAGCCATGTTCTTCTTTTCTGAATTGTTATTTTGTGTAACAGTAGAAGGCCATAGAGTTTACAAAGTTCTGCACGGCCAGCATCTTGTTTGGGTTTTGCACCCCAAAACATACTTGATGCTAATATTATTTTCCCTATGTCAAAAACAGGGAAATCATTCATTTGTTCACTTGACAAATGTACTTCCAAAAATCTATTAGGTTCCAGATTCTCTCCTGGGGCTGGATGTGGCTCAAAATGGTCAAGTGATTTCTCCAAAGCCATGGCCACAAAGGACTGGTTTGAACCCAGTCCTTTTGACTGAGAGAGGAAAAAGGTCAGAGCCCTTCCCCTATAACCCACCTGGGTGGCACCCTTAGCTCTGTGCTCCTCTGGCCTCACAACCCAGGTAATCCAAGGCAGAGGGGCTCACCATACACCTGCAGACCACCAGAGCAAAATAGAGTGGGAGGGTATGAGACAGTAGGAAGGGCAGGAAGGTCATGGATAGATCTTTCTGGTCCTCCAGGCCTCACCCCCACCCTGCCCATCATTTCTGCCCTGGCACCCACTGCCTCCCCCTGCCCTTCATAGGGAGAAGCTCCAGAAAGAGTTTCAGAAACTCCTCCCTAATTGCTGACTAGCCCCACATCCCCAAAACAACATCTCTGACGTTGGACCCATTTTCCCTGGCCAGGCCTCTAGGTAGTGACCCTCTGGCTTTCCTCCATAATCTGGGGCAAAGAGGGTGGAGGAAGAAAGCAGAAAAGTGTGCTTGAAAGGAAGGCAGTGGGGGGGAGTGCAGCGGGGCAGCAAGGAGGCAGAAAAGGGCCGGGCATGGTGGCTCACGCCTGTAATCCCAGCATTTTGGGAGGCCAAGATGGGAGAGTCACTTGAGGCCAGGAATTTGAGACCAGCCTGAGCGACATAGGATAGAGACCCTATCTCTACAAAAAAATTAAAAATTAAAAATTAGCTTGGCATAGTGGCATGAATCTGTAGCCCTAGCTACTTGGGAGGCTGAGGCAGGAGGACCGCTTGAGCCCAGGAGGTTCAGGCTGAAGTGAGCTATGATTGCACCACTGCACCCCAGGCTGAGTGACAGAGCGAGACTTTGTCCCTATTTTTTAAAAAAGGAAGCAGGAAAGAAGAAACAGAACGAGTGTCATTGAGTGTCATTTAAAATGCTAGTTTCCACACACACGCTTGCCCACGCGCATACACAATCCAAGAAGTTACTAAATAAATGCACATTTTCCAGTGAAACCTACCAGCATGGGATAAGTTCCAAAAGTGGATAGTTCCCAAGATGTTCTCTAGTTTCTTCCTTTGTTGTTGTTGGTGGTGTTTTTTTAATTTGATTCATTTACTTGGTGCTAGAAGTTTGGAAGGAGATAACTACTGGGGGTGAGGGACACAGAAAGCTGTGTTTAGACGAGTGGCTTCTCCGTGTTAACCTAGCACATGTTAATCCCTCCCCGCCCAAGACAGTGGCTGAAAGCCTTCTAGGCATTGACAGCAAAGACAGTACTCTGCAAGAACTTTGTTCACGTTCTCATTCAGTCCTCACAGCAACTCAGTGAGGTAGACGTTATTACCCTTGTTTTACAGATAAGGAAATTGAGGTTCAGACTGTTTACTAACTCCCCTAATGTCACCAGACAAAGCAACAGATCAGGGTTTCAAATCCAGGTCTGTTCTCCAAGGCCTGGGTTTTTTCTGCTGCTCCGCCTCCCTGCCTGCACTGTTCTCTCTCCCGCTGTCCTCCACAGCCAATTCGCAGATGTGTCATTGACTGGAGAAGGTTAGGAAACATTGCTCTGGGCAGAGTCTCCAGGGGCTCAGCGCAGTAAGCTCCTTCTTCTCCAGCTCCTATTATGGTACAAACAGTGCCGCTGTCCCCGGCAGGCCTTTGTCATTTGTCCCGTGGCCTGTCCCCTCCATCTCTACCCCATCCCAATAGCACCCCAGGACCTCAGCTTCCTAAATTTCAGCCAGAACATTATTTTACAAGGACACTCGTCAACCTTGAAAGGCAAGGTACCCCGAGGCAAGGAAATGACATGACTGTAGTTGAACAGCATGAGAGTGCAGCGCCATCTAGTGGTGCTGAAACCAACAGGTCCCAGGCGGTGACATTTTCAAACAATCAATATCTCATTATTAACCATAATCACAACCTGATGTTTACTTTTAGAGAAATGTTCAGCAGCAAGGGCACGTGCACTTTTCTGCATGTTTCAGAGGCCTGCGATCCTAAATGCCACAATGACTATTCAACAGTGTCCTACCCATGAGCAAACAGGAGAGATTGATTGTATATCTTTTTCATCCAAGCTGCTCACCAAAAACAAAGCTCAGTTGAAGCCACTGACCTTTCACTAACTGCTGGAAGGAAAATGCTTGATAAATAATAAATAGACCACTATTGGATCTTGCTTAGAACTATCTTTTAATTAAAAGAACTGAGCAGCTAGAAGGTCAGGTGACTGACATTTATTTCAGTTGCAGTCCAGGAAAAGCGTTTGTTGAGGGTAAAATGATACTTGAAATGCATTTTCGTTGTCAGCCAGTATTCCCAGAAACCCCATCTGTAATCTGCATGGATGGAGGGTGGTGGTGGTGGTGGTAGTGGCTGGCAGTGGCAACATTTTGTAGGGAACATAACACTTCCTGCCTCCTCTGCCTTCCCCTAGCAACCTTTTCTTTTTCGTGCTGCAGCAATAACCACTTGTCTGGTTCAGAATCACCACAGAAACTGCTTCAGGGCTGGGCTCATCCAATCAGGGACCCGCCTGCCACATTGAGCGCTACCCTAGGAGTGACATGAAAGCCATTTCCTGTCTTTTCCACAGGAGGGCAGGTGCCCTTCCTCTGCCAGCCAAGGTGACCTCGACCAAGTTGCTCACTGAACCTGCTCAGCCATCCCTCATCTTACCCAGCATGGTCAAAGGCTCAGAACGCATGACTAACTTAGCCCGAGTCAGGCTCCCACCTTTCGGCTGTTCTGGAATTGAGCTCAGGAACATAGAGACCAGGAAGAAAACAGCCTCGGCCTTCCCCATCCCCTCCTCCACTCGCCTTTGCTTGCCCCTAGCTCCAGTCTTCTGGCTGAGGCTGTGCCAGTTTGCGTTGACTATCAGCACCACATCGTGTTCTCTGCCCTAACTCCCATGTACTCAGGAAAACTGCCAGCCCATTCTGAGTCAGGCTTGGTCACAGATGAAAACTGAGGATGGATGAGGCCCAACTCCGGTGTGCCACGTCTGGATTCCCCGGAGCAGAGGCAGGCACCAGTGCCAGCCTCAGAGAAAATCTTACTGTCCCACTTGAGTGGCTTTGCTTAAAAAAAGAAATCTGCTGAAGGTTTTTAAGTGGCACACCATCATTTATTTACAGAGAAAGGTATCACTTTAACAAAATCAGGAATCCTTCGGGGGGCAGATTATTCTGTAATACCACTTTCATTATCAGAGAACTCTCGATACAAAGTGTTCTACAAAACTACAAGAAGAATCGGGCTAGCCTTTTAAGGACACCATCAAAAATCAGGCCTACCCAATAAAAGCAAAGGCAGAGCTCTATAAAATTTGGTGAATCCGGGACCACTTCAATAAGTCTGGACATGTAAGTGATGGAAGATGTGGGATGTGAATTTCTCTTGCTAGCTTTCTCATCCCTCCTATTCTATCACTTAAAGCATTTACCTGCCAGCCCCCCACATCCTGGGTCTCTCTCCACTACCCTTGGAAAGCTCGTTTATTCTCCTGGCTCCAAATCTTACCCCTGTAGACACCTATCCCTTATCTCTGTCTGCCACTTACATGGTACCATCACCTTCAACTTAGTTGGTTGAGAATTGAAGCTCTCTCCCCGGAGAGCACCAGTTCCACGTCACCAACTGGGTGTTAGTGATGCTGCTAAGTTTTCTAATTACTCAGGTTTGTGACCTTGGACTTGCTGCCTCCTTTTTGGTCCCTCTGACATGTCTCCTCTTTCCTCCTTCGGCTGCCCACTCCTCCATCCCATTCTTTATATCACTCCTAGGCAAACCTTTCTTTGACCTGACACTGCTTTCACTACATTCTTTCCCTGCTCAAACCTCCCCATACCCAACTGGCTCCTCCAGGTAGTTGTCAAGGCCACCGTGCTCTTATCTCATCCTCTCTGTTCAAATGGGCTTTTCCACCACTGCTCAAAATAGCAACAAAACCACCTGCCACACATTACAAATGAGCTTTGCACTCAATATCTCAATTAATCCTCACAGCACTAACTGGAAGCCAAAAAGGCAAACAGTGTCCATATTTTACAGGCTGAAATACTGTGACAGGCACAGGGTCACACAGTAAAAACTGCCTAGAGTATCTAGATCTAGAACCCAAATCTTCTTGTCTGGTGCAAACTTCGCTGTAACCTGGATATATGCCTTCCTCGCGCCTTGGATTCAGCAAACCCGTAGGAGGGTCTGCTCCTGAAAGGCTGTTTAACGTTTCAATGGGTTAAAAGAATAAGAATTTCTGCCCTCCTGACTGGGCGCGCTGGCTCACACCTGTAATCCCAGCACTTTGGGAGGCCGAGGCGAGCTGATCATGAGGTCAGGAGATTGAGACCATCTGGCTAACACGGTGAAACCCCGTCTCTACTAAAAATACAAAAAATTGGCCGGGCGTGGTAGTGGGCGCCTGTAGTCCCAGCTACTCGGGAGGCCGAGGCAGGAGAATGGCGTGAACTCAGGAGGCAGAGCTTGCAGTGAGGTGAGATCGCACCACCGCCCTCCAACCTGGGTGACAGAGCGAGACTCCATCTCAAAAAAAAAAAAAAAAAAAAAAAGGAATGTCTGCCCTCTTTTATACTACTTTTTTTTTTTTTTTAATTTTATTTTTCGAGAAGGCGTCTCCTCTGTTGCCCAGGCTGGGGTGCTGTAGCATGATCTCAGCTCACTGTAATCTCCGCCTCCTGGGTTCAAGCGATTCTCCTGCCTCAGCCTGCCAAGTAGCTGGGATTACAGGTGCCTGCCACCACACCTGGCTAATTTTTGTATTTTTAGTAGAGACAGGGTTTCATCATGTTGCCCAGGCTGGTCTCAAACTCCTGACCTCAGGTGATCTGCCCATTTTGGCTTCCCAAAGTGCTAGGATTACAGGCATGAGCCACCACACCCACCCTATACTCTTAATAGGTAGAGAATCATTACTACTTGAATGAAGGCCACAGTAAATGAGGCAGGAGTACAAACAGTAGACCAGGTAGACCAACAGCAGTGAAGCACCTTATGAATACAATCTGTAGGGGGTTCAGTAAGGGACTTGATATTATGTAGTTTCTGAGCACAGACACCATTTGAAAAGGGCACGGAAGGTTCAATTCCTACAGACCATGGTGGAAGGGACGGTGTTCCTGGCCAAAGAAACTGCATGTACATGTCCATCCCACTGCCTTTCCAGGGTCTCATGCAGTATTCCTAGACAAATCCAGAACTGATTCCTTGCCCCTGAACCTCTACTGTACTTTTATATCAGAGTTTAAAAGGATTCCTGTTCATCTTGCTGTTTCACAAGTCACTCCTGTGGTCCCAACTCGATTTTAAGCTGTTGTTGTTGTTGTTGTTGTTGTTGTTGTTGTTGTTTTTGAGACAGGGTCTTGCTCTGTCGCCCAAGCTGGAGTGCAGTGGCACGATTTCAGCTCAACTGCAGTTTCTGCCTCCTGGGTTCCAGCAATTCTCCTGCCTCAGCCTCCTAGGTAGCTGGTATTATAGGCACACGCCACCACGCCCAGCTAATTTTTTTGTATTTTTAGGAAAGATGGGGTTTCACTATGTTGGCCAGGCTGGTCTCAAACTCCTGACCTCAGGTGATCCGCCCGCCTTGGCCTCCCAAAGTGCTGGGATTACAGGCATGAGCCACGGAGCCCGGCCTGATTTTAAGCTCTTTAAAGCCAAGAATGCAGTCATGCTTCCATTCTCTCCAAAACGTGATGGGGATCTGATGATGGCTTTTGCCCAAACTGTGGGAATAGTTCTGAGTTTCCAGAGTAAGCTTCACACCTTTCACTATGTTTTGATCACTGAGACTCAACCTAAAGAAGTCAATGAGTGACAGCAGCTTTTTTCCCCATCCAGAAATTTGCTATACAGGGATGGTCTTTCCCTTCTGGTCCAGAGTCCCAGTCTGGTTTAACAAGATCAGAATGTGTAGGGAAATGCATTCTCATACATTGCTATGAGAGTCTAGTTAAGCACAATTTCTATGGACGAAGATTTGCAAACTCAAAATGATCTACTCCTTGATCCAGCATCCGGTAACTCTAGCAGCCCATTTGCAACACAGTAAAACAAAGAACACTTTCTTCAGTCAGGCACTGATTAAATCACAGTGGATCTCTGAGACATATTAACTAGAAAAGCAAGGTACAGAACAGTATGCATAGTGTCCCATCCATGCCCAAAATATTTCTGGAAGAACACACAAGGAAATGGTGACAGTGGTGGCCTCAGGGAAGGGAAAAAGGGTGGCTGGTGAACAGGGGTGGTAGACTAGCTTTTTACTGTTAAGTTTTGAACCATGTGCATGTATAATTTTTTTAAAGAATTATGCAACAAATAACTTCTTTAAAAGTCTTCGGCCCCAGTACAGTGGCTCAGGCCTGTAATCCCAGCACTTCGGGAGGCTGAGGCAGGAGGATCGCTTGAGGCCAGGAGTTTGAGATCAGGCCAGCCTGGGCAACATAGCAAGATTCCATCTCTACAAAAAAAAAAAAAAAAAGGTTAAAGAGCCAGGCATGGTGGCACATGCCTGTAGTCCTAGCTATTCGGGAGGTGAGCCAGGATGGCTTCGGCCCAGGAGTTTAAGACTGCAGCGGCATATGCGCCACTGCACCCAGCCTGGGTGACCCAGTGAGACCCCCATCTCCTAAAATTTAAAAAAAATGTAAGGCCAGGCATGGTGGCTCACGCCTGTAATCCCAGCATTTTGGGAGGTTGAGACGGGTGGATCACTTGAGGCCAGCAGTTTGAGATCAGCCTGGGCAACATGGTAAAACCTGTCTCTACTAAACATACAAAAATTAGCCAGGCTTCATGGCATACACCTGTAATCCCAGCTACTCGGGAGGCTGAGGCAGGAGAACTGCTCGAACCCAGGAGGCAGAGGTTGCAGTGAGCCAAGATGGCTCCACTGTACTCCAGCCTGGGAAACAGAGTGATACTCCATCGCTTAAAAAAAAAAAAAAAAAAAAATTAAAAATCTACAAGAGGAGGAAAACAAACAAAAATGGGACATCAACCCAGACATGAAGGAAAAAAATTTTTTTAAGTCTTCATCATTGTGGCAAAAAAAACCCTGCCCTTAAAAACCCAGAAACCTAAGGTTTAAAGAGATGAGTGACCCCTCAATTCTTTGTTCCTCTGAGAACAGACTGTGTCTTTCATCTGCTTTTTAAGTCCTCTTCCCAAGGTCTGGCCCAATGTTTGGTCTCAATGGTTGTGTAATGTCTTTGAATGGATGAAATTTACTTCCCTACCAAAAAGCAAAGCATTCTCCAAATGCAAGCAATTGTGAAACAGTGATAAAGGTCGAGGGGGAAGCAGCACGGCTGAGAGCTGCTTTTGCCTCATGTATTCATTCACCTGCATAACTGAGCACCCACGTGCATGGATGTGTACCATGTCCAGACTGTGAGATGTGGACCTGCCTCACAGCGTACCAGGAGAGACGAGACCACACACAAAGAACCACTGGATAGAAAAGCTACATGAGTTTTAAAATAGGGAATTTCTGAAGCAGCTTACTACTGACAGCTGAAAACCACTGGCTTGACCACATATACAAAGGCTGCAATCTCAGAGGGATATTTCATGTATTTAGTAAAACCTAGGGAAATGAGGAAGGCAGGGCAGTTGATAAAGACTTGTAGGTACACCTTGGCCCCAGGGAGGCAGGTGGATGCTGGTGGAGAGCATCACCTAAATTAGCTGCCTCCTTTCTTGGCAATCCTGTTATCTACACCATATGAATCCAGTCTTTAGCTGGATATAACCATTCATTCACTTATTCATTCAGCAAGTATTTACTGAACAGCCTAGTCTGTGCAGACCTATGTTAACTGTCTCCAGCACACTCAATCCATGACATTAAAGTTACAGTTTTGGCCTTTGTGCAATAGCAATGACAGGTCCCCACTCTTACCACAAAGTGCAAGTCAGCTTGGCCTCTCAAGTGGAAAGATAATCATTCTATAGCAAGAAGTACAAAGATTCTCTGCAGACAAAACCAGTTAGCCAAGGGATCACACCATGTGTACATGTAGAAGTTTGATGGATCAGAAGAAATATGTACCAGGGAATCAAATGTAGCCAGCCCACATACTAACAAACATCAAAGCAAGCCTAGTCAGACTGAGTCCCATTTGAACAATCTTTATAAAGGTTTCTTCATGTTATTTACAATTCAAAGTAAATTTACTTTATAAGCAGCTAGGGAATTCTTTATTTAGTAATGTCCTAACATAAAAGTTCGCATAACTGCTTCTGTCAAACTATGATACCGAGCTTTATGACAACCCAGAAATAACTAAGAGAAGGCAAACATAATACCTTAGAGATCAGGAAACATTTACACAGTTCAACTGTTTAAAAATAGCTCAACATTCAGCCAGTGAGTAGCGTGAATGCCAGCATACACAGTATACAGGTCCTTCAGGGAGGCGAGAGACCTTTCAACTGGTCTGCAGGTGCCTCCAAATGCTGGTCCTGTGGAACTTCTTTCTGAGTCTCGTTCTCTTCCACCGCAGTCTGTGGTCTGACACTCAAGTGTTCGGATTTCCAGGAATCGTGACTACCTTCATGTTGCTTAAAAGACCAGATGTAAGTATCACACAGGTGTTATATTTTCACTCAATTAATTGGCTAAAGATATATAACTAGGCATATTCTATCACTGAGTGAAAAATTTAGCACTAATATCTCAGATCCAATTCTACTATAACAAATAGTAAACACGATTTTAAAAAGTCTATAGAACCACAATTTCAAAAGCCCTAATGACGACTCACTTGTTTCAAGTAGCACTCATTACCACAAAATTCTAGTATATTCAGTGTAACAGTATTTGACCTGGAGTTTAAGAACATAAGCCAAGGTTAGGGAAAGAAAACCAAGTCTCTCTTTAACTTCCATCAGATTGGCAACTCTGGTCAACCCTCTGCATCTGCAGGTTCTACATATGCAGATTCAACAAACCACAGATCAAAAATATTTTAGCAGTAAATAAATAAAAAAATAACAATAAAAAAATATAAATTTTTAAAAATAGAGTATAACTACTTATATAGCATTTACATTGTGTTATGTAAGTCATTTAGATATGATTAAAGTATATGGGAGGATATGTGTAGGTTATATGCAAAACCTACAGCACTTTATAAAAGGGATTTGAGCATCCGTGAATTTTGGTATCCGCAGGGGCCCTAGTACCAAACCCCTGTGCATACTGAGGGACAACTATAAACCCAGTAACAATTTTAACAATGAACTACTCACAGTCCTTGCTTCGCCAACTCGTCTTAAAATGACACCTTCTGCCAATAAAGCCTTCCCTGTTTCCACAAATAACTTCTCTTCATCTGTTTCTCCAAGTTTCTGCAGCTCAGTGTACTTCTCCACAAACCTGTAATTCCAAGCAGTCACATTTTAGGTCTGTTTGTAAGCGTTGTTAAGACACGCTGTTACACAGTATCAAATGGATAATGAAATCCTTAAAAAATAATATGAATAGCCTAGGACTTATAAAATGGCTTACCGTTGACAGGTAGACTTGTAGTTTGGATTGAACAGATCAAAAGCTCTTTGACCAGACCCATACACTGAATAAAACTTCCTAGAAAATGCAAACAACATAATATAAATCTCTGATTATAGACTGTGAATGAGAATGGAATAAAAGAAATAAATAAGTGCTAGTTCCTGAAGAGTTAAGTACAGTACAACCCACAAAGCCTAAGCTGAACAGTTTTGTTTTTTTAGATAAGTAATGCACACATGCACATGGTAAATACATCAAATAGCACAAAAGGGTGGCCAGTGAAAAGTAACACTCCCTCCCATTTCTGCACCCCAGCCCCCCAGTTCCCTTCCCAGGAAGCAATACTAACCAATTTCTTGTATATCCATCCAGAAATATTCCACTAATATACTAGCACATATGCACTATCATTCCCTGTCCCCAGCCACATTTTTAACCCAAAGAATAGTAAACCTTGCTCTACATCTTGCCTTTTTAAAAACTGAGGTATGGCTATGCACAGTGTGCTCATGCCTATAATCCCAGCAGTTTGGGAGGCTGAGGCAGGCAGATTACTTGAGACCAGGAGTTCAACATGGTGAAACTCCATCTCTACTAAAAATACAAAGAAATTAGCAGGCATGGTGGCATATGCCTGTAGTCACAGCTACTTGGGAGGGTTAGGTGGGAGAATCGCTTGAATCCAGGAGGCGGAGGTTGCAGTAAGTGGAGATCGCACCACTGCACTCCAGCCTGGGCGACAGAACAAGACTCTGTCGCAAAAAATAATAACAAAATAAAAATAAATAATAAAAACTGAGATAAAATTCACACATCATAAAATTAACTCCCCCCCCCCCCCGCCCAAAGAGACAGGGTCTCACTGTGTCACCCAGGCAGGTAGCAGTGCTGTGATCATAGCTCACTGCAGCCTCAAACTCCTGGGCTCAAGCAATCCTCCTGCCTCAGCCTCCTGAGTAGCTGGAACTACAGGTTCGCAGCACCACCATGCCTGGCTAAGTTTTAAATTTTTTTGTAGAGATACAGTCTCACTATGTTGCCCAGGCTGGTCTTGAACTGCTAGCCTCAAGAGATCCTCTCACCTTGGCTTCCAAAAATCCTGGGCTTACAGGTATGAGCCACTGTCCCCAGCCCAAATTTAACATTTTTCAGTGTGCAATTAAGTGACATGTAGAAAACTCACAAAGCTGTGCAACTAACACCTCTATCTAGTTCCAAAACACAGTCATCACCCCCAAAGGAGGCACTGTATCTGAGCAGTCACTCCCCATTTCTCCTCCCTACATCTTGCCTTATCAGTGCATGGAGATTGTTTCCAGTCCTTTGCTACTCTAAACCGTGCTGCAATCATTATCTCTATTTATAATTTTAGCGCACCACATAAATAAGTCTGTGGCATAAATTCACAAATGTGGTATTACTGGATCAAGGTACGTGCCTTTGTAATTAAGCCTTCCAAATTGCCAAAATGCTTTCCAAAGTGGCCGCACCAATTTACATTCACATCGGTAATACATGAGTGCCTATCTCCGCACACCCTGACCAAATGACATTCTCCAGCTGAGCATAGAGGCTCATATATATAATCCCACCTGCTTGGGAAGCTGAGGCAGGAGGATCTTTTGAGGCCAGAAGCTCACCACCAGCTTGGGCAATATGGTGAGACCTGAGACCCTGTCTCAAAAAGAAAAAGAAACAAAACAAAACAAAACAAAAAAATATATACACACACACACACATGAGCCAGGTGCAGTGGCTCACACCTGTAATCCCAGTGAAAAAATATATATATATTTAGACCAGGTGTGGTGACTGATGCCTGTAATTCCAGCATTTTGGGAAGCCAAGGCAGGAGGATCACTTGAGGCCAGGAGTTCAAGACCAGCCTGAGCAATATAGTGGGACCCCATCTCTACAAAAAAATTAAAAATTAGCCAGGAATGGTGGCATACACCTGTAGTCCCAGCTACTCAGGAGGCTGAGGTGGGAGGATCACTTGAGACCAGGAGGTCAAGGCTGCAGTGAGCCATGATAGGCGCCACTGCATCCCACCCTGGGTGAGATCCTGTCTCAAAAACAAACAAACAAAAAAATACACAAACACACACACACACACATACACACATACACACGCACACACGTTCTCCAACTTTTTGATCTTAGCCAACCTGATAGGTAAGAAACTAGAACTCTTTATAGTTTTAATTTGCTTTTCTTTTGAAAGAGACTGGACATCTTTTCGAGTTTAAGAGCAAACTGAATTTCCTTTACTGTGAACTGTCCAAGTTCTTTGTCCACTTTTTGATTTGATGGCTGCTATGGACTAAATGTGTCCCACCAAAATTAGTATGTTGAAATCCTAATCCCCAATGTGATGATATTTAGAGATGGAGACTTTTGGAGATAATCAGGTCATGGTAATCAGCCCTCATGATGCGATGAGTGCCCCGATAAGAGATAGGAGAGCTTGCTTCCACTCTCTGCTCCTCTCAATGTGAGGAATCAGGAAGACAGTCCTACCCAGAACCTGACCCTACTGGCACCCTGATCTCAGACTTCCCAGCATCTGGAACTATGAGAAAGAAATTTCGTTTGTTTATAAGCCACCTGGTCTAGGGTAATTTGTTATAGCAGCCCAAACTATGACAGTGGTCTCTTAATGATTTCTAAGCAAACTTTGTAGCCACATACATAGAAAATTAGTCCTTTGTCATATTGCAAAAGTCCATTGCAAAGATCTTTCCCAGTTTGTTGGCTGTCTTTTGATTTTGCTTATGGTACTTTTTTATACAGAAAATTTTAATATTTTCTTTTTTTTTTTTTTTGAGAGGGAGTCTCGCTCTGTCGCCCAGGCTGGAGTGCAGTGGCTGGATCTCAGCTCACTGCAAGCTCCGCCTCCCAGGTTTACACCATTCTCCTGCCTCAGCCTCCCGAGTAGCTGGGACTACAGGCGCCCGCCACCTCGCCCAGCTAGTTTTTTGTATTTTTTAGTAGAGACAGGATTTCACCGTGTTAGCCAGGATGGTCTCGATCTCCTGACCTTGTGATCCGCTCGTGTCGGCCTCCCAAAGTGCTGGGATTACAGGCTTGAGCCACCGCGCCTGGCCAATATTTTCTTTTATGGCTTCGGAGTTTTATATCATGCTTAAAAAGACCTTTATCACTCAGATGATTTTTTAATTCTCCTATGTTTTCTTCCAGTACTGTTATGATCTCACTTTTTACACTTAGGTTTTAATACATCTTTTTGTTTTATTTATTTTGTTGTAAGTGCCTTCTTTTTTTTTTTTTTTTTTTTTTTTTTAGAGATGGGGTCTTGCCATGTTGCCAGGCTGTTCTGAGTGCAGTGGCTATTCACAGGTACAATCATAGTGTACTACAACCTTGAACTCCTAGACTCCAATGGTCCTCCTTCCTCAGCCTCCCAAGTAGCTGGAACTACTGGCATGTACAACCACTCTATAAGCTTTTTTAAATATCAAAAACACCAAAAAAAAAAAAAAAAAAGAGGGCCACAAAGAGCTTCAATAAATTATATAAATACAAGATAATATTTTGGCATTAATAGAAATAATTTTTATATGTTCTGACAATAGTAAAAAATTTAAGAATAAAAAAAGAATTTAAAGAAATAATATTTAACAGGCTGGGCATGGTGGCTCATGCCTGTAATCCCAGCACTTTGGGAGGCCGAGGTGGGTGGATCACTAGAGGTCAAGAGTTTAAGACCAGCCTGGCCAACATGGTGAAACCCCGTCTCCCTAAAAATACAAAAAAAAAAAAAAAAAATTAGCCAGGCGTGGTGACACATGCTTTTAATTCCAGCTACTCGGGAGGCCGAGGAGGAGAATCGCTTGAACCTGGGAGGTGAAGGTTGCAGTGAGCTGAGATTGAGCCACTGCACTCCAGTCTGGGAGAGAGAGAGAGCGCAACACTCTGTCGCAAAAAAAAAAAAAAAAAAAAAAAAAAAAAGTAGTATTTAACAAGAGGGACCAGTAAACTATTCCACATTCTCCAATCATTTATCACCCAGTTCCAATGTTATCTACAGCAGAAGCACAAATGATTTTTTTTTAATTTTTTTTTTTATTTCTTTATTTTTGAGACGGAGTCTCGCTTTGTCGCCCAGGCTGGAGTGCAGTGGTGCAAACTCGGCTCACTGCAACCTCCGCCTCCTGGGTTAAAGCGATCCTCCCACTTCAGCCTCCAGATTAGCTGGGACTACACGTGCACGCCACCACGCCTGGCTGATTTTTGCATTTTTAGTAGAGATGGGGTTTCACCATGTTGCCCAGGCTGCTTTCGAACTCCTGACCTGAAGTGATCCACCCGCCTCAGCCTCCTAAAGTGCCGGGATTATACCTGAGAGCAAAGCACAAATGATTTTAATGTATCAATGAACCACAAAGTGCATGCAATGGGTCTGAGAAGAAAGGTGCTGAAAAAGCATTTAATCTCCTTAAAGATCTCATGTCCTATGCCGAAAATTTCCAAGTAGAGCAAGAACATACTTGTTCTACTATCTTAAAAGAGTGCTGGGGTTAGGGGTCCCAGGGGGAAGCCTGGGCTCCAATTCAGAACATAATGACCTTATAAATTCCATTTTCTAGCATCCTGAAATAACAGTAAGAATAATGGATGTGTATTATCAAAGTCAATTAGGCACATTCATTGGTCTAAATATTTAAGAGAAAAAGGAACTAGACAAATTCTAGGTACTAAAAGCTAACTAACATCAGTATTCAAGGGGAGGGGCTTTGTCACTAAACTCCTAGTGAGAGATTTACCACTTATTTAGATCTCAGATAAATGTATAGGGATGCTAAATGTGGCCATAGAAGTGGTTTCTAGCCTACTGTTGCTGAAATTGTTTCAGAAAACTAATAAAACTCTGATGGCCATTCTCCAAACAGTCCCAATTCTGGCCCTCCACCATTCCTCTCCAAGGAATTTTCTTGCATTTCTCTCTACCAGCCTCATAGTTCATCTGTTCATTAATCCATTAGCTTCTTCATTCAAGAGACAATTAATAAGCAACTTACATGCCACACACTGGGCTAGGCACTGAAGTTACAGGAATGAATGTGACAATGCCTGGCCCATGACAGTGCTTAATGAATGCTTGTTACTGAATAAAGACAGGGCATTTGTAATGTAGAGCTATTAAAGACAAGCTAAGGCCACAACAGGGGCAGTATGAACAAAGCTCTCAGGGCATACAAAAGGGGAAACATGAAAACTGACTGGCAGCAGAAAAGTAGTCCCAAAAAAGTTGTGACATCTATTTTCTTTTTTTTTTAGTATGAAAAAAATAGAGAACTTTAAAGATATTTTTAAGAATGTTGCTAGGAGGCCGGGCAGGGTGGCTCATACCTGTAATCCCAACACTTTAGGAAGCCGACGCGGGCAGATCACAAGGTCAGGAGTTCGAGACCAGCCTGACCAACATGGTAAAACCCCATCTCTACTAAAAATACAAAAATTAACCAGGCGTGGTGGCGTGCACTTGTAATCCAGCTACTTAGGAGGCTGAGGCAGGAGAACTGCTTGGACCCGGGAGGTGAAGGTTGCAGTGAGCCAAAATTACACCACTGCACTCCAGCCTGGGTGATAGAGCGAGACTCCATCTCAAAAACAACAACAACAACAACAACAACAAAGAATGTTGCTAGGAAACCATTAGAAGCACATTTTCTGTGACTAAGTTTTGGGAAAAGGAGAGTGAAGGAGGAAAGAAGATTAAAGAATGAATATTTCTACTAGTTTCAACCCCTCATTTGCACTTTGAAAGATAACTCAGAAAAAGAGAGTTGAGTTTACTGAAAAAGACTTTCCCAAACCCGCTAAGCCTAAAGGCAATGAAGCCAGCAAAAAGAAAAAGTGGGTAGATTTGAATACATAAAATACTTCAGTGCCTAGCACAATGTTTAGCACAATGCTTAACACATAGAAGGCACCAAAAAAATTAGTGGAATGAAATAACCAGCTTCTATAAATTAAACAAGCATTATTAATAACAAATAACATATAAATAAATGTCTGGAGTGTATGTCAAAGACTTAGTATCTTCAATTCAATAAAGAATTCTTACTGATCAAGAATAACAATTATTAAAATAGGTAAAGAAGACAGATATTTCAAAAATAAATTCAAATGGCTAATAATCATGAAAGTAGAGAAACTTGTCAAAGAAACAGAAATTAAAATCTCTAGACACAATTACTGGTTTTCTTTTCCCAAGACAGAGTCTTGCTCTGTCGCCCAGGCTGGAGTGCAGTGGCATCATCTCAGCTCACTGCAACCTCTGCCACCCAGGTTCAAGCTATTCTCCTGCCTCAGCCTCCCAAGCAGCTGGGATTACATGCCCGGGCCACCACACCCAGCTAATTTTTTAATTTTTAGTAGAGACGGGGTTTCATCATGTTGGCCAGGTTGGTTTCGAACTCCTGATCTCGTGATCCGCCTGCCTGGGCTTCCCAAAGTGCTGGGGTTATTATTTTAAAACCACCTAGATCAGCCAGGTGCAGTGGCTCATGCCTATAATCCCAGCACTTCGGGAGGCCAAGGCAGGCGGATCATGAGGTCAGGAGATCGAGACCATCCTGGCTAACACGGTGAAACACCGTCTCTACTAAAAATACACAAATTAGCCAGGCGTGGTGGCAGTCGCCTATAGTCCCAGCTACTCGGGAGGCTGAGGCAGGAGAATGGCGTGAACCCAGAAGGCAGAGCTTACAGTGAGCCAAGATCATGCCACTGCACGCCAGCCTGGGAGACAGAGTGAGACTCCGATTCAAAAAAAAAAAAAAAACTACCTAGATCAGGATCCTGTCTCTTTTGGAGACAGGGTCTCCCTCTGTTGCCCAGGCTGGAGTGCAGTGGTGCAATCTCAGCTCACTGCAACCTCCACCCTCTAGGTTCAAGCAATTCTCCCACCTCAGCCTCCAGAGTAGCTGGGACTACAGGCACCCACCACCATGCCCGGCTAATTTTTGGTATTTTAGTCAAGACAGGGTTTCACCATGTTGCCCAAAGTGGTCTCAAACTCCTGAACTCAGGCAATCTGCCCGCCTCAGCCTCCCAAAGTGCTAGGATTACAGGCATGGGCCACCATACCTGGCTCAGAAAAAAAAAAATCTTAAATAATCATTACCAATACTGACAAGGATAAAGTAAGAACTCTCAGAAACTGCTAATCAGAGTGTAAACTAAGACAACTCCTTTTTTTTTTTTTTTCGGTAGAGACAAGTCCTGCTATGTTGCTCAGGCTGGTCTCAAACTCCTGGGCACAAGCTATCCTCGCCTACGCCTCCCAGAGCACTGGGATTACAGGCACAAGCTACCACATTCAGCCTGTGATTTCTTCTTTATGCTTTCCTCGTGTATCTAAATTTTCTACAAGTAGCATGTGTTGCTTTTAGAACAAAAGAGGAAATACTCTTGCCACTGAGCTTAAGAAAAAAAGAGAAAACGGATGCTAAAAAAAATAAACAAAGAACACATGATTTTCCTTTAAATTCCTAGTGATTTGTCTCACTCTGTCGCCGAGGCTGGAGTGCAGTGGTGCAATCTCGGCTCACTGCAACCTCCACCTCCCAGGTTCAAGCAATTCTCCTGTCTCAGCCTCCCGAGTAGCTGGGACTACAGGCACCCACCACCATGCCCGGCTAATTTTTGTATTTTTAGTAGAGACGGGGTTTCACCATATTGGTCTGATTCATCTCGAACTCCTGACCTCAGGTGATCCGCCCGCCTTGGCCTCCCAAAGTGTTGGGATTACAGGCGTGAAACACCACGCCCGGCCTCTCTTAGACTTTTAAGCATCCTTTCATCTGAGTGGCTTCAAAGATCCGGACTACTAGATCCATAGACCACGTTCCTCCTATCTCTACTCCTGGAGAAGGCAGGCATAATGATCACCATAAGCTTGGAGTCAGAGATGTGATTCTCAGATCTGCCACCCTCCTATGTATTTAGTAATTAATAGAAGTTAGCTAATTTCCCGGAGCTTCGCAGTCTCCTTGAATAAAACGGAAACAATACTTCCTTGTAAGTTAGAGTAAGGCCTTTAGAGAATGAGACAATGCTTGCAAAGAGCTTAGTACAGTTCCTGGCCCAAAGCAGATGCCCAGAAACAGGCAGCTATAATTGCAATGATCTTTCAGTTGCTGGGCTCCAGATTCCAGTTTTCAGAACTTCAGTTTCACTATGGGGAAGGGGTGCTGACTCCCTAATTTGGCTAGATAAGTCTTCTCCACAGGGCAAGCCCCTGACTCAATTTCATATTTGAATTCCCAGACTGCTACCGAAACCTCCCCTTCTTAAGTTCTGTTGCCTCCTGTCCACTACAGGGCTGAGCACTCACGCTCTAATCTGATCCTCGTGGTACCAGATGTCCTGGATGGAAGCTTTGGCTTTGCCATATCGCAATCGGGGTCTTTGGAAGACGGGCTCCCTCAGCGGGGGAAAGGCATTATATATGTCCAACCACAGAGGTTTCTCCTTCAGCACCCCGGCCCGAATCAGGTTCCGAGTCCTTAGAGAGGGAACAGAACGAAACTGAGTCATTTGCAGTAGCCTGCCAAAGCCCCTTAATCAGTCTAGCACAGCTTGGGACATTAAAGGTATTACGCGGTTTGCAACACAGATAGGGGGAGGACTGCTCCCCACCTACAGGGAAGGTCTGTCCACATCCCAAACCAAACTAACAACGCTCAGGGGTTAAATCCCTCTATCTTCTTTTGTGCGTCCCACCCACGTTCCGTCACGGAAAAATTCAAGAGCGGTCTAGTCAGGCCCATCGGGCCCTTCCTCCCTTCCTCTTCCCAGAGACCTCCACTCGGGGAGAGGCGGCTGCAATAATCTTTAACATGACACATAAACGCAAGGAGAGGCATCCTCAGGCACAACTATTCGAAGCCAGAAGAAAACATGGGAGTCTCACCCAACTCAGCCCCCGCACCCTGCAGAACGCCTCGCCCTGCTCAGGTCCGCCCCAAGTAAGAGCGTGACCAGCTGAGAACCCCAGCCTGGGGTAAGCACCCTCAGCCCACCGCGGCTCGGAGCACACACCGCGAGAAGACGCTCCCTACGGTTTCCAGCCGGCTGCCTGCCATGATCTGCGCCTGGGATCAAGCGTGACTAGCTGCTACCGGAACCGGAAGCGGCTGCTCCAGATAAAGGGCGCATAAGTTGCTGGCCGAGCCGAGGATCACTGTGCTTTCACCACAGCCCCTGCGGGAGAGCGGCGCAGGCAGAAGCAAGTGATAGGCCGAACGGGCGCGCTCCGAGGTTACTTGCCAGTTTCAGGCAGGAGCACTCGATAGCAGAGCCAAAAGGGAGGGAGCGAGCCAAAGCCGGACAGAAATAATAAATGACCGAGCTGGGGGAGGGATTCATTATGGTGGTTGCTTTACTCTCTGTCGCCTTGTTGAGCCAACTCCTCTGAAAAGGTGGAGCCACGCGGAGGAGAAGTAGTGGGGCAGAGTGGGGGTGAGGCGCAGCCTACGGTCCTGGGGAAGCCAACAAAGGCCGAGATTTGAGGTCACCAGCTCTAGGCCCACGCTGAGCCTAATGTTGTTCAGAGTCACAGACTACGCAGAAGAAAACGAAGGCCGGAGAGGGGCCGTCACTTGCCCAGCGTCGTGCTAGATTTCGGGCCTCCGCCTCTGGCTGTGTAGTGCTCCCACTAAGCCCCTCGTCCCCGGAGTGCCACCTGCATCCACGCTAACTGGGATGCTGGCTGCAACTCGTGTTTCCCGCGGCCGGCGTCGCGGGCTACCTCCTCCTTGGAACTCGAAAAGTGAAAGTGTCCGGAACAAACAAACGCCGAGAAGGAAACGAAAAAATCTGCAGAAAGTCATCTCTCAGTGTTAAACTGTAAAAAAATATAAACTGTGTGTAGCGTATACCCTTTGACCCAGTAATCATATTTCGGGGAAAGAATCTCGTAGAAATTAAAACATCAATTCATGAGGATATTTGCTTAAGGATCATCGTTGCAGCATTGTTTGTAGTGGGAAAAAAAATCTATCAGATGAGAAATGGCTGGAAAATTATTGTTCATACTTTCTTTGAAACCCTATGCAGCTATTAAAATGAATGAGCTAGATCCGTATGTATTTACCTAGGTTAACGTACATGACATGTTTAAATGAAAGACGAAGTGGCAAAGAAACATGTTTAATGGAATCTCAACGTGTTAGGAAAAATAAAAGAAAAAGAAACACCTCTATATATGTTTGTGTTTGAGGATAGAAATTCTGCAGAAGGACACCCAAGGCTGTGAACATGGGGTATCTTGGAGTGAAATTGCAGGCAGGGAAGGGAGAATTTTTTCTTCCTTTATACGTGCTTCAGAGTGTGACTTGCAAAGAGATGGTATTCATATTTGAACTTTTAATCCAATGAATGTTTTGAATCACACACAATGTCTCCTGGGAACCTAGTCAAGTCATGCTAGAGTCCTCCCACTCAGAGGCTGGTGAGGGGGAAGAAGGGACTGTTTGATGAGTACTTACTACTTGTGTGTGTTATCTTACTGAATCCACATACCTTCCCATAAGGTAGCTATTAACATCCTCATTATAGATGAGAAAGCAAGGCCTCAGGAAGTTAAACTTGTCTGATAAGCAACTGATAGAGCCAGCCTGTGGGGGCGGGGCAGACAGGGCCCTTTCCAGGACCTCACACTGCTGCCTAAGCTATGCCTAAAGCTGGAGGCTGGTAGGCTCAAGAGCCCAGCAGAAGGCCGCTCCCCCGCCCCCCTCCCCACAACACACACACACACACACACACACACACACACACACACACACAGAGCGGGAATCCAGTGATTTGAGGCCCAGGGCTAACCTGTAGTGGATTTCACTGCTGCCTCCAGATCCTCTGTAACAGAGAAGAGACAGCACAGCTCTGGCCCCAGGCCAAGTGTAAAGGCTGTAGTCTCCCAGCCCTCAGGAGGTCTAAAAGGCCATGCTCTGGGGAGAGTAAACATGCTCCCAGCTAAATATAGTCTTCCCAGGCCTCCTAACAACTTTCTAATTCTGTCCCAGCCAGCACTATCTGCCAGCCCAGATTACAGGCACACTTCTCTTCTCCCACCAGGAACTGCTACTGTAGGTTAGTGCAGTCACTGCAGCTAAAGAGTTAAAGGGTTTATTCTAAGAACAAGGAGGGGGAACAAAGACACAAACCCTCAATAGGGGAAGAACTGCAAGGCAGAAATGTTCTCTCTAATCTTGGGGTGGTCCCTTCCTCTTCCAATCCTTTGAAGTTTGCCTTTCCAGCCTGCTTCTATGACTGAGAGCAGAATATTGGTGGGCAGACTGTAGGTACTTTTGGGATAACAGCCTTCCGAGGCTGCACAAGAAGTACACACCCAAGAAGCATTCATTCATAATACAGGAGGGAGTTGTTGGGCAGCAGGGGGCAGGCAGAATGGACATCTGAGACTGTCTTCTAGAGTAGGGACCACAGCCACCCAAGGCTGTGAGGGGCTGGGGCACTTACACCATGCACTACCATGCTGCAGGAGGTACCAAGGAACCTCAAGTGTCTCATTCAGTCGTTCAACCACCTGCTGCCATACGTAATGTCCTGATAATTTTACAGATAAGGAAGTGGTGCTTGTAAACTCTCACAAAGGCCACGTTCCTTCCACTACAACACCACTCAGCCTCATATTAATCCCACTGTCTCATTGTAGATGTGCCCACTAATTGCATCACTCTGGGCAAGCTACGTAACTTTTCAAGCCTCTGTTTCTCCAACAGTTAAAATGTGGAGCTGGGCTCAGTGGCTCGTGCTTGTAATCCCAACATTTTGGGAGGCCAATGTGGGAGGATTGCTTAAACCAGGAGTTCAAAACCAGCCTGGGCAAAATTAGCCAGGTGTGGTGGTGCATGCCTGTAGTCCCAGCTACTCAGGGGACTGAGGTGGGAGGATGGCTTGAGCCCAGGAGTTCAAGGTTGCAGTGAGCCATGATCACACCACTGCACTCCAGCCTGGTCAACAGAACTGAGACCCTGTCTCAAAAATAGTAATAATAATAATATGGATGGCAGTGTCAACTGTCTTCGTGGCTTGTGGCAAAAGTAGAAGAGATCATTCATGTAAAGCACTATTCACAGCACCTGGGACATAGTGAGTGCCTGTGAGCAGCGACACGCCTGGTGACTGTAATGGCATCGCTATTGCTGTTGTGCTGTGTCATCCACCCATTGCCACCTGGACTGCAGCATTTTGATAATATTTCATAGATTGCCTTACTGTTTTACTTTCTTGTTAGATGATCCATTCATTCCAGAAGCATGTAAACACCTCCTTGACTATTCTGAGTCTTAGAGAATCCAACTGTCCAGTAGGGAAAACAGAGGCAAATACATACATATTAAGTTATGTGCTGAATAGCTTGTTGATTGTATGAAGTTTGCTAGGCCTGCCCTAACACCACTTGCACACAGAGTGGGTGGCTTACACACAAATTTTCTCCCTGTTCTGGAGGCCAGAAGTCCAAGATCAAGGTGTCTGCAAGTTTAGTTTATTGTGCACATGGCTAGTTTCTCCTTGCCTTGGAGACAGCTTTCTTCTCCCGCATCTTCACATGGTCTTTCTTCTTTGTGGGAAGGTTTTGTCCTAATCTCTTCTTATGAGGACACCAGTCTTATTGGATTAGGGCCCACCCTACTGACTTCATTTTTAACTTAATTACCTCTTCAAAGACTACCTCCTATTATAGTCACATTCTGAGGTACTGAGAGTTAGGACCTCAACGTACGATTTTCAGGGAGACACAACTCAGCCCCTAACATTGATCGGTAAGTGCTGAATAGTTCCCATTTGCCCAAGCAGTTCCACACCCACTCTCTGCTGTCCTTCGCCCTGTTCTGAGCCTCGGGAGGCTGGCTTCTGTGGCCTGCATCCACCAGCTCCTTGCCCTCTGCTTCTGGTTGGATTCCAGTTGGTACTGCCAACTGGCTACCTCCTGGAACATAAAGTTCTAGAACACAAAATCACAGCTCTCTCACCAGGTTCCAGCCACTGTCCCTCTCCTGCCCCTTCAAGCCTAGACATAGTTGGCAAGCTATGCCCCTCTGTTATTAACCATGGGGTCTAGGCCATCCCTTGTGGCTTCCCATCACTCTGCCTGCATCTTTGTGACAATGCCCTTATTTAAATAGTGCGTGGAGGTCAGGCGTGGTGGCTCATGCCTGTAATCCCAGTACTTTGGGAGGCCGAGGCGGGTGGATCACTGGAGGTCAGGAGTTTGAGACCAGCGTGGCCAACATGGCGAAACCCCGTCTCTACTAAAAATAAAAAATAATAATAAATAAATAAATAAATAAAATTAGGCGGGTGTCATGGCACACGCCTGTAATCCCAGCTACTTGGGAGGCTGAGGCAGGAGAATCACTTGAACCCAGGAAGCGGAGGTTGCAGTGAGCTAAGATTGCACCACTGCACTCCACCCTGGGTAACACAGCAAGACTCCATCTCAAAAATAAATAAATAAATAGTGTGTGGGAATTTGTCAGACAAAATGAGGAAGAGCATCATCCCCAATAGTGGAACAGCTTTGTGAAACTCCCAGCATATTGATGAAATCATGAATGCTGCTACTCATCTATGGCAGACAGCTAAAATCAGGGAGCAATTAGCTTTAAAGGGAGAAAAGCAATACAGTATATTCAATACGCGGTTTAAGAATTATATCAGGCCAGCTGTGGAGGATCATGTCTGTAATCCCAGCACTTTAGGAGGCCGAGGTGGGAGGATCACTTGAGGCCAGGAGTTTGAGACCAGCCTGGCCAACATAGCGAGACCTTGTCTCTACAAAAAAAAAAAAAAAAAAAAAGGAAAAGAAAAGAAAAGAAAGAAAAGTTAGCCAGTGCAGTGGCACAAGCTGGTAGTGCTAGCTACTCATGAGGCTGAGAGAGGAGAATTGCTTGAGCCTAGGCGTTCGAGGCTGCAGTGAACTATGATTGTGCCACTGCACCCCAGCCTAGGTGACAAAGTGAGAACTTTAAGAGAGAGAGAGAGAGAGAGAGGATTATATCAGGATCAGTTAAAAATAAATAAATCGGCCGGGCGCGGTGGCTCACGCCTGTAATCCCTGCACTTTGGGAGGCCGAGATGGGCGGATCACGAGGTCAGGAGATCGAGACCATCCTGGCTAACACAGTGAAACCCTGTCTCTACTAAAATACAAAAAAAAAAAATTAGCCGGGCGCGGTGGCGGGCGCCTGTAGTCCCAGCTACTCGGGAGGCTGAGGCAGGAGAATGGCGCGAACCCGGGAGGCGGAGCTTGCAGTGAGCCGAGATGGTGCCACTGCACTCCAGCCTGGGCGACAGAGTGAAGACTCCGCCTCAAAAAAATAAATAAATAAATAAATAAATAAATAAATAATTATAGGCTTCATGAGTCTGAGGACCAGGAGGATGAAGGGCAGGGAGGGCTATTAAAGGAGGAGGCAGCCAGACGCGGTGGCTCAAGCCTGTAATCCCAGCACTTTGGAAGGCTGGGGTGGGTGGATCACTTGAGGTCAGGAGTTCGAGACCAGCCTGGCCAACATCATGTAAACCCCGTCTCTACTACAAATACAAAAAGTTAGCCAGGCATGGTGGTGGGCGCCTGCAATCCTAGCTACTTGGGAGGCTGAGCCAAGAGAATTGCTTGAACCTGGGAGGTGGAGGTTACAGTGAACTGAGATCGCGCCCCTGCATTCCAGTCGGGGTGATAGAGCAAGACTCCATCTCAAAAAAAAAAAAAAAAAAAGGAGGCAGAGTGCCTTCTCTTTGCTTCCGGCTGCGGGGCTTGTGCCCCTATTCTGAGAGTTCCCCTTCAGACCCCATTCCTAGGCTTCAAGGAACTGTCAAGTTCAGGTGGGAAAGCTTTTGGCCCCCAGCACACAGTCAGTAAGATCACGTGAGTGCCCAGACCTGCTCCCTCCCTCCCTATGCTTATCTCTTTGAGGGCTCTGTATGTGTTGGAAGTCTGTTTACCTGTCTGAGTCTGGCTACAGGGGCCTTTTTGAGGGCAGGAACTAGGACTTTTAGCTCTGCCTCCCCACACCAGGCCTGGTGCTTGGCCCACAGCTCTTACTTAGAGTTTTCTAGTGAACCTCATGGATAAATAAAGCCAAATTAGGACAAATGAGGATGCTGTCATCTCCGCCTTCCTTTCACTGCCTGTCCACACCCAGCCCTCCCTCCCTCCCTCCCAAGCCCAGCTTTCCTTTGAGGCCTTCCCCAGATACACAGATAGGGAGAGAGCTGTGGATGAACGGAAATAATCCCCTACCTCACCATTCACTGCACATCATGAGCATTTCCGGTCTGACTGTCCTGTGTGCCTCACTGACAGGTAGTTCTCTTTTACAGTCCCCTGGGCCTCAGCTTCATTTGTAAAGTGGGGATAATGATAGCACCTAGCAGAGGATTTGTAGTCAGGCACCAGTGGGTTCATACCTGCTAAGTGCTTAAAACAGTACCCGGTGTATGGTAACTACTCAATAAATATGAGTGATGGTAATTTCTGACTACGCTTAAGAGCAACAATGTTCTTGAATTAAATCTCACCTGAGACTGGCTGCCATGACTCATGCCTGTAATCCAGCACTTTGGGAGGCCGAGGTGGGAGGATCAATTGAGTCCAGGAGTTTGAGAGCAGCCTGAGCAATACAGAGAGGCCTTGTCTCTATTAAAAATCAAAAAATTAGCCAGGCATAGTAGTAGGAGCCTGTGGTCCCAGCTCCTCGGGAGGCTAAGGTGGGAGGATCACTTGAGCCCCAGAAGTCAAGGCTGCAGTGAGCTATGATTGTAGCACTGCACTCCAGCCTGGGTGACAGAGCTGAGACTCTCTCAAAAAAAAAAAAAAAAAAAAAAAAAGAAAAAAGAAAAGAAAATAACTCACCTAACAACATACAAGCTATTTTCCTTTCCTCTTTCCTTTCCTTTTTTTTTCAGATGGAATCTTGCTCTGTCACCCAAGCTGGAGTGCAGCGGCACAATCTCGGCTCACTGCAACCTCCACCTCCTGGGTTCAAGTGATTCTCCTGCCTCAACCTCTTGAGTAGCTGGGATTACAGGCGTGCGCCACCACGCCCAGCTAATTTTTGTATTTTTAGTAGAGACCAGGTTTCACCATGTTGGCCAGGCTGGTCTCGAATTCCTGACCTCAGATGATCCACCCACCTTGACCTCCCAAAGTGCTAGGATTTATAGGTGTAAGCCATCGTGCTCCGGCCTACAAACTATTTTCATTTAGCTACCCACTCTTTTCTTCACCAAACCTGGGCTTGCCTCCAGGAAGAATCCAGTTCAGGAAGAGAAATAAGAACTTTACGCCCTGGGGGGCCTATGTCACTGTGACCAGGGGAAAAGGGGCCAGCTTGGCCTGGAGCAAGAAGCTGGCCTTTTATTGGTGGAATTCAAAGCCAGTTGGAATCACTCTGTGGGGTTTTGCAGCCCACCAAACCCCTTGAAGGCATACATTTCAGGGCCAATGTGGGCCCTTCTCTTCCTGGGGAAGTCACAGCAACTCAGTCTTTAATATGCACATGAATTTGCTGCAGATCTTGGAAAATGCAGTGTGACTCAGTAGGTCTAGGTCTGCATTTCTAGCAACCTTCCAGGTTGATGCCAATGCTGCAAATCTGCAGTTGGGATAACCAACCCACCCAAGTATGCCCACGACTTTCCCAGTTTTGGCACTGAAAGTTCTGCATCCAGGGAAACTAGGACAGTTGGTCGCTGTATCCATAGACCACATTTTGAATGGCAAGGTCAGAGCAAAGAAGCACGTGCTGTTTGTACTGAGCTTCACAATTCCTCCTACTGGAGTCCCTGGA
Organism: Macaca nemestrina; assembly: GCF_043159975.1. Lineage (NCBI taxonomy): Eukaryota > Metazoa > Chordata > Mammalia > Primates > Cercopithecidae > Macaca > Macaca nemestrina. Next base: position 51,326,772 of record NC_092141.1, on the reverse strand, counting down.
ATAATCCTCTTGTCCTGATAAAGAATTGTGACCCTTTACTCTCTGGAAAGGACACCTGACTCCAAGCCTCAGCTCTTCAGGGTAGATGCTGGTTTTGTGGGTCCTGAAGCTTATCTAATCTTAGTGGCTCTCTTAAGAAAAAATCTGGCCGGGCGCGGTGGCTCAAGCCTGTAATCCCAGCACTTTGGGAGGCCGAGACGGGCGGATCACGAGGTCAGGAGATCGAGACCACCTGGCTAACACGGTGAAACCCCGTCTCTACTAAAAAATACAAAAAACTAGCCGGGCGAGGTGGCAGGCACCTGTAGTCCCAGCTACTCGGGAGGCTGAGGCAGGAGAATGGCGTAAACCCGGGAGGCGGAGCTTGCAGTGAGCTGAGATCCGGCCACTGCACTCCAGCCTGGGCGACAGAGCGAGACTCTGTCTCAAAAAAAAAAAAGAAAAAAAAAGAAAAAATCTGGCCAGGCGCGGTGGCTCACAGCCTATAATCCCAGCACTTTGGGAGGCCGAGGTGAGTGGATCACCTGAGGTCAGGAGTTCGAGACCAGCCTGGCCAACATGGGGAAATCCCGTCTCTACTAAAAATACAAAAATTTAGCCAGGCGTGGTGGCAGGGGGCCTGTAATTCCAGCTACTCAGGACGCTGAGGCAGGAGAATCGCTTGAACCCGGAAGGCAGGGGTTGCAGTGAGCTGAGATCATGCCATTGCACTCCAGCCTGGGCAATAAGAGTGAAACTCCATCTCAAAAAAAAAAAAAAAAGAGAAGAAAAGAAAAAGAAAATATCTTTGTTTTGCAAATTTTACAAAACATATGACCATGTGAACAGAGTAAATTTCCCTCTGTCTCTTTGGCCTAAGGTCAAACAGGTGGTCACATCTTCCTTCTGGGAAAATCGTTCTGGGTGTCTCAGTGGCCAGTGACTGCCACTTCTGCAAGATGACCACCAGGTGGCAGTCGATTCACACAGCCCCTTTCACATGCCCGCCCTCTCCCACCTGGCCACCTCCAGAAATTTCCAACTCTTCCTCCAGCCGGTGCAGCCCATTAATCCAACAAATTAATCTATGCTGTGATAATGGGCATAAGGAGTTCATGTGCTTCTCTCTCAATAGCATATTTGCCATTTAACGGAAATGCTAAGAGATTTTTTTTTAAACTAGATAAAGAATGCTAATGGAGGCGTTCCAGGCACTCTGTTGGATCACGGATCACTGTGGTGACGTTTTTGAGCAAGTGGGCCCTTTCTGTGCTCCACAGATTGCATCTGTGCAGGGGTGCTGCATCTTAACCCTATCCCCCTGCATCCCAACCCGACCCCGCCATGCTTAGTGTTTAGGTATCATCTCGGGAGCTCAGCTGCCTGGGTTCATATGCAGGTCCTACCACCTCTTACTGAGGGTAGATGTTGAGCAAGGCCTTTCACATCTCTGTGTGAAACACAAGTAGTAATACTGATTTCATATAATTGTTGTGAAGGATTCGGTGAAATAATGCATGTAAAGTACCCTAGGAGAGTGTCTGGCACACAATAAACACTCGATAAAGAGCTACCATCTTCATCATACCATACCTTGCCTGCCTCCTTCATTCTTCAGAGCAAATTCTCCTGTTTTCCCCCCAGACCCTATCTCCAACCAGTTGCTTCAAGAAAACAGAGGGAGGGTTGAGACCCCAGCCAGGTAATAACCAGGCCAATTCTTGTGGGCACAGCATTTTCCAGACCCATGATCGCCTTTCAAGTTGGGGTTGATCCCTGAGGACATCAAAGCATCATCAAGATGGGGAAGGGGCCCTGGCTGGACCAGACTTCGGATAGTCCAGCTCTGCATTTTTGCAGAGGATAAATCTGCAGGTATCACCTTGTGGATACCAGGAGCTCAGCACTTGCAGATGAGCAAGCAGCGTGAGGGTAGGTGGCTAAGGCAGTCATCTGGTCCAGCCTGTCCCTATCCCCGGACCCATAGCCATCTTTAACCAGGAGTCAGGGGCTCCGGCAGAGGCTTCATCTCCTGCACTCCTTGGTAGACCTGGTAAGCATTCTCCCTCTCTTTCTCTCGCTGATTATCGTCATCTCCAGTGTCATCTACACTAACAGGCAAAATGGTGTAAGGGTCTCAAACTTGCTGCATATTAGAAGCACCTGGGATTTTACAATCTGATTCTCAGGCTAAATCCCAAACCAATTAAATCAGAATTTCTGAGAATGAGACCCACACATCAGAAATGATTCTAATGTACAGCAAGTTTGAGGACCAGTGTTCTAGAGCAGTGTTTCTCTAGCTTTAATGTGCATAGAAGTCACCTGAAGAGCTTGTTAAAATGCAAATTCTGATCCAGTAAGGCTGGGGCAGAGCCTGAGATTCTGTTTCTAATAAGCTCCCAAGTAATAAAGAATGTTGCTGGTCTGTAGACCAAGCTGTGAGTAGTCAGATTGTGGAGCTGTGGTTCTTAAACTTAAGCATGTATCAGAATGATCCGAAGGGCTTGTTAAAATGCACGCCTGTTTCAGATTCAGATCTGGAATGGGGCCTGATAATATGCATTCCTAACAAGCTCCCAGGGGATGGTGGGTGCAGAGGAGGCAACACAAGTTTTGGAGTCAGGCAGCTCTCGGCCTCATTTTCTGGCCTCATGACATTCTAGCTCTGTGATCTTGGATAAGTTACTTAATGTCTCTGAACTGTAATTATACTATCTGTAAAGTGATCATTACTGGGCAAGATCAAATGGGCTAATATAAAACACCTAACAGATTGCCAAGTGGGCTGGTCCTCAAACTTGATGGCAAATTTAATTACCTTGGGAGCTTTAAAAAAACAAAAAACAAAAAAACCCATAGTTGATTTAATTGGTCTAGGGTACTGAACATCAGGATTTTTTTTCTTTAATAGAGATGAGGTCTTGCTCTGTCACCCAGGCTGGAGTGCGGTGGCTCAATTATAGCTCGCTGTAACATCAGATTCCTGACCTCAAACAATCCTCCCACTTTGGCCTCCCAAAGTGCTGGGATTACAGGCATGAACCACAAGGGCTGGCCAGGATCTATTTTTTTTTAATTGAGACAGGGTCTGGAATATAGTGGCATGATCACAGCTCACTGCGGCCTCGACCTCTTGGGCTCAAGCGATCCTCCCACCTCAGCCTCCCGTGTAGCTGGGATTACATGTGTGTACCACCAACCCAGCTTTTTTTTTGTAGAGATGTGGGGGTTTGCGGGGGTGGGTCTCACTTTGTTGCCCGGGTTGGTCTTGAATTCCTGGGCTCAAGCGATCCTGCTGCCTCAACCTGTCAAAGTGCTGGGATTATAAGTGTGGCCACCGAGCCTGGTCTTGGCCAGGATTTTTTTTAAAGCTACTCAAGTAATTCTGTACAGCCCGTGCTAGGTACTGGCCTGGTACCATGATTCCCAAACTGTGGTGCACATCAGAATACAGGTTGCTGGGCTGCACCCCCAGAGTTTCCGACTCAGTAGGTCTCGGAATTGGCATTTGGAACAGCTTCCCAGGCAATGAATATGATGCAGAGAACCAGGGCTAGAGGATAATCCTGGTTTGCTCAGGACAGCTCGTGTGGAGCATCACCCTGTCCCAGGTGTGCCACTTTACAAGCCCCCTGGGTCTGACTGGGGGTGGGGCCAGACCCTGATGGGTGGGGAGGCCCCCGCAGGGAGTGCAGGAAGCACATGAGTTGTCAGGGAAGAGAGAGGGTGAGGTCACTGAGCTGAAACATGGCATCAGGGGCAAGAGAGGCAGCCTTGGCAACGGTGACCCAGAGCCCAAGAGCAAGACGTGTGGTTGGAAGCCCTAGAAGGCCCTTGGCTCAACACAAGGAAAAACTTCGACCTTGAGAACTGCCCTGTCTGGAAACGGCACCAGCTTCCTCTTCTGGCAGCGAGGGCCCTGTCCCTGTGGCGGAGGATGGGGGGTAGTCCAGCTGAGCTGGAGAGGAGGAGGAAGGAGAGATGTATCAACTGGGCGATCTCTGAGTTCCCTTTGAAGTCTGCAATTGCACTTCCCTGCAGCCTCCAGTCTGCCTTTAATCCAGAAGCTGTTTATTTAGGGAGGTGGCCGTCTGGAGCTTTCGCAACAGATTGGCTTTCCCCATAGGGGTGTTTCCCTTGCCTATCAGCAAGCGGTTTACTGTCCTGGGCCAAACAGGAAGGCGACAGCGCTAGACATAGCCGGTCCGCAAGGATGCGGTGCAGCGGTGCAGCGGTGCCGCAGGTGTCACCTCGAGAGTGCAGTCGGAGAGCGCTGCGGGTGAATGGGCGAGGCAAGGCAGGGGTACCCTAGGAATGCGACGCGGGGCTCCAGGGGGACAAACCCTGCCCCAGGCGGGGAGGGAGGAGGGAGCAGGAGGATCCAGCCCACGCCGCTGGCCACATCAGAGCACCAAGAGAACACCAACTCTTTATTACAGGAATTCCTATGAAACAGCTCCAAGAAAAAACCCACACATAGGAGGAAAAAAAATAACAAGCAACACTCACAGACGTGGGGCTGGGGCTTCCCCCGCAGTGCGCCCGTCCTGGCGCGGGGAAGGCTCAGAGACCCGTCGGGAACTCGAGCTGGGGACCCGAGGCACTCCTCGGAGACCTTCCCCTCCCTCCAGGACCTCAGGCCTGGCGCGAGGAGCAGTGGAGGGGGCGGCCGCTCCTCGGCAGGGCCCCCGAGCCAGCGTCCCGGCCCCGTGCGCGTTTCCAAACTTGGTCACGCTCGGCGGCGGCGGCGCGTCCCGGCCCTCCCCAGAGAGGGGAAATTCGGCGTCAGGAGTCCGGGCAGGGTGGGTGGGACGAGGTGCAATCGCCGGCTCGCCTTCGCTACGCCCTTGTGATCTTGGGGTCACTGAGGCCACCAGGGCCGCGCCAAGGATCGGATCCCACTCCCAACCTCCCGAAGCCGCGCCGAAGCCTCGTGCCTGCCCAGGCTTCCCGGCTCTCCAGAAGGTCTGCGCGCTCCCATGTCCAGGGCGGGGCCACGGGCTGGGCAGCCTCCCTCCCCGTGGCAGTGGTGGGTGCCGTGTAAGCCTTCCTAGAATCAGCGTTCTCCTCCTCAGATCACCCGCCCGTCTCAGGGGCACCCAGCAAGCCCTTCTGCCCTAGGCGCTCCCACCCAGGCTGGCGGCCTTTCCCCCTTGCTCTTCAGCCCTGCTACCTGCTCAAAGGGGTCACTCCAGGGCCCACTGCTGTCCACCCTCGGACAGCTGGGCTTCCAGTCCAGCTGGGGAGTCAGAGCCCCTATGAGCCCCCACTGTGGTGTGACTCCAGAACTGGCTTTTGTCTGCTGCCAAATTAAAGACCCTGCCACCCTGGGGTGGCCACCCTCCCCACCCCTGCTGTGTGATGGGGAGCTGCTGGGAGTGAGCCCGTCCCCAACAGCAGCAGCCTGATGAGGCCAGATGGGGCAGTCAGGAGATGCTCTCTTCAGCAGCCCATAGCACCTCAGAGTGCCTGGGGGACTGGCCGGAGACCTCCCACCCAGGCTAGGTGCAGGGCTTGTGTGCTGGGCCAGCAGCCCTGGGGGAAGGCTGAGATATGGGAGGCCCTGGAAGGGAGGGACCCAAGTGCCTGGAGGGAGCTGAGGAAGGGGACAGGGGGTCAGGCAGAGTCTGTGACAGGACAGATAGGGAACGGAGGGAGGCAGGGACTCCACCTCCTGGCCAAAGAGCCTCTGGTGGGGTCATCTTGCCCTTTTCCATATTCCAATTTTTATCTGCTTTCTGGATTTTTTTTTTTTCAAGGGAGGTTGGTTCCTGCATTTCCACTCATTGACCATAGGAACGCCTGGCTACAAAAGGAGCTGTAATTGGCTGCTGCCTCTAGGGGCCCCAGGTCCTTCCTCCAATTGCAAGGCAGCAACTCGGAAGTTCTAAGTCCCATGGAAAGTGGCAGTGGTTGGGCTGGACTGTGGCTGGAGGATCACTGGGCCTCGGTTCTCAAGCACCATCTGTCCGGCTGCAGCTGGGCCCTTCAGCTGGGGGCCAGTGTTGCTTTCCAGCTGCCCCCACCGGTTCAGATCATCTCTGGCAAGGAAGAGCTGCTGGCATCTGGCAGGGGGAAAAAGGGGATGGGAGGAGTCTTTTTCAAAGGAGCCCAATGGTCTTTCCTGGTCACTGGTTCCTGGAGAGACAGTTTTGGGAGAAGTTACCAAAGACCTAAGCCCTCCCCTTTCTCCAGGGACTCGAGGTCAACTGTAGAACTCTGCCTGGGTCATCCCCACCATTCGAATTCCTAGAACCATTCCAGCTTGCGGAGCTGCAGGGACTCTGGCAGCAGGAGATGGAGCGGAGGAATGGAATCCTGGGGGGAAGCAGCTATAGGGGAGGGCTTCAAGGTGGGAGGGTACCTGGCCCATTCTAATATGTCATAGCTCAAGAGAGCTAGGCCACAGAGATCTGTAGGTGGAAAAAAGTAAACTGGGGGCAGAACCTGGTAGGCCTCAGACACCAAGCTGAAGAGATCCTAAGACTTTACTCAGAAGACTCATTCAGGCTGGGCACGGTGGCTCACGTCTGTAATCTCAGCACTTTGGGAGGCCAAGGCAGACGGATCATGAGGTCGGGGGTTCAAGACCAGCCTGACCAGCATGGTGAAACCCCGTCTCTACTAAAAATACAAAAATTAGCCGGGCATGGTAGCGGGTGCCTGTAATCCCAGCTACTCAGGAGGCTGAGGCAGGAGAATGGCTTGAACTTGGGAGGGGGAGGTTGCAGGGAGCAGAGATTGCGTCACTACACTCCAGCCTGGGCAACATAGCAAGACTCCATCCCTCCCAAAAAAAAATAGAAAAAAAAAAGGTTTATTCAAAGAGCATAGGAGAAATGGAACTAAAGTGGGGTTTTGGTGGTGGGATAATCAGAGTAGCTAGGGGCAGTGAAGAGAACAGGGCTGTGACCTAGGTGATGAGCATCTATCAGGGTGGTAATAGAAGGAATAGAAAAGAGAATGAAAGGGGGCAGTCAGCAGGAGAGACTGAGTTGCCACCCAAGACTGAGAAGAAAATCTTGGGTGCAGCTGGGGACACAAAGCAGCTCTGGAAGCCTAACTGCGATGGAGATTCAGATGTAGGAGCCAGATGCACAGAAGTGTTGCTGGTGCTATAAAAGAGGGCGGAGGCACTGCCAGAGTGGGCAGTGAGAAGACTTCAAAGAGGGTCAAGGGCAGAGCAACAAGGAGAGCCAGTCAGAGGAAGGAGAACCAGGCTTCGCGGGGTCACAGGAGCCAAGGGAGGGCAGTTTCGGGAAAGATCAGGGGAGTGTGTGTGGAAGAGCACCAGAAGAATGCAGAATAGGCTAAGGCCCTGAGCTGCTGGGTAACCTCCGAGTCAATCTGGATGATGGGAGGGGCTGTTAGCCTGTAGAGGATGAAGGATAGCAAGGGAGACTCAAAGACCCCTGGTATTTAAGGGGAGGAGGAAGAGGATGTCAACTTGTCGAACGAGCTGGAAAGGGACAAGCTGGAAGTCCTAGGACAGAAATAAATGATGAGGCCGGGTGCAGTGGCTCACACCTGTAATCCTAGCACTTTGGGAGGTCCAGGTGGGCGGATCACCTGGGGTCAGATGTTCGAAACCAGCCTGGCCAACATGGCGAAAATCCTTCTCTACTAAAAATACAAAAACAAATTAGCCAGGCACGATAGTGGGTGCCTATAATCCCAGTTATCCAGGAGGCTGAGGCAGGAGAATTGCTTGAACCTTAGAGGCGGAGGTTGCAATGAGCTGAGACTGCGCCACTGCACTCCAGCCTGGGCAACAGAGTGAGACTCTGTCTCAAAATAAATAAATAAATAACCGGGCATGGTGGCTCACTCCTGTAATCCCAGCACTTCGGGAGGCCGAGGTGGGCAGATTAGGAGGTCAGGAGACCAAGACCATCCTGGCTAACATGGTGAAACCCCGTCTCTACTAAAAAAATACAAAATATTAGCCGGGCATGGTGGTGGGCGCCTGTAGTCCCAGCTACTCAGGAGGCTGAGGCAGGAGAATGGCGTGAACCCGGGAGGCGGAGCTTGCAGTGAGCCAAGATTGCGCCGCTGCACTCCAGCCAGGGCCACAGAAGGAGACTCCATCTCAAAATAAATGAATGAATGAATGAATGAATGAGTGAGTGAATGAATGAATGAATGATGAGCAAGGTTCTGATGTAGGCGTGGTTTGGACAGGACCTGTTTTCCCTGGGGACCAGTAGGAAGGAGGACGACGTGGAGACAGTAGCAGCGTGGGGTGACAGTGGGGGCGTTTCCCTGGCAGGCTCTATCTGGGCATTCCAGGACAGTGGGAAGTGGGCTGCGGCTCTGTGTTTGAGGAAAGCCTGAGGGGAATGGAAGGGGCTGCAGTGCCTGGTAGATGTGGTAGGGAGTCAGGTGGAACAGGTATGGGGGCCAGCTGCCCAGGCAGAGGGGAGAGGACACTTGTATTTACTTGTTCCTGGTTTCCCTCCATTGTGACTATCTTGAGGCAGGCTAGTATTTCTCCACGGTCTGCCACAGGGCCATGCCTGCCACGCCATCAACTCAAGAAAGCCTTGTAGATGCTGCCCACTGGGACCAGACCAGTGGCTGGGGAAGGCCGGGCAGCTTCCCCTCTCCCATGGGAAGGGGGGGCTGGAAGAGGGACAGCTGTCCTGGCCAAGTCCTGGAGGAGGCCTTGGCATTTTCTCTTTCTCCCCAAGAGGGTGCGCAGGAAGAGAGGAGGAGGAGTGGCTTGGAGGCCCGGGGCTTCAGCCAGAAACCGCTGCCTCAGGACGGGTCTCCTCATCCTGGTGTGGCAGATCGCAGCCCACCCAACCCGAGCAGGGGGCTGGAAAGAGCTCTGTGTGTGTATAGCCGGGTTGAGACCACCTCAGTTTTTCTTTTGTTTCTTTTTTGTTGTTGTTGTTGTTGTTTTGAGATGAAGTTTCACTCTTGTCACCCAGGCTGGCATGCAATGGCGCGATCTCGGGGCTCACTGCAACCTCCGCCTCCCAGATTCAAGTGATTCTCCTGCCTCAGCCTCCCAAGTAGCTGGGATTACAGGTGCGTGCCACCACGCCAGGCTAACTTTTGTATTTTTTAGCAAAGACAGGGTTTCACCATACTGGCCAGGCTGGTCTCGAACTCCTGACCTCAGGTGATCCACCCACCTCGGCCTCCCAAAGTGCTGGGATTACAGGCATGAGACACCGTGCCCAGCCAGTTTTTCTTAAATTGTCCTCTCAGTGTGCTGTGTGTGTCCTGGACTGTCTTCTCAACTGGACTGTAAACTCTTCAAGGTCAAAGCTGATTTTGTTTTCCTGTTCTCAGCATCTGTCATAGGCAGGTGTGCTTATCTTTTGTCAAATGAATAAATAACCAAAAAAGACACGCAATGGACTAGTTCCCACTCCCGTGTCCCTGCCGCAACTATGAGGGAAGACACGTGGGGCCTGTACTACCCAGTTGCCTGAACCCAGCGCCTCTGGACACCTGGGAGGACACAAGGGGTGCACAGTGTGGGGGGCCCTGGCCTTGGGCAGTCCCTGGGTAGCTATGGCTCCAGGCCTTACCTTTTACTGTCCTTCTCACAGGCCTTCCTCCACCTTGGGCGCCTCCTGACGCCTTCCCCGGAAGTCTTCGTCTGAAAAGGAGAGGGAAGCTACCTCATTCTCTACCCCGCAGGGCCTCGCTCAGCCACGGCCCCAGACTGGCCAAGACAGCTGACCCGACTCTCTCTGCCCCCTTCATTTGGGGCCCATGAAGATTCCCCCCAGGTGGATGATGCGTGGGTCCAGGGAGAGAGGCAGCAGGACACTCAGGTGCTGGCCAGGGTCCACCACTGAGCTCTGAGACCTTGGACAAGTTCTCCCCTCGTCTTTGAGCCTCAATTTCCTCATCTATAAAAGGGATGGAAAAGCTGGACTATCTAGATGACCTCCAAGGCCCTTCCGGTCCTTGTTTCTGGATGCCTCCCAATCCTCGAATGTGGCATGAGGATCAAGGATCCGCTGCGGGCCCAGTAGGGTCTGAGGCAGTCTTCTGGCCCATGTGGCCTTTGGAAGGGACTGGGTGAAAGTTGAGAAGCCTCTGGGCCCACAGACGGAAGCTGCCCAGTGCTTGGTTCTTGGTTCAGACAGGCCGAGGGTCCCCCAAGGGGGTAGGCCTGTCTGCCACTTCACAGCCAAGAGAATATTCCCCAGAAACAGTACCTGGCACTTCATGCTACAGGTACACATCTAGACGGAAGTAGGGGAGGGTCCCCTTTCGGGGGTTGCAGGAAGGGAGAGGCGATGTCGACCAAGTCGGGGGGATCCATTTCTTTGGGTCACCTGCCCACCAACCCGCAGTGTCTCCTCCAAGGGACAGGGTGGGTGCTCCCATGAAACACCCAGGAACTCCGCTGGGAGATCACCGATCATAGAGAAGTTGGAGCTTACGACTCCCCTCCAGCCTCACCACACGCATGGCCCTCCACATCATCCAGGAGGTTGGCTGTTGACGCGGCAGCCCCCAGCCTGCCAGACCATTCAGGAAAACCATCCCAGGGATGAGAGGACACTGCCCTAGTCCCCCCAGTCCCACCCACTCTCTGCCCCACCCCTCAAGGCTCTGGAGGTATCTGACACAGCCACCTGACCCCCCACACCCCTAGTACTGTCCCCCGGGCTCCTTTTCCTGAGGTCAGTGGTGTGGCCAGGCCCTGACACTCTCACCCCGCTTACATCTCTGGGGATGGAGAAAAAGCGTCCTCCCTGTTTCCCTCTGGCTGCTGAGTCTCTGCTATCCTAGGCCCTGTTTGAGAAGCATGAATAGGAGTTCGGGTAAAAATGTGCAAAGCCGTATTTCTACTCGAGGAAGGCAGGGCCAACATGCTTGGAGTGAGGAAGACTCGTGCACTATTTCAGCTAGAGAAATGAGGGGAAGGTTTGATTTTGACGGAAGAACCACTTTTTCTCCCAAGAAGTACATGACCTCAGACCAAAAAAAGTTATAGGACAACTTCTGGGCCTACAGAAGGGAGATAGGAGCTGCTACCCTAGTCCTTAGGTCTGGTCCCTTGTTGGCAACGAGAGATGGGCAGTGGACTGGTGGCCAAGCTCATGGAGGGAAGGGGAGGAGGAAGGGAAGGCCACAGAGCCTCGTCCCACTCCCAGGGGAGGGCACAGCTGCAGGGAGTTCAGCAGGGGTCTTGCTCCGTAGCCCTTGGCTTCCACCACCCCCACCAGTGCCAGGCTGGAAAGGATACGACTGATGCTTCAACAAGTGTTTCCTCTTTGACTTCCTCATTTTGGTCTTCTCTGAGAAGGCTCGGGCAAGTTCAAACAGCTTCCTCCGGGTGGCTGGGGGCAGAGAGACCTGTGAGTCATTCTCTTGGCAGCCAGCACACCAGATGGCCTCCTCCCAGGTATGGGCAAGGCCAGGGGATGACCCAGACCCCTTGGAGTGGGAGCAGGGGGCAGGCAAGGGTGGGAGCTGGGGAGAGAGAGGTGACAGGAATCACAGATCCCTGAGGATACCACCCCAGGAGTGAGAGGCTGCATCCTGGGTCAGCCTGCAGGGGCAGCACAGGACACCCTGAGCCAGGCCCAGGGACTGCAGGCGGCTCAAGATCCGAGTATTCCCTCCCCAGCTGCAACACACTGCAACGCATCTTGGCTCGCTTTCCCTCCGCCACCGCCTTCCCGCCCCTCCCCTAGCCACCTCCAAAGTTGGTTCTGGGATTTCCATGACTAATCCGAGATTTTCCCTGAAATGGAGCCTGAGAGGATCGAAGCCTCATTCACACATGGCTGTGGGTCTATGTGGCGGGGAGGTGAGGGGGAGGGAAGGGGGCATTCAAGGCTGCTAGGACTTTGTGGAAAGAGGTCCTCCACCCCCACAGAGGCTTAGCAAGGGCCTCTCTGTGCAGTCAGCTCCGGCCAAGCCTCCTCAAGTCACAGAGAACGTGAACATGAGGACTGTGGTGAGGGCATGTGCGGCACGTTATTTTTCTGTAGACATCTGGCTCAAGAGGATTTAAAACTTAATTTGTTTCTAGACTCAGCTGTAGAGGGAAGTGAGGTAGGAAGGCTGAAGGAGCCAGCCTGTGATGAAAATGTCACTGGTTCACCAAGAGTCAGCTGCATTACACATTCTGGAGGGCTCCCTTACTCCTGGGAGGCCACAGGGCCTATCTCAGAAAAGCTGGGGAGAGAAGCGGGGCCTGAGCGGGACTCACATTTTCCCATGTGTTTCAGCTTGTCCCTGAATAAGGCATCTTCAGACACAGCGGGGTTGGCGTCGCCAGTTCCTGGAAGGAGACACCTGCTGAAGGCCGGCCAGTGTGGCCAGCCATGGCCGCTGTCCCAGCCATACCCACCCATCTGAGGACAAATGCAAAGAGCGAGCAGGATTCTTCCCTGACCAGGAGGGAGTTTAAAGCAAGGAGGATGTGGAGTTCCAAGAGCTCCTCTTTCCCCTTGTGGACTTTGTTTCCTCCTCTGTAAAAATGGGGAGGGTTTAGTGGTCTACTGTGTGTGCGGAGAGCCGGCTTGTGTCTGCTCCCAACTGTTCACGCTCTGACCAACTCCATGTTTCATGACATCACCGTGGTAGCTTGGGAGTATTTCCACCATGGAGGTCACCAAGCACTACATATCAGGCTCCTGCTGCACCCAGAGTTGGCTGTGAAACATTCACCAGCACACAAGGGGCCTCCTGCACCCCAACATTCATGTGACGGTCAAATGAGGTGCTGGTTCAGAGCCGGCATTCACCTGTAGCAAGTCCCTTGTCCTTCCTGCCAGGGTAAGCCCATCCACTGCTCCCTCCCAGCCACAGGGTTTCTGGCTATTAGACAATGAGTAGGAATAGAATGGGACTAGTCCTGGAGTCAGAACCCTGCTGGCCACGCGGTCTCCTGGGCTCGCTCGGCATCCGCTTGGGTCTTTTGCTGCCTTTCTGAAACCCCTGCTCTCTGTCCCGCAACGTGGTTAATCCCCAGTCACCTTGCCTGCTAAGTCCCCTTTGAGTCATTCTGATCCATCTCAGCAGCCCTGGTATCTCTAGTTAATTCAGGATCAAGGACAAGAGGCTCCTGCTTAAAACTCTCAGCTGCACATCTGCTGAGGCCTAAGCACCCAGCCTGCTGCTTATGAGTCAGTTCCACAGGATTTTCTCCCTTCAAGCTGGGGTCAGCTCAGCTCCCCATCCCTCTGCTCCTCCACCCCCAACTCCACCGCATGATGCAAGGTCTATACCAGGCAAGAGCCTTTCTCCGAGGCGGGCGGCTTGTGTACGCGTGGGGCAGGAGGCACTGACTGACGAGGGGCCACTGTTCACACACAGGCACCAGGTCATCATTCCCAGCTGTGGCTCAACCTAGTAGTCTGTGCATCCCAGGAGCACTGCTACCCCTCACCCCCATCCAACCCTCCTTCAGCCATTAGAGCTTCTGAGCAGAAGGGCCTGGCCCTCTTTACCAGCAATTCTTACTTCCCACCACCTTGTACACAAAGCTAGAAATTCCTCTTCCTCCAACACCTAGGGCAGGGCCCAACAGATGGGAGATATTCTCCAGCTACGTCATGAATGAATGAGTCAACTCCCCAGATTAATCCTGCCCTCCTTTTCTTCCATGCATTTGCTAAAATCAATAAGTCCTCAGCTTTGCTAGTTTGTTCTACCTGTTTTCTGGGCATTTCTCCTTACAAGACCATAAACTTCCTCAGGAAACAGACCAAGAGTTATCAGTCTCTGAGTCCCACCATAAGGCAGTTTGGAGTTCTTTTCTTTTCTTTCTTTTTTTTTTTTTTTTTTTTTTTTTTTTGGAGATAGGGTCTCACTCTGTCACCCAAGCTGGAGTGCAGTGGCATAATCACAGCTCACTGCAGCCTCAACCTCCTGGGCTCAAGTGATCCTCCCACCTCAGCCTCCTGAGTAGCTGGGACTACAAGCACATGCCAATATGCCCAGCTAATTTTTGGTACTTTTTTGGTAGAGACAGGGGGACTTACTTTGTTGCCCAAGCTGGTCTTGAACTCCTGGACTCAAGCAATCCATCTGCCTCGGCCTCTCAAAGTGTTGGGATTACAGGTGTGAGCCACTGCACCTGGCCATGTGTCCTTGACTAGCCTATACTCAAGGCATAGGTTGAGAGTTCAGCCAGCCTATGTTATTTGATCACAAATGGGGGCTCAGAAGCCCAGCAGTGGCTGGATTGGAAAGACCCCAGAGCAGCTAAATGGAGTGGATATGGAGGTGGGGGGAGAAGCGGCCCCACCAGCCTGCTGAGGAGGCCCACACCCCCTCCTACAATCTGTTTTTTCACCCTACTCCCAAACTCCAAATATGCAAAGCAAAGTTGGGTATGAGCCCCCCCATGACTCTAGGTTTTCTTCCCCAGAAGGCAAAGTTACCTGGGACAGGAGACGGAAAGCCAAAGTCGTTTCCGACAGCCACGCTGCTGGATTTAGATTTCTGGGATTCGTATTTCAATCGATCTGGAAAAGGACCACATTCATAGGTCAGGGAGGTTAGCTCCTGGGCTCCCAGGGACAGGCTGGGCTGGGATACGGTAGTTTGCTAGAGGCTAAGTCCCCAGAATCGCACATGAGCACACACGGGCACCCAAAATATGAGTGTACACAACATCTACCAGCTCTCAAAGAACCAGCAGTAAGAGAAACTACTGCCTGACAGCCATCTCAAATGTCAGAATTAAAAGACTCGGAGAGATTGTAGAGTCCAAACTCTCTCATTTAAAAGGAAAGGCTTGGCCAGGGGTGGTGGCTCACGCCTGTAATTGCAGCACTTTGGGAGGCTAAGGTGGGCAGACCACCTGAGGTCAGGAGTTCGAGACCAGCCTGGCCAACATGGTGAAACCCCATCTCTACCAAAAGTACAAAAATCAGCCAGGTGCAGTGGTGTGTGCCTATAATCCCACCTACTTGAAAGGCTGAGGCAGGAGAAACACTTGAACCTGGGAGGCGGAGATTGCAGTGAGCCGAGATTGAGCCACTGCATTTCAACCTGGGCGACAAGAGGGAGACTCTGTCTCAAAAAAAATAAATAAATAAATAATAAACGGAAAGGCCTTGAGCCTTCCAGCACCTTTGCTGCAGAGCTGGGGCTAACCTTGGGCCTCAGCCCAGCCTTCTCCCTGCACAACTTGCTCCTCCCCCACCAACACACCATCAGTTACACACACAAGCTCTCACGCTGTGGCCATCACAGGGACAGAGCTCCACTGCCCTCTCATTTCCTCTATCCCAAACGCACTCCCACCCTGCAGGGGAAACGTAGCCAGGCTGGGGAGCAGGGTCTCCAACCCAGAGACAACCCAAATACCTGCAAAGTTCCAGAGCCCCTGCTCTAAGGTCTTCCACTCAAGAGCCTCCCCAACCCTGGCGTTCACGAACCCAGTCATTCTGTTCCCGGAGCTCCAGACACATCACGCCTGCCTTGGGGCTGGGGCTCTGTGAGGAGGGGCAGTGCTCTTCTCCCTGCTGCCCTGTGCCAAGGCCAGTTCCTGGCACAGAGCAGGTATGCAAAGGGAAGAAGGCCTAAGAGTGCACACCCTTCTTCCTCTGAGTCCCGAGGGAGAAAGGGGTGGGTTAGTGACCCAGGTCCCCATAGGCAGAATTCTGAGGCTCCCATGGGATAACTTGGTGGGAGTCAAGGCTCAGTAGGACAGAAAGCACCTGGCCCCTCAGCCCCCAGCTCAGTGCTTTCCTGAGCCCCAAGGCTAAAGCCAGCATCACCTCCCTTCTTCAGCCAGGGAGAAGTGGCTGCAGGCACTGCCCACCTCTCTCCAGGGCAAGGAGGAAGTCACGGTTTCGTTGCAGCTCCTTCATGAACTCCTCGTTCTGTAGGAAAAGCGCGATCCTCTCATCCTCCAGGTACTGCTTCCAGCGGCTCTCCTGGTCTCGGGGCCCTGGCCCAGTCATGGCAGGTGGACCTCCGTCTCCGCTCCCAGGCTTGGGGCCCCCAGCATTACCCTGAGGAGGGAGGCGAGCATGTTGAACGTGTACACACAAGGGTACATGTTGCACAAACATCCACATCCCTCTGGTTGCACACATGCCCTGTCCAAGATCCTCTAGCCCTCACCTGAGGCTCACACCTCCTAATGGAACCTAGTGGCAAGCCAAAATCCAACGGACAGGTCAGAGCCCTCACTGCAGGGGACACAGCAGTAGCCTAAAAACTATTTTTCCTCCACGCCACGGACCACCTCATACCTTCATCTACAACCTGAACAGTCCTGAAAAGAAATCTGCAAACTGTGGAACAGCCTATACGTGGATTCCCAAACTCAACTCTCTCCCGGCACCAGCAGCCTCAGGGTGGACCTGCCCCGCTGTGGGGCACCTTGGAGCATGCCGACATCTATCGAGAAGCTGCCTCTGGCCCTTTCCCGAGGGAGGAAGGGGGGTGCTCTGGCCCTCCACCATTGGCCACCCCATGCCCGCCTCTCTCCAGCCTGAGGTGACTGCTGCAGCAGACAGCCTCCTTAGGCTGCCACCTTCCCTGGATAGAACAGGAAACCTCCAGACCCAGGCAGGAAGTGAGGCTTTCAGTTCAGCATTCCTTCCCTACGAACCCAGGGCAACAGAAATAGCTCAGCCTGGGTTTAAACATCAGGAAGTAAAACTGGCTGGCACAAATTGTGTGGGCAAAGAGAGATGCTGGACAGGCAGGTGGGAGTGGAAGGCGGGGGCGGCCCCTGTTACCTGTATGCTGTCCAGCTGCTGGGGGAGGATGCGGAGAAAGTCATCCGGGAGGTTGCCCAGTAGTGGTGGGTTCCAGTTCCGATAGCGTCTCTGGCTTGTAGGGGTTGCAGAGCTCAGCACGTCGATACTAGGGGATGGGAGGTGACAGGGAAGAGGGAGTCATTAAGCCCAACCCCAGGTCTCCTGGCCCCATCACACCAGGTCCTCAGGCAGGTCAGATCCTGCTCAGAGATTCCCATGGCCTCCACTGCCCCCAGAACAAAGGCCTGTCACTTTGTGTCATCACTGGAGATGTCTCCACCCGCCTCAGCGAACTCCCCAGCCATTCATGCTGTCCAGTCACATGCCCGCCCAGGTCTCTAGACCTTCAGCGCTGTCTGTCCATGGTGCACATGTGGAACTCTGTGGATTTAGCTATAGATGTTTACAAATGTGCCCTAAAGACAGCAGGGATTGTATCCTTTCATGCTTCTATGCTAGCACCTACACAGTGCCAGGCTCACGGTGCTGAGTGACAGGTATGGTCCAAAGGAACAGACACATAAGCCACCAACAGCACAGCCTGCTGCATGTTGGTTTGCTGAAGAGGGGGCATATGGGGACGCCAGGATCCGTACAGAGGGTAAAGCAGATCCAAGCTCCAGTTCTGGCTCAACCACCAGCTGGCGGGGTAGTCTTAGGTGGGCCCCTGTTCCCCTCTCGGGTTCGGTTTCCTTAGCTAGAAACTGCTGCCTCCCTGCCCAGATACTGGGGAGCCCCTCAGGAGGCCATGTCCTGAGCAGTGTTCTGAAAAGTGTGTGGAGAGGTGAGTGTGGAAGGGATCTCGCTCTCAGGGTGCTCTGGGACCACTCTTTCCAGGCCTGGTGTGTGTGTGGCAGGAGCTCCGTGCCTTGGCAGAGCCAACAGCTGGGCAAGGCAGTAGAGGAAGAGGGGGTGGTACACACACCCTCCCTGACCCCCAGGCTCCCGCCCTACCGCCCTGGGCCTGAGGGCAGCTCGGAGCCCAGCCAGGAGCTCCCCACAGCTCCATGGCAGCCTGCAGCGTGGCAACCGCAGGACACGTGTTCCGCTGAGTCAGGGAAACGGCACACTGAGAAGGCAGCCGAGGGCCGGGCGGTGGGGGCCGCTCTCGCTCTCTCGGGCCTGGCTTTGATTTGGTCTCCAGCTCTAGGAATCCCGCCCGCCCCCTCACTGGAGGGGAGCTTTTCCGGGCTGCAG
The DNA here is from genome assembly GCF_043159975.1 of Macaca nemestrina. NCBI lineage: Eukaryota > Metazoa > Chordata > Mammalia > Primates > Cercopithecidae > Macaca > Macaca nemestrina. The sequence goes on along the minus strand of NC_092141.1, from coordinate 51,308,887 downwards.
CTGACTATGGAAATAACTTCCTTTCCTTTTCTATTTTGGGCGGGTGGCCGGCGGCGGGGGCGAGGGGAAGGGGCGGGGGCGGCAGCAGACGGGATAACCAGCTGCTAAGTGCCTGGTGGGAGCTCAGCTCTTGCAGACTGGAGCCAAGGGAACCCCAGCACGCCTCGTCCACCCTCTGGCTGCACAGACACAAGGGGAGAGGGAATGGTCTGGAGAGGAGCTTGCATCACAACCCGGGACTCCCATTCCTAGGCCAAATTTTTTCTACATCACTGCCACCTTCTGCCACTGTTGGAGACTTCTTTTCTCTCCAAAGGCCAGAGATGGGGAGTGAGGAAGCCCCATCTCTCAGGGACTCGCAGACCACCCCAGGCTACAGCAGGGAGGGACCCTCGCCAGGGGTATTACCCGTTCTTGGGGTCTCAGGGTCTTCATCTGGGACACGGGTGCCCACCCCCAACTTAACCACACCTCGGAGCCACCCAGGAAAGCAGCGGAGGGAGAACCTCAGAAGGTGCATCTGGACTCCTCTAGCCATGAGGACTCCAAGTGCAGAAGGGGACAAGGTGGAGGAGGCCCCTGTTCTCAGCTGAGTTTCCTTGCTGCTGGGCCTGTGGTCCTGAAGGAAGGCCAAGCCCAGCCCCCTCCTGGCCCCTTGCCTGGCACTGGTAGAGATGAGGTCAGCCCACAGCTGCGTGAGCCAGGGGGCCCTGAGCACAGGCAGCCCAGGCAACTCCATTGTGGTCGGAAAGGAATGTCAGAAATGAGCTGAGACGCAAATAAAAAAAAAACTTCCAAGGCTGTAATTTTAACGGAAAAACAGCAGGCGGCCTGTGTGGATGGGTCCCCTGGGTTTCAGAGACCGTCTTTCTTTCAGACAGATGGAGGGAAGGACAGGCTGGGGGAGGGGAAGGAGAGAGGCGGGAGGATTTCCCAGCCCAGAGTCTCTGACTCTGGACCCCAAAACTACAACTTCAAGCCCCATCGGACCCCTAGGTTTACCCATGGAACATCAGACCTGATGGAAAGGGATTTCAGAGACAGGCCTTCCAGGTAAAATTTTTGGTAAAAACTGGACATTGAAGTCCAGAGGTGGTTCAAGCCATGTCCCAGGACACACACATCATCCAGGCAAAACCTGGACCCAGGGATCGTGACATTTGAAGCATGCTCCCGGGGGGTGGCCCTGCCTCTCTTGCCCTAGCAGGCCAATGCCCACGCTCCCAAACTCTGCTCCATCTGCAGGTTCTCGGCACCCCAGTGACTGGAGGTAGCAGAAGGGGGCCAGGCCATTCCCCCACTCAAATTTGATCTCCCTCAGCAGCCAGAGGAAGAATCCTAAAACATGAGCCTGATTGTGTCACTCTCCAGGTTAAGGCCCTTGAATGGCTCCCCGGCTGGCTGCAAGAGAACATGGAAGCTCCCTGGAAGGCCACAGGGCCCTTGATCTGCTTACCTCTCCAGCCTTACCCACCGGTAGATACTTCCAGGAGGCCCCCAGATGGGCCCTCTTTCCTGCCTCCAGGCCTCTGCACATGCTCCTTCTTTGCCTGAGCGCCTCCCTGTCCTCTGCTTCTCCACATTACTGCCAATGTGACCTTCAGGTCACAGCCTGGATATCAGTTTCTCCTGGCAGCCTTCCCTGCCCCTGTGTCTTGGGCTTCCCTAGACCCTGATCTCCTTGGCAGTGTGTGGGGAAACAGGCAGCACCGTATTCACCTCCACATCACACACATGGCTCAGCACATGGTTCACACACATGGTTCAGGAGTGCTGTCCTCACCACCTCATCACACACATGGCTCAGCACCTGCATACACAGCAGGCAATTCAGTCAATGCTGGAAATGAATGTCTTGGATAGAGGGACTGGACAAGGCACTGGAGATGGCCTAGAGGCCCAGGTCTAGCAGAGCCATCCTGGGGCAAAGGGACCCGTGGCTCTACTGAACACTGGCCTCTGGGGGAAGCCTCGCCTCTGGTCTCAATGTTCAATGTTAGAGCTAAACTCAGAGGCCAGCCAGTGTAGCTGGGGGACAGGAGGGAGCAGTAAACCACTGATTATAGATCTGGTCTATAACTGGGACTGTGCTAAGTGCTCCACACACATCTCATTCAGTCCTCCTCAGTGCTAACATGGAAATTACTATTCCCATTTCAGGGGAGGCAAACAAAGCTCAGAGAGGTCAAGCAATGAGCCAAAGGCCACATTGCAAAGGTGCCTGGAGAATTCTAAGCTAGGCAGGTGAAGGAAGGGGTGGGGAAAACAGACTGCTTCTGTCTGACTCCACTAGTCAAGTTCTCCTCAGTGCATCCACTCCCAACCCAGCAAAGCCTTCATTTCCTGAGTCAGGCTCCAGAACCTCAAGCAAGAGCAGTAACTTGTCGAAAGCCCACAGGGTCTCCTGAGCCTTGGTCTAGTGCTGAGGTTACCTTGCCCCCAAGTGGGACTCCCATCACTGAACTGCACCACCCTGCCCTCCCCCGCCCCCACAGCAGGCTGAACACCCAGCCAGAGCAGGGAGGGAGGATGTGGCGTGGATATCCATACCACATTTATACTGGGATTTTCAGCCAAGCCTGATGGTATGCCCTGTAGTCCCAGCTATTCGGGAGGCTGAGGCGGGAGGACCGCTAGAGGCCAGGAGTTCAAATTCACCATAGGCAACATAGTGAGACCCTGTTTCTATTTAAAGAAAAAAAACTCCTTTCTCTTATGGCCTCAGTTTTCCCTTCTGAAAAATAGGTGGAACCACTCTGCCTAGTAGAAACTGAACTTTTTGCAAAAGTATCTTGGAATATTTAAAAAAAAAAAAAAAAGGTGGGGGTCGGGGCAGGTCCAATGGCTTACATCTGTAATCCCAGCACTTTGGGAGACCGAGGTGGGCGAATCACCTGAGATCAGGAGTTCGAGACCAGCCTGGCAACATGGTGAAACCCCTTCTACTAAAAATACAGAAGTTAGCCAGGCATGGTGGTACACATCTGTAATCACAGCTACTCAGGAGGCTGAGGCAGGAGAATCACTTGAACCTGGGAGGCGGAGGTTGCAGTGAGCAGAGATCATGCCAATGCACTCCAGCCTGGATGATAGAGTGAGACACCGACTCAAAAAAACAAAAAGTCAAAGAAAGGAAAATCATTTAGCCCGGGGCTCTGTGATCCATCCCAGGCTGCAAGTCCTGCCTATGTCTCACCCAGACCCACTCACTCACTCCCCACCTCCCACTCCAGTACAGCCTGCCAGCTCCTGGTACCATTCGTGATAAAGATCCCAGCTCTGTTCCTGTCCCTGACTCAAAACACTTCCCTTCCTCCTCCCTCAGTAACTTTCTAGGACTGACTCTATGAGCTCCCTAAGCTGCAATCACAGAGATTTTTCTCATTCGGGAGGTGACAGGACACAGCAGTGAAGAGTGATTAGCTTTAAGTCAGAATGACCTGGATTCAAACTCCAGCTCTTAGTCTTGGGGAAGTTATGGAATCTCTCAAGGCTCAGTTTCCTCGTCCATAAATAGGGGTGATGACAACAGTGCCCGCCTCTGCGTTAAATGTAATGGTGTAGGTAAAGAACCTGCTCTGCTTCTGGCATTGGAAGGGTGCTTAGTCAATGCTAGCTATACTTGTGTGATAACAGAGTTCACCACTGCTCTAGGGCTGTTCTGGGGAGAAGGGAAGATCCAACTGGGGCAGGTGCCCTGTCCCATCATCTCCGCACCCCCTCACCACTCCAGGCCTGAGCCATTCTAAGAAACAGCAGCTCTAGGGCAAAGAGGCCACACCCCAGCTCCGGCAGCCCCAGCACAAACGTGGAGCCCAGAAAAACAAGCACCCCAGAGACCCGGGGGACCTTGTTGGCAACTAGCTTGCTTATTTATTTATTTATGATTTATTTATTTATTTATTTATTGAGACAGAGTCTCACTCTGCTGCCCAGGCTGGAGTGCAGTGGCGCCATCTTGGCTCACTGCAACCTCTGCCTCCTGGGTTCAAGCGGTTCTCCTGCCTCAGCCTCCCAAGTAGATGGAATTATAGGCGTACGCCACCACCCCCAGCTAATCTTTGCATTTTTAGTAGAGATGGGGTTTCACCATGTTGCCCAGGCTGGTCTTGAACTCCTGACCTCAAGTGATCCACCTATCTTGGCTTCCCAAAGTGCTGGGATTACAGACGTAAGCCACTGTGCCCAGCCTAGCTTCATTTTAAGCTTCCAAATTACAGTCTCTAACCTGGAAGAAGTTTCCAGGGACCTTGCAGTCTACCTCCCTGCCTCCAGTTATCAAACTACCTTAATGAAAGAGACTTGCTCTCACTGCTTAAAAATCCCCACAACATCCCTAGCCCAAGGATGGCAGCTAGCCATTCCATCAATTACTGATGACTGGCTGGGAATGCTGTGTTCTGTGTTGAGGAGGATCTGAGGCTCTGTCTTGACTCAGCAGGAAAGAGCACAGTGATGAATCAGTCATGTTTGCTGTGGGCTTGGGAGGGGAAGTGTCAGTACACATTCCCTGTTTGTCATTCCTACTCTGGCATCTCCCTTGACTATAAGCTCCCAGAAAGCAGAGGCTGAGCTTTACTTAACTCTGTGTCCCATATGGTACGAGACACACCGCCTAGCCTACAGTAGGAATTTAGGAAATGTTTGCGCTTGCAATCCTTACCTTTTGCAAGTTCTCCTTGGTATCTAGCTAAAATGTCTCTTGCTGCAGTAGAAGCCTGTTCTTGGAGAATATACTGAGGGGTCCAGCCAAGTTTCCTGTTGTTTGTACACAGCCCCAGCCACTGATCCTCTTCCCTACCACCCTGTGCTCTGAGACATGACAGATTCTCACCGGGGAGGCGGAGTCGGGGGAGCCAGAGGGTAGGGCCGGTCGAACACGTGCATGTGGTAGGCTGGTGGGGAGTACACAGGCGGTGGCTCTTCATCCGAGCTATCGGGTTCCAAAGTCCTTTCCAAGATCTAAATCAGAGGCAACAGAGAAAGAAATATTAATCATCCCTCCTTGAATTTAAATACCATTTAGACAAAATCAAGTGTGGGAGGGCAGGTATAATAAAGGAACTCTGTGTGTTGCTAGTGGGAGTGTAAATCGATACAATCACCACTTTAGGAAACTGCCTTTTTGAAAAAGCTAAACATAGCTACCTCTGACCCTCTAGTTCTGGCACACTCCACAGACATCAAAGTATATGTCCCCAAAAGAATGTTCACAGCAGCATTCTCCCTCCATGTGCAGTTCAAACACAGGCAGAAACAAACACACAGTGGTAAGGGTCAGGGCGATGTGCCCTCTGTGGGGCGGGTAAGGGCGGGAATGGACACCAGGGGCACTCCAGGTTCTGGGGATGATGGCTCTTGAGCTGGTGCTGATAATGTGTTTTATTCACGCTGTGAAACTCCACTGAGCTGCATGCGTGTGACTCATGTGCTCCTGTACCCACGCTATTCTTTGATGATAACATCATTCATACCCTCTCTCAAAGTACCTCCACGTCTCTGATGTCACCTTAACCTCGAACAACCTGGTGCTGTAGGATATGGCTCATTACCCCATTTGACACAGAAGGAAACTCAGGCCTAGGCTAAGTGACATGGCAAAAGCCACATGCTTTTTAGAATAGATCTTCAACTTGGACCACAAGGATCCCTCCCTCAGGCACACTGGCTGCACACTCAGGTTGGACTCTCAGGGCGGAGAGTAGCAAGGGGAGTGCCTGGGATGCCTGCTGTCCTTCCCAAGCTCTTGTCTTCTCCAGGAGCCAAGAAGAGGGCCAGGGAGAGGCCAAGGACTGGGCAAAGTCTGGGGTCCTGCTCCACTGACCAACTTAGATTCTTCCCCAGAGACCCAGAGAGGAGTTTGGGGCAGCTAAACACATGGCTACCTCTGACTCTCCAGTTCTGGCACACTCCACAGACATCAAAGTATATGTTCTCCTGCCTCAGCCTCCCAAGTAGATGGAATTACAGGCGTGCACCATCACCCCTGGCTAATCTTTGTATTTTCAGTAGGGCGGGGTTTCACCATGTTGACCAGGCTGGTCTTGAACTCCTGACCTCAAGTAATCCACCACAGGAGGCAGCCCCTGACTGGGAGATCCTTCACCACACAGCCCAACCTGGCCTACACCTTCACCTCCCGCTCACTCCCCACAACTCTGTTCCCATCTCCTCCAAGATCAAAGAACATGGGAGGAGCTCAGAGAGGCTATGACTCTCAGGTGCCCCAGAGCCCCCAAACCTCAAGTGAGTTTGCAGAAGTCACCATAATCATTCTGCCTGTATAAGCCTGGGCTGGGCCAGGCTGCACTGGTACATCTCTGCTCTGAGACCAGCCACGCCCAGCACACACAGCCTCCCAGGGCCACCTTGTGGGTAGGGAGGTGAGCCTGTGCGTGTGAGCACACCTACACACACATACCCACACACACGCACACATGCACACACATGCACACGTGCTCTCTGCAGTGCTCTGCGCATACACAGCTAGCTCAACCCAAGGAGGCCTCGCGCCCTGGAATGCACTAACGTTCTTTCCTTTGAGGCCGAAAGTATTTAAACAGATGCTTTTGCAGGAAAGGAAGAATGTAGCACTTGGCAGGCCACTGCTCTGCTTACCCTAAATTTCCACAAGAAAGGAAAAAAGAGAACGCTGTAAGCGCTGCTCCTGTTCCCTGGCGAATCTTTGGTGCCTGGCACAGGACAATGGCCCCGCAAGTACCTGGCTCATTCAGAGAACTTGCTGCTGCTGTCCCCCAGCCCCGACACCCTGTTTCCCAGACCCCTCTGCTCTGAGGGATAGGGCTCTGGGCTGCGGCCTTGAGGCTAGCAGTGGTGGGTCTGGGTGGCTGGCCTGGGCTATTCCCACTGATGTGGGTCGGAGTGAGGTGGCTGAGGAGGGGAGGAGAGCTTAGTAGAAACTGTCCCCTAAAGGAAGCTGCTTGGGGTTTCCTCTGACTGTGGCCAGCAGCAGTCAGCCCCCTAGACTCAGGGCAATCAGGCCTCCCCAGCCACACCAGGAGGGCCCCCAACACAGCTCCTCCGTGCAGCCTCCCAGGGCAGCAAGCCCAGACAGACGTTCATCAGAGCCTCCTGGAGAGGACTTGGGAAACACAGAGAAGGCAGATGGCCGGCCAGGCAAGCTCCAGAATGCAGGGCCTGAGTCCCAAGGAGAGTAACCCCAGCAGCGCTGCTGGTCTCCCTGGCCTCTCCCTCCCACTGCCACCAGCCACAAAGAGGTTGTTCTTCTGGCTCTAAAGGTGCTGAAGTTTTGGGCTTTTCAGCCTCCTGGCTTAACTCATTGTGGGTGATGGATGACTGCCAGGTGCTCCAGGGGGGCAGGGTGTAGGCCATTTATCTGACAGGAGATATTTCTCCATAGCAAGGATACCCCTCGGGCCAGCCCACCATCCATCAGTCCCCAGAAAGGTTTTTTTTTTCCATTCAGCAGTTATTGTCATTCCAGCTGTGGCTCATACATTTTCCGAAGCACTTTCCGCTGGCTCAGGAGCTGCCTGCCTATGGGCCCAGGTGGGGGGTTGGGGAGACTGCCAAGGGAGGGGAGGGGGCTCAATTTGGAAAGCAAGATTCTTAGAAAAACAGAAGTGCACATACAGCAAGGGCCTACTTAGGGGGTGGTGAAGCCTTGCAGAGGTTTATAGGGCTATAGGGGCCTTGGACAAAGGAGGAAATACTATCCTACCTGCCAGACTGTCAGGGCAAACCAGACTGCAGAAAGGGTCAGAGCTTGCAGAGAGCTTTCTTTCCAGTTCACACTTAAAGCGTATACAGTTGACTCTCGAATAACATGAGTTTGAACTGCATGGGTGCCCTTACAGGCAGATTTTCTTCCACCTCCACCACCCCTGAGACAGCAGGACCAACCCCTCCTCTCCTCTCACTCCTCCTCAGCCCACTCAATGTGAGACGATGAGGATGAAGCCCTTTACGATGATCTACTTCTACTTAATGAATAGAAAATATATTTTGTCTTGCTTATGATTTTCTTAACATTTTCTTTTCTCTAGCTTACTTTATTGTAAGAATACAGTATATGATACATATGACATACAAAATATATGTTAATCAACTGTTTCTGTTAACAGTAAGACTTGAGGTCAACAATAGGCTATTAGTAGTCAATTTCTGGGAAAATCAAAAGTTATATTAAAAAGTGAATTTTTGACTGTATGGGGGGATTCACTGCCCCTAACAGCTGCATTGTTCAATGGTCAATTGTATCTGCAGACACACACATACACACGCACACTCTCACTCTCTCTCTCCTTCTTTCTACAAAGAGGATCCATATTTTCCCATACTCCTTCCACCACCTACTCCAAGTAGATCAAAGGAGTGGTCTCCCAAGGAGAGAGACAATGGAAAACTGTACAAAGACAGCAGCAGCATTTATTCATTCAACAAACACTCCCCAAGCGCTTGCTATGTGCCTGGATCGTCCTGGGTGCTGCAGATGACACAGGTATAAGCCAGATGTCTTTGCCAACAGAGCTTCTCCACCCCCAGGAGAAGTCTCAGCAGCACACACTAAGGAGGAAACGCAAGGAGACTTCGCCTTGCAGGATGACTGATGGAGAACAGGGACGAGGGTAATAATAACGCCACAGCACAAAGTTTGTGAGGATTAGAAGAGACGACACATCGGGACGGGTGCGGCGGCTCATGCCTGTAATCCCAACACGTTGGAAGGCCGAGGCGGGCAGATCACCTGAGGTCAGGAGTTCAAGACCAGCCTGGCCAATATGGTGAAACCCTGTCTCTACTAAAACTACAAAATTAGCCGAGTGTGGTGGCACATGCCTGTAGTCCCAGCTACTCGGGAGGCTGAGGCAGGAGAATCGCTTGAACCTGGGAGATGGAGGTTGCAGTGAGCTGAGATCGCACCATTGTACTCCAGCCTGGGTGACAGAGGAAGACTCTGTCCCCCGCCACCCAAAAAAAAAAAGTAGAGATGATACATCTAAAGCACTTAGGATGATGCCTGGCATGGGTCGGGACTCAATAAAGAGTGGAGTTAAATCCCACCTGATCTGGGTCCTGGTCTTGTCCATGGCTGCAAGTCCCAGATGGCCCTGTGGACAGCACCCCTCTGATGAACAGGCTCTGTGTGCCTCACCCTTCTGCACCAAGCACCTCAGGCTCTGCTGATACTAGGAGGCCAGATGTCCACTGAACTCGGGTGGGACTGGGAGGGACTCACTACCTCCAGCAGATGGGTACTGATGCAGTACGCAGGTCCCCTCTCTCCAGTCACCTCCCTGGAGAGACTGCTTGGCTATGGCTCACTACTGCTTCCATCAGGCCACAGTCAGAGGGATTTAACTGGCAAGTCTGATTCCTCACTACCTTTCCATGGCTATGCTCCCAGGATACAGCCACACTCTTTTTTCTCAGCATCAGGGCTTTGTCAACCTCACTGATCTCCTCTCACTCTAGGACCCTGACAGATGGTCCTGCTGCCAGTTCCCTAGCCAGTCAGACACTATTTCACCTCCCAGCCTCTGCACAAGCTGTTCCCTTTGCCTACACACCCTTCCCCCGGCTTCACTCTTCCTTTGGGTCTCCGCTTAGGGTTTGGGCTTAGCCATCGCTTCCTCTGGGAAGCCACCCCTTTCTGCTGCTTCCACGTCTCCATCGAGCACTTACTCTGGCTGTCAGTACGGGACTCCCGCTCCTAGTCCACACTGGACTCTGAGCTCCAGGACGGCAGAAACCTGGTCTAACTTGGCCACTAGCGAACTCTAGGCCTGGAAGTGGAGTTCAGTATGTTGGGGTGGGGCCCAGGCACCTGCATTTGTAACAAGCACCTTGATTGTGATGCCTCCTGACTCAGGGTCTAGTGCCACGTCTCACACACCACTGAGTGGGTGCTCAGTGTTTGTTGAATGACTGCATGATTTCTGCCCATAAAATAAGGTCACTGACGACGGATGGTACTTTTCCCTAGGGGAAGTAAGGCTGCTTGCTAATTAGAACCTAGACAGCGGAGTAACCCAGGTCTTCTTAGAGGTTCCAACGGTGGTTGGAATTACCTGGGCCGCGCCCCTACCTCCGGAGGGATGCTGTCCTCCGAGTCGGAGCTGTCCTCATAGACACCGCCGCCACCGCCGCCGCCACCGCCCTCCAAGTTCATCTGCAGCAGCTGGTCGATGGTGGCGTCCACAGCACCGCTGTTGGCGCGCAGCACGCATTCGATGATGTCGTAATCCATGTTGGGGAACATGGTCTTGAAGTCATCCATGGCCTGGTTGAACTCCAGGCGGCGCACCTGGCGGGCCGGCCGGCTGTTGTTCAGCTCCTGGGGGGAGGCCGCGCCTCCCCCGCCCCCGCGCGCCCCGGCTGTGCCACCCCCGCCGCTGCCGCTGCTGCTCCGGCGGAACAGGCTGGTCATTTTGCGGAGCCGCTTGGAGAAAATGTTTCTAGCCGGCAGCAAAGCCCCTTCCCCGGGGTCTTTCCGCGGTCAGCCGCTTGCTTGCTCTGCGGCCTCGGGCAGCTCACTCCAGCGCCTCCTCCGCCCCGGGTGGCCAGGCAGGAATGGGCTGCCGAGGGCTCCGGGTTAGGAGACTACGGGCGCGCGGGGCCCCAGGCGGCCCTCGGAGAGTGGTCCTCGCGGGGCGGTGGCATGCGGGACCGGGCCGTGCTGGGGCTGGGCGGCCGGTCATCCACACCCCCGGGGCATCCTGGCACCAGCTTCACGGATGGTCCCACCTGAAACCGAGGGAAATGGAGTCAGGGCCGAGACTAGCAAAACATGAGCTCAGGCCAAGGGCTATTAAGAAATGAGGGCAGGGAGGCGCGACCCCTACCATGCTCAAGGGAGACTTGCTTCTTCCTCCTGCTTTCTCCCCAGCTTCAATAATGAAATCCCTGCAGTTCTTTACTAGCACAGGACAGCTATCAGTTAGCAAGAGCTTCCTCCGACCCAGGTACCATCCTAAGCGTTCTATGGGGGCCAACTCATGACAGTACTGTAAGGTAGGTACTAGTATCCCCATGCTGCAGATGGAAAAAGTGAGGTATAGATGCTGAGTTAGTGGAGGAGTCAGGATTTGAATCTGGGACATATGGCCCCCAAGCCACTGGTCTCTACCATTACACTTACTGCCAAGGACCCCTGAAGAGCTGACTGAGGCAGGAGGGGCTCTTAAAGATGTCCTGCCTCTCTGATCTCTAGTTCCTGTTCTCATCTTCTCACATCACTGCCCCAACGTCGTGGTCCCACCACCAGGGCAGGCATCTTGTGCAGAGCTCCACCAAACCCCAGGGACAGCAGTGATGAGAAACGGGACCCTCCAGTGTCACCGGGAGCTTCTGGCCTGAGAGAGGAAACAGAGCTCCATCCTTGCAGAGCCTCGGGCTGATGGGGAGGCCCATTTCCCACTCTTGGTAAACTCATGTCAGGCTCTAAAACTCAGTCCACTCCCCTGAGAAGCACCAGCCCAACAGAGAGATGCAGAGAGATGCAAGGCCATTGTCAACTCCTGGAATTCATTATCCTCACCCCAATGTCAGGCCGACATGTTTTATTTATATCACAGACATGTTTGTTCTTGTGGAACACTCAGTGTCCCTAAATATTTTTTAAAATCCCAGAAGTTTTTTCTCAAAGTTGTCTATAGAAACCATATACATCATAAATTCTGTTATTATCCCCACCACGCCCAGTTCCCCTGCCCCAGCCAATGTGTGTCCCTCAGCCCCCAGGGTCAGCACAGTGTCCTGACAACATGTATGGGTGGAACTGAATAGCAAGCACAATGAGGGACCTAAATCTGCCACAGAAAACTGCCTGGCCCACCCAAACCTACGCATGTAAACCACCGCCAAGGTTGCATTTCTGTTAGCACAGACCACTGGGAAGGGAGTGTGCCTAAAAACACCACCTCTGACTTTTTCATGCCTACTCCAAGCCTTACAGTAATTTCATTAATTGTAGAAAAGTGGCAGATTTTAAGAGACCGTTCCATCAAATAATATTCTTGAGTTTGATGAAACAGGTGCAAACCTGTTTTCACTTTTCTAGGACTTGGAGTCACAATCTTAACAGCTAATATAGAAATATTCCTTTTTTTTTTTTAATTTTTTTAGTCTCCCTTTGTTGCCCAGGCTGGACTGCAGTGGTGCAATCTTGGTTCATTGCAACCTCTGCCTCCCAGGTTCAAGAAATTCTCCTGTCTCAAACTCTCAAGTAGCTAGGACTACAAGTGCACGCCACCACACCCAGCCTTTTGTGTGTATGTGTGTGTGTGTGTGTGTATTTTTAATAGAGATGGGGTTTTGCCATGTTGGTCAGGCTGTTCTCAAACTCCTGACCTGAGGTGATCTGCCCACCTTGGTCTCCCAAAGTGCTGGGATTACAGGCATGAGCCTCAACGCCTGGCCAAGATGTTTTTGTAAGCACATCAAAACCCTGAGAAAACCTGCTCACACTCCGGTGCGTCTACATCTCAATTTTTCATTTTTTCTTTTTTTTTGAGATGGAGTCTGGCTCCAGCCCAGGCCGGAGTGCAGTGGCGCGATCTTGGCTCACTGCAACCTCCACCTTCAAGGTTCAAGCAATTCTCCCACCTCAGCCTCCTGAGTAGCTGGGACTACAGGCATGTGCCACCACGCCTGGGGCTAATTTTTGTATTTTTAATGGAGATGGGGTTTCACCATGTTGGCCACGCTGGTCTCAACCTCCTGGCCTCAAGTGATCCACCTGCCTCGGCCTCCCAAAGTGCTGGGATTACAGGCATGAGCCACTGCGCCTGGCATTATTTTTTCTTTGCATATACCACCATAAATGAATTTATTTTACTAATGTAATCAAACCATAAATTCTATGCAACTAGTGTTTTCCACATAAGATATTGTGGCCATCTTCCCATGTCAGAATATGTAGGGCTACGCCATCATTTTTAGTGTCTGAATAGTATTCTGTTGACTGAGTGAAGCATGATTTATTATCTAACTCCCTCTATCCCATCTCTTCCCACATGAGCAAGTCAGAGCCCAGAGGGGCCAAAGCCATTTCACAAGGAGACACCTCAAATGATCAGTCCAAGAGAGTTTTGCTGTGAGAAGGAACACAGGAAGGTAGCCAAGTATGACATGGTTTCCCATAGCTGGCTTTAGACACCCCAACACCCCCACACCCACATCTCCTACAGAAGAGTATGCAGCTTCGCCTCAGCCAAAATGCCCTCCGAGGCAGGGCTCCACCCTGACAACCGCCTTTGTCCTGGGCTCTGGGGACCTGCCCTCAAGTCTCTAACACAGACCTCAGGGCCAGGAGGCCCCAGAAGCTGATGCCTTGGGCTACTGTCTGCTGCCCTAGTGTCATCACACACAGGGGTCAGTGACTTGTGTAAGGCCTTCTGGAGTAAAGCCATCAATCATCTCCCTGCCCCTCCGGTAATTTACTAAGAGAGATGGAGGGACCCGGCTCTCACTCTGCCAAAGGCAATCTCTCAGAGAAAGATGACCTGGGCCATCCCCAGGGGAGGAAGAAGGAAGATGGCAAGACCTACATTGTCCCCATTAGCAGCCCTCTGGACAGCTCCCTCGGGTTCTGGGCCTCTCTGAGTGTTGAGAAGCTCCAGAAGCCACTTATAGGAAGCACACACCGGTTCAGACAGGGCTGCAGGTCCCCCTCCGCACTCCCCAGCTGTGGGGCCTCAGGCAAGTCTCCCATCCTCTCCATGGCCCTATGTCCTCATCTCGATGCACCCCTTAGGGGGTTTCAATGGGAATGAAATAAGATAATCCTCAGCACACTGCCTAGAAGGTGGCATTCGAGTTATCACTGCCCCAGGAGGCTGGTAGAGAGCCAGGAGCAGTGGGTAAACTGGCCAAGCTGCCCCCGCAGGGGGATGGGGTAGGGAAATTCTAGGGGAGTTTTCCCCAGCACCTGGATGTCAATCCCTGGAACTCTTTCAGGCCTCTGGAAGGAAATATCGATCCTCACGGCCCCGGGGGAGGCTGGGCTGGCCTGGGCAACTGGAGACACAGCAGCTCATGCAGCCGCTTCCATTTGGCCCAGGTGCAAAGCATTGAAAGCATCCTTGTGGGGACCACAAAATGTAAAGGACTGACAACTCCAGCCCAGGCCCACACCCCGCCTCACGTTACAGGTGAAGAGCCTGAGACCCAAGTCTAGGAGGGAGTTGCCTGAGGACACACAGTGAGTAAAGGCAAAGTCTAGACTTTTCTATTAAAGGGTGGTTCTGTAGATGAGGAGAGTGGCTCAGAAACAGTAATGGGAAACATTTTGATTTACAGAAGCACCATTTCCACAAGACTTTATAAGGTCTGAGACTCCCAGGCTGCCTATAGAACCAGGTGGACTATAGAGGTTCCCAATTCTCAGAGCACTTTCCCTTTCTCCCCCTGGCTAAGTTCAGGGCAGAGTCTGAGGCCCTGGCTGTGGTGTGCCTGGGAGCAGGCTCAGAGTTGTCCCTGCCAGGCTGCCTTTCGTAACTAGCACTGCTCAAATGAAAAGCAGTTTAAAATACCTGAAAGGATTGAGGCAAGTAGGCGACAGGTTTATGAGCTTTTGCCACGTGCTTTCACATTTAATCTTTACTACAACTCCATGAGACAGGTGTTGCTGCCTCCATTTCATAGCTGTGGGAACCACTTCAGAGAGGTTAGGTAAATTGCCCAAAGTCACACAGCCAGTACGTGGAGAAGCCAGAATTAGGAACCCACTTCCTAAGAGGCAAAAAATGCCAAGTAAGGCTCACAGGGCTATGAGCCAAGGAGCATAAGAAATTCAGCCATGTGTGCCCCAGGTTCAGGAGACTGGGCATAGCCCAGAGGACACTTCGGCAGAGGAAACATGACCCAGACAGCATGGTAGCAAGGTCTCTTGGCTCTGCTCCAGAGCTGGATCTGTGACCTTGGAGAAACCATACCACCTCTCAGAACCCCAGCTGCTGAGCACTGGTAGGGAAACAAAGGGAGATAACCCCTGACTGGCTTCTGAAAAAGGAAGCAAACAACCCACTGGGCTTATCAGACCTCTTGGAAGCTGACTCAGAGGCTCCCCTGAACTCATGGTTGTGGATGACCTGGGGCCTGGGAAGCAGAAACCCCACACCTGTCCTCCTCCAGGTCCCAGGGAGCCAGGATCAGAGTGGCTCTCCACCTCCCCTGTAAAGGAATCCAGGCCTGGCAGGGGCGGCAAACAGCCAACCTCCTCTCCTAGCATGAGCACGCAGCCAAGGCCTGAGTCACTCCCGGCTTGGCCCACGGAGGTGGGCAAGCTGCCCCAGTGCAGTTCATCTGGCCTTGCCCAAGGTCATCCTAGCCAGCCTCCTGCCTGGCGCATCAAGGCCAGCGACGGTCTGCATGGGGGCTGTGAGAGCCGGGGAGCCAGAGCCCTGGGTGCACTTTCTGACCCTAGTAAGGCTGTGTGACTTGGGGAAATTGTTTCATTTCTTTGAACCTCAGCTCCCTCATTTGTAGACATAGGGAGAGCACCTCCTTGGAAGGAGTATTAATAGAACGTACATGGGTACCTGGAGCATAATAAGCACCCAATGAGACAGGCTGCTGTGGCTTCGGGCACAGGCCTGGGACCTTTTCCCGGGGTAGACTCACTCCCTGAGCAATCTCATCCAGCCCCACGCCTTGGAATACCATGTGCATACTGAACACTGGCTCTCATGTGCTCCAGCCTCTCCTGTGGGCACTCCCCTCAACCCCACACTCATACAACCTTCCTGCTGCCTCCACTTGGACACCCAACAGCAGCTCCAACGACATGGATCCATCCGACCTGGGATTCCCTCCAACCCCAACCTGTTCCTCCCCTGCCTTCTCCATCTCTGTTAATGGCAACTCTCCCTGGCTTCGGCCAAAACCTTTGGAGCCATCCTGGAGCGCTCTCATTCTCTTACACTCTGTGTCCAATCTATGGCAAAGCCTGTCTTCCCCGTTTTCCAAATGATTTCTGAATCTGGCCACTCCTCACCACCTCCACAGCTACCACGCCCTCCCTAGCTCCCTGCCTCCCACTTGCCAGCCTAGAGACCCCTCATCGCAGGGGTCATGCCCTTCCTCTGCTCCACACCTCCCAGTGGTTCCCGTGTTCCCAGAATACCCAGAGTTTTACTGTGGCCAACCCACATGGTCCTGCCCATGACACCTTTTGACCTTGCTGTCAAATATGCATGCACACATACGGAGAGAGCCTCACTCTCGGCAGTTACCTGGATCATTGCTAGTCCACCAATGAGCCAGGCACACTCCCACCCAGGGGCCTCTGAACTTACTTTTTCCACCACCTGCTATGTTCTGCTCCCACATATCTACACAGCTCCCTTCCTTCTGGTCCCTACTCAACCATCACCTTGAGTGGGGACCAAAGAGGCAAGTCCACCCCCCAACATCCCAGTGTTCCTAACCCTTTAGCCTTACCTGTCCTGTTCATGAAACAGACCACCATGGATATTATACATTTGTCACTGATATCTTCTCCATTAGAATGTAAGCTCCATGAGGGCAGGGGCTTTGCCATACTCACTGTGGTATCCCCAGTGCCCGAATCGGTGCCTGGCATGGTCAATAGGTATTTATGAGGCGAATGAGTAAAGAAGGGAAGGAAAGATGGAGGAGTGCAGTAACTGTGCATTTCCCTCCCTTCCCTTCCTCCTCTGGCTCACAGCAATGGTGGGCGGGGGGCTTTTCAGTTTCCAAAGCCCTCTCTCCCCCACATACTCATTTACTCCTCACAACAAACCTATAAGATATATAAGGAAATGTGTTATTATCTCACTTCAGAGACAAGGGGTCTGAGGCCAAGGCAGCCCAGTGACATGGACACAAGGCTGATGGCAGGCTGCCCCTTTCCAAGCCAGTGCCAGCACCGGGGGCAGGAGGTCAACCCCCTCCTAGATCTGACTTGACCTTCCATTCTGCCCCCCAAGAGGATCAGGGCCCAACCCTGAAAGGTGGGAGTTAGAACAGGAAGCCACAGGTCCCAACGGCCAGCACCTTCCTGTGCCCCACCCAGAGGTCACTCTTCTGGAAGGAGGGTAGGACTCCTCAGACCAGCTCTGTCTCTGCACACCCCAGCCTCCCTCCTCTGAAAATCACCAAGGAGCAGACCCTGCGTCCATCTGTGATTGTCGTGATGCCTACCTGCAGAGGGATTTGCTTCTTGCCTAAGATCTGGGCCCAGCCCAGTGGCACTGCCAAACCAGGCCACTAGGTGGTGTCCCAGAGCTCAGGCCTGGGCAGCTCCCAGGGAAAGGGCCAGAGTGGCTTTTCTCTCAGAACCCAAGAATGTGCCCCACCCCCACACTTGGACTGACTAAAAGGGAGAAGAACCACCCAGTTGCCTCAGGGGTCTTAGTACCCAAGACCTGCAGAGTTGTCAAATCGTTTAGTCCTAGGTGGGAGATCTGTGGCACATGTGCCACCACCTTCTAGCCCTCGTCCTTGGCAGACATCACTAATCCATCCAGGTATTACTGTCCTACAGAACCCACACAACCTCAGAACCCTCTGCAACACGGCCTCTGCGCAAGCCACGACCAAGTGATTAGAATTGGCATGCAAGACAACCCACTTGCCAGCGCTCTCATTTCCCGTATGGGGAGATGCAGCCCAGGCTCACTGTCTCATTAGGAATCCAGGCTGCAAAAGCCAGTGGGGCCAGAATGAGGTCATATGACCCTGGGAGGCTTGTGTAACCATGGTTGAGTCCTGCGGAAACCTCAAGTGGGTAATGGCAGAGGCTGCTGGGCTGGGGCAGCTGCATCCTCGGCCAATTGTCACCTCAGAGCGGGTGGGGTGCAGGGAAATCTGCCTGAGCTTCTTGGCTTCAGAGCTGAAGAGGCCCCAAAAGGGGGTGAAAGGAAGGGGAGAGGAGAGCAAGAGACAGATAGAGGCTCTCAGGGTGTGTGTGTGTGTGTGTGTGTGTGTGTGTGTGTGTCAGGCAGCCCTGACAGAGACGCCTTGTCCTCCTGCCCCTGCACAGGCTTGTTTTCTTCCCAAGCTATTAATGTCGCTGCAGCTTCAAAAGCCGGGTGACCTTTAAACGCTGAGCCTCCTGCTCCTGCCCAAGGCTCGGAAAAGGCTTAATGGAAACTCGACCCAAATGGCCACAGCTGCTGGGGCTGCAACAAAGCCAGCCTCATTCCCGAGGCCCCCAGAGCTGCTGGGCAGCCACACCTGTGCCCGCCCCCAGGCAGCCAGGAAGGGCAAAGAGGACCCTCGGGCACAGCCATTGGAGAAAAGAGACTGCTGGACCTTAGGGGAGGAGGAGGAGGGCAGGGGAGACAGACAATGCTGTCATGCGCTGCTGTGTGACCTTGGGTACTTCTCTGGACCACTGATCTCTTCTACATCTGTAAAACATGAGAATTTGGCAGTGTGGTGGCTCATGCCTGTAATCCCAGCACTTTGGGAGGCCAAGGCAGGTGAATCAGGAGATCAGGAATTCAAGACCAGCCTGGCCAAAATGGTGAAACACCATCTCTACTAAAAATACAAAAATTAGCCAGGCATGGTGCTGGGCACCTGTGATTCCAGCTACTTGGGAGGCTGAGGCAGAGAACTGCTTGAACCCAGGAGGTGGAGGTTGCAGTGAGCCAAGATCATGCCACTGCACTCTAGCCTGGGTGACAGAGCAAGACTTCGTCTCAAAAACAAAACAAAACAAAACAAAACCATGAGGACTTGATGAAAGGACTCCTCAAGCTCTTTGCCAGCAAGAAGCCCCACTGTCACCCAGAGAAACAGGACACCTGGTTTCTATGCCCACCCAGCAGGGCTGCCGGCAGGGGTGAGGCTAGGGGCAGCCCCTGCCTTCCAAAGGCTACCCCATGAGCTGTGCAGGCTGGGCATGGCATGACGCCTTGGCCACCCCCACCCCTATCACTTAGATCTGTAAGGGTGGGGCCTTCCTTTAAAATTTGTTTTTAACCTTTAAAAATCAGAAGAAAGGCCAGGCTTGGTGGCTTATGCCTGTCATCCCAGCACTTTGAGAGGCCAAGGTGGGCAGATCATCTGAGGTCAGGAGTTCGAGACCAGCCTGGCCAACATGGTAAAACCCCGTCTCTACTGAAAATACAAAAATTAGCCTGGTGTGGTGGTACGCACCTGTAATCCCAGCTACTTGGGAGGCTGAGGCACAAGAATCACTTGAACCAGGAGGCGGAGGTTGCAGTGAGCCAAGGTCACACCACTGTACTCCATCCTGGGCAACAGAGTGAGACTCTGTCTCAAAAAAAAAAAAAAAGATTAAAAAAAGACCTTTTCTTTTCTAATTTTTCTCTCTCCTGCCTCAACACTTGTGGCCATGTCTGTAGCCAATGGGAGATGTGGGGCAGGGACGAGGGCAAGAGGTTCCAGAGGAGGTGAATGAGGTCCCTCATGGACAAATTGGTCCCAGAGCCTCAGTCCTAAGGATATCATCATTCATCTCTGCTCCTGAGGCCCAAATATCAGGCGTGGCTGCCACAAAAGGCACCATCAAGAAGCCAACACTGCCTTCCAGTGAAAAAGATCCAAGATGAGGCTCCTCAGCAGAGAAACATGTCATTTGTTTGTTCATCTTAGCAAGATAATGGTCATAACAGTCATAATGAGAATAGATAACACTTATTGCCTGCTTCCTTATATGCTAGCCACGACTCGAAGTGCCTTATTGCATGTTAACTCTCTTCATCCTCTCTACAGCTCTATGAGGTGCATATTACTACTGCTGTTTCCACTTTATAGTAGAAAAATGAGGCATAGAAGAGTTGAGTAACTTGTTCAAGGTCACACAGCTAAGCGGCCAAGCTGAAATTTGAACCCAGAGGGTCCGATTCCAGATTTCACGCTCTGTATCCACTGGGCTTGATCACCATTCCATACTCCCTAGAGCCAAGCACAGAGCTGGGCACACAGCAAGAACCCAATAACTGGGAGTTAAATTGAATTCTAAAGGGCAGGGCTGCCCCTGGAGAGGCTGGGGGTGCCTGGGTGCCGCTGGAGGTATAAGGGATGGTGCTTATGTCCAGGAAGCAAGGGAGAAGACAACACTGTGGCAGTTTCCTCACAAACACTTTTTCCCACCCTACTGAAGTTGTCAAGTTGCCTGAGCAACCAACTGTTTTCCACCACAACCTGGGCTGGCTGGGGACTATTTCCACAACAGTCCCTCTCTCCATAAACAAAAGCCACCAGCTCAGCCAAGATATTCGACTCAGGTGCCTGGGAGAAGATCAAACCTCAGTGGATGAGGGGGGTTACTGTCCCCCCTGCCCCCCCCAGCAGGTGCCACAGCTCTAGGGGACCCCACTGGGCTGGCAGGAACACGTGCGTTCATGCTACCAAGTCAAAGGGCCCATGCTGGAGGAAGGAGGCCACCAGTAACTCAGGTGCACGGCCAAGGAAGCTGGGCTGGCTCCAGGCATGAGCTCATACTGGACCAGGCCCAGCTTCTTGGGAAAAGGGGTCAGCTGCTCCTCCCTGGGCTTCTCCTATAGGCAGTCAGGCTGAAGCCCTCCAACAGGCTGAGTTCTGAGATCTGGACAGCAGCAGGAGACACCTCTGGGCCCCCAGGATAGGCAGCAATCAATGCCCCACAATTTAGCATCTGAACATGCCCAGGTAATCCAGGCCAAGGAACCCATGATTAGAAAGGAGCGCTCGGGATGGGCAGAGGAGGGTCCTGCAAACAGAACTCCCAACCCCTGCCCCTACCCTCCACACTAAGACACACTTTGCACCTACCTACTGATTCAGGAATTCCACTTCTATGAAATTTACCTACAGATGATATGTTTGCAACTGTGTATGTGCATAAGGATATTCCTTGTAAGTGTAACAGCAGAAGACTGGAAACACTCTACAAGTCTACCCAGTAGCAGGCTGATGAAAATATGATACATTATCAGCATCCTCCTCTCTATATATAATGCTATTCAATAACAAACAAAAATGAGGGATTTCAATATGTCTCCTTAGCCCAAGACCTAAGGGAACAATGCAAGGTACCAAACAATGAGTATAGTCACTCTACTATAGTGCATTATGGGGTGTGTGTGTGTGTGTGTGTGTGTGTGTGTGTGTATGAACTCTGAAAGGATTCACAAGAAACTTACATGTTTCCCCTGGGGAGAACTGGGTCATAAGAGATAGATCAGGGAAATTTTCCACTATAGATTCCTGTATACCTTTAAAATTTTGATTGATACTCATTTATTAATTTAAAAATAAAATATGCAAATAATCTATTATTATTGGATTACTGAGAACATTAATAGCATTGCCAGTGATTTTTATATCTTTTGCTTTTTTTTTTTTTTTTGATATGGAGTCTCTCTCTGTCATCCAGGCTGGAGTGCAGTGGCGTGATCTCAGCTCACTGCAACCTCTGCCTCCCAGGTTCAAGTGATTCTCCTGCCTCAGCCTCCAGAGTAACTGAGACTACAGGCACGTGCCACCATGCCAAACTAATTTTTTGTATTTTTAGTAAAGACGGGGTTTCACCATGTTGGCCAGGCTAGTCTCGAACTCCTGATCTCAGATGATCCGCCTGCCTAGGCCTCCCAAAGTGCTGGGATTACAGGTGTGAGCCACCGCACCCAGCCATGTCTTTTGCATATTCTATTATCTACAACAGACATAAGTTACTATTTAATAATAATTACAGCAAACATCTATGAGCACTTGCTAGGTGCATGTATTTTCTATACACTTGGCATGCATTATCTCATCGAATCCCCACAGTACAGCAATGAATGCATCCACTTCACAGAAAAGAAAACTAAGGCTCAGAGAGATTAAATAACTTACACAAGGTCACACAGTCAGTGGCAGAGCCAGATTTGGAATCCAAACAGTCTGGCCCCGGAGTCCATGATCTGCTTAATTTCCAACCTATAGTGTCTCTAATTAAAAGTTTTTCTAGAATGTCTTTACTCTCTAATTAAAACAAAATTTTTAAAAGCCTGAATTATGGCCAGGTGCAGTAGCTCACACACCTGTAACCCCAGCACTTTGGGAAGCTGAGGCAGGTGGATCACGAGGTCAGGAGTTCGAGACCAGCCTGGCCAATGTTGTGAAACCCCATCTCTACTAAAAATACAAAAAATTAGCTGGGTGTGGTGGCAGGGGCCTGTAATCCCAGCTACTTGGGAGGCTGAAGCAGGAGAATCACTCAAATCCAGGAGGCAGAGGTTGCAATGAGCCGAGATTGCACCACTGCACTCCAGCCTGGGCGACAGTGCAAGACTAGGTCTAAAAAAAAAAAAAACTGAATTATGGTAGAAAAAATCTTAAGGAAGCAAACCCCAGAGGCTCCAGGGCTTTAAACCTTTTCAATCCTAAGAATCCCAACCCAATCCTTCCTGCTCTAATCATTTAGGCAGGCTTTCTCCAGTCACTGCACCCCCGTGGGGCACCCTCCAACCTTGGTCAGGGACCCACCTGCCTCCTGCTGGGGATGCAGGGAAGGAATGAGGGTTGAGTGGGCAAAGTGCTGGCTCATAGCATAGCTGTTTCAGAGGTAGAACCATGGTGTGGAGGGACTGTTGGGGCACAGCAGGACTGGGGGTCTGGCCAGGAAACTCCTGGTGGAGGGGAAACCACAAGTTGATGTTTACTGGTGCTATGTCTGGGGTAGGAAGCCATGGAGCTGAGTGGTGAGGAGTGGGGCTTTAGCCTGAGTGGTCAGGAGTTGGGCAGTCCTCTGTTTACCTCCTGATCCTGCAGCTTACTGGGCAAGCAGGATTGCTCTGAGCATATTTCCTTATCTATAATATGGGGATACCTATACCATCTCAGATGGAGCTCCTGCAGGGGATTCACTGTGGTGGCATGCACAGCACCCCACAAGGGAAGCTGTCAGTCAGGGGCAGCTATTGGTAAGACTCTAGGAGCACAGGCCATAGCACCCCAAGGCCATATAGTTCCAAGGGGCTGAGTCTCGAGTCTGGCCCAGACGTCTGGCCTGGGAATATGACCTTGAATCCAGCCCTGAAGGGAGCGAATGTGCAGTGTAAAGGCCTCCCTACTCAGGGACCTCTACGACCTCAGGCTGGGAGAGCTCAGGGACCCTAAGGGAAGAGCAGGGAGCTGGGCCAGCAGCCAATACCCTGCCCTCCAGCTAAGCTTCCAAGGGTAGGAGAAGTGATTGGAATAATGCAGGGTGCCCACTCCTACCCAGGGGAAGGAGGTGGCTTGGAACTGCCCCCCAGGGGAGGGGCTCCATGGGCCCTGGGCAGCAGCAGCACAGGCAGAGTGGCCCTCTCAGAAATGCCTTCTCTGGCAGCTGAGGAATGCAGGCCCAGGGCAGAGGAACAGAAGCTGGGAGGGAGGGGTGGCTGGCCCAGGGCTGAGCTTCAGAAGAGCAGGCAGCAGCTGCGGCTGGGAGGCCACCCGCCTCAGGCAGCCGGGGCACCATCAGAAATTCCACCCAGAGTGAGACGGGCCCAGCCCAGACAGCAGATGGGATAGTTTAGAGCCACTTACTGCTGGGCCAACTACCCCCCCCAACCACAGACTGCTCCCTCCGCCCGGCCTCGGCCCCTGCTCTGCCTGTGTAGCAGCAGAGCTCCCCTTGCACAGGCAGGAGCGCCCAGATGCCAGCTGCCTAGGTCCCCTCTCCGGCCCATCCGCACACCCACGTGCCCACACATATACTCTGGAGCTGCCACGGTTAGGGAGGCAGGAGAAACCTCATTTTCTCACTTCCAGATGGTGCATGTTGCCAAAGGTCACAGAGCCCAGTGGCTGCAGCACTGGGATTCGAACCCAGATCGTGAGACTCCTGGCCAGTGCTCTCTCCTTGTATGGGCACATACAGCAACACATGCCAGCACACAGCTCACATGCCTGCATGTGCTCACAGGCTCCCACTCATTGCCACACACACCAGCTCACTCAACCCCATTCACTTGCACAGTGCCACATGCTCCTCCCAGGCCCTCGCAGCCATAGGACACAGACACCGCTTTAGGATTTTTCTTGAACCATCCCACGCAGCCCAGGCACTCAATGTACTACTCCCCTCTTCGCCCAACTCTGAAGCTAAAATTACAGTCACTCTTCTATACGCACTCACTAGTGTGCACTGACAGCACCCTCAGCCCTCCCACAGCCCACCCTCCAAGCCACCCCCTTCATTAAGCCGATAGCAGGGCCAGATGAGGCCTTGGGATCCCTCTCTTCCCCCATCTGCACCCAGAATGGATTTTACAGCATTGGTAAGGTCAGGCTGACCTGACTGGCAGCAAAACTGGCCAGAACCAGGAAGTGGCACACCCTGGCCAAGACACCAGCTTCCTGGTTCCCTGCAGGCCCAGCTCCTAGAAGGCAGCGCAGGGAAGGACTTCAGGCCAGCTGGGGCTGGTAGCCTCGGCCCCAAATCTAACAATCAGGGGAAGGGAACAAGAGCTCTTAGGGGTCCCATAACCAGCCTCCTTTGCCTCCCGAGGGCCTCAATCTCTACTTCTAGAAAACGGAGAGAAACAGTCCCTGTTTGGTCTGATCATTGAAATCTTCCAGGGATATACAGGTGGGGGCTGGCGGAGTAGGTCAGGACCAGAGAAAGGTGCAAACTGGGATGAGTCCTCTGTAGAAACAGCCTGCTGCATCCTAGTCCCCCAGGGATGGAAGGGTCTGTACACTTTCTTTAGCTACAGAACCAGAACCCCTTTCTTCAAATGAAACCCTCAGCAGAAGTCCATTATGTAAAGGCATTAAACAGAAACCTGCCCTCATCCACCCCCAGCAATTATGCATAATCAGAGAAGCTGCCATTTAGCGAGTGCTAGGCAAAGTGCTTCTCATGCATCACATCGTTTAATCCTCGTGACAATGTAGGTTATTACCTTCCACCATTATCATGACCATTTTATAGATAGATACACCGAGTCGTGTGTGACCTAGAGATTGTCCAGGACTGCGCCACATTTAAATTGCATGTACATGTCAAGTCTCCTGACATACCAGTTACTTGCAATGCATTTTAAAGCCTGGGTTTAATCCCTTATGCTCCCATCTCTCAAGTTGTTTGCATCTCTGCCTGTTCCGCTCACTGCTACTGATGAGGCTTCAGGAAATGCAATGAGCTTTTCCATCAGTCTAAGAAGTCAAATGCTCTTTGCACTATAGCAGTGTATCTCAGAGGGTGGTGGCGACCACCTTCCTCAGACTCCCCATATTCTCTAACCCACTATTAAATCAGAATCTCTGAGGACATGGCCTGGGGATTTGCTTTCTAACAAGCTCCCTGGGTCATTCCCATGCACAGGAAAGTGTGAGGACCACTCTCTTGCAAGGTGATGCAGTTCAGGACCTGGATGCCAGTTTTGGTCCCATCACTAATTAGCCAAGTGACCTCAGACAAATCATTTTACCTCCTGGGCCTCCAGGTTTCCATCTGGAAAATGGGAGGGTAGGACTAAATAATCTCCAAGACTCCTTTCACCTCCAACATCCTCTGTGTCCACTCTAGGTTCCCAGCTGGTCCACAGGTATATAAACTGAGTTTCACAGACTGCTCGGTCCCTATAGCAGCCAGCACACACTGTAGATACTCATGACAAAAAGTTCCTGTCTGGTTGACTTAAGGAAACCTGCAAAAATACCTTACCTCTGGCTCTAGGCCCTAAACAGATGACTTCTGGATCATCCATGCCACCTATCCCTCCCCTGAATATTTATTTTCTTCATTCCAGCCCCAGCCGTGAGCCAACCAGGACTCTGTAAACATTGAGTGTGCACACCTGGGCTTAGTCAACAGTCATCAAACAAAGGCACTGCCAAATCACCTCACAAGCCCAAACTTGCACCTACTCTGTTTGTCACAGGGAAGCAGCCACCTGGGAGGTGTGAATGGTGTGCTCCCCCTCTCCCAGCACAGAATGGGCATGAGGGACTGGGCTGTATAGAGGATGTAGCCGAAATGGCCCCAGCCTACAAATGGGTTACAAGTTTAATCAGACTTAAGGGATGTGAGAAAACAGCATGAAAAGCAGCCAGCAGTTGCTAGAATCTTCCAGAAGCAGCTAGACATTTCTCAGTCCCTTGGCTCCTTTGATGATCATCATTAAAACATGATGCATTGGCCAGGCGTGGTGGCTCACACCTGTAATCCCAGTACTTTGGGAGGCAGAGGCGGGCTAACCCCCTGAGGTCAGGAGTTCAAGATCAGCCTGGCCAACACAGTGAAACACAGTGAAACCCCATCTCTAAAAATACAAAAATTAACCACGCATGGTGGCAGGCACCTGTAATCCCAGCTACTCGGGAGGCTGAGGCAGGAGAATTGCTTGAACCCGGGAGGCAGAGGTTGCAGGGAGGCAGCGGTTGCAGTGAGCTGAGATTGCGCCATTGCACTCCAGCCTGGGAGACAAGAGCGAGACTCTACCTCAAAAAAAAAAAAAAAAAAAAAAAAAAAAAAAAAAAAAAAAAAAAAAAACATGATGCATTCAATGCTTGAACCCGGGAGGCGCAGGTTGCAGTGAGCTGAGATCACACCACTGCACTCCAGCCTGGGCAACAGAGCAAGACTCCGTCTCAAAAAGAAGACCATGATGCATTCAGGTAGGGCTTGAACACCGCTTGCTGGTGGCAAACATATGACTGCCTCATTCTTCAAGGTCTGCGGATCCCTAACAGTAGAGTTGTGGGGATTATCAGACCCACAGCCTGGACACGGGGTGAATTGAGATTCATGCTACCTTTGTGTATGGTGAACCTGTGTGCATGTGCAAAATAACTAAGGAGGAAGGATGAACAGGAAAGGCAAGGATGAAAACCCAGCTTCCACAGGGGAAGCATCTGTGAACTGTAGCCAGGATCTGCTGATCCTAGCCATTTGAGAATTCCAAGAGAGATCATCCTCTCACTCTGACCACACTGACTATCCACAATGATTGTGCTTTATGTGTGCACAGCACTCAACAGCTTACGATGCTGCGGGAAAGTCCCCAAACCCTTTGCATTCAGCCAGGCTCCAGGCTGGGTACAAACCCTATAGCAGAGAGCTGGCCTGGGTGCCATGCCATCCTCACAACAATCCTATGAAGCAGGGACTGTTATTTTGCAGAGGAGGGGATTGAGGTACAGAGGAGTTAAATACCTTGCCCCAAGCCTCGCAGCCAGGAGTAACCAGGTCAGGATTCCACCCCAGAGCCCACACTCCAACCCCTCACCACGCTGTCACCCCACTTACAATAATGAACCTCTGCGCCTCTGCATGGGACAAAGAGGGAAACTGAGTCTTCCAGGAGACCTGGGCACATGTGAGGCCATCCTGGCAATGATCCCACCTCCAGCCATCCAGGAGCAGGAGCGAAGCCGCTGCATTGAGTGTGTAGGTGCAGCGGGCCAGCCAGGCAGCAGGGAGGTAAAAAAGCAACGGGGCACCTCAGCTCTGAGCTGGGCAGGTGAGGCACCACCACATGCTTCCTCTGCCACAGCAGTCCCAGGCCAGGAGGGCACCTTGCCAGCCTCCACTGCCACCCACAGCATGGCCTCCCTGTCCTGGTCTGGGCTCTCATCGAGTTGTATTTCCATGGCAGCCACAACGGGCAGCAGCCAGGGTGAGTCAGGCCAGGCAAGAGGAAGTGACCACACTTGAAAATTATTAACATGCAGGGCTGAGCTTGAGGCCTTTGTTCTTGAGCAAAGACTGTAGCATTTCACTTTCAGGAAGGAGCTAGGAGGGTGGGGCAGGCTCAGAATTGCACAATCAAAGCACAGGCTCAAACACAGACAGGTCCCAGGTGGAAGTCAGCTTAGACAGGCCACCTGCAGAAAAGTGCAGGCCAACCCACGGCCCCATATAGCAGGTCCACAGAGAAAGTACAGGCCAACTCATCTCCACTGTCTTTTAAATCAGAGACTGGGCACAGTAGATGAAAACCTATATAATCTCAGTGCTTTGGGAGGCTGAGGTGAGAGGACCACTTGAGGCCAGGAGCTTGAGACCAGCTTGAGCACCTTTCTCTATACAAAAGGAAAAATTAGCCAGGCATGGTGGTGCGCACCTGTAGTCCCGGCTATTCAGGAGGGTGAGATGGGAGGAGTACTTGAGCCCAGGGTTCAAGGCTACAGTGAGCTATGATGGCTCCACTGCACTCCAGCCTGGGTAACAGAGAGAGACCCTGTTTCAAAAACAGAAATCAGAAAGGATTTCCAACAGGCATAAAAATCAGGGTTTTGTGGTCAAAGGTGTTCCAAGTCAAGGAGACCAAGTGAAGGAGACACAAGGCTGGCCACAGAGGGAAGGATGGGACTCTGCGCAGCCAGACCCCAGTGGGAGCCCTGTGTCTGGGAGAGATGAAAGACACCCCCTCGCCCCAGCTGGCAGGGGGCAGCCCCAGCTCTACGAAGGCTGCCTTCCTACACCCCCTTGCCAAAAGATGGCACCTCTCCTCCAACCATGCAGGTGTCCTGGCCCCCCAACCCCACCGCATCTCCTAGGCGAGGGAAACACCCATAACTGTCCTCACGGGCACCCAGCAACCCTGAAACACTGTGTCTCGGGCAACTTTTCAGAGCTGCAGCTGTTCCCTTAAAAAGTCACACGTCAGCCACCAGGAGTGGTGGGAAAGGCTGAATTCTGGAGAAGAGGGATGAAGGCTGGGGAAGTGGGAGGGAAGGAAGGGAATATGGTCACCAGAGGAAAAAAGTCAGTCAACAAGGAAAAATCTGATTCTAAAAACATAATGCAAACAACAAAAAAATAGGCTTTGAGCAAGCCTCATCAGCCCTGGGGCTCAGGCCTGTCCTTCGTTCCCGGGGAATGGGCCCTTGCTTCCTGTCCCATTTCACAGGGGTCATCAAGAGGCTAAGATTTCACTCTGCTCCCCTCCTGCACTTCATGAGAGCTTAACCTTCAGGCCTTCGAGGAAATTAGGAGAAACAAGAACCCTGTCCTTTGGCAATTACAAAGTAAATGGCCCTAGGGGCCCGGCATGGCGGTGGATCTCGCTACCGTGGCAGGGGCGCGGTGGGGGGCGACCTCATTCCCACCCTTCCTCAGCTCTGCAGGGTGGCTGCAGCAGAGGTGGCTTGTTTAGGGAAGCTGCCTGCTCCGTCCGTGCTGGGACCACAGGGGCAGGCCACCCACCAGGTCCAACTCACCCCTTACGAAAGCGGCTCTTTTTGTAAAGGGCTTTTGGGGACAGGAAGCAATAAACAGAGTCAAGCGGCCAAGATGCAGGGGCTGATTATGCAGTGTATGGAATTTCCAGGCCTCTTTGTACTCTCCCACCAGCTGCCCGGGGCTCTGCAGAAAAACGTGCTGGAGAAAGCCCGGCTGGTCCCTGGCTTTACAGGTGGCCTTTTGCCAGGCCTAACTGGGCCTTCCTGAGTGAGCAAGGGGGCTGTACGCCTCGAGGGCCCTACAAGTCACCACGAAGAACAGTGCCACCCGGTACCACTAGAGACCAGCAGGCTAATGGCGACGGCTTCTCTCTCTCTGACTGACACACACATACACACACACACACACACACTCCAGCCTGCTGCTCAACTCTCCACCCAGCTCTAAGTCACTCCGGTATTCCCAGAGCGGAGGGGATGCCTGGCTGCGCTGCCTGCATGCTGAGGCCAGGTGGGTGGCCCTCCTTCACAAGGAAGCTCACAGCTCAGCTCAGTTTAGCTGCACTGGGGGTGGCAAGCAACTCGGGAAAGACTGAGGCTGGTGGGGAAGGTGGCTCTGGGCTGGAGGGCCTCCCCAGTGCGTGCTCAGCTCACATTCCCCAAACAGGCTGTGATCTGGTGAAAGGTAGGCCCAAATGTGCAAAGCCATAAATGCAGATCTAAAATGGGGAACCACCCACTTGTCTCTCAATACCCTATATGCAATAAACAACACAGGGCATGACCACATGCAGCCGACACCTTCCAGTGCCAAATAGGATCGCATGAAATAAACTAAGTGGCCAGGCCATGTGTACGCTATACCATTTTTGTTCAAATGTCTGGATGTCCATGTGTATACTTGGGTACACACAGGAAGACGTCTGGGTGGATATGCACCAAATCTCAGGCAGCAGTTACCTAAGAGGAAGGGTTGCATGGGGGCAACTTCTCTTTGCTTCATGTACCTCTGCAACCTTTGGTGTTCTTACAAGAAATATGCATTATTTCTGCAGTCTAAAATAAGATATTAAACAAAATAAAGTTCATTGTTGGTGGTAATGTGAAATGGCACAGCCACTGTGAAAAAGATAGTGAAACACAGTGAAAAACCACAGTTTGGTGGTTCCTCAAAGTTAAACACAGAATTACCATATGCTCCAGTGATTCCATTCATGGGTATATACCCCAACGAATTGGAAACAGGACTCAAATAGGTCATTGTACACCAATGTTCATAGTGGCGTTATTCACAATAGTCCACAGCTAGAAACAACCCAACTGTCCATAAATAGATAAATGGATAAATAAAATGTACTCTACATACTTAGAACAATGGAATATTACTCAGCCACAAAAAGGAATGAAATGCTGACATAGGCTACAATGTGGATGAACCTTGAAAACATTATACTAAGTGACAGAAGCCAAACATAAAAGTACAAATATTGTATAATTCCACTTATATAAGGAACCTACAATAGGTAAATTCATGGAGACAGAAAGTAGAATAGAGGTTTCCAAGGACTGAGGGAAGGGGGAGAATTGGGGAGTTATTATTTAATGGGCATAGAGTTTCTGTTTGGGATGATAAACAAGTTCTGGAAATGGATAGTGGTGATGGTGGCACAATAATGTGAATGTACTAAATGCCACTGAATAATACGCTTAAAAATGGTTACAATGGTAAGTTTTACATTTAGTATGTTTTACCACCAAGAGAGAAAGACAAATAAGGCACCAGGTTGTAGAAGACACTATGAGTCAGGCCGGGCGCAGTGGCTCATGCCTGTAATCCCAGAACTTTGGGAGGCCAAGGCGGGTGGATCACCTGAGGTAGGGAGTTCTGAGACCAGCCTGGCCAACATAGTGAAACCTCATCTCTACTAAAAATATAAAAATTAGTCAGGCATGATGGCGGGTGCCTGTAATCCTAGCTACTCAGGAGGCTGAGGCAGGAGAATCACTTGAACCCAGGAGATGGAGGTTGCAATGAGCCGAGATTGTGCCATTGCACTTCAGCCTGGGCAACAAGAATGAAACTCTGTCTCAAAAAAAAAAAAAAAAAAAAAAAGACAACATCATGAATCACCATCACCAGGCAGAAGAGGGCACTACTTGGGCTATTTAGAGAGAGGGCAGCCAGCACACAGGAAATCCTGGCCTGCACAGAAGGCCTCTGTCCCCATCTGCATGGAGTGGGCTGGAAGACAATGACACCCCTGTTGATGAGGGCTGTTCAGATGGCCTGCAGAGTCACGCATGCCACAAGGCTGGGGGAGACGGCACTGCAGGGATACTTTCCAGACATTTGAAATCCTTGGGTTATGATACGCTAGGAAACAGTTATTTTAAAAGGTTAGTGTGCTAGAAAACAAAGCATGCATCAGGGAACCTTGGACAAGAGGGGACTAGGGAAGAGAGATGCTGGAGGAAGCGGGCAGGAGAGGCTGGGAAAAGAGCATCAGTGGACAGTCTGTCCTAGAGGGCCCTCAGCCAGGCTGGATCATTCACTCCACAGACAAGAGCAGGCTCCCAGGTTCAGGGTAGTGGGAAAGTGGGGGTAAGGGATAAGAGGACCCTATTTACATCTGGTAAATACCTCTGTACATCTGCAGTATCCCCACAAATCTTGTTCAAAAATACATAATGGGCCGGGCACAGTGGCTTATGCCTGTAATCCCAGAACTTTGGGAGGCCAAGACAGGCAGATCACTTGAGGTCAGGAGTTCGATACCAGCCTGGCCAACATGGCTAAACCCTGTCTCTACTAAAAATACAAAAATTAGCTGGGCGTGGTGGCAGGCACCTGTAATCCCAGCTACTCAGGAGGCTGAAGCAGGAAAATTGCTTGAACCCTGGAGGTGAAGCTTGCAGTGAGCTGAGATCATGCCACTGTACTCCAGCCTGGGCAACAGAGTGAGACTCTGTCTCAAAAAAAAAAAAAAAAAAAAAAAAAAAAAAAAATATATATATATATATATATGGTACCTATCTAAAATGAGAATGAAAAAGTTGCCAGTGCACCCCACCCCCCTATTCTTGCAGAAGGCCCAAATTCCTGTGATTTGAGGCCAAGCCATAGGATCCAGAATAGGGAATAAGGTGAAAACGACCAGGGTGAGCTGAACACCATTGTGACTGGACCTTGTTCACACACGCGTGCCCACTGGCCAGCCGCCAGGCATCAGGTTCTTTTTGAGATGAAATCTTGCTCTATTTCCCAGGCTGGAGTGCAGTGACGTGATCTCAGCTCACTGCAACCTCCACCTCCCAGGTTCAAGTGATTCTTCTGCCTCAGCCTCCTGAGCAGCTGGGACTACAGGTGCTCGCCACCACACCTGGCAAATTTTTGCATATTTGGTAGAGACGAGATTTTGCCATGTTGGCCAGGCTGGTCTCGAACTCCTGACCTCAGGTGATCCACCTGCCTAGGCCTCCCAAAGTACTGAGATTACAGGTGTGAGCCACCGCACCTGGCCATCAGGTTCCTCTTGAAGGAGAGAAGCACAGAGGAGCTTGGGCACACCCAAGTAGGACCCCACATGCTGAGAACTGTGATGCCAAGACAGGTTTCCCAGGGGCATGGTTTCCTGAGGTTTAGCCACTTATCTCCAATCACGCAAGGACTAAGAGAAGCCTTGCGTGGAGCACATTTGTGGTCAGCGGCAGCTCTGCCTCACTTGAGATAAGGATATTTAAAGAGTAGATTTTTAAACAAAAGGATGTTGTATCCAGGGGCTCTCTGAAACATGCCAGGTATTATTTGTCTCTACATGTATGCATTTGTGTGTGTACACCCATTAGAAAGAAGACAGGCAGTTTTGAAAGATCATAATGTGACTGGGTGTGGTGGCTCATGCCTGTAATCCCAGCACTTTGGGAGGCCGAGGCGGGCGGATCACAAGGTCAGGAGATCAAGACCAACCTGGCTAACACGGTGAAACCCTGTCTCTACTAGAAATAGAAAAAATCAACTGGGCGTGGTGGCGGGCACCTCTAGTCCCAGCTACTCAGGAGGCTGAGGCAAGAGAATCCCTTGAACCCAGGAGGCAGAAGTTGCAGTGAGCTGAGATGGTGCCACCTCACTCCAGCCTGGGTGACAGAGTGAGACTCTGTCTCAGAAAAAAAAGAAAGATCATAATTTAGCCACTATGGCTGTCTCAGAGACCTACTTCTTCTAGAACTTACTGTCTAATAAGGTAGCCGCTGGTCATGTGTGACAATAAAAATTTTAATTTTAATTAAAATTAATTAAAATGTATTTACTAATTTTTTTTTTTTTTTGAGAAGAAATCTCATTCTGTTATGGCGAGATGGGTTTTCACCATGTTGGCCAGGCTGGTCTCAAACTCCTGACCTCAATCCGCCTGCCTCAGCCTCCCAAAGTGCTGGGATTAAAGGCGTGAGCCACCGCGCCTGGCCTGAAATTAAATAAAATGTAAAATGCAGTTCTTTGGTCATCCCATCACATTTCAAGTGTTCATCAGCCATTATGGTTAATGGCCATGATATTGAACAGGACGTATTTTAGAACGTAAGCCCTGATTCACTGTAACTGGAAGGGCTTTATTATGACTTTCTGGTGGAGATCAAGGACTATGGATGGTCAATCCCCGGCAGAGGAGCCCTCCATATCTCCTGGGCAGACACGGCTGGGGTGAGCTCTGTGTCCTCTCATCACTGAGTCCTCAGCCTCATCCAAGATCAAAGCACTGGCTGTTTCCTGTGAAACTTGACACCCAGGCAGAGAGAAGCAGGGGTCCAGCTGGGAGCCTAAATTCTGATGTCCACACTAGCAGGGCCCAGGCCTCCAAGGACCAGGCTCAGAAAGGCTCTCCCAGTTTGCCTCACCAGGGAGAAGGATGTCTTAGCATCCCTAGGCTCCTCCCCTGTTCCCTGTCCTGGGTGTGCAAATGCAAAACTGCTTTCTTGGGCTTCTCCAGAGCAATGGGAAGGAGTTAGAGAAAAAGGGCAGCTGAGGCGGGGATATAGATATGTGTGAGGGTAGAGAGCAGGTAAGTGCACATTAAAGAGAACCCAATGGTCAGGCTAAGGAAATAACCGAAAGAGGTTCTAGCAACACAATGACTGGGTGTTTGATTCTGGTTTGGTTTGGTTTTGTTTGAGATGAGGTCTTTCTCTTCTGTTGCCCAGGCTGGAGTGCACTTGCAGGACCATAGCTCACTGCAGCCTCAAACTCCTGGGCTCAGGCAATCCTCCTGCCTCAGCCTCTCGAGTAGCTGGGATCTCAGGCACAGGCCACCATGCCTAGCTCCCTCCATCCCTTTCTTTTCCTTACAATTTCTGTGTTAAAGAACACAGGCCATTCAATGTTAGCCTTCCCCACAGACTGGAGTTCATGGAGTAAGTTTGTTTTTTTTTTTTTTTCTTGCTAAACTTCAGTGACCTCCTCTGCTCAACCCATGGGGATCCTGTGACAATAAAAATAAAAAATACACCTGAAAGCACATAGGGAAATGCTTATGGTAGTTTAAGCAAAGAACACAAGATGCAAATAAGCACAGAATGCAAATTGACATATATATGTTATGTTTTCAACTACAGAAAAAAAATGCATAGAGAAAAGGATCAAAAAGATCTATGCCTAGGGTGGGGCACAGTGGTTCACACCTGTAATCCCAGCACTTTAGGAGGCTGGGGCAGGAGGATCACTTGAGCCCAGGTGTCTGAGACCACCATGGGCAACATGGTGAGATCCTGTCTCTTATAAAAAGGAAAGCAGGCCGGGCGCAGTGACTCACGCCTGTAATCCCAGCACTTTGGGATGCCAAGGTGGGCAGATCACGAGGTCAGGAGATGGAGATCATCCTGGCTAACACGACGAATTCCTATCTCTACTAAAAATACAAAAAAACTAGCTGGGCATGGTGGCAGGCGCCTGTAGTCCCACCTACTCGGGAGGCTGAGGCAGGAGAATGGTGTGAACCCGGGAGGTGGAGCTTGCAGTGAGCTGAGATCACCCCACTGCACTCCAGCCTGGGCGACAGAGCAAGACTCTGTCTCAAAAAAAAAGGAAAGCAAAGGGAAAGGGAAAGAAAGGAAAGGAAAAAGAGAAAAGAAAAAAGAAAAGAAATATGCCAAATATATCAATAACTGTACTGGATGGTGAAATTTTGGGAGCACCCCCTTTTTCTTCCTTTATTTTTCCACAATTGGCATATCATAATGTGATCATGAGGTGACAAGTTCTCTTTAAAACATTTCAAAGAAGAGTGCCCTTAAAGTATGGCATGAGATCCAGTGTATCACCAGGCCTTCACAGTACCCCGTGGCTTTGCTCTGTTACCATGGCTACCACCAATCCAGCTGAGACCCTCAGCCTCCCAAGCCTGCTTCCCTGATGCCTTCAAGCTCCTCTTGCCATCTCCCTCCCATTTTCTCTCTACGCCACCAACGGAAGAGCAGGCCAGGTCCCTTCCAAACTTCTCGGTCTGTTATGTAAAGATCACATCCAGGCCGGGCGCGGTGGCTCACGTCTGTAATCCCAACACTTTAGGAGGCCGAGGTGGGCAGATCACGAAGTCAGGAGATCGAGACCATCCTGGCTGACACGGTGAAATGCCGTCTCTACTAAAAATACAAAAAATTAGCCGGGCATGGTGGCAGGTGCCTGTAGTCCCAGCTACTTGGGAGGCTGAGGGAGGAGAATGGCGTGAACCCGGGAGGCAAAGCTTGCAGTGAGCTGAAATCGCGCCACTGCACTCCAGCCTGAGAGACAGCGAGACTCTGTCTCAAAAAAACAAACAAACAAACAAACAAAAAACACAAAAAATCACATCCCTCCCTCCGCATCAGCAGTCCTCATGCTCAGTGAGCATCACTGTTACCTGGAGGGCTGGTTACACACACATCGCTGGCCTCTACCCCCAGAGTTCCTGATTCCCTGGGTCTGGGGTGAGGTCCAAGAATCTGCTATCTAACAAGCTGTTAGGTGATGCTGACGCCACTGGTCTAGGGACCACACCTGTTCTCCCTAAACAAGCCCTGTCCATCCTTCAAGACCTCACTCAAGTTCTCCTGTCCCATGAGGCAATCTCTGAGAACTTCAGCCAATATTGATCTCTCTCCGCCCTCCCAGAACACCTGTTCCTCTTAAGGGTGGTTTGGTAAATGGGGAGAGCACTTAGCGGCCATAATCAGGGGCAGTGTAGCACTTCAACACCTGCTGTCTTGTGTGGTTGGCTCTCCTTCATCCTATCAGTTCTCTTTCTTTTTCTTTCCTTTTTTTTTTTTTTTTTTTTGTTTGAGACAGGGTCTTGCTCTGTCGCCCAGGCTGGAGTGCAGTGGTAGATCTCGGCTCACTGCAAGCTCCGCCTCCCGGGTTCAAGCAATTCTCCTGCCTCAACGTCCAGAGTAGCTGGGATTACAAGCGCGCACCACCACACCTGGCTAATTTTTGTATTTTCAGTAGAGACGAGATTTCACCATGTTGGCCAGGCCTGATTCAACTGATCTCCTGACCTCAAGTGATCTGCCCTCCTCGGCCTCCCAAAGTGCTGGGATGACAGGCATGAGCCACCGTGCCCGCCCCTATCAGCTCTTAAGGGCAGACTGGGACAGACATTTCTTTAGTGACTCCTCATTACCCAGGAGGCATTCCTCATGTCCCAGGTGAACTGAATCTGTCTCATTCTCAGGCACCCCAGTGACATTCACAGACTTCTAATTATTCACTCGCTCATTCACTGGCAGTCCAAAAAAACACTTACTGAGCACCTACTGTATGTCAGGATATGCAAAATAAAAACCTCTTTTCTTCACAGAGGCCAAGAATTACAATAGCATGAGTGGCAGCAGAAGCCTACAGAAGGTGCTCTGTGAGGATCCCTCCCAAATGCAGTCCAACGCCCCCACCCCTGGCCCTGGAGACCGCTACACACACACAACCTTGGCCCCAGTTGCAGGTGCTGGTGCCTGCCAACAAGCACACACAGTTGCAGTCACACCCTCATGTAACCATGGTGAGGATTTGGCTGCCATCATAGGCTCTATTGTTCCCCAGCTAAGCCACCCTGGACTCAGGGACAGGATTTATGGGCAGACATTGTTAGGAGAACAGATGTTCGGGCAGGCGGGCCTGGGACCCGCTGGAGGGAGTCAAGAAGACACTACCTCCTAATTAATAGGCGGTAAATGTCGGAGGAACAGACTCCTGTTCCATTTCTTCAAACATCTGGGGTTCCGGACACTTACGCCCTCTGCCAGGCGAGACATTTGGAGCAGGCTGAAGAGATCATAGATTCTGGAAGGTAGATGTTGGTTTCTCTGTGATCTTGGACAATTTTTTACTTCTTTGTGCCTCAGTTTCACTATGTACTAATATTTACTACTCAAAAAAAGATAGTAAAGCCAAAACACACACACACACACACACACACACACACACACACACACACACACACACACGACAACAGACACCGTTTAGAAGAATAAAGGCCTCCCTGGCGCACTGATTCTCAACTGGATGGGTGCATCAGAATCTCCGGGGAGCCTTTTACTTTCTTGCTTTTTTCAGACACAGGGTCTCACTCTGTCACCTAAGCTGTATGTAGTGCAGTGGTGTGGTCATAGCTTATGGTAGCCTTGACCTCCTGGGCTCAAAAGCGATCCTCCCACCTCAGCCTCCAGAGTAGCTAGGACTACAAGCACACACCACCAGGTCCAGCTGCTAACTTTAAACAATTTTTTTGTAGAAACTGGGTGTCTCCAGGCACGGTGGCTCACACCTGTAATCCCAGCACTTTGGGAGGCCGAGGTGGGCAGACTACCTGAGGTCAGGGGTTCGAGACCAGCCTGGCCAACATGGTGAAACCCCGTCTCTACTAAAAATACAAAAAATTTAGCTGGGTGTGGTGGCAGGTGCCTGTAATCCCAGCTACTTGGGAGGCTGAGGCAGGAGAATCACTTGAACCCGGGAGGTGGAGGTTGCAGTGAGCCGAGATCATGCCACTGCACTCCAGCCTGGACGACAAGAACAAGACTCCATCTCAAAAAAAAAAAAAAAAAAAAAAGATAAAAGAAACTGGGTCTCACTGTGTTGCCCAGACTGATCTTCATCTCCCGGGTTCAAGTACTCCTGCCTCAGCCTCCCAAAGTACTAGGATTACAGGCATGAACCACTGTGCCAGCCTCTGGGAAGCTTTTCAAAGAAAAAGCCCCAGGCGTCTTCGTCAATTCTACTGAATCAGAATTTCCTGAGGTGCACCCAAACGCCATCCCCAAGACCCCAAGCAAGTCAAAGAGGAGTGCAGGGAGGAGCAGAGGCTGCAGGAGCTGTAAAGCAGGGACAGGGCCCAGGGACTCTGGGGAGGAGAGGTCAACATTAAAGAACCCCTCCTTTCTGCCTCCCATCCAGGGATTTCTAGAGAGGAAATACCATCCTCCTTATCTGAACTGACCAGTCCTCCAGGGACCTACTGATTCATCCAATGCATGGCTGAGTCCTGGGCCACTCTTCCTGCTGGCCACCACTGGCCAGCACCCCACCCCAGCATATTTCCCTGGCCCTGGGTTCTAACTCCTTGGTCCCAGAAGCCTCACCTTGGCCAACTGCAACTCTCTATTTCAAGGATTCAGGTTGTAGATCTCCTCCTTCAGAAAGTCCTCTCACATGCTCTTCTTGGCTCACTCCCACGTGGCTTTAGCCTGTTGAACCCTCTCTCTCCTCCAGCATCAATGTGGCAGCACGAGTCACATGTTCTCACGATTGCCACTGTGCCCGTTGGTGGCCCCAACAGATGGTGCCCACCTGGAAGGCGGGATTTTTTGGATCTCATTCAGTTCTCGGTCCCCAACACCTTGCTCAGTGCCCAGCATAGAGCAGGCAAGGAATATGTCTATTCATGCTGATCAGAAGAAAGGGAGAGGAGGAGATTTTAAATCAAACAGTTCTCCTAGGCACATTTTTCAGAAAATTATAGCAAATACTTATATTAGCATGTCCTGTGTGCCAGAGAGAGAAGCCTGAGACACAGGGGGTAAATAGTCCACAGGGTATCTCTGCTTCAAAGAGAAAAAGAGTTATACCTTGGGGGGTCAGGAGGAGCTACCTCTGAAGTCCTTGCTCCCTGTGCCTTAGAGGTCACAGTGACTCTATAACTTCACCCTTTGGATAAAGCAGAGGTTCAGGTTGCTGTGTACAGGGACAGGAGCAATTTATCTCTGCAGGAAGTCTCTCTTAGTGAGGTACCGGGGATCCTGTTGCATCCATTTGGGAGGGTCTGGGAGTCAGCAGTCCCAACTGGGAGCTCCTGGAGCTCGATTTAGAAAAGGGACAGTTTAATGCTATCTGGGGCCTTAGCATGAAAGGGCTTTTCTTTCCCATGTCCAGACTCCCAGGGGAGAGAGAAGGCTTCCAAGTCTCCTAGCCTGATGGTTTGAGAGAAGCAGAGGGGTGTGGCCTGCACCTGCCCCACCTGGCCTCTCTGGGTCCAGGATCAGGCCAGGCAGGAGGAGGCCCACTAATCCTGGGTGCATTACTCAAGGGAGACTGTGAAGAAAAGCAGGAACTCTGAGTGGCATTAAAGTAGGCAGGAAATAAAATGTATTCAGAGTCAGCTAGCGTAATTGAAAATGAACCATATGCCAGGCACTTGGCAAGGTGCGTCCCCACAGTCTTGATTTAATTTTCACACCAACCCAACGAGGCAGCTACTATTCTCCTTGTTTTACCAACAGGAAACTCAGGCATTGTTCTGCTGGAAGGAGAGAAGGTCAGGAGGCAACCCTCAAAACCTGGGGGTGTTTGGCCAAGGCCAAGTAGAGATTTAAGGGTCTTCAAGTAAAGCATTAAGGATTCTTACTCTTCATTTGCTATCTTTCTTAAAGACAGAACAAAATAAAATGGGATTTAGGTTGGATTCCAAGAAAAACTTCCTGACTGTAAAGAGGTATTAGAAAGTTCATTTCCTAGGACAGATCCCTGAAAGATGTAACCACATCAAATGCCCATTCTGCAGGCAGGAGACTGGACAATTTGACATTTACCACCACAGGCATGCTCAGGGGTCCCCTCAGGTGACTGGGCTCTATCTCCCATCTCAAGTGAGGCTTGTGGACAATGCAAAATCTAAAGTCAAACACATCCTTTGCTAAATTTAACAAGGAGATAGGCATAGAGTTCAGATGT
Source organism: Macaca nemestrina (assembly GCF_043159975.1). Taxonomy (NCBI): domain Eukaryota; kingdom Metazoa; phylum Chordata; class Mammalia; order Primates; family Cercopithecidae; genus Macaca; species Macaca nemestrina. The sequence goes on along the minus strand of NC_092141.1, from coordinate 51,268,635 downwards.
TAAAATGAAGTCTTCTTTTAATGAATGGGCAGGGTTTGGAGTTTGCCAGTGTCATCAATGAGGTTACTGTGGCTACATTAAAGTTAGCACATGAATGTTGGATGATGCAGTTTATCAAACCAGCAGGGACTGAGCAACAACTCAGGCAGAAAACTGGCGCCTGGCCTTAGGGAGCCCTGTCCTGCCTGGGCACCCTCGCCCACGTGCCACAGCTAAAATGCTGGTAGGACCTTGGGGACTCAAGGCAGGGCTGCCACTGCCCCCGGCTGTTTGGGCCAACACTTGAGCTCTGGCCTGGAACAGAAGGCTCCCTAATAGGTTGTTATGAGCCTGGGAAGGCGGAACAAGCTGGGCAGGGAGGAGGGGCCTCGGGAGGCTGTCTAAAGACACGCTCCCAAGCCGAAGGTTTCATTTCCTGCCAAGCAACTCGCCGGTTTGCATCAAACACAGAATTTACTATTCACCATAGAACAACCATATGAAAAAAACTTTGCAGAGTTTACCCAGATGTAGGTTTTCCTTAAGGTAAAAGAGGAGTCATGTTACCGAAGCCTCATCTTCTCACGAGTTCAAAACCTCTCCACCCTCTCAGGAGAAACCAAGGCCCGGAAAGGTTAAAGGCCTCGGCCTCAAGGTCCCACCAAAGAATCCGAGCTGGTGCCAGCTCTCCGACTCCTACCCAGCAACCCGCCGCAGGTGGCCAGCAGCTGCCTCTGAGAACGCAGAAGGCCGAGGGGGGCTGAGAGTGTTTATAAATCACAGCACTCTTGCTCCATCCCGATGGCCTTGTGATGCCTGAGGCATGAGGGCAGGCCAGGACAGGAGCCATGCAGCAGGGTCTCCCACCCCAGGCCCTCCAGGCCCCCAAAAGGCTTCCTGTCAGGCCCTGCACTGCCCCCTCCTCCGGCTTTGATCTCAAAGAGGGGAGGGGTTGGAGAGTCCAGAGAAGTCCCCACTTGGCATCGATTTGCCCAAAGCAAAGACAACACAAAGGCTGCACCTGTTTCCATGGAGATGCGACGGGGAAGCAAGGGAACAAAACAGGGAGAAACACAAACCCGTCACCACCTTCCAAGCCAGTGTGATCGATGCTGGCAGACCAGAGCCCTGACAGGAAGACAGCGGAAGGATGAAAGGTAATCAGTGGATCTAGAAGCCACACTGGGAGCCCTTTCAGGCCACAGAGAGGAGGCCAGCAGCCTCCCCCACCCCCAGCCGCAAACTCGCCTGGGCGCCACTCTCGAGAACCAGTCCAAGCAAAAAGTCCCGGACGGAAATCCACAGCGAGCACTTACTTTACAAAAGGATTCCTTGCTTGACTAAGGGATTCCTCCAAGCAGCAAAATCCCACCTGGAGTGCACTGTCTGTTTTGTTTCAGTATTCACTTCTCTGAACAGGAGGAGGAGGGGGCCAAGGGAGTAACTTCCAGGGGAAAGTTTGTGAGAAGAGATGAGGGGATGGAGGGGTAGGGACTGGACTCTGTTCATAAAACATCTCCTAGGAGAGGCCCACAAGAAAATGGAGACGTGGCAGCTTTAGAAGAGAAAGGTGAGCAGGCTGAGTGCCTGAGGCCCATCCAATAGGGAGGACATGGGAACATGAACAGCAGAGAAGGCTGGGCGGCAACAAGTGTCCCACTAGGTCCCTGAGGTTGCCACCAGGGCACACAGGCGCTCTCAAAGCCACCGGGCTATGAGGAAATGTGGGGTCAGCCTAATCTCCCCCAGGGTGATGAGAAGGCCAGTGGCTTGATGCCTCCCCGTGAAGGCTGGAGGAAGATGCCAACAGGAGGCCCAGCAGATGGCCGGGGCTCAGAGGCTGTCATAAGGGCCTCTTGACTGGCACTCACCGTTCATCAGGTGACACATACTAAGTGCCACTTAGCACATGTGGTCATCCTGGGACAAAGAGGCAAGGCCACGCACCAACACAGCCCTGCCGTTGGAGAGTCTCAACCAGGCCTTCACTCCACTGAGTCTCTTCCTGACTATAATTCTTACAGGGAACAAAACCAAGGATAACAATAACATTTACTGAGCATGCCGTGTGGGCCTGACGCTAACACTTGTCTCATTGATCCTCTCAACCTCCCATGAGAGAGAGGCCTTTCTTTTCACCATTGACTGATGTGGAGACAGGCACAGAGAGGTAAATAACTCGCCCAAGGTCACACAGCGAGTAACTGGCAAAGCTAGGATTCAAAAATAGGTCTGCCCAACTTCAGAGCCTGTGAACAGCAGGCTCAACACCTGCCACATTAGCCTCATTTAACAGGTGGAGACAGTGAGGCTGAGAGAAGGCAGGTGACATGCACTGAGGCAGAGGCTGAACTCTGAAGACCAGTTCTCCTGACCCACCCCAAGGCTTTTTTGCCTTGTGAGGCCTCCTCTAGGAATGCCAGCTGGCTTTCTTGGTGGTGTATGTGGACTTCTCTGTGTAGTCACTTTCCTGTTCTGGATCTCAGTTTACCCCCTGCAACAAGGTGGCATCATTAAGAGTGTGAGCCCCTGCTGTCTCACGGAGAGGAGCTGAGAAGAAACATGGGGTGTGCATTCAAGGTATTACCAGCGAGCTGGTAGGAGAAGCAGGCTCAGTCACAAAGATCCACAAGCTCTGTAATGTCCACAGAGCAAAACCCTAGGTAGCATCTCCAGGCCGCTACTCAACAGTCTTCCCACCAGAGTACATGTGCAAAACCCTCAGGGAACCTGGGGACTTCCCAGGGGTATTCAGACATGGATGCCTTCCAGCGAATCAACTTCTAAAAGCTCCACTTCCTGTGCTTCTTCCTAAAACTGATCAGCTGGGAACCCTCTGTGTCTGCCAGTTCTCTCTTCACCAAGGCCCTCGTAAACTCTTCCCAAAAGAAAGGCCTACCCCCAGCCATCCCAGCCTCACCCTGGTATCCTGCCCTGTGTTATAGAAGAGACGACGGAAGAATGCAGCCCTCATGGGAGGAGTTCCAGGAGGACAAAGAACTTCCTTAAGACGTTGAGAAGGGGACCTTATCTATCTTACCTACCCATCTGTTTATTTTAGGATTAGAATTAGGAAGCTGACACAGGGACACCTGTTTAACCTGTTTAATAAATATTTGAATTAAAAAGAGGAGTCAGAGTTTTTCCGACACAAAGTATGATTTGGCTGGCTGGTCTAACCACAAGATCCAGCCTGGGCAATTAGGAATTATGGTGGACGTTTTCCACAACTGCCTGGGCTGGGTTTGCCGTTCTAAGGCTTTGACAAAAATAAATTTGAAGCAAGTATATGGCATACAATAGGCCTGGAAATACATTCCACTTAAAGTTATGATAAAACATTTTATATGTAAATTTTTATTTTTATTTTTTTGAGATGGAGTCTCGCTCTGTCACCCAGGCTGGAGTGCAGTAGTGTGATCTCGGCTCACTGCAGCCTCCACCTCCCGGGATGAAACGATTCTCCTGCCTCAGCCTCCCCAGTAGCTAGGATTACAGGCGTCCGCCACCGCGCCTGGCTAATTTTTGTATTTTAGTAGAGATAGGGTTTCTCCATGTTGGCCAGGCTGCTCTTGAACTCCTGACCCCAAATGATCCTCCTGCTCTGGCCTCCCAAACTGCTGAGATTACAGGCGTGAGCCACTGCATCCAGCAAATATATGTCAATTTTTTTTTTCTTAATTAATTTTTATTTTGTGAAACAGAGTTCTGCTCTTGTCACCCAGGCTGGAGTGCAATGGCGTGATCTCGGCTCACTGCAACCTCCGCCTCCCAGGTTCAAGCAATTCTCCTGCCTTAGCCTCCCAAGTAGCTGGGATTATAGGCATGTACCACCATGCCCAGCTAATTTTTGTATTTTTAGTAGAGAGAGGGTTTCACCACGTGGGCCAAGCTGGTCTTGAACTCGTGATTTCAAGTGATCTTCCCTCCCTGGCCTCCCAAAGTGCTGGGATTAAGGCGTGTGCCCAGCAATATATGCCAATTTTTTAATATATGAGGGGATACACAGTTGTTCAAAATTCTTTTGAGGTGTAGGAGTGAAAGAAGTTTGAAGCCTGTTGCTTTCCTTCCCTGGAGCCATGATCAAAGGCTTAAGCTCCCATACCAACAGACCCACTAAGCCATATACATAGTAAGTTCTCAAGAGAAGGTAGCTGCAGTGTATACAACAAGCACTAGACCTGAAATCTGGGTATAACTTTATTTCTGCCACTTCTTAGCTGTGTGGCTCAGAAGGTTAAGTCATCCATCTTCCTTAAGCCTCAGTTTCTCCCTAAGTACATGGAGATAATACCATACAAGGTATATTCAAAATCCTGATGACGAGGACATTAAATGAACAAGAGAAAGGGCATCAGCACAAACAGCCCCCAGTAATAGCCAACCAGCAGGCGTTTTCTGTTTGGCTTGGACAACTTGGTATTTGTCTCTAGCCAATATTAATAACTAACATTTATCGAGCGCTCACTACGTGCCAGGCACTGGACTAAGTGCTTCACAGGCCCTGGCTCATTTTGTTTTCACAACAACCCTGCAGGAAAGGTACCATTCTTACTCCTGATCCACAGGCATGGAAAGCTTAAAGACTTGCTCAACTCACTCAGCCAGCAATTAAGGGCCCAGTAGGTCTTTTTGATTCCAGTGACTGTGCTCTAAAAACCCTCCCTACTCAAAGTGCAGCCTGAGACCAGCAGCATCAACAGAGACTGGTACCTTATGAGCAACGCAGGATCCCAGGAGCTACTCCAAACATGCTGAATCGGTATCTGCATTTTAGCAAAATCTATGAGGGATTCATATGCACATCCAAGTTTTAGAATCATCACTGCTCTAAATCTCTAGTCTGGCTGATTTTACCATCCTGGTTTTATCTTGCTGAAGGTAATGTAATGTTTGCTTTCTCCATGCACACACACATACACAGCTGGCAATTAAAGCAAGCAAGATGGTCAGGGATTATAATAATCCATCAGCAACACATGCAAAATGCATTTTTAAAAAAGGGCTAAGAGGATCCACATCAAACTGTCATCAGTGGTTACCTCTGAGAAATGGGATGCGATGGGGGGATTAGGAGGAGCCAAAGGCGGCTTTTTATTATCTAAATTTTCTTTTCTTTTCTCTTTTTTTTTTTTTTTTGATATGGAGTCTTGCTCTGTCACCCAGGTTGGAGTGTAGTGGTGCGATCTCGGCTCATTGCAAACTCCACCTCCCAGGTTTGAGTGATTCTCCTGCCTCAGCCTCCCTTAGTAGCTGGAATTACAGAAGCCCACCACCACCATGCAAAGTTAACTTTTGTATGTTTAGTAGAGAACAGCGTTTTGCCATGTTGGCCAGGTCGTTCTTGAACTCCTGACCTCAGGTGATCTGCCCACCTCAGCCTCCCAAAGTGTTGGGATTACAGGCGTGAGCCACCATGCCCAGCTGAAATGTTTAATAAACAGGGTATAGTTGTAAATAGGTTATATAATTTAAAAGGAAAGCATGTTTTAAAACACATGTACAGATCACTGGGAATTAGCTGTATTTTATGAGCTCCGTCTATCCAAGGTTATTGTCAGCTATCCAGCCTCAGACTGTGGAAAGCCAAGGTAGGGAGTTAGTAGGGAGGTACTGGTGGAACAAAAGGAGCGCTGTGCTTGGAGCTGGAAGACTCCACTCCAGGCTCTGCCCCTGATTTGCTGTGCGATCGTGAGGCTCTCCTTCATGGGCCTGTGTTTCCTCTGCTATAAAATGGGGGAATCCCCTTCCCCTTTTAGGGACCTACAGTGCAGTGAAAGGCATAAAAGTTCCTCGTGAACTGCAAGGTGCTTGGCAATGCAAGGGCCAAGTGTTTTCTTGAAAAGAAAAGAGACGAAAAAAAAAAAGCAGTGAAACATTCACCCGCACTCATTCCATTCCCCAAATACAGATATCCCATGACTTTATAAGGAAGATATACAGAGTAACCTGGATTTAGATTCCGTGGGAGCCTCAGGCTGATTTTCAAATCCTTATTCGAACTTAGAAGTTAGGCTTGGACGTGGTTCAAAACATGAAAAGAAAGGGCTATTTCTCAATGTCTGGCCCATTTGCTTTGTGCTTCTCTCCCGGTTTCTCTGCAGGCTCATGAGTCTGGGGAGCTTCTGTCCCAGTGTTCTGTGTGCTTCCTGTCTGGGCACAGTGGCTGCCCTCTCCTTTGCTTTCATGGCTTTCTACCAGCACCTGTCTCCAGTGCTGCCTCTCAGTTGCTCTTAGAGCAAAAGACTTGGGGTCTGTGGTTCGGCTCAGTTCTCACCGCTGCCTCTGTTTTCCACTTTTTATCTTAGAAGTCAGACTTGGCCAGGCGCAGTGGCTCACACCTGTAATCCCAGCACTTTAGGAGGCCAAGATGGGCATATCACTTGAGGTCAGGAGTTCAAAACCAGCCTGGCCAACGTGGTGAAACCAGTCTCTACTAAAGATACAGAAATTAGCCAGGCGTGGTGGCATGTGCCTGTAGTTCCAGCTATTCGGGAGGCTGAGGCAGGCAAATCACTTGAACCCAGGAGGTGGAGGTTGCAGTGAGCGAGATCGCACCACTGCACTACAGCCTGGGGGATAGAGAGACTCCGTCTCAAAAAACAAAAAGAAATCAGATCTGCAGAAAGAGCAGCAAATGCTACCCCTCGCTCATCTGGAGGGTGTGGAGTTTGAATATGGAGGGATAAAGTGACTTGCTCAAACTCATACAGCCGGCTTAAAACAAACAGAGTTGGGTGGGGTTCGCTGGCCCCAAAGTCCAGGCTTCTTTATCCTTGCTTCCTCTATGACCTTTGGAAATAACCTCCTTTCCTTAAGACTTATCTATCATTCATTTGCAACTTGTCTGTCACTGACCTCACCCCTCTGTTCATTCTAGGAGACATGAATCCGGGGATTAAAAGTTGCTGTGCTTTTCCTCAAACAGAACAATCCTAAAACCACATAGTCTGAAAGTATCATTGAAACTGACCCAGAAGAGAATCCCCAGCCAGATTTTCCATGGAGAACCAGACCTGTCTAAACCAGTATGAGCTTTCATTACGGTAAAGTAATGGCAAAAGAAGCCTCAGGGCAGACAATTCCAGACTCACTATTTCAGTGGCCTTAGGTGACTTGATTCACTTCTCTGAGCCTCCAGTTTTCTCATATGCAAGACAGGAAGAGCGCTACCACTTTTCAGTTTAAAAGGAAGATTACAAATAAGGATAAAGCTCTTCATACATAGTAAGAGCTCAATAAACAGCAACTATTACCATCATGATCACTGTCATTCCAGACCATCCATCCCAAAGACAGGGGTCTAAATCAGTTCTCCAATCCAGCTGCACATTAGAATCACCTAGGGAATTTCTCCCTCTCCCTCTCTCTTTTTTTTTTTTTTTAATAGGGTCTTGCTCTGTTGCCCAGGCTGGAGTGCAGTGGCACGAACATAGCTCACTGCAGCCTTGACTCAAGCGATTTTCCCACCTCATTTTTTGAATTTTTGTAGAGACGGGGTCTTGCCATGTTGCCCAGGCTGGTCTCAAACTCCTGAGCTCAAGCAATCCATCCACCTCGGCCTCTGCTGAGGTGCTAGGATTACAGGCATGAGCCTCGGCATCTGGCTGTGAATTTTATTTTTTGTTTACCAATTTCCAGCTAGCTCCCAGGTGATGCCAATGCCACTGGTCCATGGCACCCAAGACTCAACATCTTGGGCAGATGCCTGGAAAGGCTGTATGAATCTTCATCCCTGGACAGTCTCAAAGGCCACCTCTGTCCAGCCAGGCTAGATTGCACTACCTCCTGGAAGCAGACAGTCAACTATATGATTGGGGCACGAAGACTCAGAACCAAAGCTTGACCCCAGGTGACTCTCTCTCTCTCTTTGGTTTCCTGTTGGCTTTTTGGGTTCTACCAAGAGCTGCAGACAAGTGTGGCCACAAAGATGCACTAGCAAATTAATCATGGTGCCACACCCTGCCTTCACGTAGAGTTACCGTCTCAAGATCATCCAAGGGAGAGTCAGAAGACAAGGGGCCTGGTCATTTTCACTCAGATAAGCAGGGTATAGGAGAGCATGGCCTGCCTTGGCTGGATGTCCCAGCCAGAAGGAGCTGAAACAATGGCCACTCTGGTCAACCAGACTCCTCTGATCAGCCAACCAAGAAAGCTTCCCACCAGGAGATGGCGAAGTAAAGGCACAGTTGATGGGCTCCCGTGAAACAAGAGCTGGTGGGGAGCTGGGTGGCAGGCCCCTCTGGCTTTGAGGTTGGTGCATTTTGTGACCCTGAATATCAACAAAACAATACTGACTGGACACCTACTATGTGCCAGACAATGTTACATAAATATTTTCATCTGATAATCACATCAACTTTGCAAGGCGGGCACCATCATCTTCATTGTACACCTGAGGAAACAGGCTCGATAGATAAGTAACAATGGAACTTACACAGGACAGAGCCAGAAATGAAACTCAAGCCTGTCCAATACTTCCTACTTCTACTTTTTTTTGAGATGAGGTCTTGCTGTGTTGCTCAGGCTGGGCTCCTGGGCTCAATCAATCCTCCTGCCTCAGCCTCCCAAGTATCTGGTACTACAGGCATACACCACTGTGCTCCAATTCTTCCTGCTGCTGCTGCTTCTTTTTTTTTTTTTAATTTTTTTTTTTGAGACAGCATCTCGCTCTGTTGCCAGGCTGGAGTGCAGTGGCATGATCTCAGCTCACTGCAACCTCTGCCTCCCAGGTTCAAGTGATTTTTATGCCTCAGCCTCCCGAGTAGCTGGGACTACAGGCAGACGCCACCATGCCCAGCTAACTTTTGTATTTTTAGTAGAGACAAGGTTTCACCATGTTGGCCAGGATGGTCTTGATCTCTTGACCTCATGATCCGCCCGCCTCGGCCTCCCAAAGTGCTAGGATTATAGGCATGAGCCACTGTGCCTGGCCTCTTCCTGCTTGTTTACGTTGCTGCTCAAAACTCTTAAAAATCTCTGCGACTCATTTTACTCTTTCATTTGGGGCAGAGAAGAAAGGGGAAAGTGTATAAATCAATAGAACTGGAAGTGGTGTCTATCCCATGTGTTGCGTGGCTAAGCAAGGCACCCAGCCCCAGGCCCAGGGCTGGAAATGAGACTCTATGAATGACCGAGAGCCAACCTGAGCCTGGGTCCCATCACCCCACTCCTGTATAAGCCACAAGAAGCTTCCTGAAGCTGTCGAAGGGCGCGCAAATGAGCATCCCACTTCTATGGAGCCGAGGGCTAAAGAGGCCATGCTAGAAGCCGCTGTCCCATCAAGGCCCCAGACCTGTACCACAGCCAGGTCCCTCCTGCTAGCACTTTGGCAAGCAGGGGCCTTGGCAGAGGCCCCAACTCTGGATTAATATTACACCAAGAGAACCCAAACAAATGGCTCCTGACTTTCACGCTCCATAAAGTTCTGAGGCTTAAAATAAAGATGAGTTTGGAGGGGAGGGGGTGTCAACAATAGTCAGCAATGGTACAGCCACAGGATGAAACACTGTACAGCCACTTAAAAGAGTGTCTTAAAACCACACCGTTCCATTAAAAATTCTCATTATGTAGTGTTACACCAAAAAGCTAGATTCAAAGGTATGTAAATCAGTAAGATCACAACTAGTTCTTAAAACCTGTGCACATTAAAAAAAAAAAAAAAAAGAACAGAGGGAAATACAACCAAATGTTTTCAGCAGTAGTACTGAAATTATCAGAATGATCGATTTTACTGGAAATTAAACATTTTCCAGTTTTCCTTTAACGAGCACGTAAACTACCCAGAGGGCAAGGGGAACACATTCTGACTAAAATCCGTGTGTCTGAGAAGTCAGGATGAAGAGCTGCTGGGATGGCATAAACCCCTCCAGGCAGCCCACAGCAATGAGATGGGACAGGCACAGCTGTAATCTGGAGGCCCTCAGGGCTCTGCTGTGGTCACACCTAAACAAGCAAGCCAGTGGGTTACCCTTCCCCAGGGGCAGAAATTCTCCAGGGAACATAACCAAAAGCCCGTTAGCCCTTAGAGTACTCTAAAGGACTTTGGCAAAGACGCTGCAGTGAAACACAGCCTGCTCAGGTGCTCTGCCCCAGGCAAAAAGACAGAAGACAGCTGCCACTGCAGGGTCCAGTGTCCCTTAGAGACCCCCAGCCAATGAGGATCCCTGCCAGCGCTGCCACCCCCAAGCATGAGGATATAAAAGAGATAAGCTTCACCATCTGGGGCGCGGGAACCTCCTGGGAATGCCTGCCTGAATGAGGGAGAATGGCAGGTCCCCAAGCCATGTGCAAATGTGAAGGAGGAAGAGGGTCAAAAGAGAAGGAGCTGCAGCAGCTGTCTCTAAAAGAACACTAATTACAGGGCCGTCCTGCCTTAGCCAGGCCTGGTACTGCCAGCAAAGATGCTCTCAAGCTCAACGTTCACCTGGCCACCTGTCCTGGGCTGCCTGTCCTCGACTGCCTGTTCTCTGCCGCCTGTGGTTGGCCCAGAGGTGGCAAGGGTGGTCTGGCTGGGACTGCAGGCCTGATGGCTCCCCAGGCTGGGTGGGGAGGCCCCAAGCCCAGCTTACTGGGATGTCCTCATCCTAGGGTCAGGGGCCCTGTGCCAGGAGACCCTGGAACGTGGGGGTAACTAGAGAACTTCCTTCTCTGGAAATGTTAGAGACCCACCAACACTGGAATGGAAAAAAGTGAAGTATTCATCCCTTGAAGTTGCGGGAGGGGCACAGTCAAGTGCAGAGGTGAAAAATGCCCGTTCTCCAGGGGTCCCTCACCTGCCACTCAGAGCAAGGAGCTCAAGTTCACCATCACCAAAGGTGCCTCTGCATGGCCTCCTGTTGCTGGCATTTTGCTGAGACACTGGAGAGGACCCAAAGAGGCCCACACCAAGCCAAAAGGTGGGCAGGAGGAAAGAGCACTGGCCTAGCAGTCAGACTAGCCAGATCTTGTCCCCATTCAAGCCCCTTCACCCCCTGAAATAGGTGTGATACCCATCCTAGACACTACATCAAAACATTTACAGATCGGTGAGAAATGTATGAGATGGGACTTCTAAAAACAACCAAATTCTGGCCAGGTGCAGTGACTCACACCTGTGTAATGCCAGCGATTTGGGAGGCTGAGGTGAGTGGATCACTTGAGGCCAAGAGTTCAAGACCGGCCTGGACAATATAGCAAGACCCTGTCTCTATTTACAAATTTTAAAATAAAAAATAAATGTAAAGCTGTTAAAATCTAAACAAATGGAAAGTGTGATTAAGATGCATGGGAAGTCATTATAAAGTGAAGGCATTTTGCTTCTCTTTCAGGACAATATGCAAATTAGAGGCAAAAAAAATAAATAAATAACTGCATTATTTTTCTTTTCAGACCACTCATGTACCCACTGTAAAACAGAGTTATGGGGCTGCTTCTGGAACATAGGGAATGGGGCTCAGCGGCTGGTGCCACACCAGGCCTCTTGGACCAAAGCGGGAAAGGAATGACTCAGAGAGGGAAAGGAAGAGACAAAACCAATGAAACAGGAGGAAAAGTAGGGAGGTTGGAACCCGGCATCTCTGGGAAAGAGACCCAGATGAAAGGGAGGCGCAGCTGGGGGAAACAGGCCGGCAATTGTTCACAGGGATGGCCGGCCCTGCTGCTTTGTGTGTTAATGTAATTAAGGGCTTGGTGGGGGCCGATGTTGAGAGTCCTTTAACTCCCTGCCATTCTCACAGAACGCCTGGGACACAGAGTGGGGCTGTTATGGATGGTGCCAATGGGTTTCTGGGCAGCTCAGTTAAAAGGGCATTCAGGGGCAGGCGGGCCTGGGCAGCAGGAGGTGAAGCCCTCATTCCAGGGTGCCTGAGAGGCACTTCCTCCTCCTCCCCACTGCCCCCGGGAGTCTCCCAAAGCCCTGCCACTGCCCTGACCCCAGTTAACACTCCTGGTAATTGCTGGGGCTGCTGCAGAAAGCCCAGAGAGGAAAAAAAAAAAAAAAAAAAAAAAAAATGCCAGCGTTAATTAGAGAGAGAAAAAAAGTCTGCTTCTCCAGTGTTCACTGAGGCTTCCCTCCTGCCCACACCCTCTGGGTTGGGGCATCCAGTTTCAAGGAAGCTCCCAAGGCAGGGCTCTCCATGCCTAAAGCCAAAATCAACAACAGCACATGGAAATTACTGAACAGGAGCAGCTGGGTCTAGCAGGCTTCTAGGAGCCTTGCTCCAAAGCTCCCAACCCCTCATATTTCCAAGAGGTATGTCTAGGGGTCTGCCCCCCAACCCCACTCATCCAAAGAAAGCCTCACATTAACCTACAGCCCAATAACCTGTTGCTCTGCAACAAAGACAGTACAAGTTCTTGCTACCAACATGAGACTCCTCCGGATGGCAATGGACATTCTGTAGGCAAAACAATTCATGCAATGTAAGCCTTTAAAAATACTGTCCCATCTCACCTCACAACTACCCTGTGAGGTAGGTACTATTCTTTCCTCCACTTTACAGATGGGGAAACTGAGGCTTAGAGAGGATAAATAGCTGTACCTAAGGTCAACAAGCCCACAAGTAGCAGAGGAGGGATTCAAACCCTGGCATCCTGACTCCAAAGCCTGTGTATGTAACCCCTATTCTATGCCACGGGGCACTCAGATAGTCACTGGGCAGTAGAAATACGCCTTGTGAAGCTTACAGCCTGGCACAAGGTTCTTAGCAAAGGCTCTGTGAGGTTTCTGTGAGGTCTACGGAACCCCTCATCCCCAAAATCGAATGCACAATTTAATGTGTTTGTGTGTGCCTATGCTTTTTGGGAGGGTGTCAAAGTTCTCTTTAGATTATCCGTGGAATCTGGGACCAGACAAAAGCTTAAGAACCTAGGACCAATAAGGTAGCAACACTCCGATGCCTTGTGAAGTCCATTCTAGAACACATATCTTCCGATTTGAGTCCTCTACTTTTTCAGGCCATCTCTTTGCTATCAAGTAATAGCGAAGAGGGCAACTTGAGTTTCTCCAGAAATGGAGAATAGACTGGCATTCAAGAATTAGAGTCACCTGGCACTGGCAGTCCACCCAGCCTGACTGGGAGAGAGTATCCAGGATATATACTCGGGGTGGGGAGCGGGAGGGAAAGGGTTAACAGTCAGGTCCTGCGGGATTAAAAGATTTCCTACACTGTGTTTATGACTTCTTTCCATCACTTAAAAACAAGTTTCAACATTGTCCCAATTCTGATCCTGGGTTTTAGTTGGATCCACACTGAGAAAAATAATTCATTACGGCAGCCCCAAACTATCAGAAATTAGCAGGCGGGGAAAAAAGTTTCCATTCCATACTAATTTGCTACAGTTTTAAAGGCCACCGTCTGTCTAAAAACAAGGGTGTTCCTTAACTGAGGCCATTGTCCTCATTTCCAGATGCTCCAAGACAGCAAACAATGACAATGATGCTGCTGCCAACATTTGACACCCAATATTATCAAGCCCAAATTCTGTGTGCTGGGCTCTTAATGATAAGCTTTACCCAAACTTATCTCATTTAATCCTCACTCCAGTCCTATGAGGCAGGGGCTTATCATCTCCAGTTCAGAGATGACAAAATTAAGCCCCAGAGAAGTTAAACAGCTGCCCAAGAACACACCGCAAGTCAGGGACAGTGCCAAGATTCAAACCTGATCTATCTGACCCGAAAGACAGGGCTCTAGACCAGGGCCCCTAAAAGTATGTCCACAGACCACCTGCAAACTGTTAAGTTGTGGGTCCTTACCAAATAAGTACAGAAAAAGAAAGGAAGGAAGGATTTTAAAACGTTTATAGCAATCTGACATTAGTACAATATCCAAGCATGTGATCTGTGGACTTCCCTCTTAGAACAGGGTATAGACCAGTCTGGATGTTCTCAGACTGGCTCAGACTGGTCATGCTCATCGGTCCCTGAACTAAGGAATAGAACACGTTGTCCTTCACCTCAGATACTTTGAGAAGCACTGTTTTAAAGCACTGCAAAGACGGGGCATAGAAGACACTCAAACAAGGTTCAGCACGTCCCCAGCTGTCCCTGCAGCATCCAAAGTCTTGTAGCCCAGCACTTCTCAGACTTACTTTCTTTCTCTCTCTCTTTCTTTCTCTTTCTTTCTTTCCTTTCTTTTCTTTTCTTTTCTCTTTTCTTTCTTTCTTCTTTCTCTTTCTTTCTCTCTCTCTCTCTTTCTTTCTTTATTGAGATGGAGTTTTGCTCTTGTTGCCCAGGCTGGAGCGCAGTGGCACAATCTCAGCTCACTGCAATCTCCACCTCCTGGGTTCAAGCGATTCTCCTGCCTCAGCCTCCCGAGTAGCTGGGATTACAGGCAGGCGCCACCACGCCCAGCAAATTTTTTTTGTATTTAGTAGAGACAGGATTTCACCATGTTTGTGGGGCTGGTATCGAACTCCTGGCCTCAGGTGATCCACCGCCTTGGCCTCCCAAAGTGCTGGGATTATAGGCGTAAGCCACTGCGCCTGGTCACTTCTCAGACTGTCATGTGCACACGAACACTGGGGACCTTCTTAAAATGTAGATAGATTCAGGAAGTTCAAGGTGGGGCCCGCAATTCTCCATTTCTAACCAGGTGATGTCAGCGCTGCTAGTCTGGGGACCTGACTTTGGGTAGCAAGTCTCCAATTGCACAAGCAGACCGGAGCCAACGAGGCTGATGCTGCGAACTTCACCTGGCAAACAAGTCGGACTCCAGCAAAGGCTCACCAGTTAGCACCGGCTGTGAGGAGGCCAGAAGGTAGCCCTTACAAACACCTTTCCCCAACTCCAGGCTGCGTCTGGGATGACCAGGGGCCCTTTTATCCTGAGTCAGAAACCAAAGCCCTTTCAGTCCCAGGGGTTTAACAGAAGGCAGAGAAAAGCAGCTCAGAAGCCTTTGCAAACATTGTGAGGAACGCTACCCACAACCACAGCCAAAAGGAGGGAGCATTTTGAGAAAACTGTGCCCACTTCTTTGCTTCTGCTCAAGCCAGACTGAAGCTGGGTCTCAGACAGTGATGGCCTGGGAAAATCACACATGTGTTTGGACAGCACTTTCTACTTCCTAAGAAGAAGAAGATATCCACATCTATCGTGAGAGCTGAGAAATCTAATTAAAAGCTGGAAGCCACAGAGGAAGGGATGTGCTGTGGTCAACACGGGAGGGCAGAAATGACCCGTCTGTGACCACTCCTGTAGCCAGAAAGAGCCACCAACAGACCAACTCCAAAGGGGGAACGGTCCCCACTTCCTGCAGGTAACCTTCCCATGACCTGCTCTACTCCCTGGAAATTCTTGACACTAAAAACCTTCGTTAGTGCCAACCTCAGTCTCTCCTAGTTCCATTTCTGGTACAAGGACTGAAGGACTTATTAAAGGGGCTGGCCGGGTGCGGTGGCTTATGTCTGTAATCCCAGCACTTTAGGAAGCCGAGATAGGCAGATTACTTGAGCTCAGGAATTTGAGACCAGCCTGGGCAACATGGCAAAACCATGTCTCTACAAAAAATACAAAAATTAGCTGGAGGTGGTGGCACACACCTATAATCTCAGCTACTTGGGGGCTGAAGTGTGGGATCGCCTGAGCCTGGGAAGTCAAGGCTGCAGTGAGCTGTGTTCACACTCCAGCCTGGGTGACTAAGCAAGATCCTGTTTAAAAAAGAAAAGAAACAAAAAAAGCGGGAGAGGTGCAATTCGCAGGAAAAACCCCAGATCTCCCATTCATTCAGGGCAGTCGCTCATTCATTCAAAAACACTGATGAAGCCACTGCCACATGCCGTCCACTGTCAGGAAGCAGGCATAGAGGCACAGGCTGGGGCCTTCTCCTTACCCTCCTCTAAAGAAGTGGGGAATAAGCAATAAACGGTCATGAGGCCGTTAACTAAGTCAAAGGGCACTGCTGTTCTGGCAGTGGCGGAGGGGTTGGGGGGGCGGGGCGGGGGGAAGTGAGTTGCTGGGCAGAAGCTCTCACATATGCATAGACTCAGGGAAAGCCTGCCCCAGGGTGGGACTGGGTATTGAAGTTGATGGTGGCTGACAGATCTCCTTCACTTTACTCACAGAGGGCCAAGAAAGGCCTGAGGGTTAGTAACACACAAAGGAACACAGTCAGAGGGGCTTCATGTCCTGACCAAAGGTGTCTCAACAAGACACAATCGCGAATCCAGGGAGGATCCAGCTGAAAAGCCTCCTCTGGATTGCAGAGGACCCCCATGAAACCACGAGCCTCTTTCTCCTTTGCAAATATCAAATCGTATTCTCCTACCTCCAAACCCTGCCATGTGCTGCTTCCCTACACAATACCCCCAACCCTGCTCCTCTCACCCAGTTGTGTCCTTCCCTCTTTCAGAATTCTGCTTAAAACGTATCTCTAGGCTGGGAGCGGTGACTCATGCCTGTAATCCCAGCACTTTGGCAGGCCGAGGCAGGTGCATTGCCTGAGGTTAGGAGTTCGAGACCAGCCTGGCCAACGTGGTGAAATCCTGTCTCCACTAAACACACACACACACACACACAAATAGTTGGGTGTTGTAGTGCATGCCTGTAATCCCAGCTACTCGGGAGGCTGAGGCACGAGAATCTCTTGAACCCGGGAGGTGGAGGTTGCAGTGAGCCAAGATCGCGCGACAGCACTCCAGCCTGGGCAACAAAGTGACACTGTGTCTGGGGAAAAAAAAAAAAAAAAGGCCAGGCACAGTGGCTCACGCCTGTAACCCCAGCACTTTAGGAGACCGAGATGGCTGGATCACGAGGTCAGGAGATTGAGACCATCCTGGCTAACACGGTGAAACTCCATCTCTACTAAAAATACAAAAACAATTAGCTGGGCATGGTGGTGGGCACCTGTAGTCCCAGCTACTCAGGAGGCTGAGGCAGGAGAATGGTGTGAACCCGGGAGGCGGAGCTTGCAGTGAGCCGAGATCACAGCACTACACTCCAGCCTGGGCGACAGCGAGACTCTGTCTGAAAAAAAACAAAAAAGTCTGTTGGGAGGCCAAGGTGGGCAGATAATTTGAGGTCAGGATTCCAGACCAGCCTGGCCAACATGGTGAAACCCCATCTCTACTAAAAATACAAAAATTAGCTGGGCGTGGTGGTGAGCTCCTGTAATCCCAGCTACTTGGGAGGCTGAGCCAGGAGAATCGCTTGAACCCAGGAGGCAGAGGTTGCAGTGAGTCGAGATTGTGCCACTGCACTCTGGCCTGGGCAACAAGAGCGAAACTCTGTTATTTAAAACAAACAAACAAACAAACAATAAAAAAAACAAAGTCTGGTCCAGGCGCTAGAGCAAGGGTTCTCAACCTTAGGCACAACTGACATTTGGGGCTAGAGAGTAATAGAGAGTAAGGGGCTGTCCTGTATACTGCAAGATGTTTAGCAGCATCCCTGGCCTCTACCCACAAATGCCAATAGTAACATCACCCCCTGTTGTAACACTGACAATGTCTCCTTGGGGGCAAAATCATCCCCACTTGTGAACCACCGCACTAGATAGATGGTTCTCAACCCTGGCTGCCCAACAGAAACACCTGGGCAACGTATAAAACTTACCGATGCCTGGGCCCCACCCAGCACTAGCAGAATCAGACAGCCTCACGGGCAGCAAGGTGGAGAACCACTGAACAGAGCTGCTCTGGACATTTTGGACCTCTTAGCCGGTCTAAGATTCTACAAGTAAACAACGTCTGTAACTTTACACAGCTTTGATGTTCTAATGTGTTGGTCGGTCCCTCCATTAGACCAAATCTCTCCAGAAGCAGGAACCATATCTTGTTTTTCCCTGCCTCCACAAAGCTGTCTGCAGTGCCTCTTATTTTATACCAATCAAAAAAGCTGGGCAAGTTCATGAGCCCCCCTCCACCCCAACCTCAGATGAAGAAGCCACTTTCATCTCTCCTAGTTCAACAGCATATGACAAGGGAGAATTTGCAAAGGGAGGAAGGGACAGAAGAGATGGGAATCCATGAGGACCCAGCCACCTGATCTGGCCTTCCAGCTGTGGGGAAAGCTTGCTGAGCTGCCGGGATGCTGGGCTAGGTATACTCATACTTCCTGAGCCCCACCTCTCCTGGCCAGACTGGAAGGCATGAGGCTGGGATCTTCAGCAGGAAACTCCCATCTACCAGATCGGATGCTGCATTCCCCAGGCCGACAGTGACTCGAGAACAAATGAACGCAGGCCCAGAACAGCTCTATTTGGAGCCTGACTTATGGGCTGGGATCTTTATCCCCACACCTCCTTCAAGAATCCCTAAGAGCATCCGGGGACCTGGCTGAGAGAGGCCAACCCAATGTTAACAAATGTAGTCATGTCTGCCTCCTGCTCCTCTCCCCATCCTGCTCACCACCTCTTCAGACAAGGCAAAGAGGAATGCAGTGTCAAGAAAGAATATTTAAAGCCAAGGTTGGAGGACTGCTTGAGCCCAGGAGTTTGAGACCAGCCTGGGCTGGGCAACATAGCGAGACCTCTTCTCTACAATATAAAAATAAAGGTCAGGTGCGGTGGCTCAAACCTGTAATCCCAACACTTTGGAAGGCTGAGGTGGGCAGATCATGAGGTCAGGAGTTCAAGACCAGCCTGGCTAGTATGGTGAAACTCCATCTCTACTAAAAATACAAAAATTATCTGGGTGTGGTGGCGCGTGCCTATAGTCCCAGCTACTCAGGAGGCTGAGGCAGGAGAATGGCTTGAACCCAGGAGTTGGAGCTTGCAGTGAGCCGAGATCACGCCACTGCATTCCAGGCTGGGAAACAGAGCGAGACTCCGTCTCAAAAAATAAATAAATAAAAATAAAAATAGCCAGGCATGGTGGTGCACACCCGTAGTCTCAGCTACTTGGGAGGCTGAGGCAGGCGTATTGCTTGAGCCCACAAATTCCAGGTTATAGTGAGTCATTATTGTGACACTGTACTCCAGCCTGGGCAATATAGCAAGACCCTGTCTCTCTTAAAAAAAAAAATGAAAGAAAGACAATATTTGGATATGAACCCCTATCCTTTTTAAGAAGTGGAAGTGCATTTGTCATCTCATTTTTTAACAGATACATAGAGAATACCTTAGGGGGCAGACATGCCATCCTTCCCGATTATTTTTTTGAGACAGAATCTCACTCTGTCGTCCAGGCTGGCACGCAGTGGCGCGATCTCGGCTCACTGCAGCCTCCGCCTCCCAGATTCACACAATTCTTCTGCCTCAGCCTCCCGAGTAGCTGGGATTACAGGCATGCCCCACTATGCCTGGCTAATTTTTGTATTTTTAGTAGAGACAGGGTTTTGCCATGTTGGCCAGGCTGGTCTCAAACTCCTGAGCTCAGGTAATCCACCTGCCTCAGCCTCCCAAAGTGCTGGGATTATAGGCATGAGCCACTGCGCCCAGCCCATTCCCGATTTTTATACTTGGGTTAAGCTTACAGACAAAATGATGGGGATAGAAACCAGGGACCAAGCTCCCCAAGACAGCAAAGGCTATTCAAGTATATCCGCGATCGGCTTTCTTACTAAAACTCACTGGCTAATACACAAGAATGCAAATTGCCAATGTGTTTACCTTACATTTAATGAATGGTTTAGCATTTTCTCTGAGATTTTACTTATTTGATATTCCATGCCAACAGGATGAGCAATCCTTAAAGATCTGCTTCAGGTGGCCCCAGCTAGTTTGCTGAAATCAGTGTAGAGCAGTGAAGCCTTCCATCCTGAGTGACCAGCGTGACAGTGATTTTTTTTTTTAAGCTTCCCTCCCTTCCATTAGACACACACACACACACACACACCCTGTTGCCTAGAGACTGGACACATTCCTGGTGCTTACTCTTCTTTTCATTCTCCAGAAGCAGGAGCTTTAGAAACTGGGGCCTCCAGGAAATATGCCTGGGGCCGGGGTGAAGGGGGTCCAGGAGTGACATTTCCTCACAGTCAGGCCCGCCCCATCCCCGCTGCCCTCCCTTTCCTCCCGAGGTTTGAAAAGCCCCAGCAGGCTGGAACTGAAAGGCTTCCACAGGGAACAAAACAAGGCCCCCTTTGAAAGCCTGTGTTTACCCCGGGTGCAGCCAGGGGTTGCCATGGCCACGGTCCACCTTGGCGGGCCAGGCCTGCCTGGAGCAGCTTCAGCGCCTGGCCGTCCCACCCCAACTCCTTCCTAGGGGACCCTACTGGCACCCCTCTCCCGGGCCCCCTTGACTGCTGGAAGCATGGATTTTCATCAAGTCCCCCAAGCTGAAAACATAATCCTGGAGAGATGGAAAGAGGATTAAGCCTCCCTCTGGGGCTCCTGAGAGAAAGACCAGGGGACTTGACCAGCCCTGCCCACATCCACCTCCGCTGCTGCTGTCCTGTCTCCTGGGCCAGTGACCCACCCGCTGCTAATGAGAATGACTTATTTATGTCATTCATTATCGCTATATCCTGGAGCCAAGCAGCATCAGGGGAGGCCAGACCGGGGGTGGGGCAAAGAGGAAAGCAGGGGTCTCTCCTCTCAGCCTCAACCTGAACCTGTCAGGCCCCGTAGGCTGCGGGAAACCACAGGGGCCTTGTGACCCAAGGACAGAGGCAGCTGAGGACACAGCGGGACAGTGTGGACTCCCAGGGCCCCAGAGAGCACAAGCCTGGCCAGGGAAGCTCAGCCCTCCCCGGCTCCACATTCCTCCTTTGGCCCTTCCCCAGGAGAAGCCAGAGGGAGCAGAGGCTCTAAATAATTCAGCCCTCAAATTGCTCTGTGGTCAGAGCTTCTTCATTTATTTTTTCACTCTCCAGGCTCCACAGTATCGCAATGGAAGCACTTTAATCCCAGCCCTCACAACCAGGTGCCTCTCAAGCCCCCGGCCCAGGATGGCAGAGAAGGAGGCACCCAACTTCTAGGACTCTGCAGACTCGTCCCTATGGTTCAACACATCTTGAGGCCTCAGGGACAGTGGCTGGTACGCAGATGGGCAGTGGGAGGAGAGGAGGCAGTACTGGCTCCAGGGCTGTTTCCACAGAGCATGGCACTACTGCGCTGGCAGAACTGGATTAATAGAAAGACCTGAGCCACAACCTGGGTGAGGCTCAGACCCACCTCTGTCAGCAGCTCCACTCTCCTGCCCACTGCCACTCCAGCTTCCTGTCTATCCTTTCTCAGGGCTTCTTCCTGCACCCCCAGCCCATCCTGCCACCACACAGCCCTCCGTGTTTATTCACACTCTTTTTTTTTTTTTTTTTTTTTTTTGAGACGGAGTCTCGCTCTGTCACCAAGCTGGAGTACAGTGGCGTGATCTCGGCTCACTGCAACCTCCGCCTCCTGGGTTCAAGTGATTCTCCTGCCTCAGCCTCCCAAGTACCTGGGACTATAGGCACGTGCCACCACGCCCAGCTAATTTTTGTATTTTTAGTAGAGACGGGGTTTCACCACATTGGCCAGGATGGTCTCCATCTTTTGACCTTGTGATCCGCCCACCTCAGCCTCTCAAAGTGCTGTGATTACAGGCGTGAGCCACTGCGTCCGGGCCTCATTCATACTCTTAAAGGGCCTGGGCACCCTGCCATGGGTCCCTGGAATCAGCCTGGCCTCAGCTTCTATTAATAATATTAGTTAATATTTGATTGCACATTCATTTCATGTAATCCTCACAATAACCACACAAAGCAGGTACTATGAATATCCTCATTTCACAAATGAGGAAACTGAAACTCAGGGAGGTTTAGAAATCTGCCCAGAGACCTGGTGCAGTAGCTCACACCTGTCATCCCAACACTTTGGGAAGCCGAGGTGGGAGGATCGCTGGAGTCCAGGAGTTCAAGATCAGCCTGGGCAATATGGTGAAATCCCATCTCTACAAAAAAATTCAAACATTAGTGAGGTGTGGCAGCATGCACCTGTAGTCCCAGCTACTCAGGAGGCTGAAGTAGAAGGATGCTTGAACCTGGGAGGTCTAGGTTGCTGTAAGCGAGATTGTGCCACTGCACTCCAGCCTGGGTGACAAAGTGAGACCCTGTCTCAAAAACACAGAAAAGAAAAGAAATCTGCCTAGAAGCTGGGCACAGTGGCTCACTCCTGTAATCTCAACACTTTAGGAGGTTGGTAGGATCACTTGAGCCTAGGAGTTCAAGACCAGCCTGGGCAACATAGCAAGACCCTGTCTCTACAAATAATTTTTAAAATTAGCCAGGCATGGTGGTGAGTGCCTGTAGTCCCAGCTACTCAGGGAAGCTGAGGTGGGAAAATCCCTTGAGCCCAGGGGATCCAGGCTGCAGTGAGCTGCGGTGGTGCTACTGCACTCCAGCTGGGATGACAGAGAGAGACCCTGTCTCAAGAAAAACTAAAAAATAAATCTAAAAATCTGCCTCGGTAGGAAATAAGCATGAGAAGCCAAAAAATAAAATAAAATAATTGTAATAAAAAATTTGTTATAATCTGCCTAGATCACACAGAAAGTGAAGAATAAGACTCAAAGCCAGCTGCCTAATCCCAGTCTTCAGGCCTTAACCCCCATGCTATATGGACACAGGCTGCACACACAGGATCCTCAAGCCCAGAGAGATGAGGTAACTTGCTCACAGGCACACAGCCAGTTGAGACAGTCTGGGGACATGGACTTTGGTCTAGGGACCAAAGTGCCATATCCGGACTAACATCCTTTCTCCATTACACAGTTTCAAGTGTAGAAGCATCTGTACTTACATAGGTGATAAATACACATTTACTCTCTGGTTTATGATGTCATGGCCTAACACCCTATAAACCTAGCTTAACCCCAGCAATGCCCTGTGCTGGCCCTGGCCCTGACCACTCCCTCCCATCCCTGCTCCATGGCCTTCCAACAAACAGCTCACCTGCCTCCACCAAGACTTTTAAATTCTCCCTCACAGAGTTATAATCCTTCCCATGCACCTTCAGGGCAGTGCAATCGCCATGATTCCTAATGAGAGACCTGGCACCACCATACCAGAGCACATGTATGCAATACCTGACGGTTCTCGGTGTTCTTACAGACATTACCCAGCCAGCTCAGCAACCTTGAACCAGCTAAGCACGGACGACAGCTTTTTATTTTGTTTTTAAATTTTATTTATTATTATTTATTTATTTTAAGACAGAGTTTCGCTCTTGCTGCCCAGGCTGGAATGCAATGGTGTGATCTCAGCTCAGCACAACCTCCGCCTCCGGGGTTCAAACAATTCTCCTGCCTCAGCCTCCTGAGTAGCTGGGATTACAGGCATGCACCACCACGCCCAGCTATTTTTATATTTTTAGTAGAGATGGGGTTTCTCCATGTTGGTCGGGCTGGTCTCGAACTCCTGACCTCAGGTGATCTGCCCGCCTCAGCCTCCCAAAATGCTGGGATTACAGACATGAGCCACCGTGCCTGGGCTTTTTTTTTTTTTTTTTTTTTTTAAGGGGGAGTCTCGCTCTGTCACCCAAGCAGGAGTGCAGTGGCATGACCTTGGCTCACTGCAACCTCCACCTTCTGGGTTCAAGCGATTCTCCTGTCTCAGCCTCCAGAACAGCTGGGACTACAGGAGTGTGTCACCATGCCTGGCTAATTTTTGTATTTTAGTAGAGACAGGCTTTCACCTTGTTGGCTAGGCTGGTCTTGAACTCCTGACCTCAAGTGATCTGCCCACCTTGGCCCCTTAAAGTGCTAGAATTGCAGGCGTGAGCCACCATGCCCTGTCTAGCTTTTTATTTTTTTGAGACAAGATCTCAGTCTGGGTGAAGACTAGAGTGCAGTGGAGCAATCCCAGCTCACCGCAGCCTTGAACTCCTGGGCTCAGGTGATTCTCCCACCTCAGCCTCCCAAGTAGCTGGGACTACATGCACACACCACCATGCCTGCCCAGCTAATTTTTCAAATTATGTGTAGAGATGGGGTCTCACTATGTTGCCCAGGCTGGTCTCGAACTCCTGACCTCAAGTGATCCTCCCGCCTTGGTCCCACAGAGTGCTGAGATTACAGGCGAACCATTTCGCCTGCCCTGAATAGCTTTTGGAGGTGTCTGACCAGCTCATATCCCTCCTGTGAGGACCGCCGCCACTCCCATTCACAGGGGAAAGCTCCTACCCCATGGTGCTGTGTGATCATGCCCTCCTGGTCCCAGCTGACTGGCCCAGTGATAGACAGCTGATCCACACGAGCCCATCAGACTCCTCAGGATTTCACATCAAGGTTCAGATGCTATTCAGTCTCTGAGGGTTACTGGAAAGCGGACAGGTGTATTTGGGAGCTGAGGGGCCACACCACCTGGTGCATGTCCACAGCAGCAGCGGCGTCCTGCAGGTGCACCATGCAGACTCACTGAGAACAGCTGCGCCAGCCACCCCCACCACCCCCACACACACCCCCGGCACTTGGGAGACCAGGCACTTCCTCCTTTGAGTCTTCAATTCCCCCATGGCTTCAAATAGCTCAAGCTGGTTTTTGTTACTTGCCTTCAGTAGAGTCTGAACTGAGAGACAAGCTGGCATTACTATCCTCCCTGTACAGATGAGGAAAGAGGCTCTAGAGGTGACTAAATGAACGTCATATAGTCAACATGTAATAAAGGAACCGTTAAAAACCCTGCCATGTGACTCTCCTTCAGTGCCATCCCATGCCTCCTTCCCTGGATTAAAGAGAGTGGCAGGTATTCCCTTTCTGTCAGTGTTTTAAAAAAAAATGGTGTCACACCTGTAATCCCAGCTCTCAGGGAGGCAGAGGCGGGAGGATAGCTTGAGCCCAGGAGTTCGCGACCTGCTTGGGTAACATAGTGAGACCCCGTTCTCCACAAAAAGGAAAAAAAAAAAATGGTGGCACAGTAAGCCATTCAGCCAGAGGCACTCCAATGGACTGAAGCTGGAAACAAGAAATTCAAAATCCTCTTCTTTAGAACTGCAAAGACAGCTCTTCTCTCCTCTGCATTTCCCAGCCTTCCTTGCAGTGAGGTCAGCCCCACATGACCAACTCTGGGCAATGTGAATGGAAGTAACAGGTGTCAGTTTCCTCCATCTCTCTCCTCCCCTCCCACACTAGCCTTGAAGGCCCTATATTCCAGATGATGTGGCTACAGATGGAGGTGGACTGCCCGACCCACAAGACTTTCCATGAGCAAAAAATAAACCTAGATGGTGTCAAGCCCCTGGGATGTCAGGATTTGATTATTCCTGCAGCATAATCCAGCCTCTCCTGACTGAAGCACAGGAATTTTTCAGCCTGGGCCCTTCAGCAGGATGCTGCATTCATTTGTTTAACATTCATCTGTTTAACAAATATTTCTGGAGCGCCAGTGCCAGGTGCTGTCATGGGTATAATCAAGGGCACAGTCGTTTTTTAAACAATACAATAGCTACCCTTAAGAAGCACCCTATCTGGTGACTCATAAGCCCCACTTGGGACTAAAAGAAACAGTTCTACAGGTGCAAAGCAGAACTCCCACGCAGCCCCTGGCTAACCTGAGCCCCATAGAAGCTAAGCTGCCAGGAGGCAAAGACAGCTTGTCGTAGTGACTCCAGGAGGGTGGCAGCCAAGAGTGAGTTCACACCAGGCTTTCACACCCAAGGCTCTACCAACTCTACAAGTGCTTCCCCCTGCTCTGGGCACATACAGAGGGGAGCGGGCATCAAGGAGGAGTCGTCAAGAGAGCAGGTGGCTGATGGAAAACAGAAGCAGCAAAAGACACCGCTCATCTTCCCCACCCTCCTCTGCAGCAGAAATGTCTCCTCTGGGAATCATGTCCCTGTTTCATTTTAACTGGAAAAGTCCCCCATGATTGAGTTTTTCTCCCCCACCCCACATAGCTGAGGACTGAGCAGAGAAGTCATTACTCTGTCAGGAACTGGTGTCTGGGTATAGTCTCCTTTCTTTACGCCAAAAGCTAGATAATAAGTTAAGTAGACAGGGTTGCCATATACAGCTATGCAGGCTGTTCACTACAACGCACCCATCCAAAGGGGCAAATGGAGCTGGAATCCAGCCTACACTCTGCTTACCAAGTTGTGTGCCCTAGAGGAAGGGCACCTTCTTCTAATTCACCCAAAGGTGTCTGCTGTATGCCACAGAAGAACTGGAGCCAGGGCTTCTCCACAACAGCAAAGGGAAGTTACTATACTAACCTCTCTACTTTTGTAGATTTTTGACATTTGTCACAGTAAAAGGTTAAAACCAAAACCAAATAAACACCCCACCAAGTGAGTGGGTGTGTTACTTGGCCAGGTTACTTAACCCTCAGCCTCAGTTCCCACATCCAAAAAGACAATAATCCCTGGCTCCTAGGGTCAGCATAAGGACTAAATTAAATTACATAAGTAGCATGTTTGACATGGAGCAAGTCCTCTTACAAATGGGAAGTATTAACAGTAGCCACTGCTGATGGCTGGGGCCAGGAAGGAGAACGAGGTGAATGGGGACAGAGGGACATTGTCTAAAAAAGCAAGCCTTTGGGAAATGTGTGCCGAGAAGTCAGAGTCCGAAAATACGACCACCCTATTCATGTTCCTAAATTGAGTTTGGGGGGCAGGGCTGGTCTGAAGGAGTTCTCATGCAACCCCTTCTTCGTTGGCAGCCTTTACACTTCCCTGGGGACCCCAGGCTCGGCTCAGAATCCAAATTAAGGTCAGTGATCCACAGAAAGGCCACAAAGAGTGGCTTAGAAAAGGATGTGCTCCCAGCCTCCCAGCAAACTCAGAGAAGGGCCAGGCAGCTGGGAGGTGGGGCTGGCTGGCCTGGGAGTGCTCACATCTGAGTCCTAAAAGAGAACAGGACTTTTCCTAAGATGTTCCAGGAGGTCAGCCATTAGCACAGAGAAGACACCTGCCACCTCCATGGGGTGCGAATGGCCCACTCACATCCCCATAGGTCAAAAACTATTTTTGAATTGTCTAATTTTTTGCTTTTTTTTTTTTTTGAGGGGGTGGGTTGGTTTGATTTGGTTTTTGAGACAGAGTCTTGCTCTGTCACCCAGGCTGGAGTGCAATGGTGTGCTCTCAGCTCACTGCAACCTCCGCCTCCTGGGTTCAAGTGATTCTCCTGCCTCAGCCTCCCAAGTAGCTGGGACTACAAGCATGCACCACCACACCCAGCTAATATTTGTATTTTTACTAGAGATGGGCTTTCACCATATTGGCCAGGCTCATCTTGAACTCCTGACCTCAGGTGATCCACCCGCCTCAGCCTCCCAAAGTGCTGGTATTACTGGCGTGAGCCACCGCACCCGGCCAAATTGTCTAGGTTTATGAGATGAATTTTTATGTTAATGTCTTCAAAATGATCACTACTATACGTGAATTTTACCAGTAGTCTATTTTTGACATGCCTCCCTATTCATTTCCCTTCAAGGCCTTAGGTTCCAGAGCCTCACAAGTATGAGAGGGCTGACGGTGACAGTGGCAGTGACCAGAAGTTGGGTGCCCTTCCCAAAGCCCCTGGAGGGAACTCACCACTGGCACGAACTGCCAGGGCCCTGGGTGTCAGCCTAGTGCCCACCCCAGGAGACTAACGTGGAAGGCTTCTGGCTTCAGTCAAATGCCATCTCACTCATTTGCCTCTCCTTTCTTTCTTTTCCAGAATTAAAGCTATTAGGATGATTCATTCTCTTATTAAATCAGCTCATGAGAAAAAGGGAAGTCACCAGAGTTCCCATACCTCTCTCTGCCAAACATAAGCCACCCCATGGCCCATTCCCCAAATGCACTTAATAGAAATGCTACCGCAAGGAAGAAATTCCACTAAGAACCCCACCCTTCACCTTTCCTTTCATGTCTCAAGAATTCACCATCCATGGCAGTTTTCTAAGTTTCTAAGGCTGCCAGGGAGGAGAGGTGAGTTGGAATTTAAAGATAAGTTCCCAAATAAAATGGGATAGGAGGGGCAAGAGTCGCATGGCTCTTAAATCCACATACATGCAACCCTCAAAGCAGAAAGTAAAAATCCATCCAAAAAAAATCCTTCTCTGTCTCTGCCAGATCTCCTCAGCTCTGCCCCACACTTAGAAACAGCTGTTTCCCCAGAACTCCAAAAAAAAAACTCTCATATGCTCCATTCCTCATTCTTTCCAACACTGTGATCTGTACACTTAATCTACCTCTAGGCTCAGTTTATCCCTCCCTGGGATTGTCAAATAAGAACAGTAACAGTCAAATAATAAGAATCCTAACACTACAAAGTTATAAAGCACTTTTGTAAATACATCTATGGACTCAGCCTCCTGGCTTTGGAGCTCACATCCTGCCTCCTCAGCTAACCAGCAGTGTGATCTTATGCAAGTTAACTTAACCTCTCTGTGCCTAGGTCTCCTCCTGCATAAAGTGATGATACTACCCTCTCATCTAGGATTGATTACATAAATTAATATTCCCAAGATGCTTAGAAAGCTTACTGGCATGCAGTAAGCATGCAATAAATGTTAGCTATTATTATTATTTATTTTTTTGAGACGGAGTTTCGCTCTTGTTGCACAGGCTGGAGTGCAACAGTGCAATCTCGGCTCACTGCAATCTCCGCCTACCAGATTCAAGTGATTCTCCTGCCTCAGCCTCCCGAGTAGCTGGGATTATAGGCATGCACCACCATGCCCGGTTAATTTTGTATTTTTAGTATAAACGGGGTTTCTCCATGTTGGTCACGCTGGTCTCGAATTTCCAACCTCAGGTGATCCGCCCGCCTTGGCCTCCCAAAGTGCTGGGATTACAGGCATGAGCTACCATGCCCAGCCTATTATTTATTTATTTATTTATTTATTATTATTATTATTTTTTTGAGACAGACTCTCACTCTGTCACCCAGGCTGGAGTGCAGTGGTATGATCTCATTGCCACCTCTGCCTCCCGGGTTCAAGTGATTCTCCTGCTTCAGCCTCCCGAGTAGCTGGGATCACGGGCGCCCACCACCACGCCCGGCTAATTTTTGTAATTTTAGTAGAGACGGGTTTTCACCATGTTGGCCAGGCTGGTCTCAAACTCCTGACCTCAGGCGATCCACCTGCCTTGGCCTCCCAAAGTGCTGGGATTACAGGCGTGAGCCACTGCGCCCGGCCATTAGCTATTATTAGACTATCGCGAGAATCCTGTGCCACAGAGATTATTCTTACCAGCTCTATTTAACATATGTAGTCAATAGCCATGTGTTGTTGTGGAGTATAATAATAGATTGGCCTCAAGAAGACTACAAATAAAGAAGCTAAGTGACCTGCTCAGAATGACACAGCCCACACACAGCAGAGCTAAGACTGGAACTCCAGTCGTCAACTCCAATTTGCACACTCACACATTTCACACTTTAACACACTGTCTCCTTCAGGCACGGAAATTTGAGAAGTCCCACGGATCAGCATCAAAACCAGATTCCAATTCCATAATCTCTAGAGAGCGACAATATCTCCAGGAAGTATTTCAGGATTCACCAAACAAAATTCATTTCCATTCGTCTTCATATTCCAAGAAAACACACCAAAGCTGCCTTAGGGAGAGGGTGACACCCCGTCAGAGGTGTCAAGGACCATGCAAGGCCAGCGGTCACACTGGCCTCAACAATGTTTCAGACAAAAACGGCTCCCTTGGGAGGCTCCGAGGCTGTCAGCGATTTGCCAAAGGTCAGGACAGATCATTTGGGAACGGATTTGTGTAGGCATGGCCTGAGACACATGGACTTCTGCCAAGCCCATATATTTTTTCAAAACATCTGCACTGTCTTCACCCTTGATAAATAGCAGCCAGGCTACAGAAATATTTCCCTTACACACAAAAGCCCGCTTTGCCACCACAACTCATTGAAATGGATGTTTCCAACTTGAGAAGAACTCTTCAATGAAAACATCTAAAAACACCCCAATCTCCCAGCAGAGGCAACAAATCTGGCATTCAGGAAACCTTTAAACACGAGTGACTAATATTTGTGGAAACAAATTATTTGGTAGACATATGCCCTCATGCCCAAAGTCTAACTACATCTAATAAATAGGTTAAGCCCGTTTCTTCTAGCTCTATTATGAACATTCATTAGAAGACATCTGCATAAACATTTTCGTAAAGGTCTTCTCATATTTCAAGATTGTGATGAAATCTTATGGTCATGCTGAAAAGAATTGGAATAAAAAGAATTTAACATTGTAGCCCTGGCTTTACTGCTAAGTAGCTGTGTGATTTCACAAAATGAAAATAATAACAATAACAGTAGCAGCTAACATTTAATGAGGACTTACAATATGCAAAACACTGTGCTAGGGGCTTAACAAGTATTTGGTACTAATTAACAACCATTATGTAATATTTTGGCCATGCATGGTGGCTCATACCTATAATCCCAGCACGTTGGGAGGCTGAGGCGGGCAGATCAGTTGAGGTCAGGAGTTCAAGACCAGCCTGGCCAACATGGTGAAACCCTGTCTCTACTAAAAATACAAAAATTAGCTGAGCTTGTCATGGTAGTGGGTGCCTGTAATCCCAGCTACTCAGGAGGCTGAGACAGGAGAATTACTTGAACCCGGGGAGTGGAAGCTGTGGGCGAAAGAGCAAGACTCCATCTCAAAAATTAAAAAAAAACAAAAAACAAAAAAACCACCAACCAAGAAACCATTTGGTAATATTATCACTCCCACTGTGTCGATCAGGAAACTAAGACTCAGAGAGATTGAGTAACTTGCCCCAAGAACACGGCAGCAACTAGCAGAGGCTGGGATGAAGCACAGGCATTCTGATTCAGTATTCTTAATTACATACCATCGGTCTTTTCAAAGCACTTAACGACCCAGAACCTCAGATTCCTCCAGAAGGCAACCAAGCAAGCAGTCTTCAGAATCCTTTCCGGCTGTAAAATTCAGTGATTCTCTCTTTTCAAAATCAAATGAATGTATAACTTTGAGAAATAAAATGTAATGATGCTCTAGTACTGCTAAGAGGGAAGGAACCATCTGTGTATGCCTCACCCAGAACCAGTCAGGGGAGGAAAACTGCTGATTTTCTAGGGTAATGATGCCCTGTGAACCAACCAGACTGGCCTCAAGCCGTCTCAGGAAAAATGACAACTTGAAGTTCTTAGAGAATCCACCAACATGCAACGGTCTGCAAGTTCACAACTATCAGTTCTCAAACTTTAATTTGACTTTTTTTTTTTTTTTTTTTTTTTTTTTTTTTTTTGAGGAAACTCATATGCAAGAAAATGCTGCACCGTAGAGGCTGATCTTAAGGATGCCAGTACAAGATGTATGTTGACTCTGTGGCATGCTTACACTTGCTTTCCTCTCAGGGGTACACCGGCTCAGGGAAAATCCACCCAGCCCAGGCAATCTGTTTTAAGACTTCCCTAGCCCGAGGCTCAGTGGTCCTATATGGGTGGGGGTTTTGTCCTTTGCACATCTGATACTTCATACACTCCCTCCTCCTCATCATCACCGGCCCGGTCTCTGGACACACGAACACACAAGTGCTGCCTTCCCAAATTCCATCTCAGACGCATCTTCTTCCTCTCTCTGCTCGGCACAGGAGTTCCCTGTTCACGTACCTTGCCATCGGCTGACACAGCCAACGCTGAAACTCCCCCAGTTGACCCTCCCTGGAGCTCACTAGCTCTCTCCCAGCTGTGGGTACAGCCTGAAACCGAAACTAATCTCAGACCAGAGCAAAGTGAAATCATTTCAGGAGCCTGATCACCCTACATGACCACAGACAGGCTTCCCCTTAACAGAGCTCCAAATCCAGCTTGCTGGTCACCAGGAAAAAAAAAAAAAAAAAAAAAACGCTTTGCAGTGCTCTCCTAACACCAAATACTTTCTTAATGAATAGGGAATCATGGGATTCAAGGAGGAAGCAAAAGTTCTTGCCATCATGTTTGCTGCTGCTACTTCTTATTTGCACAAGTCTATTTCAGTTCACCCCATGAGCTAAAGTTCACCACCCGGTATTATTTTTAAACTCATTGTCCAGCATCCGTTCATATTTGGTTCACTCTTAATCAGATTATCTTCCAAGAGCAAGCTCTGTTCTCTTCTGAGATCCCTGTAACCATCGTGCTCTAATGTGGCTGAGACTGTTATACTATATGTTTTTCCTAAATTTGAAAAATGAAGGCTTTTACTTTTGTGCTTGGGCCAGGCACGGTGGCTCACACCTGTATCCCAGTACTTTGGGAGGCTAAGGCGGGCAGATCTCTTGAGCTCAGGAATTCGAGACTAGCCAGGGCAACATGTTAAAACCCCGTCTTTACTAAAAACAAAAAAATTAGCTGTGTGTGGCGGTGTATGTCTGTAATCCCAGCTACTCAGGAGGCTGAGACACAAGAATCATTTGAACCTGGGAGGCAGAGGTTGCAGTGAGCTGAGATCACACCACACTGTACCCCAGCCTAGGTGAAAGAGCGAGACCCTGTCTCATAAATATATAAATAATAAAAAATAAAAACACTTTTGCGCTTGAAACAATAAAAAAGAAAAAAGAAAAAGCCATTATGACTGAACATAATGTCAGGTCTTGATGATCCTTCAAAGAAGTATAAATATTGAGAAGGATCCTAACCCATGTTTTCTCTTCTTACCCTTGCCCCCAGCATACTTGTGGGCACCTTTCTTTATGACTGGGCAGTATTATGAAAAAAGCCTAATGTCAGCTTAAGTAAAACAGAATAAGAAGGGTTAAGTGCACTGGTCCAACAAGGGCATGGTATGGTCAAAGAGAGATTAAGTCTTGGATTATCTGTTATTTACTCATTCATCCAACAAAGTTTACTGAGGGCCCCATATATATGTCTAAAACTCTTCTAGGTGCATCTAGGAGATAACCCACTAGCTCCAACTGAGAGTGCCACTCTCAGAAACATGGTGTATATGGGGGCTGATGCTTTCTGTATTCCAATACCAAGACAAATGCTCCACTACTTCCAGGTTTCCTGAGCTCTCCTCACAAGGCTTGGACTCCATCCCGTAGAGCTGTAGGTCCCTCCCAGTGAGCACCCCCGCTGACACTGACCGGGAACACTGCAGGCAAGGGTCCCAGCTGTTGGGCAGACTGTTTGTGCCTTGGCTCACTCATTAATGGATGAGCTGCTCAGTGTTATCAGGCATTCTTCAATCACTGCAACAGTCAAAGGAGAGGTTAGGCCAGATTTAAGTAATCTTCTAGCTCAAAAATTCCAGCTCCTTTTATCCTCCGATCACCAAGTTGACATGGACCTCTAGGGGCCTCTACTTCATCTTCCTGTCTCCAGACGAAACCTCTTAAACCACAAAGACAAATGAAACTTGTTCCCATTTCTGAAGACCTTCAGGGGAGGCCATTCCCCTCTCTGCCTATGAGTCACTTTTCTTACATCTCACATCCTATCTGGAATGTCTTCCTCATACCTTACTTGAATCCTCCCTCCGTAGTTTAAATTCATTTGCCTCTGGTTCTGTTTCTAAGTGCAGAGAGACAAGACTGAATCACTGCGTTCTGAGCAATGACTCTTAAGAGACTTTTATGTCTTCTTCACCATGTTCACTGCAGGCATTACAAGAGGTGGCAGTGTTTCTCAGCTATTAAAAACCACAAAGGCATCAGGAAAGCTGACCACACTGCCCAGTTCCTGCCTCACCCTGGCAATGGTGCTACGGAACCCAGAAAACCTGACCCTTCTCTGAAACCCACACACTGGCCACTTAGCTCTACTCAGAGTTCACCAAGGGGGAGAACAATGTGCTCCCATGCCAGATCAAAAGCCCAGGAGGCAGCAGCCACTTTATCTTGTCCTCACTCAGCTCAAACGGCCCCTCCTCCAGGAAGCCTTCCCTGCCCTAACTCCTCTTCTGGCTGGCAAAGTGCCCCCTTCCTCAGTGCTTTGTCTTATCGCAGCACTTGCCACAGCAACTGAAATTCCAGGCTAACATGTTTGTCTCTCTTACTAGACAGGAGGCATCTTGAAGGCAGGGCCCACGGCTTGGTGATCTTTGTGCTCCAGGATGGGCCCCAGCAGAGTATCTGGCACTTGGCCTGTGGTTCTTAGCAGACTCTGTTAACCTGAACCCTCCAGGCATGTTCCAGTGATGGCTGGACATGGCACTGGCAGCCCTTCAAGCAAGACACAAACCTCACAACCCCCTATCTCCACCCTCCCCAACCACGACCACCCCATGAGCTCAGTAGGGGTCTCTCTGACATTTTTTTTTTTTTTTTTTTTTTGAGGCAGGGTCTGGCTCTGACACCCAGGCTGGAGTGCAGTGGTGCAATTTCAGCTCACTGCAACCTCGGCCTCCCAAGCTCAAGCGATCTTCCCACCTCGGCCTCCTGAGTAGCTGGGACTACAGACGCATGCCACCACACCCAGCTAATTTTTGTAGAGATGAGGTTTCACCATGTTGCCCAGGCTGGTTTAGAACTCCTGAGCTCAAGCGATCTACCAGCCTCAGTCTCTCAAAGTGCTAGGATTACAGGCATGAACTACCACACCCAGCTCTCTCTGACAGTTTCTCTAAGGGTGTGGGCCTGCAGCCAGACTTCCTGAATTCAAGTCCTGGGTCAGCCACTTTCTAGCCATGTGATCTTGGGCAAGTTATTTAAACTCTTGATGTCTCTTATGTCTCTATTTCTTCACCTGAAAAATTGGTATAATATCTCATAGGTCCTGCGAGGATTAAACGAGCTGATCCATGTGAAGCACTTGGAAAGGGTCCGACCCCCTGTGAGTGCCGCAATGGTTATTTCCCAAGCCTATTCCTTCACAGAAACCCTTGGCCCCCACAGCTTCCACCTTTTTTTTTTTTTTTTTTTTTTTGAGATGGAGTCTCGCTCTGTCACCCAGGCTGGAGTGCAATGGTGCAATCTTGGCTCACTGCAACCTCCACCTCCTGGGTTCAAGCGATTCTCCTGCCTCAGCCTCCCAAGTAGCTGGGACTACAGGCACCTGCCGCCACACCTGGATAATTTTTTGCACTTTAATAGAGATGGGGGTTTCACCGTGTTGCCCAGGCTGGTCTTGAACTAACTCCTCAGTTCGGGTAATCCTCCTGCCTTGGCCTCCTCAAGTGCTAGGATCACAGATGTGAGCCACTGTGCCCAGCGTCTTTTTTTCTTTTTTTTTGAGACGGAGTCTTGCTCTGTTGCCCAGGCTGGAGTGCAATGGCGTGATCTCGGCTCACTGCAAGCTCCACCTCCTGGGTTCAAGCGATTCTCCTGCCTCAGCCTCCTGGGTAGCTGGGATTACAGGCACCCACCACCACGCCCAGCTAATTTTTGTATTTTTTTTTTTTTGAGATGGAGTCTCGCTCTGTCGCCCAGGCTGGAGTGCAGTGGCCGGGTCTCAGCTCACTGCAAGCTCCACCTCCCGGGTTTACGCCATTCTCCTGCCTCAGCCTCCCGAGTAGC
Organism: Macaca nemestrina; assembly: GCF_043159975.1. Lineage (NCBI taxonomy): Eukaryota > Metazoa > Chordata > Mammalia > Primates > Cercopithecidae > Macaca > Macaca nemestrina. Next base: position 51,233,401 of record NC_092141.1, on the reverse strand, counting down.
TAGGACTACAGGCGCCTGCCACCTCGCTCGGCTAGTTTTTTGTATTTTTAGTAGAGACAGGGTTTCATCATGTTGGCCAGGCTGGTCTGGAACTCCTGACCTCAGGTGATCCACCCACCTCGGCCTCCCAAAGTGCTGGGATTACAGGCGTGAGCCACCACGCCCTGCCAGCTTGCACTCTTGACTGTCTATTGGGCCTGCCCCCATCCCCTCACTAGGTTCCCTTCCTCCAGGGAACTCTGCCCTGTTCTTCTGGACCAATGTTAGCATTAACTTTATGCCATTCAACCCTCCTCACTGGTTATGCCTCCTTACCCCTGCCCCCAGCTTTTGGGGCAAATTTTCCAAAGAAAAGGGAGAAGAGTTGGTTCCACAGCAGGGCTACAGATGCTGAGTCATTCTGCCCCCAAATATGCTTAGCTGTCACCCATGACATTTCAGTCTCCCCACCCCCGCCTCCAGTGTGCGGCCCTCTCTGCTCATCATTCAAGCGCCTCACCCCAACCCCTCCCACTCTTCCAAAAACCATCCTCAGCCCCTACAGTTTTTACCAAAGATTTCCTTAATAATGAGCCTCAGAATTTGTGTACCCCTGTGCAGAAATGATAATAATAATAATAGCTTCAATGTAATGAACACTTCCTCTTTGTCTGGCATACACGTGAGATCTCTTTTAACTCTTTCTAAATATAGGAAACTCAGGCACTTGCAAAGTCTTAGAGTAAGATGGAGAGCTGGGATTCTACCTGGGGATGCCTAACTTCAGATCTTACACTCTAAACAACTAAGCTATGATGAAAATGTGCAAAAATAACTCAGTTGCTTCCTGGGGGTGGAAGTTAGGCCAATGGAGTTGGAACTTTTTAAATTTATTTTTATTTTTTATTTTTTGAGACAGAGTCTCACTCTGTTGTTCAGGCTGGAGTCCAATGGCACAATCTCAGCTCACTGCAACCTCCGCCTCCCGAGCTCAAGTGATTCTCCTGCCTCAGCCTCCCGAGTAGCTGGAGTTACAGGTACGCACTACCATGCCTGGCTAATTTTTTGTATTTTTAGTAGAGACAGGTTTCACCATGTTGGCCAGGCTGGTCTTGAACTCCTGACCTCGGGTGATCCACCTGCCTCAGCCTCCCAAAGTGCTGGGATTACAGGCAGGAGCCACCATGCCCAGCCTAAACATTTTTATCCTACCAAGAATTCCTCAAAGACCCTTGGTGCTGCCACAGTGGAAATGAAATGGTCACATTTATAAGAAGGGAGTTTATGTTTACAAGGACTGTTATCACATTTATCATTTATGACCTGCTTTAAAGATAAGACATTTAGCTGCATCATCAAGAGTCTGTGATAATGCTCTGACACATCAGAGGTTCTGGGAGCCTGGAAGCCAAGGGGATCAGAGGAGTACTGAGTGAGCCAACACAGCTAGCATCCTGAACTCGCCAACCCATGGTAGCCAGGGCCACAGCATGACTGAGAAGTCATGGCCACTGGGGAAGGTGAATCCTCAGACACTGCAACAAGGATCTTTGCATGCTACCAAGAGACTTCCAATTCCCAAATCAAGGACCACTGGATCACAACCCTTTAGGGTCTCCAATGCCCTTCATTTTATTTTATTTTATTTTGTTTTATTTTATTTATTTATTTATTTAGGAGATGGAGTTTTGCTGTTATCATCCAGGCTGGAGTGCAATGGCACAATTTCAGCTCACTGCAACCTCCGCCTCCCAGGTTCAAGCGATTCTCCTGCCTCAGCCTCCTGCGTAGCTGGGATTACAGGCACACGCCACCACACCCAGCAAATTTTTGTATTTCTAGTAGAGACGGGGTTTCATCATGTTGGCCAGGCTGGTCTGGAACTCCTGACCTCACATGATCCACCCGCCTCAGCCTCCCAAAGTGGTGGGATTACAGGCGTGAGCCACTGCGTCCGGCCTCCAATGCCTTTTATAGCTCTTACTTCCTGTAAGTGCAAGAGCTAGTAAAACGGAAGCACCACCTCCTCCAGCTCACCTTGGATAGTCAGAGGTGACCCCTGTCAGACACCCAGCTTCCTGTGCCCAAGGCTCTAGAATGCTCCTGCCTCTGTTGCTTATTACCAGAGCAAATGTAGGAATCACGAAAGGAAGAATACCAGTGTGAGTGGGGCCATATGCCAAACACTGTGCTCTCTACTTAAACAAAGAAAAATCCCCTACAGGTCTCTGTGGGGAACTTGAGCCTAAGGAAGTCTTCTGAATCCCAAGGTAGAGAAGTCACAAATGGCAGATCCTCCTAAAGCTCTTCCAGATCCCTAGCAAGCGTAGACGCCACAAACACCTATGCAGCAGCCCAGGGCCTAGTGAGCCAAGAAAGGAAAGGCAGGCCAGGCCTCCTCTGGGCTGCACTGGGGATAGTGACAGCAGCCCTCTGGCCCCACGTGCCTTCAAGAGTCCGAAGGGATCTAAGGAACCGACAATACTCAGATCATAGCCTTGGACAATTCTGCCCCAAGACCTCCTTAAGAGGCATCTTTCACACTTAACACTCTCTACTAAAGCACCTCAACCCCATTTCCCCAAGAACAAGCTGGAGCTCACACCCAGCTGAAACACCAGAATATCCACCTCCACCCAAATCCATTTACCTCTAATTCAATGGTCCTAGCCCAGCGCCCAGGGCCTTGCCACCACACAGACAGCAAAATGAGCCCCGGGAAAAGGGCTACCTCATCTCTACCCCCATCCTCTAGCTAGCTGTAGGGAGCTGGGATCCATCCAGACACTCCAGGTCTCCATGGCCACAAGCCCAGAGTTGCATAGGGAGGTCATGAGAAAAGACCTTAGAAGCAGTCTGCTCTTTGAACCTTGGGATTATTCACTGACCAGCCAAAAAGGTGACAACTGTTCCTGATAGCCCAAGTCAGGCCAGTAACTCTAGGGCAGGGGTCTCAATGGAGGTCCTAGTTCCAAGGGGGTATATTAACTGTCTCGTATTGAATACAAGTGTTTCCCTACACACGTGCATTTTGGAGGGAGAGGAGTTAGAGCTTTCACCAGATTCTCAAAGGGGCCCATGACTCCAACCTCTGAGCCTAGTTGGCCTGACCCAGCAGCTGGGGATACAGCTCTAGTCATATCAACATCCCTGGGCCATCCTTGCTGTCCAGGGTCTCTCTTCTATTCAAGGATGTGCCCAGGTCGGTAGCAGTATCCTGTTTCCTTTGTCCTGACCCTTCCAGCTGCAGAAAGTGGACAGGGAAGTTTCACATCCAGCCCTCTTGCACAGGCTCCAGCTTCCTGGAGGTCTGAGCCAGGTTTCTCCCAGCAGCACGTCTCCATCCCAGAGATGGCACCCTCCATTCAAATTGAGATACCAGTGGGACTGACCCCCAACAACAGAGAGGACCCAGCTTCACACTTGATGCAGCAGGGGCCCAACCGCATGGTGACATGACTTCCTCCATGAGAGAATTCCTGGGGCCCCTCACCTCCTTTAGGCACAGCTGGCTATAAAGAAAAGGGGTGAGAGGCCCAGAACATCTCCCTGAGTCCTTTCTCCTGGGCCAGGTGGCTCAGGTGCTCCGGGATCACCCAGGGAAGGTTCATTCCTCTGGCTACAAGACGCTGCCTGCTGATCAGGTGGGGAGCACGGTGGATGGTCTTCTTGCATCTATCGCCTCTAGGACATCCTGTTTCTAAACTCCCAGGGAGTCCCCTCACCTTCTGCCCCACCAAAAAAAGGAAAATCTAAACCCTGTCTCCCCTTAAAACACATTCCTTCTCAGGAATTTCATTTCAGTGCACGTTTCTCGGAGCTAAAACTTTTTTTAGGGGGAAAAGAAATGGGCAGGGCAGTGCTGGGTGTAAGGCGACCATGCGACCGACAAAAGGAAGAGGGCGGAATGAATAAACGCCGACACCAGCCCCTTGGAGCTCAGAGCCCGGGGCACAGGAGCCGGCGGGGCGGGGGAGCAGGGGCGGGGACAGCGCATTCCCAACTTTCTCTGGCCGAGCTGACGGGAGATACAGCTCCCAGGGGACCGGGAGGGACCAAAAAAGGCTGAGCCGACCTGTGACATCGGCGGGGGCAGGAAGCGAAGCTCCCCTCCCCTTGAAAGGCGCTCAGCTCCCATCAGGCGCCCCCGCCTGCCGTCGCCGCCCAGCCTGCGCCCCCAGGCCCGGGCACTGCGGGGAGGGGCGCCCACACAAAAGAGGGAGCCGCGGGAGAGGGGACTCGGGCGGCGCCGGCTCCGGGAGGCCTCGTCTCCCTTCCCTGCGCCGCCGGCCCGCGCCCCCCAGTCTAATCGCGCGCCCCGCTCCCGGCCCCCCAGATGCCCGCACGCCCCCCGCGCCCGGGGCCCGGGATGAGGTGGGGGCTCGGGAAGGAAGGGCGGGCGGGGACCTGCCGCACGCGGAGCTCCCGGGGAGCCGCGCCGACAGTCCCGGGAATCAAACTCGCGACGGCCCGGCCCTCCCGGCGGCGCCTGTGCAACGGGTCCGGAGAAGGTGGGGCCGCCGGGCCGGGGCCGGGATTGCGCGCGGGGCGCCGGCGAGGACCGCGCCCAGGGCCGGGCGGGAGCTGCGGGAGCGCGGGGATCTTACCGGGCAGCGCCACGCGCGTCCGCTCCGCGCGGGCCGCAGGGGCCGGGCCGCGGGCCGGGCGGGGGAGGGGCTGCAATCCGCAGCGGCGGCGGCGGGGCCGGGCTCGGCGGCGGCGGCGCGGCTGGGGCGCGGGGAGGCGGAGAAAGCGAGGCGAGGCCGGCTTCCTAGCGGCGGGCGGCGAGAAATGCAGCTGTCCCTGCGCGGCTGCCGGCAGGGCCACAAGTGGGGCCGCGCGGGGAGGAGCGGGGCTGCGGGCGGGGTGGGGGCCAGGCTGCGGCGCCCCCGGGCCCTTTCCCGATGGCCGACCCCTTTCCAGCGAGGAGGGAAGCGGACCTGGGGGTCCAGAAACCTACACGGTTGCGGGGGGTGGAGAGGGAAGCACCTGGTGAAGACTGGAAAAATGCCCTCCCTGTCCCTCCCTCCCGGGCCGCAGTGACTCCCCAGCTTGCGGGCAGGAGGGCGTGAGCGGGGCGCCTCGACCTCCCGCGCAGAGCAGGGTGCGGGGCATCCTGCCCCTCCCAGCTGCGGAGAGGGTGGGCGGAGGAGACCTGAGACCTCCGAGATTCCGCGGGGAGCTAAGAGTAGGGCTGCCCGACAGGTTCCAGGTCAGTGCCAGGAACCCAGGGTGAGGACGCACAGCTGGGGCTTGGGACACAGGTGTGGAGGAGGGGCAGCTCCCTGGAATTAGGGCCCTGGAAAGGAAACCAAATCAAATGCTGAGGCCACAGGAGATGGTGGGAAGGGGAAACAAATCAAAGCTATCACTCGTCTACACCTGCCATCTCCCATTTTCTTCTCCCCCAACCTCCCCTGCATCCCTGATCACTTCAAGGGCTGCTGAGCCCTGGGAAGATTTTCCATGGAAGAACTTGTTTAATAAATAGGAAATTGACCTTTGCTATTCTTTTCCCACGTGCTTTCGTTTCATACTCCAATTTGGGAGTGGGTAGCCTGGATCAGGTGGTGACCACCAAGCACCCTGCCACCTAGGGGATCTGAGGAGGGTGAAGGCCAGATGCAATCTAAGCTATGTCCCCAAACAACTTGCAAAGGGTCTGCACCCTCCTCCTGGAAAAGTCTGCCTTAAAGACCCATTTGCCCATCTGGGCCCAGACCCCAGGAATAGCCCCCTCTCTCCCTTCTGAGCACTTGCAATTTGCTAGCCTTGCTGAGACAGATCCACACGCTCAACCTCAGAGACAGCTGATGGTAAAAACCACAAACCAAAGTGCCCCAGACACCAATGTGTTTCCATCATTTGCATGTCAAGGGTAAGTTTCTTCAGCGAGTTGGGAAACTGGGAGGGGGAGAAACCTCAGAACCACACCCTCCTCCGGAGGCCCAACATTAGGTTAGCATGTTGAAGGGAACTCCAGGACTGGGTTTCCAAACCCCTCTGAGGATCTCCTCTCTCCTGCTCCTCTCTCCCCACACTTCTCAATTTCTGGGGGAGGCAGGGTGCTTGAAATCCCAGAAGATGGTCTTCAGGCCCCAGGTTAAAGATTCTTAATACGGAGGGACTGACCCATACGTCTACACTGACTCCTGGCTCCTTTCCGAGGTTGTAACTGAGAGCTCAGGATTTGTCCTCCTGGCCAATATAATCTAGATTATGTTATCAAGTATGTTACCTTATACTTACTCATAGTGCAGTTCATTTGTCACTTTTCTGCTTACTTGCAAGATCCCTCTGCAGTTCATCCCTGTCACCTTGGCACTTCAGGAGCAGGAAAATGCATCTGCAAACTTGGAGATTTCCATTTGCACTTACCTGTGGATTGCTCATACATTTTTTTATTATTTTATTTTATTTATTTATTTATTTTTTTTTTTTGAGATGGAGTTTGTCGCGCAGGCTGGAGTGCAGTGGCGCGATCTCGGCTCACTGCAACCTCCACCTCCCAGGTTCAAGCGATTCTCCTGCCTCAGCCTCCTGAGTAGCTGGGGTTACAGGTGGGTGCCACCATGCCCGGCTAATAAAATTTTTAAATACATTGTTATAGGCATTAATAAAACCAGTTGCTCTAATGGGCACTCTTCCTTGAAGCACACTTTTCTTGGGCTTTGCCAACATACTCCTCCTTTTGGGTCTATCCTTCTGGAAGCTTTTTCTCAGACCCTTTCCCTGCCTCTCACAACCTCCCCACCCCCAGACACCTCCACCCATTCCCACCACTGCCTCTGAGCCCCCAGGGCTCCAGCCCCTCACACCAGCCGCCTACAGAGGGCCACCTGTGGGTCTCCCAGACACCTAAAACTCAAGGAGGCTAAAGGCAACTGAGACCTCTTCCCTCCCGAAGCCACCTCCTCCTACTCTCCTGAATCCGCCTCTGGCTCAGAGGCTGGAAGCCTCAGTCTTCTGTGCATCTTCCCTGGCACTCTACTGGTTATCAGATCCTGTTCATTTCTCCTTCTCTCCCCGCCTCACTCCTCCACTTCTGCCTGGTTCAGGCCCTATTGTCTCTGCTCTTCCAAAGATGAGATGTCCCTTTTGCTTTCCAGCCCAACCTTCTGTGTGCTTCAGGAGACTCTGTTAGTTCTTCTTTCTCCTCCCGTCTGCCTCAAAACCACAAACATTTCAGGATACCCCCTTCTAAGGGAAACTGGCCCCAACCCTACCCTGCCCTCAAGTCATTGTCCTGTTTCTCTCTTCTGCATTCATCAGTAGGCCGCTCCTAAGAAGCAACCAGACCCACTCTCCGCTTCTTCAAGCCCCATTCAATCCTCAGCTTCCTGCAATCTGGCTTTCTTCCCCTTCATCCTAGGGGAAGATACCATTTCAAGGGAGGCACCCTTAGGCTCCTCTTTGCTTCAACCCATGGGCCTCCTCCCTGTCCTACTCCTTCACTCCATTGGAGCCCTGAATATTGTTAATGCCTCCCACCCTCATGGCTTCCTAGTCTCTGCATCTTTCTACCCACTCCCTCGTTTCTTCAGCTCTGCCTGCCCCAGGGGCTTCTCCAAGGCTGAGTCCTCTAATTTTCTAACCAACCCTTCTTTCCAGATGTTCTCACAGAGGGAATAGAGTGGGGCAGGTGCCAACCCCTCATGGCTCCACTTGCAGACTGCTAACATTTTTTGTTGTTGTTGTTGAGACGGAGTCTCGCTCTGTTGCCCAGCTTGGAGTGCAGTGGCGCGATCTTGGCTCATGGCAACCTCTGCCTCCCAGGTTCAAGTGATTCTTCCAACTCAGCCTCCTGAGAAGCTGAAACTACAGGTGCACGCCCCCATGCCCAGCTAATTCTTTTATTTTTAGTAGAAACGGGGTTTCACCATGTTGGCCAGGCTGGTCTCAAACTCCCGACCTCCACCCACCTTGGCCTACCAAAGTGCTGGAATTACAGGCATGAGCCACCGCACCCAGCCGGTTTTTTTTTTTAATTTAATTTTATTTTATTTTATTTACTTTTTTTTTTTTCTTTTTTTGAGACATAGTTTCGCTCTTGTTGCCCAGGCTGGAATGCAATGGCACGATCTCAGCTCACCGCAACTTCCACCTCCCAGGTTCAAGCGATTCTCCTGCCTCAGCCTCCCGAGTAGCTGGGATTAAAGGCATGGGCCACCACACCCAGCTAATTTTGTATTTTTCGTAAAGATGGGGTTTCTCCATGTTGGTCAGGCTGGTCTCAAACTCCCGACCTCAGTTGATCCGCCTGCGTTGGCCTCCCAAAGTGCTGGGATTACAGGCGTGAGCCACCGTGGCCAGCCAAATGTTATTAATATTACCCCCTCTGCTCCTAGTGGAGTGTGCTGATGACCTATCTGAGCACCCCACTCCCTCTCTCAAGCCCTGACTGGCATGTGTTACTGCCATTGGACAAGCTGTCCCACAGCCACTACACCTTCAGCGTGGATAGCCTGGAGCCCATCATCTCCACATCCTTTGCCAGAATTCTCTGTCCTGGATAAGGAGTGCCTCCCATTCACTCAAGCTGCAGATGTTACATGCTGCCTTCCTCCCCTCCCACATTCAACCCCCTCAGTAAACTCAGGGCTTTCTGCTTCTGAGTTTCTCTGGAATCTGCCCCTTCTCCTCTGCCCTGGCTCAGGCCCTGCGCCAGGGCCCTGCCTTTCAATCCATCCTCTTCAGTGCCAGCAGTTACTTTTCTTTTTTTTATTTTATTTTATTTTTATTTTTTTGAGACGGAGTCTCGCTCAGTCGCCCAGGCTGGAGTGCAGTGGCACAATCTCGGCTCACTGCAAGCTGCGCCTCCCGGGTTCCTGCCATTCTCCGGCCTCAGCCTCCCGAGTAGCTGGGACTACAGGCGCCACCGCCACGCCCGGCTAACTTTTTGTATTTTTTTTTAGTAGAGACGGGGTTTCACCATGTTAGCCAGGATGGTCTCAATCTCCTGATCTCGTGATCCACCCGCCTCGGCCTCCCAAAGTGCTGGGATTACAGGCTTGAGCCACCGCGCCCGGCCAGCAGTTACTTTTCTAAAGTACAAACTGGTGATGTCTCTGCCCTGCTGAACAGGGTGGATGACTTCCCACTGCTTCGAGAACAAAATTTAAACTCCTAAGAGAGGCCCTTCCCAGGGTGCCCTTAACTTCCATTCCAGCTCCTCCCATTTCTGTCCTCATGCCACCCACCCACTCCCAGGCTAGAACCAGCCAAGAACAAGGCAGGCACCGTGGCTCACATCTGTAGTCCCAGCACTTTGGGAGGCTGAGGCGTGTGTATCACTTGAGGCCAGGAGTTCAAGACCAGCCCGGCCAACATGGTAAAACCCTATCTCTACTAAAAATACAAAAATTAGCCAGGGGTGGTGGCAGGCGCCTGTGGTCCCAGCTACTTGGGAGGTTGAGGTAGGAGAATTGCTTGAACCTGGGAGGTGGAGGTTGCAGTGAGCCGAGATCATGCTTGACTCCAGCCTGGGTGACAGAGCAAGACTCAAACAAAGAAACAAACAAACAGAACCAGCCAAGAACACTCGCTGTTTCCACAGACTGAATATGAAGGTGATAGAAGCCTTTTGCTAAGTCTGTGGCTGTATGAAGCTCAGATCACTGGAGCATATGGCACTATCTACTGTGAGAATGAGGTTGATGGAGAGCCATTGGGCTCAGGCTTGGAAATGGTGAGCTCTGATCGGACTGTGGGGAAAACAGGACATTTCCCTTCTGAAGTTCCCCCAGCCCAGGGCGAATGCCAGGGCATGAATGGTTGATAAGAAGAGCAGCTTTGCAACCAACCACATTGCCCCTGTCACCCTGAGACCCACCCCTCCTCCTAGGACCACCAAAGACAGCTTAAGAAGGCCAGAGGTAGAAAAGCAAGTAGTGTAAACATCCAAGTAATTTGGATAATCCTCTCCCTTTCTCCTTCTGACCAATTTAACCAAGGAACTCAGAGGAAACTTCCCACCTCGAACTCCTGGGCTCAAGAGATTCTCATGTCTCAGTTTCATTAGTAGCTGGGGCTACAAACCTGTACCACCACACCCGGCTATTTAAAGAAAAAAAACTTTTTTGTAAAGGTGAGGTTTTGCCATCTCGCCCAGGCTGGTCTCGAGCTCCTGGGCTCAAGCCATCCTTTCGCCTCGGCCTCCCAAACTGCTGGGATTACAGGTGTGAGCCACCGCGCCCGGCCCAGCCCAGGAAACTTTTAAGGAACTGGTAACATCACTTGGGGATTTGAAAGAACACACAGGTGAACCACGGAAGCAGTCGTAAAAAATAAATAAATAAATAAGCAACTCCTTTGTGAGATAATAGCTAGATGGATGCCTGTGGGCTTGCCAATTTGATGACTATCTGAAAGGATTTCTGGGGACTTTCACCCCTTCCCCAGGGTGCCAGCACCAACATCGTGCCTGCGGTAGTTCCTGTGAACCCTTCTTCCCTTGCGTAAGGAATTGTTCCCTCGAAGTCCCTGTGTCCATCCCGCCAGCCTATAGAGACACGGAGTATGTGCCATTACAGTTGGTCTCTTCATGAACTCCTGGGAGGTAAGGGGTGTTTTCCATCTATCTCAGTGTCTGCACCCCACGAGATTGAGTAAATATTTGCCAAAGGCCTGAATTCTAACAGGCGAGTGAGACATGCCCTGTTTGCCTTTGTAAAAACCACTGTCTTCCCCTTGGTTGGTAACAGTTTGTGAGGTTCCACGGATCTTGCGCCTTTGTACAGAGGCTGCCAGCTCGTCCTCTACAAGGCAGTGGGGTGGAGATTAGACCTAGATAAATGGAATCCCATGTAATAATTAAAATTGTTCTTAAAGAATAGTTAGTGAGGCCAGGTGCGTTGGCTCACACCTGTAATCCCAGCACTTTGGAAGGCCGAGGCAGATAGATCACGACGTCAGGAGTTCAAGACCAGTCTGGCCAACATGGTGAAACCCTGTCTCTACTAAAAATACAAAAATTAGCTGGACATGGTGACGCGTGCCTGTAATCCCAGCTACTCGAGAGGCTGAGGCAGGAGAATTGCTTGAATCTGGGAGGCAGAGGTTTCAGTGAGCCGAGATTGCACCACTGCACTCCAGCCTGGGTGATAGAGTGAGACTCCGTCTCAAAAAAAAAAAAAAAAAGAAAGGAACAGTTAGTGAATGTAAAAAATGATACAGTGTTGGGGAAAAGAATGTTACAAAACAAAATGCAGTGATCCTATTTATTTTTAGTTGGTAAAAATAAAAGTTAAACATCAAAGACTTGAAGAAAATATGCCAAAATATTAACATCATTAGATGAATGTTTAAAGATAACTTTTATTTTGTTATTAGTATTTTTCTGGATTTTCTGAATTTCCTACATTGTACATACATTGCTTTATAATCGATTATGTATATATGTCTATACTTAGCCTTCAAAATCATTATAATTGGAAGGAGGATAGTTAAACATAAATGACTTTCCTCCATAATTATTCTTAACTTAAGCTCTTTTTTTTTTTTTTTTTTTTTTTAAAGACAGAGTCTCACCCTGTCACCCAGGCTGGAGTGCAGTGGCATGATCTTGGCTCACTGCAACCTCTGCCTCCTGTTGCCCAGGCTGGCCTCAAATTCCTGGGCTCAAGTGATCCCCCCGCCTCAGTCTCCCAAATGGCTGGGGCTACAGGTGCGCACCAGCATCACCTTGGCTTGCTCCTCATCACTCTAATACTCAATGAATGTTGCCTGTTTTTCTTACTGTCATTCTTCCAATTCCAAGAAAGGATACCTGAGATCAATTTGGTCTAGATGCTCAGATCTGGTTCTTCCCAGAAATGAAGCTCCCTAGAGGAGGTCGCGGGGTGGAGCAGGATGAATATTCCTGTGTGGGACTTGGGAGCAGGTGCTGCAGGTGGAGGAGCCGCATGGCCCTGGTGTCCTGGGGAAGAATCCTCCCTTCTTGGAGGGAGGGAACCTCTGCTGGGCCAGCAAATGGTCAGGGAAGGAGGAGAGAGAAAGCTGGCACTAAATCATTGACCCCTGAACAGGGTTCTGGGCACTAGCTGAAATGTCAACAATGTTTTACTCTTTGGAGGAAGAGCCTCACTTGGGTTGCACAGCAAAGTGGTGGGTGGAGGACCCTATAGAGAGCTGACTTCAGAGTAACTTGTTTCTTAAAAAGAGAAAAGAGAAACCTCCTCCTAGAGGCAGGGCTGAGCCTCTGGGCAAGAAGACCTTGAAGCTATGGCAAGACTGAATTCCTAGGAGCCAGACCCTCAGCCTCAGGCCTCACACTCCAGTCTATAGAGCCTACTCCCTTTAGGGTAGGGAAGGTAGAGCCCAGGACTCAGTTCAGCTCCATTCTGCAGTCAGGAAAGTGTCACATTATTGTGGCAGGTTGAGAAGCACAGCAGGAGATGGTAGCATAGAGGGGCACATCTACCACTGAGGGACAAGAAGGCTGAACTGAGATTTAAGGGAGCAGGAAGATGTAGTCACTCATTTCTTTATGAATTCATGGATTACTATTTTCCTTCGATTGTGTATAATTTGTTATTATCCTTATCTATTTTGGCTTAGAGTGTTTCGGACTTGGCCATGTGCCAACTCCTGGCATTCTGCTGCTGAATCCTCCTCTTCTTTGAGCACTTCCTTACTTTCTTGTGCAAAGAGACATTTCAACCATCGTGGTAAAGATTTAATTAGATCATCAATGAATGCTAAATCTAAGACAAAATTTTGTTGAGGAGTAGGATATATAGATGGTCTTCAAACGTCTCCCCACAGACTGTTTATTAGTTGCAAGGGCAGGGGACAGTAATTATGTGGTAGAGAAAATGGGTAACACCTTGACCAGATGATCAAAGTTAACATCATGTATGAAGGACAGAGGGACATTGTGTGTCTCCAGATGTAATATCCTGAGGACACGTGGCCTATGCAGTATTCCCGCTGAAAATGTAGAACTTCATCTCTCTCTCTTTTTTTTTTTTTTTTTTTTTGAGACAGTCTCGTCTGTCACCAGGCTGGAGTGCAGTGACGCGATCTCAGCTCACTGCAACCTCTGCCTCCTGGGTTCAAGTGATTCCCCTGCCTCAGCCTCCTGAGTAGCTGGGACTACAGGCACGTGCCACCACACCCAACTAATTTTTGTAGTTTTAGTAGAGATGAGGTTTCACCATGTTGGCCAGGATAGTCTCAATCTCTTGACCTCATGATCGGCCCACCTCGGCCTCCCAAAGTGCTGCCATTACAGGCGTGAGCCACCATGCCTGGCCAAAACTTCATCTTGATCATGAGGAAAAGCCAGACAAACACAAAATGGAGAATGTTCCATTAAAAACAAAATAAGGCAGGGTCTGTATTTTTTTAATGCCAGCTATGTACATGTTCCAGATTTATGGAGGCTAGAGAGACATGACAACTCAAGAGTGAGCAGTCTAAAAGGATTTGAGCTCTTCTCCCTCACCCTACTGGGTAGGTGGGTGGCGCTCCTTTTCTTCTTAGGAAGGAAAGAGGAGGTCAGGCCTGTGCCAGGCTTGCAGCTAGAGAAGAATGAACTGTGATTGTCAGGACGGTGAGATTATAAGGGGAAGCTGTACAGATGCCTTCTCTGGATGTAGTGAATGTGGGGAATGAAGGAGATGGAATAACCTGACCCTAGACTAGATCTTTTACTGGAATGGAGAAAATGCTGTACAAGACATAATTAGGGCCAGGCTCAGTGGCTCACACCTGTAATCCCAACACTTTGGGAGCCCGAGGCGAGCGGATCACGAGGTCAAGAGATCAAGACCATCCTGGCTCACATGGTGAAACCCCGTCTCTACTAAAAATACAAAACTTAGCTGGGCGTGGTGGTGCACGCCTGTAATCCCAGCTACTCGGGAGGCTGAGGCAAGAGAATAGCCTGAAGCCTGGGGGCGGAGTTTGCAGAGAGCTGAGATCTCACCACTGCACTCCAGCCTGGGTGACAGAGCGACACTCCATCTCAAAAAAAAAAAAAAAAAAAAAAAGAAAGGAAAAGGACATAATTAGATCAACTAACATAATTGGAATAAGGATGGTAGATTAAATAAAAATATTATATAAATGTAAGTGTATAAAGTTAACTGTGCTGTGGTGTAACAGCATATCTCTATTTTTAGGAAATACACACAGAAATATTTAGGGGTAAGAGCTAATTGATGTATGAAACCCTGGAATGGTTCAGAAAAAAAAAATGGATAAAGCCCAGTAAGGTGATTAAGCAAGGGATAAAATGTTAGTAATAGGTGAATTTGGGTAAAGGGTATGTAGGTATTTCTTGTACTATTTTCACTTTTGCAACTTTTTGTAAGTTTTTGTTTCTAAATATATATTGAATATTCCAGGCTCACTTTGTGTTTTCCCTGTCCAAGTCCTGCAATCGGCTTTTTCTCCAAGAGTCCTAGTGAGCAGGAACTTTAGCCACATTTTAAAAGTAGGTGAATGAGAAGAAAGCTTTCCTAGTATGTGGAACAGCATGACTAAAGACAAAGAAATATGAAATACAAGTATAAATGGTAGAAAGGACTGCTGGTGAAAGTGGGTGAAAGGCTAACCCAGCAAAAGGTCTCACCGGATAAACCCGTGGCCTCGCCAGGCGTTGTGGCTCACCCCTGTAATCCCAGCACTTTGGGAGGCCGAGGCAGGCAGATCACGAGGTCAAGAGTTCGAGACCATCCCTGACAACATGGCGAAACCACGTCCTACTAAAAATACAAAAATTAGCCAGGCGTGGTGGTGGGCGCCTGTAGTCCCAGCTCCTCGGGAGGCTGAGGCAGGAGAATCGCTTGAACCCGGGAGAGCGGAGGTTGCAGTCAGCCGAGATCGCGCCACTTCACTCCAGCCTGGGCTACAGAGCAAGACTCCGTCTAAACAACAAAACAAAACAAACCGTGGCCTCACCTGGATATGCAAAATGCAGCCCCCAGAGTTCCCATAAGCCTGGTCCCATTCAGTCGTACAGCTGTGATTTGGATATGGGATACAATAAACGGACAGATTCAGCCATCCCTGAGGGCCCAACACTGCATTTGGGGGCACGTCATCTGCGGAAACCATATAGCTGAATTGTATCTATTTACATCGAATGAGTACAGCTACCTGTGCAAAGTGCAGAAAGTGAAGCAACATTCGATGTCCAAGCTCCAGCAGAAGAGAAGCAAAGCTTTCTGTGAATGAGATACAGGCCGCCGCCTGCCCAATCAGAACACGGGAGATATCAGCCAATTCCGGCCCGCCGATGCTCTAGTATCGGGCAGGGCCCACACGCCCAAGAGTTGTTTGTCTGTCTCGGGTCCCCTCCAGTCCTACCGTTGGAGGAAAGAGGTAGAGAGGAGGCCAGGAGGTCGGCAGGGTAGATCAGGCCAAATGGTGAGGGGCACCAAGTGCCAGGCCAATGTGGAGCCAGTTTGGGCTCCACAGCAAGGTGATCGATCCAGCCGTGGCAACACTCACATTTGCCTTGTACCCTGCGGGGCTGGTTCCTCTCTCGGATAAGTGAGTCCCCGACGCCTTAGGGAACGGAGTTGGAGCTGCGAGGGCTGACTCTGGACTGAGCGGGCTAGAAGGATTTGGGCTTCTCTCCTTCATCCCACCTGGCTAGGTGGTGGTGTTCCTTTTCTTCTTAGGAAGGAAAGAGGTCTGGCCTGTGCTGAGCTTGCAGCTAGAGAAGGACGAACGAACTCTTTGATTGTCAGGACGGTGAGATTGCCAGGGGAAGCTGTACAGGTGCCTTCTCTGGATACAGTGAATGTGGAGAATGAAGGAGGTGGAATAACCTCTCTGAAGCAGGATGCACCATCCCCAGATAGGCACATATAGGGTCTCCCAGCCTGGTGACTCTTCCCTGGTCTAATCTGAACACCTCTGGCCTGCCACACCTCTCTAGCCTCCAGTTACCTGCTTTTCAGAAGATGTGCCATCCGTCTCATTTTCTCATTCCTCGGATGAAGCTCGTTCCCCATGCTGGATGCCAACCCCCAAAATCTGAGGTGAGAAAGCAATGCAGGAAGGCAATTCAGCTCCTTTGCAGGTCTGTCAGAGGATGCAATTGGTGCCTTTGAGCAAAATGATGCTGCCATGACCCAAACTGGAAATAGGAGGACCAGATAGAGATGGGCTACATTGAATTCGAGGCTCCATCCTCTGTACCAGGCCCTGGGCTAAGAACTTTACATGCTTCAGATTAAAACTTTACTAGGAGCAGGTGCAGTGACTCATGTTTGTAATCCTAGCACTTTGGGAGGCCAAGGTGGGTGGATCACCTGAGGTCAGGAGTTCAAGACCAGGCTGACCAACATGGTGAAACCCTGTCTCTACCAAAAATACAAAAATTAGCCAGATGTGGTGATATGTGCCTGTAATCCCAGCTACTCTGGAGGCTGAGGCAGGAGAATCACTTGAATCCAGGAGGCGGAGGTTGCAGTGAGCCAAGATTGCACCATCACACTCCAGCCTGGGCAACAAGAGTGAAGCTCCATCTCAAAACAAAACAAAATGAAACTTTACTAGGTTGGATTTATTGTCATGCTTGTTTTACAGCTTAGGAAACAGAGGGCAGAGAGGCTCCATAGCTTGCTGAAGGTTACATAGCTTCAAGTGGCACAACTTGGATTTGTACCCAGGCCTCTCAGATGCCAAGTCTCTGCTCTTGATCATAACCCTAAATTACAGCACCTCCCAGTTGTTCCTTATGCCAAATCTCCCTCTGCTCTGGATCCCCTGCGGCCCCTCCTCACTTACCTTGGTGCTTACTCCTGTTTCTGTCCTTGGTACTCGGTTCCTTGTTGCGTTTCAGGTCTCCTGGACATTGGGATTCATCAATACAGGGCAAAATCAGCAACAATCACAGGCTGCCATGAACCCACTAATTTGGAATCAGAGATTTAGGAATGTAGCAAAACTTTTGGAAGCTACGATCCAATTTGGAAACTAGCCTCCCTTCTGGGGATGCTAAACTGCCTCCACCTTTATTTTGATATCTCCCACCTATTCCTGTTATACCAAGGAGGAACAAACTAACTGCCTGGCGTTAGTTCAGGCAGGGAAAGGTTTCAGAGGAAGCAACATTTAAATTACACTTTCTGCATGTCTAGGGGTTCACGGTGGAGAAAGAATGTTGGAGGGCTGGTTATGGGGAGAGCATTCTAGGCCTAGAAAACAGCAGAAGCAATGACTGTCTCCTTTCTCTCTCTCTCTTCCCAAAGACTCCCTCCTCCCCATTATTCTACCTCAGAGGTGCCTGATAGCCACAGAATCTCTGGTGTTGACAAGGTTACAGAACTTCCCTTACGTTGACAGGGCCACCCTGGAATCAGGACCTACTCTTTTGGGACAGAGCTCTGGGATTTCAGGAAAGGGTGGGACCCCACTTCTTCCAGCAAGAAGCGGTTCACAGGTCCCCACTCCTAATTACTTGAATCTTGCCTGTTTCTTCAGCTTCTGATTTTTCTCTTTTTTTTTTTTTTTTTTTTTTGAGACGGAGTCTCACTCTGTTGCCCAGGCTGAAGTGCAATGGCGTGATTTAGGCTCACTGCAGCCTCTGCCTCCCGGGTTCAAGTGATTCTCCTGCCTCAGTCTCCCGAGTAGCTGGGATTACAGGCACGCGCCACCATGCCTGGCTAATTTTTGTATTTTTAGTAGAGATGGGGTTTCACTATGTTGGCCAGGCTGGTCTCAAACTCCTGACCTCGTGATCCGCTTGCACTGGGCTCCCAAAGTGCTGGGATTACAGGTGTGAACCACCACACCTGGCCTTTTCTCCTTTATCTGGTGAAGAAAAGCATGTCTTCTTTCCTGCCTATTGGCTGAAACAAAAATCATCACAGCTGGCTCGGAATAGCAGCCTGTCTCCAAGTTCCCTGAGTAATCATGTCTAGTCCAGGGCAGGTGCATGGAGAGGGTGGTCAGGGTAGGAGTGATACCACAGGTAGCACAAGGACATTTCCTCCAAAGTATCTCTTTTCCCTTGCTTAGCTTCTTCCTAACCTCCAAGACTCCCCTTTTTCTTCCTCCATACACATGCAAGACTGATCTCTCTCTAGCTCTTTTCCTGTCACTAACAAATATAAGAATTCCTTGGTTCACAGGCAAGGGCCTTGGGGACCCAAGCTCCTTCAAAACAGATCTGTCTGGCTGACTCTGTAGGGATAATAAGCCTCTGGCAGTCCCCAGTTGTCCCTAAGATTGGCAAAGACCTGGCTTCTCATCCCAGTTTTTGAGGATGGCTCTCTTCTCCATGGGCAGCCTCTAGAATTGGTGCATCCGTCCCAGCCTTGCCTGAGCAAGAGAGAGCTGCTGGACCAGTCATTGGAAGGGCATATCGCTCCCTTTCATTCCGCTTGATCTCCTCATTCTCTCAGCTGTCATGCCAAAGGAATAGCTCATTGGCAGAACAGAATATTTTCCTCAAATGTGCTTCTTTAGTTTCTGACACAGCCAGATGCAGGTGGACCTCACTTTGAGGAAACTCCATTAATCAGAGTTCTTCCTACATGGTTAGCAGTTACATACATTACAAAGGAGTCATGATTTTAAGTTCTCATTTTATGTAATTTTGAAAGAGATATTTAGGGGTTGGGAGGGAGGTGGGATGTCAATTTAAGATAATTAGAGATGAAGAAGACTTCTGAAATTATGATGCAAGTCAGTAGTGATAGAGAATCTGAAGTATAAAACTTCCTTCTTTTATCATGTCATGGTAAAAACTATCAGGGCAGGGCTGGCACAGTGGCTCACGCCTGTAATCCCACCACTTCGGGAGGCCAAGGCAGGTGGATCACCTGAGGTCGGGAGTTCAAGACCAGCCTGACCAATATGGAGAAACCCCGTCTCTACTAAAAATACAACATTAGCTGGGCGTGGTGGTGCATGCCTGTAATCCCAACTACTTGGGAGCCTGAGACAGGAGAATCACTTGAACCCGGGAGGCGGAGGTTCCGGTGAGCCGAGATCATACCATTGCACTCGAGTCTGGGCAACCAGAGCAAAACGCCATCTCAAAAACAAACAAACAAACAACAACAACAACAAAAACTATCAGGGTGGTTTTTTTGTTCATTTGTTTGTTTTAAGACAGCATCTTGCTCTGTTGCCTAGGCTGCAGTGCAGTGGCACAATCTCAGCTCACTGCAACCTCTGCCTCCCAGGTTCAAGCAATCCTTATGTCTCAGCCTCCTGAGTAGCTGGGACTACAGGCGTGTACCACCACACCTAGCTAATTTTTGTATTTTTAGTAGACACAGGGTTTTGCCATGTTGGCCAGGCTGGTCTTCAAATCCTTGCCTCAAGTGATCCAGGGTGGGTTTGTAAAGTGATGTGTACTTGACCTTCATGGTCCAGGGCCAAGATCTGGGTCAAGTGCCTATCTTGCGAAGAGGAAGGCTAACTAGCCAACCCCTAATGGGTAGGTCTAAGGAGAGGGCTACCTCATGCAAAGATTCAAAGGAAAGCTCGTGATCCTTCATTCCTTTTTTGGGAACTACATGGGCCTTAGATTGCTCAGAGGTGGGCAACCAAGAGAAGCTGGAATCTGGACTAATGCACAAACTTAGTCAGTATTCTGCCCTGGCATTTACACACTAACTGGCCAGTCCCCACCTTTTTTTTTTTTTTTTTTTTTTTTTTTTTTTTGAGACAGAGTCTTGCTCTGTCACCCAGGCTGGAGTGCAGTGGCGCAGTCTCGGCTCACTGCAACCTCCGCCTCCTGGGTTCATGCCATTCTCCTGCCTCAGCCTCCCGAGTAGCTGGGACTACAGGCACCCACCACCATGCCCGGCTAATTTTTTGTATTTTTAGTAGAGACAGCATTTCACCGTGTTAGCCAGAAGAGTCTCCATCTCCTGACCTTGTGATCTGCTTGCCTTGGCCTCCCAAAGTGCTGGGATTACAGAGTGAGACACCGCACCCTGCCTAGCCCCCTATTTTTACAAGGGGAGATTTTCCAGTAATCTGCCAATGTCAGGCCAGCTGTGGGGGAGATTTATAGACCCAAACCAGGGACAAATGGCCTTCTTTCAGGATACAAGACTCTTTAAGGAGGAAGTGGAAAAAGTGCAAGACTGATGGCCAAGACTATTAGGGCAGGGAGGAAAAATTGATTACTGTCCCATGAACAGATTGGACTTTTTGTCCAATGATCCTTGAGTACACTGAAGTGAAAACCTCCACTATCCCCTCTACATCCTAAACCCAGGTCTGTTCAGAGAGGACCAAACTACAGGGCCCCTTGAGATGAGTGGGGACACCTAAACAGCCAGGACTGGAATGATTAACCAGCAACTCGGTGAACTAACACTTCCCTTGTTCCCAGGACAAAAACAGCACGAAGAACACTTTCCTCCAGCTGTGTTCACTGAGTCACTAAAGGACTAAAGCAATTATCACAGGAAGTTTGGAAAGCCTCAATTCTATATAAAACAGATGTAGGTATCCAAAACTTTTTCATTGAATGAAGTGTCACATTCATCCTGATTTGCTCTCTGGTGATACCATCACTCGTCATATCTCCCTTAACAGCCTCGTTGAAGGCAGCAACCATGTCTTAATCAACTTTTCATGCCCCTTAGTGCCTGTGTGTGGCACATTGTTGGTCCTCAGTGGACATCTAATAAATCTAGTTGAACACAAATGGGCAAGGGACTCAGCTTAACACCCCTTTCAACTAAGGAAATTGGGTCCTAGAGCATGAGAAGAAATGTTTTAAACCCATCTTCTCTTTTGGGTAGGACAGGGACCTCAACCTGTGGCCACTGCCTCCAGTCCTGGCTTCCTGGGCCTTACCCAAGTTGCTTGGGAGGGTGCACCTACCAAGGGCAGTCTGGTGCCCTTCCACCCTTCAACCAGCCTGATACTGGACCTTTCCTCTCTCCAACCCAATACTGAGATGTGCACACCTGAAAAGATAGTACTTGAAAAATTTTTCTATTATCAGAGCAAACTGATGAAGCTTCTGAGGTATTAAGCAATCCATCATAACATTTGTGACCGGTTAACTTTAATTTTCAAAATAAATCTGCAGTATTTTGCATGTTAGTAATACAGTGCTGGTATTGACAGGTAAAATCATCATCTGCTTACATAGAAACCTTCATTTAGGAGCACACCGTAGGAGGGGAATGGATACACAATAAAAAGCAAATGCAGGCCAAGCAGCGAAACCTAGAGCATAACAGGCTGGATGTCAAATTTAAGGATTATCTAATACAACTGTTTAGCTGCCAATCTGATAAAGGGGAAGCTCTTAACCAGGTTACAACCAGAAGGGAAAAACATACTCTCCCTTTTCGTAGAGCAGTGGCCGTCGTGCCTTCAACACCTGGTTGAATCAGTTCATCAACATCGAAACTCAATTCCAGTTCCAAGACACAGGAGAATTTCACCACACAACCTATTCGGTCCCCCTTTTCAGTGGCCCACCCACAACCCCCTCCTGCCATCGACTCTCTCCCTCCCAAAAGAAGACATGACGTGGCTTTATTATTGCAGACAAGCTTCTTAAGTGAATAAAGAATGCATACAAAATAGCATTTTAACTGAAGTCATACAATGAAGTCTCACTCCTGTTTATTATACAATGAATTGATAAAACAATTATTTCTAGTATATATCTTTTTTTTTTTTTAGAACTAATACTTTCAGGGTTCTGACAACCACATTCTAGCTTAGGGGTAGGGCCCACACCTGCCCCCACTGAGGACTGCTCCCTGGACCACTGTGGAGGAAGTCTGGGCTGTCTGAATTGTGGATTATGATTGCCAGCCCATCAGAGATAACAGATCCCAGCAGGCAGAGCCAGAACCCAATTTTGGGTCTGCATGCCAGGAAATGTGGACTTCCTCCAAATGTAGCCACTGTGCCTCCCAATTCAGGCCTCAGCAGGGTCATTCTTGGGCTTTCCCTACACGAGTCCTTCCAGTAGTCCACACATAATGCTCTACATATTAAAAACAAACCATTTTTGTACTGTGGATAAGAACAGTTGTAACAAAGTCATAGCTACATATTTTTCTCTACATTTTGTTTATTGAGACAAACTAATTAAAAGGCACAAACATAGGGCATGTTTACATGGACATTATAACAAACATATACATTAAAAGTGTAGGAATGTGTTGCCTTCCTGCTAAACAGAAAGTTCCTAAGCTTTTATATATACAAAAGTTGTACAATTTAATGTCCTAAAGTACAAAAGATCATTTATAAAATTATTTTACACTAAGTACTATTTATTTTTTTTACTATGTAGTTCAACCCCCTAGAACTGTTTTGTATAATGACACACAGATACCTGTCCCTGATGTAGGAAGTCTGCCTCAGATGCAAGGTATTTTGATGCTTGAACTGACACAGTAGGGTATAAACGGAAATCATCCAGTTTGATAGTCAGTCCTGCAAACATTCTGCAAGATTAACACAACTAATTTCCATTTCTCTTAACTGCAATGATTAAAAAATGAAAAAAACCAAAAACATATTGCAACTTAAAAAAAAAAATCACAGCGTCTTGGTTTAACTTTTTTTTTTTTAACACAATGCTTTAAAAACAATGTGTGGCATGATGGTGTAAAGAGTATCTGTTTCCCTAGCTTTTGGTTTCTACTTTATGTACAGAGATAAAATATCCTGCTAAGAAATA
The DNA here is from genome assembly GCF_043159975.1 of Macaca nemestrina. NCBI lineage: Eukaryota > Metazoa > Chordata > Mammalia > Primates > Cercopithecidae > Macaca > Macaca nemestrina. The sequence goes on along the minus strand of NC_092141.1, from coordinate 51,210,783 downwards.
AAAAGCACATGTCTCAACGTGCACAATCATTGCTGGGTTTCTACAGGGAGTGCAGACAGCTGTCTCCCTGAAACCACCACAAAGCTGATACAAGTGTTTTCTCAAAGAAAAAAAAAAAGGTGATGTCCATATTTACAAAGTTGAACAAATCTGAGCAATACTTAAGAAACGGAAGGAGAAATTTTAAAAAAGATACACTCTGCATGTTCTGAAGGGGCATATACTACCTAGTTAGTGGTTAGAATAAAAACTGTATACAATTTAATATAAGACATAAACTCTAGTGAGCAACTAACACATCTGTCCCTGTTGTAACATCAACAGGCTCTGATTGGGAGAGAGAGGGGCATATCACATCCCAGTGCCTCCAGCGTCTTCCAATTTAAAGCAATATATTTGAACTGTTCCAAAGTACTCCTTGGCTCCTAAACAGGAGTCCCATTGGCCTCTGTTTGTTAGGAGGCTGCCTGTCCACACACTTGACTTCTCCTCTGTCAGTTGAGGCTTTTCTTAGCAAAACACAATTTGTAGATTTTTTTAAATTTTCTTTTTAAAAAGTCAACTACAATGCTATTTTCCATCGGGATTAATATGCTGAGCAATATTTACATCTCCAAATATCAGGTCACAATCCCTATTATATGTTGAAGTTAGAATGATAAATTATCATATGCTTTGCATATCAGAGCTGGTATCACCTTTCCCATAGGGAATGCTGCCTGAAATTAACATATTCCCAAAGGTAAAATGCATATTCTCTGAAATGCATTTTATTATGACAATGCATGTATTTACTCATAAAAACAATAAACACAGACAATTCTACACTAGCTCTCAATCTGTGGATTTAGAATTTCAGGTTAAAATCAGCCATCCACCTTGTATAGGGAGAAGAGTTCTGCTAGTGTTTACAATAAAGTGATTCCTTGGGATTAGAAATAGTAATGCTGTTTTTTTTTTTTTTATTTTGAAGTGGGTTCTACTTATTTATGATTGGTTTTAATTCTGGCATTTCATCTTGCCAACTACTATCCTGTTTAAGCAATGTTGTCAGCTAAAAGGAATTTCTGATTAAACTAAAGTGGTCCAGTGATAAGTTACATACACACCCTACTTTGAATAATCCCAGCCAAATTGGAGGAAAATGCTACCACACTCTTATTAACTAATATAACAAAATCTCCCAATTTCATGGTTTACTTTTTGCTTTAATCAACTAAAAGTTAAGTTGCTGGTAAATATTTACTTTAACCCATATTTTGATTTTATAATACTGTTTACCAAGGCGGTGATGTAGGCAAAGCTTGGGGCAAGAAAGGCATGCTCTCTACAGGTCTCATTGCTATATTGAGAGGGGCAGCTAATGTCATAGGCGTGGGCAGATTCATTGGAGATGTGATGGTGACAGGGTGTGCTATATTCACTGGGGCAGTGACGGGAGTGGGGAGGTTGACTGGGGTAGTGAGTGTTAAAGGAGAGGTCATGGATAATGGACTGGTTATAGTTACAGGATGCCCTATGTTCATTGGGCTGGTTATGTTAACTGCACTTGAAACATTTACTGGACTTCTCATGCTCATTGCAGCTGCCACTGTGACTGGGTTTGACATAGTTCCAGACGACACAGAGGATGTTATATTGAATGGAGTAGTGAGAGTCACAGGTGTCGTAGCAGCCGTAGAGGTTTGGCACAGGTTAGCAGCTTCTAAAATAAGAAGACAAAAGGGTCTTTAGATTCTCAAAACAGTGAGCAAAATTCACAAACAGTTTCTGAATCAATTTCTTTTCATTAAAAATGTCAAACATTTAATCAAATTCCAGTTTTCTATCAAGTGGTCAACAGAACAGAGGGTCTTTCTGAGCACAAGCCTGGGGGCCAGGGATCCCAGTGTATGAATCACCTTCTGATGCTATACCTCCTGTAAGGACTTAAGCAACTTGTTTAGCCTTGCACTTTAGGTTTCAAGTTCAGATTTACTTACCTACCTCACAATGATGCTGAGAGGATCAGTTAACTTCTGCAGTGCAGGGCTAAGTGTTCTCACTACTACTTCATGCAGTTCCTCTGAGTTCTAAAAACTTTCCTGGGAAGAGCCAACCTCCAGCAGGCCAGGCTAAAGAGCTTGTTTACACAGAGCTGGGCCAATGGTTACACAATAACAGATAATCAGAAAAATCTTCTCATAAGGCACACTGTAACTAGCACAGAGAGGTGTGCATACTCAATAAGTATGTTAAAGCCTGAGACATGAAGTCACATTCTGTTAAGGTTTTAAAAATGCATAACTGGGGAACGATAAACAAGCTATTTTAGTATCATCTGTTTGTTTCAGTTTTAGAAATATGTTTCAGTTAAATAATCTTATTCTTTCTGGTTATGTCTCTTAACTACATTAGGAAAGGAAAAAAACACTCCTCAATGAGTTCATGTTCTCCTCACTCCCATTTCTTCTTCTGTTTCTGATGCTGATACAATCACCTATTTTATGCCTAGTATCTTTAACTCTACATATTACACATACCACCAAACATACTAAAGAGAACTAGCTAGGCAAGGAGACCCTGCAGTGAGTTAGGTGTCCCTGGTCCTTCTAACCCAACAAAACCTGAACACTTTTTTTTCTGGGACAGGGTCTCCTTCTGTTGCTCACGCTGGAGTGCAGTAGCATGATCATGGCTTACTGCAGCCACAAACCTTCAAGGCTCAAGTAATCCTCCCACTTTAGTCTACCAAGTAGCTGAGACTACAGGTGCGTACCACCATGCCCAGCTAATTTTTGTGTTTTTTGTAGAGATCGGGTTTCACCATGTTGCCCAGGCTGGTCTCCTCCTAGGCTCAAGCGATTTGTCCACCTCAGCCTCCCAAAGTGCTGGGATTAAGGTGTGAGCCAAGTCTACACACTTCTTAAAAAATACTTCCCTGGCCGGGAGCGGTGGCTCAAGCCTGTAATCCCAGCACTTTGGGAGGCCGAGACGGGCGGATCACGAGGTCAGGAGATCGAGACCATCCTGGCGAACACGGTGAAACCCCGTCTCTACTAAAAAAATACAAAAAACTAGCCGGGCGAGGTGGCGGGCGCCTGTAGTCCCAGCTACACAGGAGGCTGAGGCAGGAGAATGGCGTAAACCCGGGAGGCGGAGCTTGCAGAGCTGAGATCCGGCCACTGCGCTCCAGCCCCGGCGACAGAGCGAGACTCCGTCTCAAAAAAAAAAAAAAAAGAAAAAAAAATACTTCCCTTCAAGGTAACATCCCCAACCCACCCCTCAACAAAAATTCAGCACCAGAAAACAGCAGTAAAATGATGGGTAGGCTAGCTGTGACTTGGCTGTCAAAATGGAGAAACATACTTGAACTAACGATAGAGATCTGTATGTGATCCACAAAGGTCTTATCACCGCAGGGCCTTGAGTTAAGCAGCCCTTACTTGAGCAATACAATGTAACTTTGGCATACACCATTCTCCCTATCAGGGATTCCCAAACCTGGGTGATTATCAAAATCAACTATCTAGAGGACTTCAAAAAATAAAAAAGGACTCCAGGAGAATCAATAGTGAAATTTAGATAATTTAGATGCAACCTGGGAAATGTGTATTTTTAAAAAGCTTCCCAGATGATATGATCATCAATCAGGTTTGAAAACTTACGTTAGCTTATTTAGGCCTAATATTTAAAGGGATGCTGTAAATTCAAGTTTAGGTTTTCAGGTCAGGAGTCTCCTCTCCCCTAAAATGTGACATTTACTAATATGAATACAGAGGTTTCTAACATCAGTGGTCTTTTCCAGAGAGATTCACGCTATGAATGGGAATACAATAACATTTTGTTTCATGGAAGTCAGAAGATGAGCTAAACAATCAAGTCTTATTGTGCAAGCAAACTGAAATGCAATACCAAATAGACGAGTACACCAAGAGAGAGAATGAGAGAAAACCAATTCACTTTAAGGTGCTGGGAGTATTGCTGAGGATATTCTCCACCTGCTTTCACAAAAGAATTTTTACTTTCTTATTTGCTGACCCCCTTACCTCCTCCTCCGTGTTTTCTTTTTAATCTAAGTGACCTTTTACTATGACTTAAACATTTTTACTCCTTATCTAAGTAAAATACCCTTCATAATATACTTTCAACGCACTATACAATTACCATAGCACTACACTTTTTCCTCCCCATTGCCAGTCCCCTCTCCCCATTCTAACACAAAAGTTGTTTTTTTTTTTTTGAGATGGGGGTCTCAATCTGTTGTCCAGGCTGGAGTGCAGTGATGCAATTGTAGCTCACTGCAGCCTCAAACTCCTGGGTTCAAGCGACCTTCTCACCTTAGCTTCCTGAGTAGCGGGGACTATAGACACGCACTGTCACGTCCGGCTAAATTTTTTTTTTTTTTTTTTGAGTTTTTGTAGAGACGGGGTCTTGCCATGTTGCCCAGGCTGGTCTCAAACTCCTGGCCTCAAGTGATCCTCCCACCTTGGCTTCCTGAAGTGCTGGAATTATAGGTGTGAGCCATCACACCTGGCCAAAACATTTTATTAAAATAATGACAAATCTTCAAATGGAAGCTAGGAACAAGCAGCACCTGAGGAATGGTGGAAAGCCTATATGGACTGCTGTACTCTTTTCTTCCAATGCCAGTAAATGTATGAAAAAGAAAGCTGACTGAGCCTGGTGGCTCATGCCTGTAATCCCAGCACTTCGGGAGGGCGAGGCGGGCGGATCACCTGTGGTCGGGAATTTGAGACCAGACTGACCAACATGGAGAAACCCTGTCTCTACTAAAAATACAAAATTAGCTGGGCATGGTGGCATATGCCTGTAATCCCAGCTACTCGGGAGGCTGAGGCAGGAGAATCGCTTGAACCCAGGAGGTAGAAGTTGCAGTGAGCCAAGATCACGCCATTGCACTCCAGCCTGGGCAACAAGAGCGAAACTCCATCTCAAAAAAAAAAAAAGAAGAATGCTATTCCTTTTATTTTTATCCAGGTATAGGAGGTTTAGAGATCACTCTGGCCAGGTGCGGTGGCTCATGCCTGTAATCCCAGAACTTTGGGAGTCTGAGATGGGTGGATCACTTGAGATCAGGAGTTCAAGAGCAGCCTGGCCAACATGGCAAAACCCTGTCTCTAGTGAAAATACAAAAATTAGCCAGGTGTGGTGGCACACACCTGTCGTCCTGGCTACTCGGGAGGCTGAGGCACAAAGGAGGTGGAGGCTGCAGTGAGCCGAGATCACGCCACTGCACTCAAACCTGGGCAACAGAGCGAGAGACTGTCTAAAAAAAAAAAAAAAACAGAAGGGATCACTCTGAGGGCCACGCTACACGAAGCAAAGAAGCAAAAGATGGAAGAAACTACACAGAAAAGGAATTACATACAGAGGAGCCCACAGATAGAGCATTCCTTAACATTTAACATAGTAAGACACTGCAGAGGTGGAGGAGGAAGAAGGAATTTACAAATCTGCCCTTTGGCTCATGGTACATTGACAAAATGATTCATTTGAAATGGCTGCACAACAGTCCAGAAGCCAAAGCTGTACTAGTAAGTTGAAAAGTATATTGAAAACTGATATTCCAACTGATTTGTTAGAAGATATACACGAGAGAAAAGCAAATCATTTAAAATTTTTTAAGCAATTACAGTAAAGTCCTCAGCAGCAGAAGACTAGGTATGTTAAGGCCAGCCATAGTGATGGACTGAAGGAGATTTAAGGGTGTGACCAAGAGAAAAGACATCAACACTATAGAATCTGAAACATGTAATAAATAATACAATGAAAAAGAACACTAAAGAGCAAAAACAGCACAGTTGTAAGAAAATGAACTTATGTACACACAAGGATATCCACCTCTAAAAGTGGGAATATTTTAGAAAGGTTAAAAAAAAACCCACAATGCATGGAGATTGACATCAACTTGAAAATAAAAATGCAACTCTGGGCATAGCAAAGGACCAATTTTGGCTCCAAGTTTGTAACAAAAAGTAAATCAAAAGAAAGAACATGATAGAAGTACTGAGAACTTTTAATTCCTAGTAATAACTTATCTGCCAATAACTATACTTTACCAGATATTTCCCAGCATGCACTATTTCCATGTTTCCATTAAGCTACATTTCCTAAAACTGTGGCTTCTCTACTTTGATCACTTGGCATACTAAATGAAAACACTTCTCTAGCCATATTTTCAACACTGGAAGCTGTGCCTTACCTTTCTTCCTTGCTTTAACAGCTTCTTCCCACAGTCTCAGTGTTTCTACCTGCTTTCCTGGCCAGCTTGTCACATGTTGTTGTTGTTGTTGTTGTTGTTGCTGCTGCTGCTGCTGCTGCTGCTGCTTTTGGTTACTGGTCTCTTCACTCATGCATGCTATTACAAAGACAAACCAAAAACACTGTATTTACCTGTAAAACTGTTGCCTTTTTTTTTTTCAAAATTGACTTCTCATGCTTCTGTGATCTTAACCATTTAACCTGATAGCTCTTAGTAAGTGCATCTTTCCTATTGCTGTGTCTACATTGGTCGAAATAAACAAGCACTAAAAAGTCTAGAGAATTAGCGAAAAACAATATAAAAGAGAAAAGGAATCTTTGCTATAAAAAAAAACCAAGTGTCAAAAAAAAAACAAACCAAGTGTCTTTAAAAATGGAAGTTTGATAATATTAATATAGGACTAATCAACATTCAACAAAATATTTTTTACTTGACCACAACAATGTACACTAAAAGTGCATGTTTATAGGTCGGGTGCAGTGGCTCACGTCTGTAATCCTAGCACTTTGGGAGGCCAAGGCAGGTGGATTGTCTGAGCTCAGGAGTTCGAGACTAGCCTGAGCAGCACGGTGAAATGATGTCTCTATGAAAATACAAAAAAAGTAGCTGGGCATGGCGGTGTGCGCCTGTAATCCCAGTTGCCTGGGAGGCTGAGGCAGGAGACTCGCTTGAACCTGGAAGGCAGAGGTTGCAGTGAGTCGGGATCGTGCCATTGCACTCCAGCCTGGGCAACAGTGCAAAGATTCCATCTCAAAAAAAAAAAAAAAAAAAAAAAAAGAAGTGAATGCTTATGAAGTACAACACACTAGATAACAAACCCAACATACTTACAAAGAAGCAAAAATGGATAGATATAACACACATTAAGTTTTCTTCCCCATTCTCCTGTGGCCACCTATTTTTTTGAGAATTTGATGTTTCTACTGCATAAAATACATATATAATAGAATAAAGGATTAGGAAAATGCCTTCTTCTAGTGGTTAGGGCAATCTTAAAAGAAAAATCCTGGGTGAATGCAAGTATTCTATCTTCAACTCTGAATTTAAGGCAAGCAAAACATTTAAACCTGCAAGTGGATATGATATCTCATTTCTCTACAGATTTGGGTTTGAAAAGCATGCTTATTAACACTGCTTTCACCTTAAAGGTTATTAGCAGCTTATCAATTCTGTTTGCATACATGAAAGTAAAGCATAGTTCTGACACAAATATATTCTGTCCATTGTTGCCTGTTTGCACATGTTGGCAATAGGAGGAAACATATAAACATATTAATACCTTTGATACATTATGAAAACATGCATATTTCACCAATCTGAAATATAAAAGAAATAAAATCTGAAGCACCACCTACTTTTACTGATGCCTTGTTTACATGTATTACAGTTGATACTTTGGCTCTGCCCATGAGTCTTTAAGTGGCTGGTGATGTATGCTGCACTCAGGAGCTTCCCACAGATGTTACATGATACCTTGCCTTCGTGGCGCACCATGTGTGTCCGCAGTCTGTCTTTGGTGGCAAAGGCAGCAGTGCATGTCTGCATGAGGGAGGAAAACTTTTTTTAAATATAGACTATCCTGTTCTACTCATTTTAAAGCACGTTATATTCTATGCATTACCCTATCCACATATGCAAGCTGACAACTAGTTTAATTTTAATTGCATATGTTACCTAGAATCATAATCATAATAAAACACTTGATAAATTTTAGACTCTTCCATTTTAAAGGAAGAAAATACATCAACACAGAGTAGCACAAAAAATTAAGCTTTAGGGTAAGTTAAACCTGGGTTTAAGTTGAGCTCCACAATTTACTAAACAGCATAATGTTGAACAAGTTGGTTAACCTATCTGAAGGTTTCTTCATCTGTAAAATGGGGATAATAACATCTCTCACAAAATTACTAGTGGATTAAGAAGAGCCTGGTATACATAGCAGGCACTCACTCAATGACACTAGCTTCCTTCCTCCAATTAGATCTTTCTTAGAATTCAAATCATTTACTTAATAAAATCAGTCATTAACAAACTTAACTGAAAGGTGCACTAAAAGACTTCCAGCAACAAACTAGAATTACCAATGCCTAAAACGGTCATTTGATTTAGCAAAATTCTTAATCTTTTCATTATTATAACTGATGTCAAATAAAATCATTAACTGGAATGGATTTTTAAACAACTAGAAAGTGCTCCAATTTGGTAATAACAGACAAAAATCCGGTAAGTGATAACATTTGGGAGAAAAATTCATTATTTTCTCCTATTACAGTTAAAACATCTTCAATAATCAACCCAGAAATTAAAGCCCTTTATTCCTTTATTCATTTCAAATACACAACCACCTTTGCAAGACCGTAACGTTTTTTTCCTAACAAAAAATACTATTGCCCAAAGAAAGGGAAATATAGCTTAACAAAAACAACACACTTAAATTTTTAAATGATCTTGCTTTACAGAAACAGAGGCTGTCAGTTATATTTTATAAAACTAGAAGTCAAATGGGCCACATTTACTCAGGTCAGTGATTTTAAGACTATTCAATACTGGTGAGATTCAACTGCTTCAGACCTTCTGGATAAGTGCTACACTAAGGATAAGTCATTTTAACTCTTACTTGGCATTTGAAGGGTCTTTCTGTTGAATGGACATGTTTTACGTGACAGCTTAAGTGGTCAGGCCTGTGAAAAAGAGAGTTTCAACAGAAGATATAATCGAACACACAGAGAAATGCTATTTATGTGATGCTTACATGCTTGGCAGATTGGGAGGGGGTGCATTTTACAGAAAGCTAGCAGAATTACCAACCTCCCTCCCCCAGTGCAAGTCTCCTTCCCTCTCTTACCATAAACAAAGTCTCAGGCCTCTACTTGTTAATTTTCTCTCCTAGTCAACATCAGATCATATTGTCTTGATTCTTTACAATCACAAAATACCTGAAGTTTTACTCTTAACACCTGCCAGAAACAGCTACCACTATACTAACTCTAAAAACTTTAAAAAATGAAAATTAGTGAAATGTTGGTGCTTTCAGAAAAATGAAAAAACAGTCTAAAAGTTTAATTAAGAGCATCCAAGGTCATACCAATTTCCAAGAAATGTTACTTTAATTTGCACAGTGACCCTCATGTCTAGTGCCCCAACTGAACTGAAAACTGGTGGTTTTGCAGTGATAAGTATTCATGTTCCAAATGAAAGCCTGAGTCCAGCGAGGCACTTGTTAAGTGAAAAAAACAGGTTAATCACTATGTCACCACTTGTCAATCACACCAAACTGGGGTTAGACCTGAAGGTGTTAATACTTCTTTATCTATCACCAATCTCCTCTAATAACACAGGTCTGTCCACATCTGTTCTCACATAAAAATTCTAGATCACATGGAGACAAAACTGAAGTACACTGATACCATAATGAAACAAAGCAAAGCAAAGCAAAATGCAGTACCTTGAGAAGCCTTTCCCACAAACACTGCAAGTATAGGGTTTGGTGATGCCTCCTTCATGAGACCTCACATGGTAAGTCATCCGGTCCTTCCTCTTGAAGCGCTGATTACAAATAGGACACTCGAAGGGCTTCTCATCTGAATGGGAGAGCTTGTGCCGATTGAGATGGTACACATCTCGGAAGGCCTTCCCACACATCTCACAAGCATGGTTCTTCTTGACAGGCTTACTGGGTTTCTTGACAGATTGGGTCACCGGCATAGCTGTGGTGCTGGCACTGCTACTGGGGTTGGTGCCCGAGGAAGATGTAGTGACTGTTGACAAGATGCCTGCAATGGTCGAGACCAACGAAGTTCGGCTGCTGTCCCCAGCGATGGTAGAAATAAGGGGAACCACCGTGGTGGGGGTTTTCTTTGGCCGGGACACCAACTTGATCCCTGTGTGGCAGGATTCGTGGCGCCTCAGGTGATAGCTGTCCCTGAAAGCTTTACTGCAGTAAGTGCACACAAATGAAGTTTTGGGTTTTTCTTTTTTAATCCCAATGGCATCCTTTAATGTTTCTGGTGCACCCTGAGGTTTCTGAGTTATTGGTATTGGAAGCAAGGGTTTCTGATCAGGGGGCTCCACAGCAGAGCTCAGGAGAGGCAGCAAACTGTTCTGTGCTGCCTGCTGTTGGTGATGGGAAGCTTCATGGGCCTAAAACCAAACATTTACACTTCAGAAACTCAGCCTCTCACAAAGGACTTCGAAATTCAACATGCTCCAGACAATAGAGACTAGAAGAAACAGTCAAAGAACCTATCAGCTACTCTGCAGTGGTAATCCAGCAACCACCTAGTTACTCTAAGAGCTCACAATACAAAGCATTGAAAAATCACTGTGCAGACACAAAACTTTTGCAACTAAGTTGCTGACAGTGATCTTGCTTTTAAACAGCTGACTAAACTACACACTATCCTGGTTCATAAGGGACAGACCAGCTGATGAAATCAGTTTGCATTAGTCTGTCAGTGCTAAAACCAAGTTTAAATAACATATTAAAAAAAAAAAAACCACTCCAGATTTAAGTATTTAATAGTACCTTACTGCAGCAACACACACATACACACTCACGTACACACAATAACATAATCATCTATTTGTCTATCACCCAGAAGAAAAGCATCATGTCTATCAGAAAACTCAGATTGAGGAAGGGGCTGTTGCTAAGTGATGAAAGAAATCTAGTTCTCTAAACACATTTGCTAGTTGTTAACTTTAAGTTTTCACTTGACTACTAAAAGGTTTAGTTGAAACAAAATCTGCTATTAAGCAACCTGGAAGGCATCTGTGAAGGTAGCCCATAGCAAAACACCTGTCAGTTGTTTCTCAGATTATTTAATTGTATACTGAAGTCTGCATCTTTCAGCAACACTAGCTGTTCAAATCCCAAACTCTCAAAGACAGACTAATGAGAAAAACAAACTATAAACACTTATATTCCTTTCATATTTATCTTCTTCCAGCAGTTGTAGGTTTCAATAAAGTATTAGACATTTGCTGTTATGATGTGCTTCTCCACTCCCAAAACTGGAGGCTGCACACTGTAAATTCTTTTGGCTGCACTGAAACCAAAATTTCACCATGGATCAGGTTCTTGGCATTTATGAGTAGTTCCTCTCTTGGTTCTGATACTTTCAAAATTCTCCATACTGATAAACATTTAGGAAATGATGGAAAAAATTCCTGAAATAGTTCTTCCTAATATGTTGTTCTTTACCAACATTATTTTTGAAACTCTTGACAGTGAGCCCAAGCCCCTATGCTTTGAGTTTTGTAATCCTAATAGGATGCATGCACTCAAGAGGAGTTTCAAATATTTTAAGCATACAATGTCCTACTAGGGGCCCATCCCATCATCTTAGACACTTTAGACAGTTATTTACCCTTCTTACTCTATAACCACAAGTCCCACAGCTAACTTGATTAAGGACGAAAAAACAAGGAGAAACGCACACACTCACTCACAGCTCCTCCTCTGATGGGTAAGAACATCTACCACACGTTGCTCTATGTTTACTTGGTGGCAGCATAACAGTTAAGCCTGGAACTCGTCTCCCCCAAATGATTAGGAGGTGTAGTATCCAGAGTGCTCAGTTTCAATTTAATAATTTTGATGTAATCACCCTTTGAGTCCTGGAAGCATTCTCAGAAATTATGTGGTTACTTATGAGTCTCTTTCTGGACTTACTGCTCCTAGCAAATTACAGTCCGCTTTTAATCTAATTTGTGAAGCTCCTGTAAATGCAAGGGTCTATCAACCCAGGTGACATCAGTAGGAACTTACAGAATTTGGACTCCAGTCGTAATCCCTTTTCCAACCTGGCTGTAGGATACTCAAGTTTCCATACAGTATACAAATAGTTAATAGCTGAAGATAGCTGAAGATATACAATTTCAAAGGCTAACAGATCAGATAATAGGGAATGCAGATCTTCTGGACAAAGTTCAGACTTATAGCATTTAGAGGCATTTTTCAACTCTAAACAACCATTAGTACGATGGAGTACTAAAAGCACTTACTGCCATTTTACCAATTCAGATGTCTGTGGCAACATAAAGTATTTTTACAGCATTGCTGAAGCTCACTCTCACACGAGGGTCACACCAGGTCCCTGCTTCTTGGGTGAAATGCTGTAGAACCACTACAGGAATCACTCTCTGAGGATTCCTAGGATCCCCACACTTCTACATGAAGCCTTCTAAGGGGGAACTGGGTTTTCCCAACTTGTTCTCTGGGGGAGAGACAGAGTAAAATAACAACCACAGCCAGCCTTCAGTGAAGTGATTTATTTTAAAAATATAACTTCTGGGTAGGCTTTTATTTGACTAGCATTATCAAACCAAAGTTTTAATTTTATATCCCATCTCTTTCAACTGCAAGGCTTTTTAACCTTGCCCAAGCTTTCCTTTTCCTGGGGCTGGCACGAAACAAAACAGAAATGTTATTTCATCACCCAGGGTAGTAGGATATGGCACCATGAAATCTCCAGTGCCAGAGGGTAAAAGATTTTGTACTGAACAAATTAACATCGGTGAGTCATATCTTGAATGTCCTGTTAGAAGAATCATCCATCAAACATTTTAATAGCTATAGCTTTCACTTTCCACCAAGTTATCTGGAAAGCAAGCAGGTATTAAATTCTTTTAAAATATAAATTCAACAGGATGCTCCAGGAAACAAACAAGATAACTTAACTCCATATCCCCAGTGAAAATTACTTAAAACCAGAACTGATTATGTCTATTCATACCTTTCCATAGAAAAGACTGAAATATTCTCTTTACCCATTCAACTGCTCTCGGCTCTAAATTTTAAGTTTTCCAACAAATTTCACTGCACACATTGCCAAGCCCAGGATCAAATATTTGTTTTCACACTTCTCCATCAGGTGGAAAAAAAGATTTTAATAGCTGAAAAAAATTAAATAATATAAAATCCAATTAAAAAGTTGATCAATAAACGCTTGGCATTTGTTTTATCCAGGGGAAAAAATAATTTTTAAAAAGTATTTCAAAAGATTTTTCAACCAGCTTTCCAAAGATGCATTACGGGTTTTTCCTTTACATGAAGAACTCTTTTTTTTTTTTTTTTTTTCAATCTGTATAGACACCATGCTTAATATGGTTTTTAATCACATAAGAAAAACACTTCAGTGGCCCATCAATCCCATATTTTAAAATGACTATTTGAGCTTTTTTCTGGGGAAAAGTATGTGCCACCTTTACACCAACCTGGATGCATGCTAGTTATATATCATTTCTTTTCCAATGCATTTTCAAGTTGGTTTATCACATTATTAGCAAGCTCATCAAAGTACAATAAAACAACACTGACCAGAATGAGAAAAGGGGGAAGTTCATGAATTCCATAATGTTGGGTATTTTCAATTTTAAGAAGCCCAAATATATTTTCGTAACTACTTAAAGATCAAATTGCCCACATGTGAAAAAATACGTCTTAAAACAAAAGGCCAGTCTACACAATAGGTAATTTCTGAGTTATCCAAATCCCTACATTAACTCCACTAGGATGAATCCAGTGGCTGGGAGAATAATTTTTTGAAAATTCTGCATCCGTTCCTGTTAGTTCCAAAAGGTATCAAGCGCCCCAGCTACGCGTTTGGGATTTCACCAAGTATTCAAAGGAAAATAACTCAGAGAGGCGGGAAGAACGCACTTAAAAGTGACGAGCTTCCTAACCTCCTCCAGTTCCGAAGTTTCCTCGTGAGCTCATCGCTACTGCCCACTAAATGCTTCGTTTGCAAATAGAAAGGAGTAGGAAAAAAATAAGTTCCAGCCTAGATCTGCCAAAGAGGGGTCCCCCATCTAAAGTGGGCGGGCAAGAGAATTGCCAAAACAGATCGGCTACAGTCACTTTCAAGTTTCTTGCAAAAAAGCGAAGACCAACATCCCAGAGAGTGACTCATCTGGGGGCTTTGTAAGCGGACTTTGTTTGCTCTCTCCACTTGGAGGAAACGTTCGAGGTGGGCCGAGAAAGAAAAGCGATTCGGGAGAAGGTCGGGCCTCCAAGAGTCCCGGCCCCCACCGCTCCCCCCGCCCCGGGCCGGCCCGGCTAGGGGATTCCCCGGGCTCAATGGGACGGCGGGAGAGCTGGACAGAGGGAGAAGGTGTCAGCTGCCAAGGCTCGGCTGAGGCTTGGGAAAGAAAAAATGTAAATCCAGTGAAAAAGTTTGGGGAGGGGATACACACTCACAACATCCTCCCCCCCCCCCGAACTGGGTAAACACGAGAGGGGTGGTGGCGGTGAGGGGGAGTGGCGGGGAACATAGGGATACCCGCTATTCGCGGGGACACGAGAGGGGGTCAGAAAGTCAACACAGGCACGCACACACACAAAAAGAAGAGGGAGATGAAAAGAGAACAAGCGAAAGATGGATGAAGTGGCGGGAGGGGACTCAGAGCAGGACCTGGCGACCTCCTCACCCCACCGTGCCGGACCGGGCCGGCACGCAGTGGCCCAGCAGCCCGCGCTATCCAGCGGCCCGGCGCCCTCCTTTCTCTGGGCCGCGGGGTGGTGACAGCGACCGGCCTCCTCCCTTCCCCTTCAGGGCGGGAGGGAAGGGTGTGTGTGAGTGTGTGTGTGTGCGTGTGTGTGCTGGGGGGCCCCCGGGTTCACCCCGAGGCCTGCTCTCTCCCCCGCACCCCGTGAGGCCGCCTCCTTTCACCTCAGCAGCCCCGCTCCGCCGGGGCGGGCGGGCGGGCGGAAAAACAAAGGGGGATTAAGGCCGGGCCGGAGAGCGGAGCCGGGAGGGAGGGGAGGAGGAGCGCCCGCCCGCCCGCCAGCCCGGGGCCCGGCCCCCCTGTCCCCCCCGTGCCCCCCCGGGGGGGCCCCCAGTACCTGGAACAGGAACGCGGTCCAGTTGGCCTCCATGGCTGCGGCGGCCGACCCCCCTCCTCCCCACTCCCCCCGCTCGGGGAGCCTCCTCAGCCGGAGGAGGCGACAACAAAGCGGCGGCGGCGGCGGCGGCAACGGCAGCGGCGGCTCCTCAACATGGCAGCGCCGAGCGCGGCCACTTCCGGTAACCTCCGGGACGCACCACCGCGGCGGCGAGCGCGGGCGGGGGGGGAGCCCCGGCCCGGCCGCCGCCGCCCCCAGTCGCCCGGACCCCCTCTGGGCGTCCCCACTGCCGGCTCGCCGCCTCGGAGCTCAGCCAGTGCCCGCTGGCGGTGGGGTCAGGGCCCCCGCGGGGGGGCTGGGGTGGGGCCCGGGGCGGGGATGGGGCGCGGCGTCCCCCCCCGCGGGGGTGTGTGGTGCTGCGGTCCGTGGCTCAGGCAGCTGTAGCAGGGGGAGCTCAGGAGAGAAGATGGAGGACGCCAGGGTCTGGCGCTGGCCCGCTGGGCACAGCTGGGCCGTCTCCCGTGACTCAGACACGGTGTCCAGCACCGTAGTGTCCCTGTCAGATCCTCAGCGGAGGGCACAGGCCACAGCGGACACCCGGCTCTTCAATTGCTCATGCACAGCATGGTCCCCACCTCCAAATTGGGGGAAGCCCTTTCGACTTCGAGTGTCTCTTCCCTCTGGCATTTCCTCCCTGGTCGGCTAAGCCCTCCGCGCTCTCGCTACGATATGCATCTCATGGCTAGATGGCCTTCCAACTCGAGCAGGGAATCCCACTGGGGTGCAGCCTCAGATCCTCCCAGTGTGGAGGGAAACACTTCCCACGCGTAGAGATGTCATTACTGGGTTATTCTTGGGTGAAGGGCTGAGCCTCCCCATCCTCCCCTTCACTCCAAGATAGGATGTGAAATTCTATCCCAACACCCCTCCTCTCCCGCCAAAAATAAAAACAAGTGAGATAGTATAGACAAGAAATTATTTTAGTCCTTTAGTACAGTCTGTTTCCTCCTTCACCCCCAGAACAAAAATCGAACTTCTGGTTGGACAGCGTCAGGAGATGTCACTGAGGTGACCCCAGCCTCTGTTTGCAGTTCCAAGTCTTCCGTGTAGGCGTCACTGCTCCTGGAACTTTGTAGATGAGGAGCCTGTATGATGATGTCCTGAACATTTCTATCCTTTCCTCACACAGAGGGTAGCTACTGGGAATATCAGAGACAAGCTATTATTAAACAAGTGTCTCTAGTCCAAGACATCTCCTGTGGCAGGGAAATGAGGGGGCAGGCTGTATCAGTGATATTTTTATAAACTCTGCTTTTAGGAAACATTCTTCAGATGGACGCATTAAGACTTCAACATTTTCCAAAACCAACTGAATCTTATCCCCTCCATTTTTCCCCCTCCAGACACTTCTAATCAAGGTCACCATCTCCAACTTCCCCCATAGACAATAAAAATATGGCTGGAGAATTCTACTGTAATAGAAAACCAAGGAGATACAATAATTTGACAGTGTGTTTCCTTTCCATCCACTAGACAAGAATACCCCCTCCCATTCTTTCCTCCCCTCAGTCACCAGAATGAAGGGGCTGGAAAACGTTGGTCTGGTTCCTTTTAGAGCTGATTCCCCATTGGATACTGCCTGGAGGCCTTGGGGGAGAAGTTCTGCAGTTTGGATCAGTAGCAGAAGCAGGTAACACATCAGGGAACCGGTCAGCCTAAGACAGGAGGGGACAGAAAATGATGAAAGAGTTTCTGATACATTTATCAGCTAAATTGCTATGGGTGACCCCCATGTCTCCTGTAATGTCCAAACCTAAGGAATTAACTAAGTAAACTAAAACCTTTATGTTCTTGCTCTGACCTTGGACAATGGAATTCTTTTTATTTTCATTCAGTGGACAGCAAATCTGCTTCTTCCCTGCCTTAACTCAAGGTCTGTGATGCACTCCTGAGTTTTCCTTCTTCCCTGCATAGTCTCTCCTCCCTAGCTACTGCCTTTCAAATTGGTGAAAATGAAGCTTCAAGATTATGAAAACCAGTACTTAATGAAGACCATTATTCTAATGACAATATCACTGGGCTCTTTTGAACTTGTTATGCTGGGATCTAGAAACCCTTTCCCCAGCAATCTTTCACACAGCACCTCTGGGGAGGGGTTTCCCACTAACAGGAAACAGAGGTCAAGTGAAAACAGTCCAGTTCTCATTACTGAAGAAATAAGATTCAGAAGAATCACTTTTCTTGAGGAAAATGACTAATTCTATTTCTATCCATAAGACAAAACCAGAATTGTTGATTGCTCCTCAAACATCTTTAAAAAGAAAATTAACTTTTTAAGTTCATATAAATTTTAAACACTGAGCTACTTTCCAGCAGGAAAATATTCAGAAGTTTGAAACAAGTACTCAAAAACAATCAGTTCCAACTGTTAGAGGAATGTAATGAAATCAGTATGATCAAATGCTCCATCCGTACCTAGAAGGGGCTATTTTCTACCTTTAGGACAGACAATTTCTCTAACCAAACAAAAAGGAGCCCTCTCCTTAAGTGAATTTCCACAGACTATCTACTGGGGTCCAGTCAAAAGACAGATGTTCAAAGACAGTAAATTCATCTTGATTATTGTAAACAGTTTTCGGTGAGTAAATGGTATTACCTTCAGCCATGATGAATAAAGCGTCTAAACCAAAAATACAATGTGCCTACACCCACCCAAACAAAAGTCAGATCCCCAACTTGCCCTGTTCAGGTTCCTCTCTCCTCCTCCCACACTCCAAGTTGTATAACCTGTCACCTAACCTTTTAGGGTCTCAGCTTCCTCATCTGGAAAATGAGAACAAAATATCTACCTCACAATGGCCACCTGTGAATTTAATGAGAAATATATATAAGATGCTTAGAACATTTTCCAGAAATAACAGATGTGAAATAAATATTTTTATTGGTGCTATCGAGCAGTTCCAGATTAACTTTGAGGCTGGGAACTCTGCACATAAGCTCTGAGTCAGTTAATTATTCCTTTTACTTTTTCCAAGTGACAGGTTTTCTCCCATCCATTTCTCCTTCAAAGAACCCTAAGGTAAACGGGCAAAGGGCTAATGACACATAACAAAGGAAGATGCCTATTAAAATCTGTTGTTCTAAACACAACTTTTAGTAAACATTAGAAAGCAACAGGATATTTCCTTCCTCATTTGGAGAGAATTTTAAAGTCCTGTGAATACACTGAGGATGTGGATTACAGACTTAGAATCCTAGGAAAAGGAAGTATCTCTGCTGTTGTTAATTACCTGTCCCCAGCTAAGACTGCTCCACAAACTAAAAACAAATCCAAAACTTTCAGTAGGGAATATCTAGTTAGAAGCTTCAAATTGACAAGTTAATGGACCAACTCCTTATGCAAAAAAAGCCAGAACTGACAATTAACAAATAGTAAAAATCAAAATTGCAATATTTACAAATACCAAAAAGTACTGGCCAGAAAGAAATAACCCTTCCATATCAGCCTCAATATAATCAGGAGAAAAAGCAACATATTTTCAAAGTGACACCTCCCCACCTTCCCCGCTTAAATACTCCAAACTCCTCAGGGAGGAAAGCAGAAGTTATCTCCTCACTACCCAAACTGGATAACCACACTAAAGGCAAATGAAGCCATTTGCCTTTGACCCATGTGGTCAGAAGTCAGGTTTTGTTTCAATTCTACCACCTGAAGTATCACCAGGAGTTATTTGTTTTAACTGGCAAGGTGAAGAAAGGGAAACAAGAATTCTTTTTCCCTGAATACCCATTTAAATTCCTTGACAACTGGAACAAAGTCATAGAGAGCAAAGGGACAATGTAACAAATCTACCCATTTTCCTAGTAGACACTGAGTTCAACTGGTAGTCGAGGGCTTTTAATTAAAACATTCTATTGTTTCTAAGAATGTTCACACAATCCAATACTTCAAAAATGAGTCTAAAGCCATGGAAACACATTTATCACCTTCACACTTGTTGAAGGACACCTGCAAAAATCAACGCTAAACCTAGGCATTTGCATAGAAATACTAACTTCCATTTTATAACTCCCTTTTAATGACAGGGGAGAATATCCAACAAATAGCAAGTAAAATAGCATAGATCACAAGGAAAGAAACTAAGACAAG